>NC_060120.1:1037458470-1038084928 GCF_021461395.2 Schistocerca americana | reverse complement strand
TCAGCCTACCCATTCAGTTTACAGGAGCAGACCCACGCGCCGCCTTCCAGGCAGGATACAAAAGTTCTTAAAATGGTTCAAATGGCTCTAAGCACTATGGGTCATCTGAGGTCATAAGTCCCTAGACTAAGAACTACTGAAACCTAACTAACCTAAGGACATCACACACTTCCATGCCCGAGGCAGGATTCGAACCTGCGACTGTAGTAGCAGCGCGATTCAGGACTGAAGCGACTATAACGGCTCGGCCACAGCGGCCGGCTGCGTAGTTATTAGCCATTCAAAAGTTACCGTATTCTGTCTCACAAGAAAGCTCGACTAACGGGTAAACAGGCTTTTTCACGTGAGAATATTAAAAAAAATTCGTGAAAAAGATCAACAGTCTTTTAATTGGTGATCTAGTTCTTTCTGCGTCCCTTTCTAAGGAACGAATGTTAATGAAAGTACAAGGCTATTTATTTAATTTTTATTTTTGTAAGGGGACACCGTTAATCGATATTTTCCTTGATTCCACCTTGAACAGTGAAATTTTCGTTAAAACAAACTCTCTTATATTCGAACCTTTTGTGAAGTAACTAAAAGGCTAATAATGCGTGAGCAATGGTTTTGCCCACAATGGATATGTCCTCTCTGTACGTGTTGTCGCGCAGTGTTTGTTTTGCCTGCGACGTCATCGTACTATTGTTGGCGCATGCGCGAGATGGTTATGAATTAGCTATGTGTATTGTTATAAACTAGTGCAGCGTGGAAACGCGTTTAGATACTACATTGATTCATATGTCACTGTGAAGAGCTTGCGAAGCCGTACTAGAATCCAAAGTAAGACAGTAAAAATTTAATTCTGAGTCGGCAGAAGTCGCCAGTAGAAGGAAAATGTCGGGCCGCTGGTCTTTTGTTCGCCCACTGACAATCTCGGCAGCATACGATTTAAAATCTTTCTCACGCAATCTAATTTCAACCACTTCTCTGATCACAGAGTCCCATTAGTTTAATAGAGACAACGGCTATGAACTTAGCAATGGTTGGAAGCGTGCATTTGACGAAGAATACAGAGAGACTTCCCATAGTTTACCACCTGATGCAAGCGGTGGGGCTGCAGTCGCCCGCCTGAGTGGCAGAGCGGTTCTAGGCGCTGGAGTCTGGAACCGTGCGACCGCTACCGTCGCAGGTTCGAATCCTGCCTCGGGCATGGATGTGTGTGATGTCCTTAGGTTAGTTAGGTTTAAGTAGTTCTAAGTTATAGGGGACTGATGACCTCAGATGTTAAGTCCCATAGTGTTCAAAGCCATTTGAACCATTTGGGCTGCAGTCGACGCAGGACAGGAAGACCAAACGTAAACTATGGGCGCAGAGAGCGCTATCACAACATGCGTCGTGTCTGTGACGTAATCCAATGAATCAGATGTCGTTCCTGGGCCTAAACGTAGAAGCCTCTCCTGATTTACGACGGTCAAGCTTAGCCTCTGCCGAAGGTGGTGGAGGTGATCATCGGAATCTTTGGATTTCTTCCGAATTTGGCGCGACAAGTTTTCCGAGAACTTTTTAACCACTACGCAGTACCTAAGCCATTTCTCTGCAATAGCTTTTCTTCCTTGAGTGCTTTCCTCATTATGTACGCAGAAGAACTTTATGAAATGTAGGAGGCAGTAGAGAGGTACTGATGAAAGTGTCCAGATAGCTCAGTAAGAGTGCTACCATAAAGGCAAGGTACTGGGTTCGAATACCAATCCAGCACACAATTTTAAATTTCCAAACCAGGGCACAGTCCATTACAGGGTGAAAAGCTTCAGACGGGGTAGAGCTACAGTCGACTCTCGATAGTTCGAAGTTCAAGGAACTTCACAAAAGGTTCGAATAATTGAAAGTTTGTTTTAACGAAAATTCACTGTTCAGGGCGGAATAAAGGAAAATTCCAATTGGCAGTATCCCCCTACAAAAATAAAAATAAATTAAAGTAAATAGCCCCACACTTTCAATAACGTCGTATTTCTTTACAAAGGGACGCAGAATGAACTAATCTCCAATTACAGCCGGCCGCGGTGGTCTAGCGGTTCTAGGCGCTCAGTCCGGAACCGCACGACTGCTACGGTCGCAGGTTCGAATCCTGCCTCGGGCATGGATGTGTGTGATGTCCTTAGGTTAGTTAGGTTTAAGTAGTTCTAAGTTCTAGGGGACTGATGACCACAGATGTTAAGTCCCATAGTGCTCAGAACCATTTGAACCATTTGAACCAATTACAATAGAGCTGATCTTTATTAAGAATTTTATCCATTTTCTTACTCACGTGGAAAAGCCTGTTTACTCGTAGGTCGAGCATTCTTGTGAGACAGAATTGAAGATCTGAGTGCTGATAAGTACGCAACTAATAACGCGTAAACAATGGCTGAGCCCACAGCGGATAGATCATGCCCGTTCTCACGCAGTATTTGTTTTGCCTGTGACGTCATCGTAACAGTGTAGGACCAAGTGCGTGATTGTTACAAATTAGCTTTTTGTAAAGTTATAAACGGCTGCAGCATGGAAACGCGTTCAACTACGACGTTGATTCGGGTATCATTGGGAAGAGTTTGCAGAGCATTACTAGGACCCAGAGTGACACATTAGAGATATTCGCCTGAATACAAGTCAAAATCGGTATTAATTTGAAAATTACATAATAAAGAAAGATGTAGTCTCATATGACTCGTAAATATGCTTGGAATTATAGAAAACGTAAGTCAGGGAAAGTTCGCATCGAAAGGAATCCAAAAACCCTATAAAGTCCAGTGTTGAGCGAACGCGAGATCTACGCAAACATAGGAAAGGAAGCGAAAAAAAACAAAAAAAACGAAGCAAAACCATTACGTATCTGGATCTGGGTCCATCGGCCATATAGCAACCAGTGATGGCCCAGTTGTAATTTATCTGTTCTGTAACCATTACATTACTCGGTGTGGCCATTTTAGTAAAGAGATTTATGATTAAATTGCATAATAACACGAAATACTTCCTGTGATTTTAATCTGACGTTTTCGCGAAAAATATACGGCACGGAACAGATCTACGCACATAGAAATTTTTTGCATTCATCGGTCTTCTAGCTCGTTTCATAAGGTCCTCTCCTGTGCCTATCTCTTCATCTCAGAGTAGCCCTTGCAACATACGCCCTCAATTATTTCCTGGATAAATTCCAGTCTCTGTCTTTCTCCATAGCTTATACCTTCTACAGCTCCGCCTAGTACCATGGAAGTCACTCCCTCATGTCTTAGCACTGGTCCTATTATCGTTTCTTCTTCTTGTCGGTGTTTTCCCTGTATTCCACCTAATTTTGAACGTTCGTCTGTAGCACCGCGTCTCAACTGCTTCTGTTCTCTTGTCCACGTTTCACTACCATACAATGCCTTGCCCCAAATTTGCATTCTCAGAGACATTTCTTCCTCAAATTAGGGCCTATGCTGGACGCTAGTAGACTTCTCTTGGCCAGGAATGCCCTTTTTGCTAGTGCTAGGCTCCTTCTGATGTCCATCTTGTTCCGTGCGTCATTGGTTGTTATGCTGCCCAGGCAGCAGAATTCCTTAACTCAACCCTAGCACCACTAAGCTCGGGTCTGTCGCATGGATGTCTAAGAGGGGGCGAAAGTTGCCCTCATATTCTTTTCACTTTTTTATATTCTATTGCTTGTTTGTTTTGTTTCGATTATTTAATGAACTAAGAATTTCTTTACTAGGTTGCAACACACTTTCCATAGTTATCAGGAACATTATAACATACACAATTACAATAAATAAAGTAATGAAAATGAGAAATATTATTATATTTTTATCATGAAACCAACACTTTCATATACATCAGACTTATATTAAGAAATCATAAAAGAACGTACAATAGCAAACCACAAATAAGAAAACAGAAAATCGAAGTCAGAAACTACAATTGAGTGTTTCCTTCCTACTCATTTTCACTTTCAATTTCATAACCTTTGCATATGATTATTTTTCAGAATGAGTGGAACACACATACTTGGAACACCTGCAACTAACTATAGACACTTTTGTGATCTTGTCTTATTCCTTTTTAGAGTTTTTACTCTTCAAAAAGATGTGATATCTTCCTCTTGAATAAAATTCAAAAGTAATGCTGGGCAGCGTTTTCCCTAGAACACTTTCCATTGCAGAGATTACAGGCTTTTGTAAACCCATGATATTCTTTCCTCTCTCTTCTACAGCTGCCCTAACGAGCTGTTGACTTAATTCTAGCAGATACAGCCTTCTTACATTATGGTTCTTCTTATTCCAATTTGGATTGTTTATCATGAAGCCGGCCGGGGTGGCCGTGCGGTTCTAGGCGCTACAGTCCGGAACCGGGTGCCGCTACGGCCGCAGGTTCGAATCCTGCTCTGGGCATGGATGTGTGTGATGGCCTTAGGTAGTTAGGTTTAAGTAGTTCTAAGTTCTAGGGGACTGATGACCTTAGAAGTTAAGTCCCATAGTGCTCAGAGCCATTTGAACCTTTTTTTTTATCATGAAAATTGTTGCAGCATTGAGACAGGCAATATCTATCAAGGTGAAAAAGAGAGATAATGGCCACCTTCTCGTCCGTCGCTTTACTGAATGATGTCTCGTCGTTTGATCACTTCTGTCTATGCCCCCTTTGGTTTCATTGTAGTAGATAGTGAAGTTTGTCTTTTTTTTTTCTCTGTCGACTCATCCACCTTGTTATCATTGTGTTGTGTGGAAAGAAGTAGGAGATTCTTAGCAGGCTTCAGTTTGGAGCTGCATGGAACCAAGGCAACTAGTGCGTTGCCTGTTTTCGGATCTGTGAATAAGAACTTAGAGGAAAACAGCCCTCGACCCTCGTCCTCTTTAGCTGTTCTGGTATGTGTTTTCTGTTACTCTTCAATGTTCCCACCAAAGGTAACTTACCATTGTAAAGCTCCTTGGCTACGTTTATGGATATACGTATAATGACGCTCTGTTGTTATATTTCTTCCACTTCCTGCCAGCGGATTCACTAGGCGTCTAATAACTCCGTTCCTCGGCAGGTCATTCATCCTTCCCTGCATAGACCTCCATTTTTAGAACACACCGGCTGTGTGCTTCTGATGACATGCTAATCAATATGCCATACTTCCCAGGCTTGTATTTCATAAAGACCTTAAAGGGACATCTTCGTCGAAATAGGAAGAGCATTACATCGATCGTTAGATCTTCACTTGGTTATGTAATATTTCACAATCATTTCATCAATTTTGTCGAAAGCTTTATGAAGGGGGTAAAATTTATCCTGCTTTCGTCTTTCGGTTATTGTTTCTTTATCATCCAAAATAATCAGGGACAGAAGTCTCCACATCGAATGCGACTCCTTGTAGCTATGTAGATATTATTTCCCAGTACTTTCCCCCATAAGACCTCAAGAGGCAGTCTAGTGTCATTATTTGTGCCCATGAGTATGAAAATACCAATGAAGGCGTACATTTCTTCTATGGTTTTAGGTTTTAAGTACTTATTACGAGCTTCTAGGTTTGTATAGTCCACGATAATGTTCATTATTTCGAAAGTTATAAACTTTTTTAAAGATTCTAACACACTAGACGTCAAGCCTTCATGAGCCAAACCTTCACGGAAATTCACTATATTTTATACTGACCTGCGTACTTGCCTTGGAGGCGCAGTAGTATATTCCCTACCGCCTTTTGCTGTGACAATGACGCTGGAAGCAGTTGCATGCTGTTCCTGAGGGGATGAACTCCGTGAACTTGACTCTTTTTCAATTGCTGTGTCACTATCGTATGTTACAACTGTATCATCTTCTTCTGGATCACTTTCATCACCTTCACTTGCTTCATTTATTATAGCTGACACCTCTTCATCTGTGAGATACCTCTCTTACTGACGAGACATTTTATTAGAGCTACGAGTAATGTGCAACTGCTCGAACAACAAAAGAGATTCATTCCAAAACAACAATGGCAACACAATACAGCGGTACCAACAGTCAGGAACTGCATTTCTTTCTGCCATATTGAGAAATATTTAAGGGGGGGGGGGGGGGGGGTGGCAAAAACTGCCCGCACTTAAATGAAATATAATAAGTAGATTTTAATAATTCACAAAAATTATAAAACCATGACAGCACGTACTACAGATATTTTTCATCAACTACCTAAATTCTTGCTTCTTCACTCCAACAAATAGATATATTACTCAAATAAATCAAATACTGCCGTCAGTTTTTGCCCCCCCCCCCCCCTTAGTGGTGCTAGGGTTAATCTACTTTGTGACCATCAATCCTGATGTTAAATTTCTCGCTGTTCTTATTTCTGATACTTCTCATTACCTTCGTCTTTCTTCGATTTTGTCAATCCATATTCTGTACTCATTAGATTGTTCATTCCATTCAGCAGATCATGTAATACTTCTTCACTTTCACTCAGGAAGACAATGTCAATGGTTGGCTCTGAGCACTATGGGACTTAACATCTAAGATCATCAGTCCCCTAGAACTTAGAACTACTGAAACCTAACTAACCTAAGGACAGCACACACATCCATGCCCAGGGCAGGATTCGAACCTGCGACCGTAGTGGTCGCGCGGTTCGAAACAAGACAATGTCATCAGCAAATCGTATCATTGATATCATTTCACCTTCAATTTTATATCCACTCTCTAACTCTTCGATCATCGCTTCTTCGAAGTACAGTTTGAACAGTAAGGGCGAAGTACCTCATCCCTGTTTTACATCCTTTTTAATCCGAGCGCTTCACTCTTGATCGTCCACTCTTATTATTTCCTCTTGGCTCTTGTACATATTGTATATGACCCGTCTCTCCCTATAGATTAGCCCTATTTTTCTCAGAATTTCGAACATCTCGCACCATTTTACACTGTCGAACGCTTTTGAAGGTCGACGAATCCTATGAACGTGTCTTGATTTTCCTTTCGTCTTGCTTCTACTATCAACCGCAACGTCATAATTGCTTCTCTGGTGCCTTTACCTTTCCTAAAGCCAAACTCATCGTCACCTAACACATTCTCAATTTTTTTTCCATTCTGATGGCTCATAGGCAATCTCATGCATTCCACAAGCCAACGTCAACAGTTTTGTTGCCACTTTTCCCAGTGACTTTAGTAATTTCGATGGAATGTTATCCATCGTTTCTGCCTTATTTGATCTTAAATCGTCCAAATCTCTATTAAATTTGATTCTAATACTGGATCCCTTGTCTCTTCCCTATTTACTTCTGTTTCTTCTTCTATCTCGACATCAGAGAAGTCCTCTCCTTCATAGGGGCCTTCGATAAACCACTTCATCATATCCGCTCTCTACGTTTAAGAGTGGAATTCCCATTGCATTCTTAATGCTACCGCCTTTGCTTTCAATTTGACGGAATGTTGTTTTGACTTTTCTTGATGCCGAGTCTGTTCTTCCAACAATCATTCCCTTTTCGATTTCCTCACATTTTGCAAGCAGCCATTGCGCCTTAGTTTCCCTATGCTTCCTATTTATTTCGTTCCTATGCGACTTGCATTTTTGTATTCCTGAATTTCCCTGAACATTTTTGTACTTCCTGCTTTCACCGATCAACTGAACTATTTCTTCTGTTACCCATGGTTTCTTTGCAGTTACCTGCTTTGAACCTATGTTTTTCTTTCCAACTTTTCTGATTGCCCTTTTTAGAGATGTCCATTCCTATTCAACTGAACTTCCTACTGAGCTATTCTTTGTAAAAGTATATATAGCTTTAGAGAACTTGAAAGGTATCTCTTCATTCCTTATTACTTCCGTATGCAACTTTTTTGCGTGTTAATTCTTTCTGATTAGCCTCTTAAACTGGAGCCTACCCTTATCACTACTGCATTGTGATGTGAGTGTGTATCTGCCTCTTGTTACAGCTTACAATTCTGTATCTGATTTTGGAATCTCTGTCTGACCATGATCTAATATAACTGAAATCTTCCTGCGTCTCCCGGCCTTTTCCAAGTATACTTACTCATCTTGTGATTACTGAGCAGAGTATTCGCTCTTGCTAGCCGAAATTTATTACAGAACTCAATCTTTCTCCTCTCTCATTCCACGTCCCAGGCCTATATTCTTCTGTATCCCTTTCTTCTACTCCTTCCCCTACAACTGCATTCCAGTTGCCCTTGACTATTACATTTTCATCTCTCTTTACGTGCTGAATTACTTATTCAATATTCTCATATCCTTTCTCTGTCTCTTCATCTTCAACTTGCGACGTTGGCATATATATCTGAACCAAGTTTATCGGTGATGGTTTCCTGTCGATTCTGATGATAACAACGCTATCACTGAACTGTTCACAGAAGCACACTTTCTTCCCTACTTCCCTACGTATAACAAATCCTACTCCCGTTATACAGTTTTCTGCTACTGTTGGTATTACCATATACTAATCTGACCAGATATTCTTGTCTTCTTTCCATTTGACTTCACAGACTACACCCCCACTATATCTAGATTGAGCCTTTGCATTTCCATTTTCTGATTTTCTAGCTTCCCCACCTCGTTTAAACTTCTGTCATTCCCGCTTCGACTTGTAGAACGTAATCTTTTCGTTCGTAATGAAATCTTATTCTCATAGTCACCTCCCCCTTGGTACTTCCCTCGGAAATCCGACTGAGGGACTATTCCGGAATTGTTTTGCCAATGGAGAACTCATCACGACAATTTTTCAATTAAAGGCCCCATGTCCTGTGGATACACATACGCGTCGTTAATTCTGATGGTTCCATTGCCTTCTTCATCATCTTGCCGTTGATCATTGCTGATTCTTCCGCCTTTAGGGGCAGTTTCCCACCCACAGAGCAAGAGATGCCCTGAATCCCTGTCCGCTCCTCCGCCCTTCTTCTTAAGCCGGATGTCTTAGACCGCCAGAGCTGACGATATTTATTCAAAATTAAGCGGTAGTGGGGTTCGAACTCGGGACCTAGGAGTTAGATTATTTATCTAAGACGCTACCACTAGACCTCGGTGGGAGGGTCATTAATAGATACGATCTCGAAAATTGTGAAATAAATTTGAGGCAATGTTGAGCTTAGAAAACACGCGGTATTGGACGTCTTATATGCCGCACTGCTGATTCCAAGCGATGTTGAATATGAGCAACAAATCAGTAGTAGCAGAGCATTGTCTAAATACGTGGCATCGCATGTTTTACGATGAACTTTTTTATCTCCAGAAACATCGTTCTGGTATTGCGTTATTAACGTTTAGTTGGGTATGTGGGGTGTTCACAGCACCCCAGACGTAAAAGCTGACTGGTACTTAGGGAAGCATGCTCGTCACACTGTTGAACAGCTAGTTACCTTCGCTCGAGTGGATGCAGATTGTCTCGAAACCGTTGTTTCTGCCAGAAGTTTACATCGCTGATAGCACTCCACCTCCCTAGTAGTGCGATATTCTGTGGTGAGCAGTGTATATCATGATGTTATATGAGGAGCAGCAAATGCATGTTAGAAGGCTGTTGGAGGAAGTTTTGAATGAATATGATAATGATTGTTATATGCCGGAGTTTGAGGAGTCGGATGTCAGTGAAGGAGAAGAGCACTGCGTAGAAGGTGACCATGCAAGTGCAAGTGATCGGTCTGACGACAATGCTGGAGAAGAAATCTTTTCAACGACACCAGACATGTTTATGCCTCGTAAGAATGAAATGACTAAATTGATGTTGAAACGTCCCCTTAGAAAATTTATGAATTACTGTGCTGGTAAACCTCTTAGGTTATTTGATTTACAAACAGCTGAGCAAAACTCAACGTACTCAGACAGTTTTCTCTTTAATTACTCAGATCATCACTTAACAGACACACAATATTTTAGCGCAAAGTAATCTGACTTTCAGTAATCCCTACAAAAGAATGGACCTGACTAACAATAACCTTTACCTTTCATAAATCACTTACCTCAAAAAAATCTTCGTTACTCGAACTACTGCAATACAACGAGCGCCAATACTGCCAGCTAAATAAAAGATTCTAGCTACTGTAGGTACCTTAATAGTGTTCAGAAGTCATAATATGTATATCAGTTCATGACATACAGTCTTACAAATTTCCTATTTCTGACGGACACATGTCCAGATGGTCCGCTCTCAAAACTCTGGCATCTCTCTCTCCACATCTACCCCTGTTGGCGGCTCACCTCCAACTGCGCAACGCTACGCGCTGTTCACGTCCAGCTACCCAACACTACAATAGCGAATATCCTAACAACGCCAACCAGCCACAGACTGCACACAGCACAGTCAGTGATTTTCATACAGAGCGCTACGTGGCGTTACCAACATAAAAACCTAAACACCCTACTTACAATGTGTACAGCTAAGCCTAATAATATCAGAACCAGGAAGCAAAATATAGTAACTCAGATTTCTGATTACGTTAACTGCCGGCTGGAGTGGCCGAGCGGTTCTAGGCGCTACAGTCTGAAACCGCGCGACCGCTACGGTCGCAGGTTCGAATCCTGCCTCGGGCATGGATGTGTGTGATGTCCTTAGGTTAGTTAGGTTTAAGTAGTTCTAAGTTCTAGGGCACTGATGACCTCAGCAGTTAAGTCCCATAGTGCTCAGAGCCATTTGAACCATGTTGAACAAGTTAACTGGTAAAAACTGCGGGATTGCTGTAGAATGCTGCAATATACTTATAAATACTCAAATAATACGCTCAGTAGTCGAGTGCACCAACCTTTATATTGGTAGCATTGAGCCCTTCTATAAATGCAAAAATAGATGCCGGAAAACAGATGTAATAGAAATATGATCTTCCATTGGATTACTTATAATTCTTACAGAGCAGCTAAAATGAATTTACAAGATCTGTTTTCTTCACAGGGACTAGGAGTACAAATATTTCACATTACTATGTCGCTGGATAGATTTTTGTTCCTTATGGGGTGTCTGAGATTTGTCAATATTCATGATGGGGCATAATGAAAGGAATTGGATAAAATGGCTTCAGTATCAGAAATATTCATCATGTTCAACGAAACCTGCAGAAATGCATACAGCCTTGGAAGTTATACTACAACTGATGAACAGCTGGTGCCCTTCAGAGGTAAATGTCCCTTTTTGGTGAATATTCCAAGTAAGCCTGCTATATACGGAATCAAGATACAGACATTGTGTGATGCAAGGACTTGGTATACGTCTCAAATGTAAGTGTATGCCGGAAAGCAATCTGAATGGCCTTTCCGTGTTTATAATTCAGACAAAGACATTGTTTGAGACTCACTGAGGGGATTCAAGGAACCGCCGAAACATCACAACAGATAAATGGTACACTAGTATCTTGCTTGCTGAAGAATTATGGAAGAACCGATTAACACTTGTTGGCACAATCAGAAAAAGATAGACCTCAGCTTCCTAAAGAATTGACTGCCATGAAGGAGAGAAAATACAATTTTTGCATACGAAGGGGATATCGCTTGCCTTTCATACGTAATTAAAAAGGTAAAAATGTTAAACTGTTGTCAACAGTTCCAAGGATATTGACACGACAATAGGTGACGGGAAAAACCTGAAATCATTACCTTCGAAAACCTTAGAAACGGCGGAACTGACACAGCCGATAAGCTGTGTGCAAACTACAACGGAGCAAGAAGAGCAAAACGATGACCATTAGCGGTGTTCTTTCGGATGTTAGATGTTACTTGCATTAACGCTCAAGTTATGTCGAAGTGCAACATTCCCTATTTTGCTGTGGAAAGAAGACAATTTATGAGATAGCTGGGGCAGGAGTTTGTGCGTCCTCAGGTTTTAAAAATAGCTTCAAACACAGTCGTACGAACATCCATCCGAATGATGGCAGCTAAGATTTCAAGCACAGAAGAGATTAATCCAGTAGTTCAAAGCGATACACGCAAACCAGTAAGATGCACAGTCTGCCCAAGAAATGCCTACAAAAAAGACCATGTTCCTCTGGTGGAAGTGTAAAACAGTTCATGTGTTTAAATCACGTGAAGAACATTGGCGGTAAGTGTATCTATTCAGAAACTTCTTCTAGTGATGATGAAAATGATCATTGTTGAGGTGTGCTTTTCCACCAGACTTATGAGAGGATTAATTGTTTTAAATGATGTTAATATATCTGTTCCTTTGTCTGTTAACATCTCTCTATAATTTTAAAATGGTTGAAGTTTCTTATTTTATTAATTTGAGAAATACTATGTAACGTATCATTTGAAAGCATTTTACACATGTTATTGATTTCTCAGTGAAGGGTAAAAAAAATGGCTCTAAGCACTATGGGGCTTCACATCTGAGGTCATCAGTCCTCTAGATTAGAACTACTTAAACTTAACTAACCCAAGGACATCACACACATCCACGCCCGAGGCAGGATTCGAACCTGCGACCGTAGCAGCATCGCGGTTCCGGACTGAAGCGCCTAGAACCGCTCGGCCACAGCGGCTGGCAGTTAAGGATAACTATAGGAGTAACTTAGTAATTAAAATTGTATTTAACTGAATTAATAAAAGATTAAATACGATGCCTAATGTATAATAAAGTTTGTTTTTAAAATCTTTATCTCAGTATCATATTAATGTAGGACGCCGCGTGAATATCATCAGTCGATCGCCCCATCGCCTTCAGCGTATCTCAAGCATCGCTGCTTGGCACCATCCTATATACTGTGTATTAAGCGGACATCTCTACAACACCACTGATGAAGCTGACCTTGTACGCTGATAACACGGACTTACTCACCAAGGACCTTAATGCAAAAAGGACATAAGATGGCGATCAACCAACTCGGCGTCTAGACGTCAAGATACAGGACACTGTCATTACGGAGGAGATGGTACTAGCAGCTCCGTCGTTCGTCATCGGTATTAGAACAAACAGGGCATCATTTGGCCGATTCCTTGACGTCACGCTGGACAGACGCCCAACCACTAAGGAGAAATACGTGGCAGGACTCTTGTACGACTCAGGGTCCTACATTTGGTGCTCAACTCACACTCTGCGCAGATCACTAACGCCAGTCACGTTGTCTGCAAGTGCCTAATACGACTCTCCTAGAGTATGCGGCAGTTGCATGGAGCAACGCTACCGTCACGAACATGGCTCAAGTTTAAAAGAACGGTTGATCATGCAGTGGATACATATGGACAGTTCGTGATGGGACAGAATTTCTATGTATACAGTCACTGTAGAAACTTATAAAGCCTACCGCATAATAGGTATAAAACAAAGACTAGGGCTGTAGATGAAGAGGTGCTGAATGAAACGCGTTTGGCAGCCTAGAGAGCAATGCGTGAAGCCTTCAGTGACTGCCGCAGGAGAATATTGCTGAAAGATCCTTCGCAAACAGCGAAGAAATTCTAGTCATATATAAAGGCTGTTAGTGGCACCAAAGTTAGTGTCCAGTCACTCATGGTCAAACTAAAACAGAGTAGCAAAGCAGAAGCAGAAATTCTTATCTCTGTTTTCAAATGCTACTTTACAAGGAAAACACACAAGTGTTGCTACAGTTAAATCATCGTACCACTCAAAAAATCAGTGAATTAATTATTAGTGTCAGTGGCGTTGAAGAACAGCTGAAATCGTTAGAACTGAACAAAGCCCTAGGCCCCTATGGACTCCCCATCAGAATCTATAAGCAATTTTCGGCTGATTTAGTCCCTGTGTTACATGTAATCTATCGTAGATCCCTCTGAAAAAAAATAACCATCCATAATACCTGGAAGAAAGCACAGGTAACATCTGTCTGCAAGAACGGTAGCAGAAGTGATCTACTAAACTACGGTTCATTATCCTTGTCATCCATTTCTTGTACGACGTATCATACGCTTAAACATATTGAGGTATTTCGAACAAAATAATCTCCATGACAACCATCATGGATTTAGAGAACTCAGATCATGTGAAACCCAACTCGCAATTTTGTCACATGTCATCCCGAAATCCATGGATCAAGGCAGTCGGGTAGATTCTCAATTTACAAAAGCATTTAACTCAGGACTACACCTACGCTTATTATAAAAAGTACGATAGTATGGTGCATCAGGCAAAATTTGTGACTGTATTGAGGATTTTTTGGTAGTGAGGACACAGCGTCTCATCTTGGACGGAGAGTCACTGACAGACGTAGAAGTAACTTCGGCTGTATCCCAGAGAAGTGTTTTGGATCCCTTATTGTTCAAGCTGTATGTTAATAATATTGCGTTGACTATTAATAGTAACCTCAGACTTTTCAAAGATGATGCAGTTATCCACAACGACCTACAGTCTGAACGAAGCTACACAAATATTAAGTCAGATTGGCAACTTACTTTAAATGTTCAGAAAGGCTCAGTCATGGCTAAAGCATGCGCAGACTTCGGTTGACTGGTAGAATACTGGGGAAATGCCATCAGTCCGGAGATTGCTTAGGAACCACTCGTGCGACCCATCCTAGAATTGCTTAAGTGTATGGGACAAACAGGACTAACAAGGGATATTGAATGTAAACAGAGGAGTACACGGAGTGCACAGGAATGCTGCAGAAACTGAACTGGCTGACTCTTGAAGATAGACGTAAACTATCCCGAGAAAGTCCACTGACAAAGTTTCAAGAACTAGGAATATGCTGCACCCCGCTACGTATCGCTTATATAGGGATCCTGAGGCTAGGATTAGATTAATTATAGCACGCAGAAGCACTTAAACGATCATTCTTCCTGCTCCATACGTAAACGGAACGGGAAAAAGCATTAATAACTGGTACAATGGGCGGTACCCTCTGCCACGCACTTCACAGTGTTCGAAGAGTATGGATGTAAATCCGACGGCCGGAAGAAATTAGAATCAGGCTCTACGACTGGCTCTACACCATCCGAGGGATTATCCAATGGGATGAAATGCAGCGATTGAAGGAACGATATTGAGAAACTGTAAGCAAGTTCTACCAACAGGAAGCTAGCTATACAGATATAACATCAGAAAACTGTGCAGCAAAGGGATACGGCGGTTCAACTTTGGGACTAATATGGAGAGCTTATAACTAAAAAACTAAAAAAAATCCGCTAATTAGGTAGCAACAATACGTTTCACCAAGTTATTTTCTAGAAGTAATGACAATCGTACTGAAGGAATAAACTTTAAACCACACAGGATCATTGAAAGTAACACAGAAAGTAAGTTTTAAGGATACCCGGAAGTCGCGACTAATAAAAAAATATTGGTTGCGACTTGTAGCTGTCCTTCAGACTTTTCAACAGTCGCTGTTTCCTGTGCAGGCAACACCTGCTCTCGCTAAAAACACCAAGTGTTAAAACTTCGTCTTAAACTGCAAATTAAGAGTTTCCAGTGCTGAAGCTCACAGCAGCAGCAGTATCCCCAGTCACATCGCGAAGCTTTAACCACCTGAAGATGTCGAACAGTTGTTTCGAAAAAAGTATTGTAAGACAAATTATCCAGTGCCAAAACCAGAAAGTGTATTGGCAACGATTTTTTTCATAATTTCGTACCGACAAACTATGATAACGTAACAACTTCCGTTAACCTTCTTTCTATGTTATTTCTTGTTTTCCCAGCAGTTCAAAAAATGGTTCAAATGGCTCTGAGCACTATGGGACTCAACTTCTGAGGTCATCAGTCCCCTAGAGCTTAGAACTACTTAAACCTAACTAACCTAACGACACCACACACATCCACGTCCGAGGCAGGATTCGAACCTGCGACCGTAGCGGTCTTGCGGTTCCAGACTGTAGCGCCTAGAACCGCTCGGCCACTCCGGCCGGGTTTCCCAGCAGTCCTTCATCTGCACCCCAGATTGTCTTTTCCTCTACCCATGTAGTTCTCGATTTTTTATTTTTTCTGCCTTGAAAGCCTTTTAAATTCGATATTTTATTCTTAAAAAATGTTTATTTCTGTTATTTCGGATCCTTTGACATTGTTTTTGTTTTTTTTTTCCAACTCTTTTGTTATTTACGTAATCCATGCTACGGCTATTTCTCTTTACAGGAATGCAGAAGTATTTGTTTCGTTAGCCTATTCTCATTCATTCGGTAGAAGTGTCCAAAGAAGATTTGTCTTTGCTTTGTCATTACTTCTGATATTTTTACACATTTTCGTAGATCTCCTCATTTCCTATCCATGTCTGTTTATTTTGCACCTACTATTCTTCTAATAATCCGTCTTTTAAGTATCTCTATCCCTTATAGTTCGTTCAGGATTCTCATGCACAAGTGTGTAACATCCTGGTGTTACCACTGTGGTATAGTATATCGGTTTGGATAGATAAGCATTTCATGTAGTGAATATTTTTTATCATGCGATACGCTTTATCCATTTTGTTAACTCTTACACTTAATGCAGATATTTCTAGCCCATTCTGCTGTATAGTTTCTCCAAGAAATTTAAATTTACTAACTCGTTTTTTAACTACTGTTGGGTTCGTTGTGTTTCTATGTATTTTGATGCGTTTTTGATATTTGTCATGATTTTTTCAGTTGTGATGTTGGGACTAGTTCTATCCGCTACTTTTTCCTCAAATTTTATTTGAGTGACTGCTTCTGTCAGATTTCTGGAAGTATTGCGAAATCGTTTGCAAAAGCCAGGTACTTTACCTTAATTTTAAATATAGCTTTGTTTTCATTTTGCTTGTACTCGGCACGGAGCAGGCCGACCAAATTTATCGAATGTTAATGAGAAATGAGAGAATTCTGAATATCGTCGATGCTGCTGAATGTGCCGCAGAATTCCAATGAACGTGATTTGTATGAAAGTTACGGACGATTAGATGAGCTGAAAACAACTCGTGTCTTAAATACCTACGGCGATAACTGAACGCGGAGCGATGTACTTCCCTGAATAGACGTCATGGGAACTCTTGCGAGCTGACAGTCGTGAAGTACGGGAGGGGAAATACGTACTGGCAGCTGTTGAGCAAGTGCCGGAGTTGCGCAACTAGCGGTGGCTGTTGTGCACATTGTAGGCTGACACCCGGCGCTTGCCGAGTCTCTCGTCCCGGCGTGTTGGCTCCCCCCACCCCTTCGCCACAAAGACAATGCTTGCTGTTGTCTGTGAGAACCGGAGCTGTAACACCGCTGCAACTGGTCCGCCGAGCATTTCTCGTCTTTGGTCACAGCTGCAACAAGAGCGCACATACCGAACAAATCATAAATTGCAGGGAATTGCCGGGTGGTTAGATCTCTTACCACATTTTTTTTATTTATATTTCTCACGTCGCAAAAATCAAGTGCCGAAAACATCTACATCTACATCTACATGCATACTCTGCAAATCACATACCGAACAAATCATAAATTGCAGGGAATTGTCCGGTAGTTAGATCTCTTACCACATTTTTTTTATATTTCTCACGTCGCAAATATCAACATCCGAAAACATCTACATCTACATCACATTCAAGTGCCTGGCAGAGGGTTCATCGAACCACCTTCACAATTCTCTATTATTACAATCTGGTATAGCGCGCGGAAAGAGCGAACACCTATATCTTTCCGTACGAGCTCTGATTTCCCTTATTTTATCGTGGTGATCGTTTCTCCCTGTGTACGTCGGTGTCAACATAATATTTTCACTGTGGTGTCACCGCCAGACACCACACTTGCTAACTGGTAGCCTTTAAATCGGCCGCGGTCCGTTAGTATACGTCGGACCCGCGTGTTGCCACTATCAGTGATTGCAGACCGAGCGCCGCCACACGGCAGGTCTAGTCTAGAGAGACTCCCTAGCACTCGCCCCACTTGTACAGCCGACTTTGCTAGCGATGGTTCACAGTCTACATGCGTTCTCGTTTGCCGAGACTACAGTTTAGCATAGCCTTCAGCTACGTCATTTGCTACGACCTAGCAAGGCTCCATATTCAGTTACTATTCTGAACAGATAATATTGTGAATCATGTACCGTCAAGAGCGACGTTTATCATTAATGGATTAAAGTTAAATATCAAACTAATTACGTCCGATTTGTGAATTCTAATTCCTTGTCATTTTCCAGACCTCACGTCAATATAGTTCTTCCCTCCTCACGCCAGCCTGCATGAGCTAAAACGCGTTCATTTCGGCCTCCTCTAGTAACACGATGTTGGCTCTTCAGCCAACACAACATTCGCATTCGGAGGAGAAAGCTGGTGATTGGAATTTCGTGAGGAGATTCCGTCGCACCGAAAAACGCCGTTCTTTTAATGATTTCCAGCCCAAATCCTGTATCATTTCTGTGACACTCTCTCCCATATTTCGCGATAATACGAAACGTGCTGCCCTTCTTTGAACTTTTGCCATGTACTCCGTCAGTCCTACCTGGTAAGGATCCCACACCGCGTAGCAGTATTCTAAAAGAGAACGGACAAGCTTAGTGTAGGCAGTCTCCTTAGCAGGTCTGTTGTATTTTCCAAGTGTCCTGCCAATAAAACGCAGTCTTTGATTAGCCTTCCCCACAACATTTTCTATGTGTTCCTTCCAATTTAAGTTGTTCGTAATTGCAATACCTAGGTATTTAGATTAGACTGATTTATCGTGTAACCGAACGGATTCCTTTTAGCACCCATGTAGATGACCTCACACTTATATTTATTTAAGCTCAACTGCCAATTTTCGCACCATTCAGATATCTTTTCTTAATCGTTTTGCACTTTGTTTTGATCTTGTGATGACTTTATTAGTCGATAAACGACAGCATCATCCGCAAACAACCGAAGACTGCTGCTCGGATTGTCTCCCAAATCGTTTATTTAGATAAGGAATAGTAAAGGGCCTATAACGCTACCTTGGGGAACGCCAGAAATCACTTCTGTTTTACTCGATGACTGTCCGTCAATTACTACGAACTATGATCTCTCTGACAGGAAATCACAAACCCAGTCACATAATTTAGAAGGTATTCCATAAGCACGCAATTTCACTACATGCCGCTTGTGTGGTACAGTGGCAAAAGCCTTCCGAAAATCCAGAACTACGGAATCGATATGAAATCTCTTGTCAATAGCACTCAACTCTTCATGTGAAGTTGTGTTTCACAGGGACGATGTTTTCTAAATCCATGTTGACTGTGTGTCAGTAGAATGTTTTCTTCGAGGTGTTTCCGGGAAGAGTTATCAAATCACACTGCTATTTCACTACTTCACTCACAACGGAGTCCAGGACGATAGACGAGCTACGTTTTATGAATTACAGTAATCTGTCGCTCGGGCTGTCGCAACTTGGTTCAGATTATCTTTCTGTTTTGTCTTTTTCACTACTGCGCGTTTTCGGCTGTGAGCTACTACCATACATAGGATGTTTCCGTAAGAGCGTGTAAATATGTGACAGAACGTAGAGGATGGTCCACTGAACAACTTTAGGTAGGGAACCTGGGATCGAAAAAGCCAGGAAAAGGAGATAATAGGAATAAAATCACATCCTGTATACTTTTTATTTATGCTAATTACAGTTAGCTGCAAATACCATCACTGACACAATGAACGTACCATTTGTACTATATCTTACAAAATGTGCTGAAACTGACGGCTGTCATTCTCTATGGAAGTATGACATCGGCGAACAAGATTCTGTCGCACCCTGACAGATATCCCTGGTGTATTCCGAATTCATCGCAGGAAGCTACAATTCTGGCAACTAATTACACCTCCATATCCACTGAGGTTCATGCATAAGCGATTTCATATAGCCCCATAGAAAATAATCAAGGAGATTCAGATCAGGTGACATCGCAGGGCATGGAATAGGACCTCCCCTTCCAATTGAGCGGCCAGGTAATGCAGCAGTGAGATGGTTGTGGACATCCACACTGAAGTGAGACGGTGCACCGTCATGTTGTATCCACATCCTTTCACGGACAACAAAGGGTACGTTCTCCAACATCTCAGGTAGAACTCTTTGCACGAACCTCAATTACAGGTGAGCATCCAAATGTCCAGACAGAAGATATGGCCCAATGAGGCTGTCGTCTACAATGTCCGCCCAGATATTTACAGAAAAACGTATTTGATGGTGTGACTTTACAGTATGAGGGTTTTCCTCATCCCACACATGGCTATTCCTGCTATTCGAAATACCATCACGATCAAATGAGGCATCGTCAGTAAACAGCACGATTTGGAGGAAATCTGCTCGATAAACCCATTGTTAGAGCAACCACTGATGCAATGTGACCGTTTGTGCAAAGTCATTCTCAAGAATTTCATGGACTCGTTCTGGGTGCTATGTATGTAATTCTTGTTCGTGTATGTGTTGTAACTGCGACCAGGACGGTCGCGGGGTAGCACTGACGAAAGGCGCGGCGGGACCGGCGGAGAGGCCCGCTAACAACACAACGGGAGAGGACGGACACGACCAACGTAGGACAGAACGAATACGACCAGACCGAACGACAGAGTCACAAGGAAGAAACCAGTCTAGCGCAAACGAGGTGTAAACTGACGTAAGCGAGATAAGACTGACTGGATGAGCTTTTCTTTTTTTTTTTTCTTTAATGATTTTCAATTCCCCCCGAAGGGGGCGGGCGGGCTGGCAGCAGCTTAGTACGCTGCTCTACAGCCTACAGACTTTTTTAAAAACGGAAGAAGAAAGAAAGAAAGAAACAAGAAAAACAGGCGATAAAACGGTGACTTAAAGTGTAAAATGGCGGGAAAATGCGGAAAGTTAAAACAGAAAGCAAAATGGATTGGTAATGTTAATAAAATACGCAGGGATCAGACAAGTAACATAGTAGACACACAATTAAAAACATGGCGACAGTCTGGTTTCTGTTCGCAAGAGATAAAAAATCACACCCTGCGACAGTATGATGGCCGTTCGCAACACTTCCCAAAAGACACAAGACGGAACACTCACTGTAAAACACTACACGAAAATGGCGGCACAAAGATGACACTCCCGAGCCAAAGGCAGATGGGGGAGGGGGGACCTGGAGGAGGGAGAAAAGCAAGGAGGGAGGAGAGGAAAAATCAAAAAGGGGGGGAACTATGGAGGGAGTGGACTCATAAGAGGGGAGAGGGGCAGGGCAGACGCGAGAGGTGCAACTATAGCGGCAGCATATTGGCGAGGCATTCGTCTTCATGGACGACAATTCGCGCCCCCATCATGTGAATGACTTCCTTCAGGATAACGACATCGCTCAGCTAGAGTGGCCAACATGTTCTCTAGACATGAACCCTATAGAACACGCCTGGGGTGGATTGAAAAGGGCGGTTTATGGACGACGTGACCCACCAACCACTCTGAGGGATCTACGACGAATCGCCGTTGAGGAGTGGGACCAACATTGCCTTGATGAACTTGTGGATAGTACGCCACGATGAATACAGACATGCATCGATGCGAGAGGACGTGCTACTGGGTATTAGAGGTACCGGTGTGTAGAAAAATGGTTCAAATGGCTCTGTGCACTATGGGCTGGCTCTGAGCACTGTGAGACTTAACTTCCGAGATCATCAGTCCCCTAGAACTTAGAACAACTTAAACCTAACCAACCTAAGGGCATCACACACATCCATGCCCGAGGCAGGATTCGAACCTGCGACCGTAGCGATCGCGCGGTTCCAGACTGAAGCATCGGTGTGTACAGCAATCTAGACCAACACCTCTGAAGATTTCGCTGTGTAGTGGTACAACATGCAATGTGTGGTTTTCATGAGCAATAAAAAAAGCGGAAATGATGTTTCTATTGCTCTCTATTCCAGTTTTCTGTACAGGTTCCGGAACTCTGGGAACCGAGGTGATGCAAAACGTTTTTTTGATGTGTGTACGTAAAGATATTGACGCTAGTGGTGTAATTTACAGGTGGAGATGTATGCATTTGACACCTAAATCGTGACTGTGGACTGTCAAATTGTCACAATGTCATTTCCAGGGCTAAAAGACCATATTATG
The DNA here is from genome assembly GCF_021461395.2 of Schistocerca americana. Lineage (NCBI taxonomy): Eukaryota > Metazoa > Arthropoda > Insecta > Orthoptera > Acrididae > Schistocerca > Schistocerca americana. The sequence goes on along the minus strand of NC_060120.1, from coordinate 1,038,063,111 downwards.
TATCAAGTTATGTTAAGTTATTGCCACTACTTGTGGCGTATATCGCTATTCAGTGATTTTTTGTGACCTCACTGTAACTACATTCCCGTGAATGGTGTCAGTCGTGGAGGGTCACGTGACTGCCTGGTACCAGCTCTAGACTATCCACACCCCTCCAAAGCGACCAGTGATCTCGTTTTACAGGATGGCTAATAATTAGGCTGGTGAGATCAGGATATGTTCGTTTTCACGTCAGACCACCCACTCTTGATCGTCGAATACATTTATGAGATGCGGAAATACACATCACTGTTTTCTGAGGACAATTTATTCTTCGACAGAAAGGTTGATGCTGTTTTTATTGGAACATACTCTCGCTCGGAGTGTGACATACCGGTAGAAACGACCAAGTATAGCACTCAGTGGAGACGACTCAACCAATATCGTGCTTCTTGCAACGTATATCTCGCGAAAAGACCATGAAGTTAAAATGAGGGACATTCGTGCTCATACGGAGCCTTACCAGCAACCATTCTTCCCGCGAACCACACGCGACTGGAGCGGGAGAAGGAGGGAAGTGGCGCTCGTACACAAGGTGCCATCTGCCACACACCGTGGGATTGCTTGCGGTGTATAGATATGGGTGTATAAGCTCTTCTCTGGTAAGCGCAGGAAGCCTTGTACGAGTGCGCTGACGTCAGAGCGGTGCAAGGCCAAGCAGAAACCTGTGTGAGGTGCACTTCAGTTGTCCCGCTAGAGCACGCGCGCGTCTTCGTAATAAACAAGTTACTGACAAGTCTGTTACTAGTTCCGCTGCTGTAGTAGTTACAAGTGTTACTTTTTGTGATTTTCGCCGTTATTAAAATACGCTTGCTGCAATTCGGTACTCAGTTCCCTTATTGGAATTCTCTTCTTATGACACATGGAACAAATGCCTGCGCGAAGTAGTAGCAGTTAAATATCTGCACATCATTTATTTGTCGGAAACATGTAGTGCCTACCTAGTGAAAACTGCGAAATCATTCTCAGTTTCGCATGTTAAACGAACTGAATTCAACCGCTACATTTAAGTGACCTTTCGCCGTTATTTGTCATAAAAAAAGTCAGAATGCACCGTTCATAGCCATCTAACCATACAAATCACTTCTGGAATCTACAGAAAACTGTAATATGAGCAAAATGTCCTCTTAGCAGAGCAAGGAATGCAGTACTTTTCACTGTAGTTACTCTTTGGAGTCAAGATGAAATACATGCGGTGACTATGAATACGCTTCGTTGAACGGCATAACTGTAAAGTAGACGATTCATACAGGGTGGGCAAAATAATTACACCGTAAGAGAAGCAATCCAACACACATCATGTACACTGAATGCAAAAGGTGTAACTTATCATAAGGTGCGTAAAGTATTTTTCTAGCGCGTTTAGTTTTGATCATCCTGTATTTTAGCTGAGCTTCGTTCATAACCAAGTCCATGAATATGCATCTACATAGGGATGAAGCAGTTGAGACAAGCCACCAAAAAATATATTCAGGACGAGTGGATGTATCGAATTGCAGCTGTCAGTAATTTATACTGACCAATGTAGCGAATTTTCTTTGTTACGCAGTTGATAGATGGGCTCGGCAGAAGAAAGTGTTTACCCTCAATTTAATAATGATTAGTCCGATCACATATCTGTCGTTTTTTGAAATGCACCACATGGTGGCAACAAATACACTGTTGTTCATAAAAAACCAGAAAACCTTGAATGACTAGAGATAGGACGCTCATAATCACAAGACATGTACATTAGTATGTTCTGCAGAAATGATTACCATTTGAACCATGTCGGCCCGCAGGTTCAAGGTCAACATCGATATCGCTGGCCAGCTCCACCTACCGGTAAAATGTGCCTGCGGCTCTCGTTGACACTATAAACCGAAGATACTGGGTCAGTGACACTTGACTCACCTGAACAGACGTGCGGGATGCCTCGCAGACGTATGCGCGAAGCATACCGCCACATCAGCGAGTTTGAAACAGGGCGCATTATTGGCGTGAGAGAATGTGATGCATCAATCCGGGAAATTGCTGCTCGTGTGGGACGAAGTATTTCGGCAGTGCAGCGGGTGTGTACAGAATGGTTCACGGAAGACCGTAGAACACGACGAGAAGGGCCAGGTCACGCCACAGAGGCCATCCCATGAAAAGATCGACACCTCATGCGAATGGCATTGGAGGACAGATCTGCGTCCTCCTCGGCTCTGGCACAACAGTGGAACAGTGGAACACATCGTACGCTGTAATGGGTGACAGTCTGTCGCCGTTTGTTACTGCGTGGGTTACGTGCGCATCGTCCACTTCTCCGGCTACCATTGACGAATGTGCAGAAACATGCTAGACAGCGATGGTGTGTGGAACGACGTCATTGGGGACAGAAATGGCAGCCGATAGTGTTTTCGGACAGATCCAGGTTTTGTTTGAAAATGTTGGCGGCATTTTGGTTCCCCGCAGACAGGGCGAGCGGCATCACAGTGAATGCATCCGCCCAAGACATACAGTGCCAACTCAAGGCCTTAGGGTGTGGGGAGAAACCACAAATCATAGATGGCGCGTGTCCAGGGCACTGTGATCAGTGTGACCTACGTGAATGACACCCTGCGACCCGTAGCCACATCCTTCCTGCACAACACCACAGACGTCATTTTTCAGCAAGACAATGCACGACCACATGTTGCTCCAGGAACACGTGCCTCCTTGGTGTCACAGAATGTCAGCCTTTTGCCCTGGCCCGCCAGATCACCACACTTGTCGCCAATCGAAAATGTCTGTGGTATGGTGAACCGATAGGTGCGGTGCTGTGATCCAATGCCTACCAGCATGGATGAACTTTACAACTAGCTGAATCCCACAGGACGCTATTCGCGTCTTATACGCGACGATGCCATCACGCATGGAACAAGTTATCAGGCCCATTGCCGACCCTGTGTCTACTAGGCAACAGGACACATGCTGAACTGAGGTGACTGAAATGCTAATGATTCCTGCAGAACATACCACTATACATGTCCTGTGAATATGAAGGTCCCATCTCTAGTCGTTCAAGGTGTTCTGTTTTTTTTTCTGAACGTGAGAGCAGTTCCATTTGTATTACTAGAAAGAACTGTCTACCACATAAATCGTTTTGTCTTATTTTATTTACTTTCTTCTCCTTGAATTCAACCAGTATGTGACACCTAAAATTCAAAATGAATCTGTTCTGTGTTTGCACTTTCTTTAGCCGACCCCTTCTATTCTCGAAATTTATATCTGCTGCATAATGAAACTGCTTTAAAAAAGAATATAACTGCTACTTTTTCCGTTGCATTAGAAAGAGCCTCCCAAGAAGACTTCAACGATATAAACAAGTGTTTAACTTGATTATATAGTAACAAGACGATCACTGGTCCGCAGGCAGGAGCTGACATCCCAGAAATGTCTGGCCTGCTGTACTGAATACAGGGAAACATGTAAGTCGGCCCCGATTAGCGTGTTTATTACTGTGACGGTCACATTCAGTGTTCAGAACGCTGACTTCGAGCTTTGTTAAATGCTGAAAGCGATTCTGGACAAACAATACCGCAAGCTGAATTACATCTGCCGATTTTCTTTGCCATTCCAATTGCGTGTTGAGCGAGGGAAAGACTCTATCGCTTTGTAGCTCTTATCTTACTCCGAGTATCCCTACGCGACGTATATACAGTGATGGCAGAAGAAAGGTCACATAATCCTCATCAAATAAAAGTTCTCTAAACGCAGCAAGCTTTTACGAGTATTCGTCATCTTCCATCTATAGATTCCCTTTTAGTTTGCCCGAACAATTCTGCTATATTTCATATAGTCTATACGACCCTCTTAGGGTACTAGATGTCGATGTCTATTGTTAAACCTAACTCATAAGACCTCCAAACGTTGAAACAATACTTTAAAACTGATTGCACTAGCGCGTTGTATGCAAATTCCTTTAGAGATGCACTTCCAACAGATCTAATTCTTGCGTTCGCCTTCACTAATACTGATCTTACGTGACCGTTCCATTTCGTATTGCTTCGTAGTTTTACCTCTAAATATACATTCGATATGACGCGCTTGAGATGTTCATCAATAATATTATAATCGGATGTCAGCGGATCCTTCTCTATGTTATAGTCGTCTCTTGCATCGTTCCACATTTCATGAGAACTGTCTTTCATTACTCCAAGTAGTAATTATTTCCAATTTTTTCTGCATTTCCTTATTATCGTCAAACGCCTGTACTTTCAAGTAGACAACATCATCGTCAGCGAACTATCTGATAGTTTTGCTCATTCTGTTTGATAAGTCGTTTACAACGTTGTGAGGATTAGTTCTACTACACTTCTTAATTGGTTTCCCGTGGCGATTGTACATAATTTGAGGAAACCATAGGCTAATCTCGTAAGTAATCGCAACTTTTTACCCACCTCTATTATTCTGTACCCGGCACTAAGTTCTGTCTGCAATAAAGCTAGTTTTGACGGAAACCCTTACGCTAAAGAAACTGTATAAATACGTAGTGCTCGCAGAGTACTCGTTACAGCGATTCTTAAAATACACTTCCAAAACAGTATCGCATCTCCTTTTCCCCGACGTAGTGCAGCAACTCCAAGCGGCATCCACTGAACAAGTCATTAGACGGCCCCTGTACTTATATTGAGCCATGCTGCCTGTAGGGCCGTCCATAATTGCGAAAGTGTTACTGGTGCAGGATTTTGCGCACAAAATGACCTGTCGATTATTAATGTCGCGCGATCTGGTTGGCCAAATCATTCGCTCGAATTGTTCAGAATCGCGAACAATTGTGGTCGTGCGACATGACGCATTGCCATCCGCGAAAATTCCATCGTTGTTTGGGAACATGAAGTCCACGAATGGCTGAAAGTGGTCTCCATATAGCCGAACATAACCATTTCGAGTCAGTGATCGGTTCAGTTGGACCATAGGACCCAGTCCATTCCATGTAAACACAGCCTACACCGTTATGGAGTCAGCACCAGCTTGCACAGTGACTTGTTGACTTGGATCCTTCGTGGGGTCTCCGCCATACTCGAGCCATACCATAAACGCCTGCCAACTGAAGTCGCGACTCTCGTGACCAGGGGCCAGGAGAAGCGCTGCAGAGAATGCCGTGCTGTTAGCAAAGGCACTCACATCGGTTATCGGCTGCTACAGCCCATTAATGCCAAATTTCGCCGCACTGTCCTAACGGATACGCTCGTTGTGCGTCCCACATTGATTTCTGCGGTTATGTCACGCAGGGTTGCTTGTCTGTTAGCACTGACAACTCTACTCAAAGGCTGTTAAGTGAAGTCCGTCGTCCACTGCGTTGTCTGTTGTGAGAGGTAACGCCTGAAATTTGGTTCTCTCGGCACACTCTTGACACTTTGGATCTCGGATTATTGAATTCCCTAACGATTTTCGAAACGAAAGATCACATGCATCTGTCTCCAACTACTATACTGCGTTCCAAGTCTGTTAATTCTGGTCGGCCATAATCACGTCGGAATCCTTTTCCCATTTATCACCTGAGTACAAATGACAGCACCGCCAATGCATTGCCCTTTTATATTTTGTGTGCGCGATACTGCCACCTTCTGTATACGTGCATATCGCTATCCTATGGCTTTTGTCACCTCAGTGTATGCATTTATACACGAACAAGAAAATCATTAAGATATCTTTCTCGTATCAGACAAGATCGTGGGTTTGTTGTACGAGTTTGACCTGATGTCAAAGATTCCCGTCATATCTGCAGATGTTGCGTATTATCTTTGTATTTTATGTGCTGCTACCAACGGACTAGCACATCTCCTTCTTGGACCTTTAACCCACCAACAACAATTTGGGAAATTTCAATTTGATTCATGGGACGTCTTCAAACAGTGCAAGGAAACAAAATTAACCAATGCTCTAACAATCTAATTAATCTGTCTCGTTAAATTATACGTGAAACCAGAGCATGCGTGTATCTTTCGCATATAGTCCTTGGAAGGAAAGCTCCAGCCATGACCCCTGTCACCTCTGCGCCGTTTGACCTCGGAGCTGTCAGCTTGAGATAACGTGACTGCTGGCTACTGTATGTCTTGTGCATTGGTGCTCTCGCAGCTGTGCAGAGGAATGCGCTGACAGTGTGCAAGGCGAAGGCCGCTGCAGAGAAAGCGCGCCTCCTACTTCTCACGCAACTGATGTTACCACCTCCACTGGTAGCTAAACTGGCAGAGCGGTAGACTGCAGTGATTTGAGCGTCCAGAAACCCACAGGTCGCTTGTTCAGATCCGTCCCGGAGGGAACTTTTAAAGACATTTGTAATCACTCCTTATAGGGTACAGCTAAAGGTTTTTGACACACCACTGATTATAGTATACAGCAACCAGATAATACGCACATAATATTTACGAAGCAAAGAAGGCAGAAAAACAAATCTAGAAATGAAAAAAAATAGTAATATGAATTGTAAAATACACGGGACTGACCGTACGCTGTTAACGTTCACACAGCTTTTAAAATTTTGTTGGAAATATTGTTTCCAGATTTCTCCATGAATAATTCTACGAATTTATACCTGATTTATAGTGTTTGATGTGATACTTAGTGAGTCGTTTCATTTTTTTTTTAGTATCCTTCCTATCTTTCTCCGCAATTCCGATTTTCATCAACCAATGTCTATTTTATTATCGGTGATTTCTCGTCCTGTTTGGAACCTTTCATCCCGCTTCCTTCGTCTTTGTGTTCTGTCATCTTTACCTTCCCAGTCCCCGATCTGTCCACTGTTACACATTGCCTGTTTCGATTTTTTTTCTTTTTGTTACTGGTAAATACCACATACCTAATTTTTTCAGCGGTTACGTCAATCTCTTACACAATTTTTAAGTCCAAAACGGGTTTTACAGGGTCTAAAAAACTACATACACTTTTTTCAGCAATGATTAGAGTGGAGACATAGAAACACTTTTTTATGTGACAAAACCGAGCCAGGTGGCTGAGTACTCAGCACGTTGGAGTCGCATTCTGAAGGACAACGGTTGAGATCAGAGTCCGGTCATTCAGATTTAGGTTTCCTGTGATTTCCGTAATTCGCTGCAGGCAAATGCCAGGATGGTTGCTTTGAAAGGGTACAGGGGAATTCTTTCCCCATCCTTGACACGAAGCCGGCCGGTGTGCCCGTGCGGTTCTAGGCGCTTCAGTCTGGAACCGCGTGACCGCTACGGTCGCAGGTTGTAACCTCCCCACCGAAAATTATGTACGACAAAGTTAAATAAAAATGGAGCCACGAAGCAATATCGTCCCCACAGAAATATTTAAATAAAAAAAAAAAAATGGGAGCCAAGTCTAACATCCCGCAATGAAATCTACTGACAATGACAATTAAACAAAAATTAGCAATCTGACCCAAGTATAAGTTCCTCACAAAAAAAATGAAAGTCAATTCAGTGATAAGAAAATCTCAGTGGTAATGATAACTCAATTAGACCGAAATGTCGGTCTTTGGCCCTGTGCAAAAAAAATCATAATTAATTTCTTACCTCATTCGAAACTGCATGTCAAAGTTCTGCTCTTATTGTTGGCCACGGCTTGGAGGAAATGCATTGCAAAAATTTTGAATTTAAGGGAAACTTTTCTTTAAGGAATATCAAGGGAATATTTTTTTTTTATTAAAGGATTCTTTGTTAAAAAATTGCTTTGAAAACCAAAATTATTATTGGGGCGATTGTTGCACAAATTAGTTACAGTTAATTTACATTATTAGCTGAGCGCATTGCTGATTCATTAACTTGTTTAAAAATAATATACCTCGTCCTGAATCTTGACCAGAGTGCCATGTCGACGCCCGCCGACTCCTCACACACAACTGTACTCGACTACTACTGCGGACCGACCACTCTGGCCTACTGCTACCGACAGACTGCTCGCAACACTCGCGCGGTCAAGCGCAGACTAGCCACGATAAATGGCTCTCTGGTCAGAGACTCTGCAATGCCTCGCCATCGCCGCCACACAACATACGTGTTTCAAGGTTCGAATCCTGCCTCGGGCATGGATGTGTGTGATGTCCTTAGGTTAGTTAGGTTTAAGTAGTTCTAAGTTCTAGGGGACTGACGACCACAGATGTTAAGTCCCATAGTGCTCAAAGCCATTTTTTTGAACTTTGACACGATCGGAGCTTGTACTCTAATGATATCGATGTCGACGGGACGTTAAACCTAATCTTCCTTCCTTCCCTTATGGGACAAAAACGTCACAAGTTCACCATTTTTCTCCTAAGGGTACACGAAGGTTTTGACGTTACTGATGTTCAGAGACGGTGTTCATACTGCCGTGTGATGAATACTGTTTGCTTAAAATGTCTAGTTTAAATAAATGCGCAACTGGCATCTGTATGCCAATCATTGTCTAAAACGCCCAAAACAACCAAGTTCACGAATAATGGGTGCATCTTCACCCAAACGGGGCAACCAGCTCTTCTGGTGTGTCTTTCGGTGCCTTGTACCCAAACGCTTCATGTCCTCATCACAAAAGAAATCGATAAGAGCGATGTCGGGAGAACATGGTGGCCACGGTACTGGTCCACCCCTCCCAGTCTAACAGTTGGGAAAACGTGGTCTAAATGTTCTTTGACATCAATAGCAAAGTGCGGTGGAATCCAGTCACGCTAAAACCACAATCGTTGCTTGACTGTTGGCGGTACACCTACAAGGATACTCTGCAAATCACGTTTAACTGCCTCTCAGAGAATTCATCGAACCACCTTCACAATTCTCTATTATTCCAGTCTCGTATAGCGCGCGAAAAGAATGAACACCTATATCTTCCGGTACGAGCTCTGATTTCCCTTATTTTATCGTGGTGATCGTTTCTCCCTATGTAGGTCGGTGTCAACAAAGTATTTTCGCATTCGCAGGAGACAGTTGGTGATTGGAATTTCGTGAGAAGATTCCGTCGCAACGAAAGACGCCTTTCTTTTAATTATATCCATTCCAAATTCTGTATCATTTCAGTGACGCTCTCTCCCCTACTTTGCGGTAGTAGAAAACGTGCTGCTCTTCTTTGAGCTTTTTCGATTTACTTCGTCAGTCCTACCTGGTAAGGATCTCACAGCGCGCAGCAGTACTCTAAAAGAGGGCGGACAAGCGTATTGTAGGCAGTCTCCTTAGTAGATCTGTTACATTTTCTAAGTGTCCTGCCAATACAGCGCAGTCTTTGGTTAGCCTTCCCCACAACTGTTTCTATGTGTTCCTTCCAGTTTAAGTTGTTCGTAATTGTAATACCTAGGTATTTAGTTCAGTTTACAGCCTTTAGATTTGACTGATTTATAGTGTAACCGAAGTTTAACGAATTCCTTTTAGCACTCATGTGGATGACCTCACACTTACAGTTATTAAGCTCAACTGCCAATTTTTGCACCATTCAGATATCTTCTCTAAATCGTTTTGCAGTTTGTTTTGATCTTGTGATGACTTTATTAGTCGATAGACGACAGTGTCATCTGCAAACAATCGAAGACGGCTGCTCAGATTGTCTCCCAAATCGTTTAAATAGGTAAGGAACAGCAAAGGGCCTATAACACTATCTTGGGGAACGCCAGAAATCACTAATGTTTTATTCGATGACTTTTCGTCAGTTACTACGAACTCTGGCAGGAAATCACAAATCCAGTCACGTAATTGAGCCGATATTCCATAAGCACGCAATTTCACTACAAGCCGCTTGTGTGGTACAGTGTCAAAAGCCTTCCGGAAATCCAGAAATACGGAATCGATCTGAAATCCCGTGTTAATAGCACTCAACGCTTCATGCGAATAAACAGCTAGTTGGTTTCACAAGAACGATGTTTTCTAAACCCATGTTGACTTTATGTCAATAGACCGTTTTCTTCGAGGTAATTCATTATGTTCGAACACAGTATATGTTCCAAAAACCTGCTGCATACCGTCGTTAATGATACTGGCCTGTAATTATGTGGATTACTCCTACTGAAAGGAAATTAATTGGTATGCAGTCTGGACCAGAAGACTTGCTTCCATTAAGTGATTTAAGTTGCTTCACTACTCCGAGGATATTTACTTTTACGTTACTCATGTTGGAAGATGTTCTTGATTCGAATTCTGGAATATTTGCTTCGTCTTTTTTGTTGAAGGCATTTCGGAAGGCTGTGTTTAGTAATTCTGCTTGGGCAGCACTGTCCTATATAGTATCTCCATTGCTATCGCGCAGAGAAGGCATCGATTGTATCTTGCCGCTAACATACTTCACAAACGACCAGAATCTCTTTGGATTTTCTGCGAGGATTCGACAGAAAGTTTCGTTGTGGAAACTGTTATAAGCATCTCGCTTTGAAGTCCGCGCTAAATTTCGAGCTTCTGTAAAAGATCGCCAATCTTGGGAATTTTGCGTCTGTTTAAATTTGGCATGATTGTTTCGTTGTTTCTGCAACGGTGTTCTAACCCGTTTTGTGTACAAAGGAGGATCAGCTGCGTCGTTTGTTAATTTATTTGGTATAAATCTCTCAGTTGCTGCCGATACTATTTTCTTGAATTCAAGCCACATCACGTCTACACTTATATTATTACTTTGGAATGAGTGGAGATTGTCTCTCAGGAAGGCGTCAAGTGAATTTTTATCTGCTTTTTTGAATAGGTATATTTTTCGTTTATTTTTGGAGGATTTGGGGATTACAATATTCAATCTCGCTACGACGTCTTTGTGTTCACTAATCCCTGTATCCATTTTGATGCTCGTTACTGTCTCAGGATTATTTGTTGCTAAGAGATCAAGTGTGGTTTCACAACTGTTTACTATTCGCATGGGCCCATCAACTAACTGCTCGAAATAATTTTCAGAGAATGTGTTTAGCACAATTTCGGATGATGTTTTATGCGTACCTCCGGAATTAAACATGGATTTTCACCAACATATCGAGGGTAAATTAAAGTCACCACCAACTATAATCGTATGAGTCGGGTACGTGTTTGAAATCAAACTCAAGTTATCTTTGGACCTTTCAGTAACTATTATCTGAATTGCGAGGTTAGTAGAAGGATCCAATTATTATTTTATTCCGGTTACAAACAATGGCCTCTGCCCATACTAGCTCACAGGAACTATCTACTTCATTCTCGCGAAGTTCTCCAACATTCCTGGTACTACTTCACGGAAAAGATGCATTTATTTCCGCCACCGAGTGTGTCAGGCAGAAGATTATCGTAAACAATATCAGCCTACACGTTTATGATAAGTCTGTATTGAAGGGCGAACACATGAGTTGTCCGTGCATTTTCCAACTCCTACACAGGGGTTTCGTCGCTGTTGAATATTCCTTCCTTCATCGGTAACCAAAAAGCACGTTTGTAACTCATGGATGTTTGTCATTTGGTGTAGATGCCATTGGCAGAATTACAGGCACTGGGGAGACTCATCAGCTGACAGGTCTTGCACCTTCTGATACTTTAATGAATGAATACCCATCTCGTGCAGAACGGTCCACACGTTGTCGTTGTAGTTCCTTGGCTATGGATCGTGTGCTGTTAATGGGATTGTATTCAGTGTGCGGTAACACAAATGTTTCACATGGCTCTGAGCACTATGGGACTTAACATCTGAGGTCATCAGTCCCCTAGACTTAGAACTACTTAAACCTTACTGCCTTAAGGACATCACACACAGCCATGCCCGAGGCAGGATTCGAACCTGCGACCGTAGCAGTCGCGCACTTCCAGACTGTAGCCAGCATAACAGTCTGCCCTTTGTTAGTGTCGTTTATGTCAGTGGATTTTCGCAATTTGTGGCCCTTATCTACGCTAGAATGATTCCCCACTCGTCTCTGCTCCGCTTACATACTTTCCTTACGATATCAAATTCCTGCAACTCACTCAGGTAGCATTCATTCTCGCGATTGTCAGTGATCATAATGTAATGACTATATTGTGAACTGCAAAAATACAGTAACACGTAATTTACTGTTACGTGAAGCAATTTCGCATCATCATCCTGAAATATTTCTTGTAAAGGATGAACTACCGTTTCATTTTTAGGGTTCTGTATCTCAGTCGTTAAAAACGGAGCCCTTTTAGGACCACCTTGTCGACCGTCTGTCTCTTTCTCTGTCCGACCGTTCAAAACCTTTTCTCTCAGGAGTAGGTACACGTATCAAGTTTAAACTTATGTCGCATATTAAGATCTACGGTCACTTGTCGGTGTACAAAAATGAAGCTTCTAAGTCACTACAACCAAAATATAAGGTCATTTATGTCATACATTTTAATACTCGCAAGCTCACTCATCAAAACGTACAGGGGTACTTCCCGTTAGTCTAGAATCATGAAATTTGGTAAGAAACAAGGTTTCGCTATACAACCAAAGAAAATACCGGAAAATTGTTAATTTAAAATTATATCACACGGAAATTTTTTTGTCATTTGTCATCAGGCTGTCTGTCTGTCCCTCCGTATGTTAAGACCACATTTCCTCAGGAACGGTTAGACGTATCAAATTGAAATTTATGTCTCATATAGAGGTCTACGTTCCTTTCGTGGTGTAAAAATGTTAAGCTTCTAAGTCAATGAATTCAAAAGGTATGGCCATTTACACTAGGTGATCAAAACTGTCCGGACACCTGGCTGAAAATGACTTACAAGTTCGTGGCGCCCTCCATCGGTAATGCTGGAATGCAGTATGGTATTAGCCCACCCTTAGGCTTGATGACAGGTTCCACTCTCGCAGGCGTACGTTCAATCAAGTGCTGAAAGCTTTCTTGGCGAATGGCAGCCCATTCTTCACGGAGTACAGCACTGAGGAGAGGTATCAATGTCATTCGGTGAGGCCTGCTACGAAGTCGGAGTTCCAAAACATCCCAAAGGTGTCCTATGGGATTCAGGCTAGGACTGTGTGCAGGCCAGTCCATTACAGGGATGTTATTGTCGTGTAACCACTCCGCCACAGGCCGCGCATTATGAACAGGTGCTCAATCGTGTTGAAAGATACAATCGCCATCTCCGAATTGCTCTTCAACAGTGGGAAGCAAGAAGGTGCTTAAAACATAAACGTAGGCCTGTGCTGTGATAGTGCCACGCAAAACAATAAGGAGTGCAAGACCACTCCATCAAAAACGCGACCACGCCATAACACCACCGCCTCCGAATTGTGCTTTTGGCACTACACACGCTGGCAGATGACGTTCACCGGGCATTCGCCATACCCACACCGTGCCATCGGGTCCCCGCATTGTGTGCTGTGATTCGTCACTCCACACAACGTTTTTTCACTGTTCAACCGTCCAATGTTTACGCTCCTTGTACCAAGCGAGGCGCCGTTTGGCATTTACCAGCGTGATGAGCAGCCGCTCGACCATGAAATCCAAGTTTTCTCACCTCCCGTCGGTCATAGTACTTGCAGTCGATAGACCCTCTTGAATTGTCGGTGGTCTCTGTCGGTCAACAGACGTGGTCACCCTGTACGCTTTTGTGCTGCACGTGTCCCTTCACGTTTCCACTTCACTATACACCGGAAACAGTGGACCTAGGGATGTTTAGGAGTGCGGAAATCTCGCGTACAGACGTATGACGCAAGTGACACCCAATCACCTGACCACGTTCGAAGTCCGTGATTTCCGCAGAGCTCCCCATTCTGCTCTCTCACTATATGTAATGACGACTGAGGTCGCTGGTATCGAGTACCTAGCAGTAGGTGGATACACAATGCACCTACCGAGCGAGGTGGCGCAGTGGTTAGCACACTGGACTCGCATTCGGGAGGACGACGGTTCAATCCCGTCTCCGGCCATCCTGATTTAGGTTTTCCGTGATTTCCCTAAATCGCTTCAGGCAAATGCCGGGTTGGTTCCTTTGAAAGGGCACGGCCGATTTTCTTCCCCATCCTTCCCTCACCCGAGCTTGCGCTCCGTCTCTAATGACCTCGTTGTCGACGGGACGTTAAACACTAATATCCTCCCCCCCCCCAATGCACCTAATATGAAAAACGTATGTTTTTGGGGTGTCCGGATACTTTTGATCACATAGTGTACGTCACATATTTTCATGCTGGCAGACTCACTCATTAAAACCCACAGGATATTTCCCTTGAGGTAGAGCCAAGAAGAAGGGTTTCGCAGTACAAATAAAGGAAAAAAATCAGAAAATTGTTAATTTGTAAGATATCGTGCGAGTATCAAAGTTGATAACAGGCAAAAACCGTTGAGATCCTCGATTCCCGGAAGCATGAACTGTCTGTATAGATAATTATGTTTTTACGGAGTCCTCAGTGCGTGAGTCCTGCTCACACCATGCCAATTTTTTTTTAATCTTGTGAGAATCATAACATAGGAAATGAATGTAATGTTAAGCAGTGGAGAGCGAATGTTGGTTGTAATCCAGAGACTGTGTATACGAAAAAAGTCAAGGAATTTCTGTAGATATCATTCAGTTTTTCTGTAAAAATAAAAGTTTGGGAAGTGGGATCTTCTGCTTCTTGTATTCGCTCCTGTTGACTTAGGGGAAGCACGAGTCGGATGATTTGCGTAATTTCAAATCATCACTGAATAATAATTGTTACTTTGACAAATTGCCTATTGGCTTCTGTCTCTGTCTCTGACAGAAGTGTATCAGAGCCAAACACTCGGCGAAGTAAGGAATCAGAGAAAGAAAAGTCGGGCACGGCCTTTCTGCCATACATTCTCAGAGTGACGGACCGCATCGGCCGTATATTGCGCGAACACGGCATAAAGACGATTTTCAAACCGACAAAGAAAATCAAAGAGTGCCTTAGATCGGCAAAGGAGAAAAGGGACCCACTTGCAATGTCAAGATACCGTATACCATGCACATGCGGAAACGTTTATGTCGGAATGACTGGACGATCCGTCAACACCAGGATCAACGACCATAAGCGACACTGTAGGTTGGGGCAGGTGGAGAAATCGGCCGTGGCAGAGCACGCACTCAGTGAGACCGACCACGTAATAAAATTCGCCGACACGGAAGTTCTGGCTGTAGAGAAGCATTATCACACGCGCTTGTTCAGAGAAGCTGTAGAAATACAAAAACACGCGGACAGTCTCAACAAGAAGGAGGAAAGCCTTAAGGTAAACGGGTCCTGGCTTCCCGTACTGCAGCGAACGACCGTCGCAGGTAGCAAGAGGAGAACCGCACCGGAAATGACCGCGGAGAAGCACTCGGACATCGGCGCGCCAGGTACATATACTCCAGTTCACCACCGGCATTGGAGGGTGAAGCTTTATCAATGTCAGCCACTCGTGCTGGCGAAACGTCAGTAAAATCTGTAGATAAACGTCGGGCGAAGAACCCGAGACAGAAGCCAATAGGCAATTTGTCAACAAGTGGCCACGAAAGCCTTAACAATTTTGAATTGTTGCTTTGCTGTGAAGGAATCTGCAGTTATAATTATTTGTAGAATCCATTAGAACGAATACGTTAATTTTATTGTTTGAGTTCCACATTACAGGTCAGTGTATCAGAACTGTGCACAAAATGGTTTGAGAGGAAAACGGCCGACAGCTTATCGTGTCGTTTTGTTTAGGCACCACGTACATATAAAGTCGGATCTTGGCATTCTTTACTACGAAGTCCGGCTCTATACTTACTCTCACTTTGTATATCGAAGCCATTACAGCGCTTTTTACTGTCTATGCTTTCAAACTGTGACGATATACAACACTCACCATGGTCCGATACATCAAGAAGAGAAGAAACGAGCGACGGCATATGTAGACGATTAAAGGCGATGAAATATATTAAAATATTTGGCAAGTAGTGGCCGTACCTTAATATTTTGCATTATTTTTACCAGATTTAAATATTTCTTTCACATTTTATTCTGCCAGTAAGGAAGGATACATTACAAGTCCTTCAACTGCTTACAAAGTGCATATCAGTAGTGATCTTTCGCGAGCCCTGTGTAGGGTGATCTCGTGGTGATGTCACAAACTTTCAACGATGATGAAGGAGGATAAAAGTATCAGTTTGAGGTAAGGGACTCTGCTCCGGAAATGACTCAGTCGAAAGTTAGAAGCGAAAATCGTTGTGATACGTTGACAGTGGGTCTATTCTATATTTTGGGAGGAGGTATTACGAGCCAAAACAAGAAAAAAAAAACTCCAGGAAACGTGGACTCTAAAGTGTATCCTTTAAGAGCTACGAGCATTTGTTCATCCTTGCTACTCTTCTACTTAACAAGTAGAGATATGAGAACGATTTTCGCTCGTAACTTTTGACTCGGTAGTTTCCGATACATTCACCCATCTCCATCATCCGTGGGAGTTTTTAGCATCATCAGTAGCCAGCAGCCCGAAGGGCGAATATATACTTTTCCCTCTTTCGTCATAAAGTGGATATGTAGCGGTTCATGCAGTTGTCATTTGTACTAATGAACACATTAATATTATTTATAAATGGTTTAAGAAGGTTTATTACTTGTCTTTCGCTCATTTTTACGGGGATGTGGAGTAAGTGCCTGTTACGCAACACTTTGAAGATGTGCAATCGCAGATCATCGAACGCGGAAGCATAGAGATTATTTGTGAATGGTTGTAGTGAGGATGACTTGAATTTTCCTTCGTCTTCTGACGAGGATACTATGGCTATATTAGATCTTGGCCATACAACACTGCAGCGCCGCGAACGTCATTCATCAAGTTTCTTGCAGTAGCGTTCCAGGAATGAAGCTGATGATGGCGAAGAAGAGGCTGACAAGAGTTCTCTCCGTCGGTGGACAATTTTCAGTAAAAACGAAAGGAAGGCAATGACCAGCACAACCACAACAAACCCACTGGTGGCAGCATCTCAGCAGCGAAAGCGGTGTGTTGGATTCTGTCTGCTAGGAAGTCCTGACTCCAATTACAAGGCTGGTCCGATATCCCGCCAAACATGCGGGATTTCGCTGAACGTGGTAGAATACGGCAGTGGCTATTCTAACGTTAGTGGTGGAACAATAACTAATTCTACAGGTAATGTCGTCCTTTCGGAGAATTATACTACATGCTACACATTTCCGCGAACATCTTCATAAAAATCGTAAAATTTAACTTACATCGTAATTTCCACCGCCACCGTAAAAGTATCAGCCCTTTCAACTCCAGTTTCATTTTTGGGACCTCACAAAGAGCAACGTATGTGCAAATCCATTGTCATGATGCAGAACACAGGTTTGTTTTACCATCTGTCAGGCCGTCTGCCTAACATCTTCTCTAAATCTTCTCAAAAGATCTCAGCGGATCTTCCCTGTGACTGTCCGGCCACATGAAATAAATTTCTTACAAATAATTCCATGAATATAAAAAAAAGTTAGTGGCACTGAAATAATGTTGCTGCGAACTTGTCGCTTTTTTGGGCCACGGAGAGGCTGGTGTCTTACCTTGCGAAGACTGATGTTTTGTTTCAGGATCCTAAGCCATGATCAGTCGGCATATACGTTCTTGGACGGGATACTGCGATTATCTCAAACTATCTTCTACAGTTCTGCACACATCTTAACCTGATGGTCTCGTTGGTCGTCGCCCAAAAGACGAAGAAGAAACTTCCCTGCAAGTCGTCAGTTCATCAGTCAGCAAGCGTTTGCATGCCCTGTATGACAATCCGATGATTTCAAAAAGTTCATACATAATTTTCTGTGTTCTGTCTTTGTGAATCACTTCACGAACTTTCTCGATCGTTTCCGGAGTTGTGCATGATAACAACCGATCCGAGTATTTGTCGTCACAGAATCCCGGTCATCTTTAAACCGCTTAAAGCACTCAAGTTTTGTTGCTCGGCTCTAAGATTGCTGATCAAGAATCTCCCTTAGCATGCGTTGTGTTTTAGGTACAGTCTAACGGAGCTTAAAATAACACTTAATTCAGATCCTTTGTTACATTATATCATCCACACACATCCAGTTCGAAATTGGCGTAAACAATAGAATACTATGTAGAGAAATCAGCAAAATCGTTCAAGCAGATGCACTCACAATGAAGCCGCATGGCATTGTGGAAGCAGCAAGACTCAACAGGATGCGCCAGGCGGCGGAAGTTTCTCCTGCTGACTATTTGGGCGCAATATCCATATTCTCGGAAATTTTGGGTAGCACCTTGTGTAACCAGGAGGGTGGAATGGAAGGGGGGTGGCTGTTATGTAAGTCTCAAGCTATACTCATATGGGCTATTTCTATTTTCTTTCCTTTTTTGTAAGTTATCATTGTAATTAGTTACAAGGTTAGGTCTTTGGATTTCTCGCTTTTCGTATAAACAGCTGTGTAATAGAATAGTCAAGTTATTACGAAAAACATCAGTTCTGTACATAAATATTAAAAAGGCAGAATCAATTACGTGCGTTATGCAGGACAGTCAAATAAAAACCGAACACCCGCCACATTCAGAAGCAATCACCACACGCGTTCAGACATTTATGTCACTGCGAGACGAGACGATCAATTCCTATTTCGTAGAACGCGATCTGCCGTTGGCGGCTCCACAAACACACCCACTCTTGCACTTCCTTGTCCGACTGAAACCTACGTCCATGCATGTCGCCCTTCATGTCACCAAAGATGTGAAAATCACACGGCGAAAGATTTGGTCTGTATGGGGGATATTGCATCGTTTCTAAGCCAAATCACTTAAGTGTGGCCTTCGTCCAATTGGCAGTGTATCCTACAAAGGGATGATTTTATACAACAGCATTGCGACTGCCCGAGGGCAGGCGGCAAAGCCATCAGTGGAAACATCCCACATGTCCCACGCCACAGGAATCCAAAGCTGCCGACACAAGTTCCAGCAAGTTCAGGACGACCTTCTTCCTCGACTGCAGAGGCCCTCTGCTCGTCGAGTTCGTCGTGCGTCGAATCACAATCAATGCGCAGCATTATGAAGGCACTTTGCAGAAACTATGTCGCACCATAAAGTCAAAATTCCCAGGAATACCGTCTGACGGGATCGTCCCCTTGCACGAGAACGGTCGCCCCCACACTACCAGTTGGACGACGACTACTTTTCAGCTATTTGGTTGGAAAACAATGCAACATGCTTCGTACAGCCCGGATCGTTCACCGTGCGAGTTTCCTTCTTTGTCGACCTGAAGACATGCATGGGAGTCGGTTTCAACTGGACGAGGAAGGGCAAGAGTGGGTGCTCTTGTGGATCCGCCAGCGGCCGACCACGTTCTACGAAACAGGAACTCATCGCCTCGCCTCCCAATGGGATAAGTGTCTCCACGCGTTTGGTGTTTACTTTCGAACGGGAACATTCCACTGCCTCGTTGTGGTGGGTGTTTGGTTTTCGTTTGACTGTCCCTTACGGTTTACTGAATACATTGCAAAATAAGACGAAAGTACAGTCACAAAAGTTTTGTGCAACGGTACGGAGATTCGTAGAGCAGCGCAAGGTATGATAAACAGATACATATTGTTTTCATTTAGAGTTGTTTTCCTACTAGATGTTTTCACAACTTGGAGTCATACACCACTAAAATTTCATTTACCTGTTACGATTACTCGGCTGTTTTCGCAATCAGTAGCAGTCTGAATTATAGCTAAAGTCATGTTCCAACGCCAGTAGAGCAGACCTTATCAGGTAACCCGTATTATGAAACTTCCCCTTTAAACATTTCTACAAGACTGTGCTTAACCTGACACACAATATTTTTAGCGCAACGCAATCTGACTTTCAATAATTCGTACAAAAGAATGGGCCCTGACTAACATTAACCTATACCTCTCACAAATCACTTACCTCACAAAAATCTTCGCTGCTCAAGCTACTGCAATACAGCGAGCGCCACTACTGCCAGCTAAATAAAAGATTCAAACTACTGAAGGCACTAACTACTGATAGGGATAGTTAGCAAATGAAAGATATTAATAGAGAACAAACAATGTATTTACCTTAATATCATCACAAGTCATAATATATATATCAGTTCATGACATGAGTACATACATAAAAGATCACAATAACTTTTGAAACATCAACTTCACACATTAGCATTAACACAAAACAGAGTAAATAATGTCTAAAAATCTTTACAAAGTAAATAACATATTATTAATGCCAATTATATTCGAGGATAACAGTATTCCTCATCATAGTGAATGTAGCTTAATATTAAAAGAAGAAAAAATTCTATGAAACTACACAGAGACAGGAAGAAAACAAATACTCAAGGGTACACAAACACATAGTGGGATAACACAAAAGGAAAGGACAGGGTTCGTTTTCAGTGTAACATTTGGTACTGCAGTCCAACCCAAAACTTCATTCTATAGATCTTTCGTCTTATTTCAACCTTTGCTTCCACCAAAAAAATCTTATCCAAGCATGCTTTCTGTATTCTGTTCATATTTCTTTCAAAATAATTATTTCTGATTGTACAATACTCATTTGGGCCCAAATCCTTTTTATATAACTTCGCAATGCATTCTTTACCTATTCTCCATAGTCAGTTTCTCATATAGTCTACCCCCTCTTAAGCTAACTTAAATCTACTGAGCTCAGATGCTAAACTAAGGGACGAGGCAATGCAGCATCACATAACAAATTAACACAAACAGCAATGCAAAAAATGTTAATTGGCAAAGCTAGCAGCATAAATTAGCAAAAGTCAAATTCAATAACACTATGCCTGGCAAACAGCAGCAACTTATACCTAAACATGACATAGCTCAAGCAGAAAAAATAGTACACTAAAGATAACAATGCAGATAAGGCAAATGTATAATCACATCTTAATGTCTAAGTAATTAAAGTGGTGCACCACAAGAAGTTATTCTACCAAAAAGTTACCAATTACTTGAAAAGAAAATTATGAATGCAGTTACTAGTTCCTTCTTATTGTTCTTTCCTTTCCAAGTGCTCCTTTTTTAAAGAATGTGGATCATAAAATAATTATTTAATAGATCTGTTGACAGAAAGTGTTCACATTAGCAAATGCATTTTATTTTATAAAAGCAATGCTGCAACACAGCTGGAAAACAGATGTCAAATGAAATAAGCAACTATGAAAAGCAAAGCATAAAAATATCATTCAGTAGTCATGTGACATTTCGTAAGTTAGTAGAAATTCTCTCAACTCTCATAGAAAGACGCTTGTCATAATCAGGTGTGCAGATGTAAAAATATTTCTTGTCATTTTATTAGGCATTTCAGTAAATATCATAAATTACGAGCTCCACAGTATGCTTTCAAGGAAATGTCAGTAGCGCGGACAATGGCCTTCCCTTTCTTTTTTTTCTACCTGTGCTTCTGATGAGGCACTCACTAATGACTTGTTCTCCCGGCGTCTGACACAGCTGCGTGCCCACGACGCATTACGTGCAGGTGGTCACTTAACTTTCTTACGGAAATATTTACGACGACAGCAGTTTTCGCTACAGTGAGTCTCATATAAAAATATTTCACAGGTCAAGAATTAGCGTTGCAAATCTGTAGAAACAAAATCCTATAAATATAAGTGTCCAAAAAAAAATATTGGTCAGCATTGTGATACAGTCACACATTTCATAACTCTTAAAGTACGTTTCTTGGTTTCCAACATCCTTTTCATAAATCAGAGTCCCTAAACACTACTCATTATTCCTTACCTCATTATACATATACATATTCGTCGACACTTCTTCAATATTTCATCATGAGAAATACGTAACATAATAAACATTCCTCAACAACATAATACACATCGTCGTCGTAAAAATAACATCATAACACCTCAGTCAAATCTCAAAATCGTCGTAGCTTCCTCCAATAATTAAAAAAATTCTCTGCTCATGTCAAAAGTGTCAGCTGCCTCAAGCGTACTTTAAAAAACATGATCTCATACCAAATACATCATTCAAAGCTCTCATACTATCACAATGATTCCGAAAAAATATGAACAGTTTACAAAGTACAGACAAAATACAGTTTCATAAGTGTGAAGTTATCCAACGGTGTAATTGCGTAAACATCTGTCACTGATGTAGTAAAAAACATGTTTATCTCTCAGTTAAATGATCAGATAGCTGTGTAATTTGTGTGTTAGAGAAGTCAAATTCAATAACACTATGCCTGGCAAACAGCAGCAATTTATACCTAAACATGACATAGCGCAAGCAGAAGAAATATTACACTAAACAACAATGCAGATAAGGGAAATGTATATTCACATCTTAATGTCTATGTAATTAAAGTGGTGCACCACAAGAAGTTATTCTACCAAAAAGTTACCAATTACTTGAAAAGAAAATTATGAATGCAGTTACTAGTTCCTTCTTATTGTTCTTTCCTTTCCAAGTGCTCCTTTTTTAAAGAATGTGGATCATAAAATAATTATTTAATAGATCTGTTGACAGAAAGTGTTCACATTAGCAAATGCATTTCATTTTATAAAAGCAATGCTGCAACACAGCTGATAAACAGGTATCAAATGAAATAAGCAGTTACGCAAACCAAAGCATAAAAATATCATTCAATAGTCATGTGACATTTCATAAGTTAGTAGAAATTCTCTCAACTCTCGTAGAAAGACGCTTGTCGTAATCAGGTGTGCAGATGTACGAATATTTCCCATCAATTCATAAGCATTTCAGTAATTAGCACAAAGTGCGAGTAATCATATGTTTTCAAGTAACGAGGGTGTCGCATTAGCGATGAAAGGCACACCTTAATGGCTTGTTCTCCAGGTGTTTGACATGTCCCACGTCTCCTTTTTTTTCTACCTGTGTCGCTGAAAAGGGCTCGCAATAATGGCTTTTTCTCCAGGCGTCTGACACAGCTGGGTGCCCGCGACGCATTACGTGCAGGTGGTCACTTAACTTTCTTATGGAAATATTTACCGCTACAGTGACAGCCTCACATAAAAATATTTCACAGGTCAAGAATTAGCGTTGCAAATCTGTAGAAACAAAATCCTATAAATATAAGTGTCCAAATAAAATATTCGTCAGCATTGTGATACAGTCACGCATTTACGCACATTTCATAACTCTTAAAGTACGATTCTTGGTTTCCAACATATTTCTTATTCCTCATATACGGTAGCATCATCTTATTGATCATAAACATATCTCAACAGCATAGTACACATCGTCATCGTAATAATAACATCATAACACCTCAGTCAAATCTCAAAAACGTCGTAGCTTTCTGTAATAATTTCAAAACCTACAAAAAAATTCTCTGCTCATTTCAATAGTGTCATCTACCTCAAACGTACTTTAAAATCATGCTCCCTTACCAAATACATCATTCAAAGCTCTCATAGTATCACAATGATTCCGAAAAAATATGAAGTTTACAACGTACAGACAAAATACAGTTTCATAAGTGTGAAGTTACCCAACTGTGTATTGCGTAAACATGTGTCACTGATGTAGTAAAAAAATGTTTATCTCTCAGTTAAATGATCAGATAGCTGTGTAATTTGTGTTAGAGAAATATGGTACCGATGTGTAAAGTTGTATAAGCAAATACCATATTAGCTAGGGTTCCTTGTGGTTGCCACACACATGGTACACAAAGTAAGCGTGTACCCCCCTGAGGATTAATGTAATTATACCCTCAGGTGTTACAAATTACAGCAATGGAATGAAATGTATCACGGAAAACTTTCTTTGTAATTCAAAAATCTTTAAAAATAAATGTTTTAAGTATAAAATTGATCACTCAAATGCGTGTCCTGTAGCGCTAAATGCGCGTCTTGCTGTAAGATAATTCTGTGGAACTGTCGTAGTTATCGTCCTCTGTAAGCAAAGTTCTGCTAAAGTCAATGTACTTACCTCATGATAAACAAAAGTAAAATGCTTTGTGTATAGATATCGTAGTTATTACGCTTATTGTTGTGATGAAGAAAGTACTGTGCTGTAACGTATTGTTGTGCTACAGAAAAGGCTGTCTCCTTGTAGCTACACCATAAAAGTTACTACTAAAACATGTTTTACTTTCCGGAATAATACAGAAAAACTGTGCAGATATAAAACAGAAACACCGCAAAATCAACATTGTAAATTGTCACTCATTAGTAGCGTCGTGATAAAAATCGTGTAGCTGTCACATAAACTAATCACTCTGTCGTCTGGTATCTCACAGAAAGTACTTTAAATCCAGAATATATTTTCAAGTAAACCAAAATGTTGCATTAAAATCTCATTAGCAGTACCAATATAGTATGTGTCCTAAGTATGTAAGCCTGATAGTCGTTACGTAATCGTGCAACTAACAAGCAAGAATGTACAAATACAGCACTGTGTCGTCTGTTCACTATAACAATGCATTCGTAATTTCTGTTTAAAATGTTCCCTAGGTTCTAGACTGGATATTGTACTTCAAACATTGTTGTATGTTAACAGTTTCTTAAGCATACTAGAAATGTGAAGTGAAAAGTTTTATGGCAAAGACAAAGTTAAAAAGCAGATTATCTTTCAATAAACGGTTTTACATGTGAAATGTGGTGTAAACCTTTACTCTTCCTAGTACGCAGAGGTTCAACTTGAACGGAATTATCATGCGGTATACGTCGGTAAAGAATACTGGAATTTTGCTCAAGGTTAGCGTCAATGTTATTTTTCTCTGAGCCAGCCGGCGCACGCGGCTGCCTGCGGTGTGAGTCATTGCCTATTGTCTCTTTGTTGGCGCGCGTCGTTATTGGGGTTTGGAGACCTAACTTCTACAAATTCACCGTGACGAGAGGGCCCTGCTCTGTTTGAATCCCGCCAGTTCTGATGCAATTCAGGTCTGTCGTTACGATCATATCGTCTGTCGTCATGTCGGTAGATTCCATAGTTTCTTTCTTGTCGGTCACATGGTGGAGAATTTCTCCCTGAATCGTAACTGCGCGCTGGTCCGTTGCGTCTAAAGTTATTCTGTCTCCCTTGATAGTATTTATTTTGGTTCCCATATTGTCTGTTTCTCTTATTGTCTCTGTGATAGTCATTACCACGGAGAGGTGATCTTTCCCTGTAGTTATTACTACTCTGCCAACGGTTGTCATACGGGTGGTGTCTGTTTTGGTCACGATATGTGTTGTGAGAATAGCCTTGTCGTGTCCAGTTATTATTTCTTTCATCGTGGAATTGTGACAGATGTGACCTGTAATTATTGTGCTCCTGTTTCCGCGTTCCCCGATTGTCAGTGTCAATTTCCAATTCTTGTAACAGACCCTGAAATGCTTCAATGTCATCTTTGCAACGTCCTGCTAAAATAATATGTCATAAATGTTCAGGCAATTTGAGTAAGCAAATGCGGATGAGTTCTGAGGGGCTGTATGGGTTTGAAAGATATTGATTCTTATGCAACATGTCTTCAAAATATTTGACAAGACTGGAAAATTCAGATTGTTCAAAGTGTTTCATCATCATGATGCTATGTTTTACACGGTCTTGTGTAGCTTGAGACCAATATGCTGAGAGGAAGGCATGGTAAAACTCTCCTTCACTGTGGCAATCGTGAATTACCGATCGCATTCTTACAGCTGGTTCATTCTCTAAGTAGCCACACATAAATTCTAATCTGTGTTCCAACGACCAGTTGGGAGGAAAACAATGAGAGAATTGATGGAGCCATGCTTGTGGATGAATGTCGTTGCCAGAATTCTTAAATGTTTTGAATTTACGTGTAGTAATGAACAGCTTATAGTCAAAATCATCATGTCGGCGAGTCGCATATCGGTCATTGTTAGGTCGTGTCGGCCGTTCCATCTCAAAATTCGGTGCACATTGCCAATTTCTTTCATAACTTCCGAAATGCCCTGTGTTATTATTTTGCGGCTTTTCCGTGTTTCTAAGTCCCTCTTCCCGTGTTGGGGCACGAGTATCCTCTGAAATACGTAATTCTTGTATTAACTGTGTCAGCTGATTTTGTACTTCCCGGATTTCTCTTTGGTGTTGCGTATTAATCTGATTCTGATTTTGTTTGAATTTCCTAGTTTGTTCGCACTCTTCAGTGTCAGTGAAGGCTATAGGTCTTGTGTCATTCAGATCATCATCTACCTTTGTAGATAAGTTAGTGAACTGATCTGAAAGTTCGGCTACTTTATCCGATAGTGTACTTATTTCCTCAGTGTGTTTTTCTGAACCAAGTTTCAGAGTGTCCATTTGTGTTGAAATCATATCTACTGTGTCTTTTAAGTTTTCTTGACTTTTTGCAAGTTGCGTAACCGAATCGGTAGATGCAACTGCGTCAATTTTAGCTTGCAAGGTGTTGTGATTTTCATGAACAATAGTTTGCAGTTCTTTTATGGCTGCTTCGTGATTCTGTAGTGCATTTTCATGACGCGAAAAAATAGGTTGAAAATGCTCACAAATTTGAGTTTTTACGTCATTACAGACTTTTTGACATTTCGATTCAATGTTATGTAACTCAGCAGTTAAATCCTCACGTGTTTGTTCGAGAGTTTGTTCCAATGAGTCTAACTTTTTGAGATTTTGTCCCATTTGTTTCTGATTTTGTTCAAGTGTTGTGTCTAACTTTTGTAACTTTTGTCCCATTTGTTGCATTAACTGTAATAACAATGCACTGGTGTCTGAAACATGTTCCTCAGTGCTTTTCGGCAGTGAATTTGCACCGGCAACATTGACATTTTGACATGCAGAAAATGTGTCTTGACTTATTTGAGAAAACGGCGAGAACCCAAAACCTGAGTCTACAGTATTCGCAAAATTGTGTCCTGACATTCCCGATTCCTGAGGCAAGCTGTTGCCGACCGATCGATCGATAATGCGTCCCTCTTCACTAATTGTTTCACTGTCCACGCCATTGTTTGCCGCCTGCTCCATTTCCCTATGAACAGTTACCAAATTACTACTTTGAACATTAGTAAATTCATTACTCGGCGGCGCTGATAAGCTACGCTCGTCGTCACTATTATTTCTCAATTTAGTTTGGAGCCTAGTGTTACGTTTTTCACACGCCATTATTGTCACAATATTTCACACGACAACACAGAAAAACACAATTTGAAGAGCAAAAATAAGAGAACACATTAACATAGCACTGAAAATAATATCTAGTTAATTGCAAGCGCAGCTGCGAAATACTTGGTGCAAATCTACATGCATGCCACAACTGTTTTACTGTACAACAATGAAAAACTACAACTACAAAGGAAATTCTCTCTATGATTACGCGCTACCAATAAACAATAGCTACACCAATTACACAAACTACAAGAAAAAATCAGAAGATTCCAGTGAGGTATCCTCGGCTAAGGGTCGACATATGAAACGTCCCCTTTGAACAATTTATACAAGACTGTGCTTAACCTGACACACAATATTTTTAGCGCAACGCAATCTGACTTTCAATAATTCGTACAAAAGAATGGGCCCTGACTAACATTAACCTATACCTCTCACAAATCACTTACCTCACAAAAATCTTCGCTGCTCAAGCTACTGCAATACAGCGAGCGCCACTACTGCCAGCTAAATAAAAGATTCAAACTACTGAAGGCACTAACTACTGATAGGGATAGTTAGCAAATGAAAGATATTAATAGAGAACAAACAATGTATTTACCTTAATATCATCACAAGTCATAATATATATATCAGTTCATGACAAATTACAAATCTCCGCCATCTCTCTCCCCACATCCACCACTGCTGGCGGCTCACCTCCAACTGCGCAACGCTACGCGCTGTTCACAGCCAGCTGCCTAACACTACAATGGCGAGTATTACAACAATGCAAAGCAGCCACAGACTGCACACAGCACAGCCAGTGATTTTCATATTGAGCGCTACGTAACATTGCCAATAAGAAAACATAAACAGCCTACTTACATAGAGAAAACATGAACAGCCTACTTACAGTATTAGTCTCGTGGAAGCGACAAGTAACGGCAGCTCGCCTCTCCCAACGCTCCGTTCACGCCCTCGACATGTAAGCCGGTAGATACCTTGCAACAGCCATGATTAACGCAGCCACATTGCGTCACTTCACTTGCGTTAATGGCCGAACGGGCTTGCCGGAGCAGTTAACCTGCAGGACGTATCAGGTGTGTTGTGGAGAATGGCGTCTGGCAGAGCTCCGTGCTGCGGGTCACCCCAGCGACCTGCTAGCCCAGCAGGTTCGGCTGTCGCAACTGAGGACATTTCTCGGGCTGCCCCCGAGTGAGGTTTTACACTGCTTAAGGCAACGAAATCACATTTAGGAGAAGTACACTTAAAATCCACGTCCATCTATTCAGATTAAGGTCGTCCATAGCTTTCCTAATTCACATGAGTCGAATTGCAAGGTTTAGATAGCCTTGGGAGAGTCAGCCCTGACAAAACTCTACCATCTGGTGAGCAAGATGTATGAGACATGCAAAATACCCTTAGACTTAAAGAAGAATATAATAATTCAAATCCCAAAGAGAGCAGGTGTTGACAGACGTGAAAATTACCGAATTATCAGTTTAATAAGTCACGGCTGCAAAATACTGACAACAATTCATTACAGTCGAATGGAAAAACTGGTAGAAGCCGATCTCGAGGATGATAAATTTGGATTCCATAGAAATGTTTGAACACGTGAGGCAATACTGACTGTACGACTTATCTTAGAAGATAGATTAACGGAAGGCAAACCTACATTTCTAGCATTTGTAGACTTAGAGCAAGATTTTGGCAATGTTGACTGGAATACTCTCTTTCAAATTCTGAAGGTGGCAGGGGTAAAATGTAGGGAGCGAAAGGCTATTTACAATTTGTACAGAAACCAGATGGCAGTTATAAGAGTCGAGGGGCATGAAAGGGAAGCAGTGGTTGGGAAGGGCGTGAGAAAGGGTTGTAGCCGATGTTATTCAATCTGTAGATTGAGCAAGCAGTAAAGGAAACAGAAGAAAAATTCTGAGTAGGAATTAAAATCCACGGAGAAGAAATAAAAAGTTTGAGGCCCGCCGATGTCATTGTAATTCTGTCAGAGACAGCAAAGGACCTGGAAGAACAGTTGAACGGAATGGACAGTGTCTTGAAAGGAGGATATAAGATGAACATCAACAAAAGCAAAACGAGGATAATGGAATGTAGTCGAATGAAGTCGGGTGATGCTGAGGAAATTAGATTAGGAAATGAGGCACTTAAAATAGTAAAGGAGTTTTGCTATTTGGGGAGCAAAATAACTGATGATGGTCGAAGTAGAGAGGATATAAAATGTAGACTGGCAATGGCAAGGAAAGCGTTTCTGAAGAAGAGAAATTTGTTAACATGAGTATTGATTGGAGTGTCAGGAAGTCGTTTCTGAAAGTATTTGTATGGAGTGTGGCCATGTATGGAAGTAAAACATGGACGATAAATAGTTTGGACAAGAATAGAATAGAAGCTTTCGAAATGTAGTGCTACAGAAGAATGCTGAAGATTAGACGGGTAGATCACACAACTAACGAGGAGGTATTGAATAGAATTGGGGAGAAGAGAAATTTGTGGCACAACTTGACTAGAAGAAGGGATTGGTTGGTAGGACATGTTCTGAGGCAGCAAGGGATCACCAATTTAGTATTGGAGGGCTGCGTGGAGGGTAAAAATCGTAGAGGGAGACCAAGAAAGGAATACACTAAGCAGATTCAGAAGGATGTAGGTTGCAGTAGGTACTGGGAGATGAAGAAGCTTGCACAGGATAGAATAGCATGGAGAGCTGCATCAAACCATTCTCTGGACTGAAGACCACAACAACAACATCTCGAAATTACCAAAACTGTAGTGTGAATTTATCTATCGAAAGCCAGTCTTTATCAAAAGACCATCTTAAGTTATGTTAACAGAAATACATAAGAAATAGTACATGTCAAGATACGCTGTCCAGTCGCATTAATGTGACCACCCATTATCAGCCCGTGTAACCACCTTTTGCAGCGTGGTTCGCTGCGCCACTTGCAGGAAGAAAGTCGGTTCTGCAAGGTATCGACAGGGGTTTGGAGCCATACCAACTCCAGTGCCGCACCGTTCTCCGCCAAGTTTCGCGAGTGAGGATCCATGGCGCAGACAGACCGACCACTGTGGTTCACAGACTCTCGACTAGGTTTAAATCTGGAGAGCTTCTGGCCAAGGGAGTACGGTAAACCCATCCTGGTGCCTTTCGAACCACGAACACACGCTGCAAACTTTGTGATACGTTGCATTGTCCTACTGGAAGATGCCATCGTGCTGAGGAAAAAGGGAAGCACATTGTCCCCAAGGATAGACACATACGTGTATTGATTCATTGAGCCTTACAAAATGACGACGTCACCCTGGGATTGCCATCAGGCTTGTACCCTTCCGACGACTGTTGGAGGGTTTCACGCCGTACGTACCAACGGCCATCTGTCCGTCGGAGCATAATACATCTGAAAAGGCCTCCTGGCGCCACTAACTGGACGTCCAGCTGCGATATTGGCATGCAAGTTCCAGCCTTCGTCACCGATGAACAGCAGTCAGTATGGGAGAACAAACCAGGAGCATATTGCGGGGGCACTTACACAGCAATGTTCGCTGAACGGTAGTTTACGAGACATTGTTGGTGGCTCCTTGGTCACTTGGGCGGTTAGTTTCTCAACAGTTTCGCGTCTATTCGCCCGTACAATCCCGCAGCCGTCTTTCATCCTTGTCATCTATGGCCCGTGGTACATCACAGATGCCTCGACGCCAACAGTTTATAAACTAAACCGTTTCGTAAATTTTTGTAGCGTTGGCCCGAAAGCCAAGACCATGCCCTTTTGGACATCCGACACATCGCTCTTTTCCCGCACTACGACATAATAATAATAATAATAATAATAATGTCGTGTGACGAGGGCCTCCCGTCGGGTAGACCATTCGCCTGGTGCAAGGCTTTCGATTAGACGCTACTTCGGCGACTTGCGCGTCGATGGGGATGAAATGATGGTGATTAGGGCAACACAACACCCAGTCCCTGAACGGTGAAAATCTCCGACCCAGCCGGTAATCGAACCCACGCTGACCACGTTTTTTTTCCCCTCCATTTTGTTCGTTGTTGATCGTTGTGTTTGTTCGTTGCGGACGTCACATGACATCCGGTGAAGTTCGTTTGTTAATCGTTTCACTCAGTTTCTTTATTACAGAGGTAAACCCGCACTCTGGCCGAAGACGCTGAGCTACCGTGCAGGCTTCACTCAGCTACCGGGGACGACAAAGACTGCAGAGCTATCGGCGTCCCCTCGACATACTTTGTATAGTCTCTATTACTACTGCTGCCACCTGCCGACTGGATTGGTTATCGCACAACGACATAAAATACAGGCGGTGGTCACGTTAATGCGACTGGACCGCGTAAATACCGTGAACTACTGTATATAGCAGATAATCACTGACAGCATTACATCAGCTAAAAGGAATATTGCTTGACTTCAAGAACATAATAGTTATCAGCTGCAGGTTGTACATAAAACAGTAAATAAAATTGTTTTTTAAACAACATGGTCGAACGTTTTGTGAAATGATTTGTACAAAAGTAAGGAGCAAGATAAGTGAGAGAAACATTTGATGCACCTTTGAATGATACTCGAAATCATATACAGTAGCTGAAATGCTCATACGCTGGTGATGTAAGGGAATCACTGAGTGAAATTCCACCAGACAAATATCCTCTGATACATTTTTAAAATTCTAAGATTCTAAGTTAAACACTGAACTTTAAATTCTCAATCGGCCCCTTATTTTCTGTTCATGATTTCGGAAATCATTCCAAATCGCGTCAGATGTTTCTATAATATAGTTTATTTCTTACTTTTCAACAGTAATTTGGCTTCTTTCTCAATTTTTTTGTCTTCAAGTTTTGTTCAGAAAGCATGAAAGATCGGTATTCTATTATTATAGAGAGTATATAGATCAAGAGAAAGCAGAGAAGATTCTATTTATGCTGTGATTTGATATTTTTTGACATTTCATACATGCCTAACAGCAAGTATTCATGAAATATTTCAGTTATGCCTCAAATTCCTAATTAAATATTTATTAATTACATTGTTTGCTTTCAAGAAATTAAAACTTTTTTTTAAAGAATTAGTCCTCACGCTGCTCGGGTTGATACCCTATTTGGATGTGATGCTCAACAAAAAATATAACCGAACGTGCAGTTGTTATAAGAAAAGGTTCCTTTGTAGTTTAGACTACTCGCATAGTGGTTTAGATTGAGTAGGAAGCTACAATACTCGACAGCACACACTGTCTCATAATCATCAGCAATAACGTACCAGCTGTATGAGTCCTCTCATCTATTCTACTGTAACTGAAACTTACTTTTGCATGGAATAGTATCACTCGATCGTTGGAGTTCGTAGATACTGACGAAGGCTCGAAATAGATGCCAGAACAGATATTTTTTTATTGAAATATGTTAATTATATAGAAGGAAGTTTCCGTAATTTGATTCCTTAAAACGTGGATAAGGAGGGTTTATACCAATAGAATTCTGCAACATATGTAAATAGAAAAAAATATTTTGTTTGACCATTCAGAGTTACAAAATGGTGGAAACATTCTTTCGTTGCTACAAAGAGATTTAAGTTCAGAACACGCTAGGTTCACAGCAGACGAACTGCAAAACTCTTGGAATACGTGTGGGAAAACCATCACTGAATACCTTATTGTTTGCAGGGGACCATGTTTCTCCGGATAACGATGTGAAACCTTTCTGACAGTGTATTCAAAATAAGTTAAAAAAAAAACTGCATGTCTGTACTGGTGTGAAAACGGTGAGAAAAGTAGGCACTGTTGACCGGACGGCAACGCTTGTAATCGACAATGAGATCAATAATATGGAGATAGGGTGGTTTTACGGAAGTTCAAATGCACTCTCTATAGATGAGACAGGAAGTAAATCTAGTTTGTGGCCCGCAACAATAAGCGATTGTAAATGTTCCAGAACTACAAGAAGATATAAAGCATAACTGAGAGCGGTAGAAACAAGTTTTCTCATAAAAAACTTATTATTTTAGACGATGTACAGGCTGTCATATTCTCCTCTGCCAGGAAGTGTAACCATTGCGAAGATCCAAGCTTCCTGACTTTAATGTGGTCTTCAGCAGGCAACGTTCCTGCGTCATCCCCAGTTTTCCTAAATTAATTCACGCAGTGCATCCTAAAGGCCTTTTTGTTTGTTTAGATGCGATGACTGACCATTTTGGTGAAGTTTGTGGATTAACACACAGAATACTTCAGAGGAAGGTACTTCCCCAGTGTGACTACGTGACAGTGGACTTCACCATAAGAATTGAATGACATCAAAGCCCTACCTATCAGCGTACAGTGGAGATAATTGGAAACAAATTTTCTTCGCGTTTAGCAGGATTTACCGTTGTTGAGATCTAGGCTGTTGACATGAAATTGTTACCCATCAATCAGCTTTCAACGATAGCCTTGTGATGGGTTTCAGACGTGAAACGGGCTTCAAATATAGAAACAAATAAAACACACATACCAGAGGAAGTATGGATATACTACTGTTACTAGAATACGACCTGTAGCTGTAAAATGATGGGACTGATGTTTTGACAGAGTAAATACACAAGCACCAAAGATCAACAACCAATAACTGTGAAGCGTGAAGCCCTCTCAGTCGAATGCAGCACCTCTGATCTCTGAGATCTGTAGAGAAATCAGTGTGACCGTGGCGTTCTTTTGTGTGTGAGCTGTTTTTTTTCGGGAAAAATTGTAAATTTAATAATAGGGCAACGAATTGTCGTGAAGCTTCACATAAAATTTGCATAAACTATTACTGAAACCTATCGTTTACTAAAAGAAGTGCATGGCAAAGACTGTTTATCGCTAACATGAGTTTTTGAGTAGTTCAAGCGTTTCCATAATGCCCGAGAAGATGTTGAAGATAACTCACTCCCGTGACGCTCTTCAACGTCAAAAAACGGATGAAAATATCGAAAAAGTAAATAATGCGATTTGGTCGGTAGAGTATTCGATCTATTGCTGAAACTGTAGAATCTGATGAAGAATGCATAACACAAAATGTACATAACGAACCTAACATGATAAAAGTGCACGAAATTGGTGCCTAAAATTCTCACGATCGAACAAAAGGAAGCTCGTGAAAATGTTCGTACTGTCACCTTGAATACCACTGAGAACGATACTAATTTCTTGAGATGAGTGATAACAAGTAACGACCTTGGTTTTTCACTTACTATCCAGAAATAAGAGCCAGTCCACGCACCGGAATGGCCCAGCTTCACCGACAGCGAAAGAAGCTCGATTGAACAAATCAAGACTCAAAACCATGAGGACTTCGATATTCTTAGAGTTGTGTGTCTTCGCTAGGTTCCTGAAGGTCAAACTATTAATCAAAATGACTACCCTGAGATTCTTGCTCAGCTCCGTGAGGACCAGAATTGTGAAAGAACAAGTCATGGGTTCTGGATCAAGATGACGCACCGGTTCATACCGCACTGACAGCATCCCAGTGTTACACACCCACCTTATTAGCCTCATCTAGCACCATGTGACTTACTTATTTCCCAAGGTCAAATATCCACTAAAAGGAACAAAAATCCAGTCCCTTGAAGCAGCGAGAGAAAAAGAAGCACGCATCATCAAGGAGCTCCCTAAGATGACTTCCCGCACTCTTCCCATCAATGAAAATTTCGCATGAAGTGTTGCAAGAATAGAGGAGGGAAGTATACTGAGAGTGACAATAACTAAATATATATGCTTTTGAAACAAAATGTTTTACATCAATAGTCCCGTTAATCAAATGTTCAAATATGTGTGAAATCTTATGGGACCTAACTGCTAAGGTCATCAGTCCCTAGGCTTACACACTACTTAACCTAAATTACCCTAAGGACAAACACACACACACCCATGCCCGAGTGAGGACTCGAACCTCCGCCGGGACCAGCCGCACAGAGTCCCGTTAATCCATAGCGACACTTCATACAAACCAGAAAACCAAAATTGGTCACATTGTCATTTACGAGTTATAGGTAATGTAGTGTTAACTTCAACTCACTAATGTACGTGGCGGGTGTTAGAACATTGCTTCCATTTTCTTCATATGGAAAAAAATGGCTAGTTACAAGCTTGTACTAAGTGGAGGGAACAGTACATAATACGAACTCCTGGCTGGCTGCCGTTATACAAACGATGAACGCTAGTAAATATAGAGAATCTACGAAGAAAACCCAAGTCCTTCGTACTGCTATGAAAAATACACCCAACATAATGCAAGCTCTCAGCGTAGTTCATCAACAAGGGGGCAGGTAGTCCGTGTGTTGTAAACAGGCAGACTGGATGCGACACTGGCTTGTTGTCACTGTGCGGGCAGGTTTATCTCGTTCCGGAGACGACGGGATCACGCCACGTTACGTGACGTGACGTGGTGGAGCAGATATGTCTGTGGCCTTTTGCGGCGTGCTCGCTTGCCTGCTGCGCGTGTGTGGCGCCGCCGATCGCAGAAACGAGTGGGCTGTTTTACTACTGGACTTATTACTGATTCATTATTACTACTGGATTCACTTATTATTATTCCACGTGTGCCTGACAGTCGAATATTTCACATCACAATATACACTCGAAGTCCAAAAAACGAAGGATTTTTGCAAATTGGTCAGAAACTGATATTCATACAGGAATCGACCGAGAATACAAAATTGCCGTCTTTGGCAACTGATGGATGAATGTGTGACGCTGCAGGGCAATTTCATAGCGCAACTGGCAGGGATAGTAAACGGGGGACGTGTCTATATCAGGGCATGAAGTCTTCGTGAATTTCATTCTGACGATCTAACACACCAACTGGACAGAATGACAGAATTTGGCACGATATCCCTCAGGAGGATATCCAACAACTCTGTCAATTAGTGACAAACGGAATAACTGCTTCCATAAGGACCAGCGGTGGACCACTTCGTTATTAACCTGCTCAGTTTGTGAGACTCTTTCTCTTGAATAAATCATCCAATTTTTCTGAAATTGTAGTAAAGTGTTTATCTGTACATGTACCGACTGATCAAAAACTCAGTATAAATTTGAAAACGTAATAAACCACGGAATAATGTAGATAGAGAGGTAAAAATTGACACACATGCTTGGAATGACATGGGGTTTTATCAGAACAAGAAAAAAACAAAGTTCACAAAATGTCCGACAGATGGCGCTGAACAGCAAAAAGTCAGTGACTGCTACCGTGACGGGTGAGAGGTACCCCGATATGTTACAGAATCGCATCATCCCCAGCCAGGCTGATAAACACCTGCTGGACCGTACGACGTTTATGCAGGATGGCGCTCCACCCCATACTGCTAGACGCATGAAAGATCTCTTGCGCGCGTCGTTTGGTGATGAACGTGTGCTCAGCCGCCACTTTTGTCATGTTTGGCCTCCCAGGTCCCCAGACCTCAGTCCGTGCGATTATTGGCTTTGGGGTTACCTGAAGTCGCAAGTGTTTCGTGATCGACCGACATCCCTAGGGATGCTGAAAGACAACATCCGACGCCATGCCTCACCATAACTCTGGACATGCTTTACAGTGCTGTTCACAACATTATTCCTCGACTACAGCTATTGTTGAGGAATGATGGTGGACTTATTGAGCATTTCCTGTAGCTTTTCTTTGCCTTACTTTGTTATGCTAATTATTGCTATTCTGATCAGATGAAGTGCCATCTGTCGGACATTTTTTGAATTTTTGGTTCTAATAAAACCACATGTTATTCCAAGCATGTGTGTCAATTTGTACCTCTCTATCTACATTATTCCGTGATTTACTCAGTTTTCAAATTTATACTGACTTTTTGATCACCCAGTACGTCACATCCATCAACTGATTTCCGTCCCCTTCCGATAATTCTTCCACAGCGCGTCCTTTTTTTTCTTGTCTTTTAATGCAACTGAATAATCGGCGGAGAAGCAAAGTGGAAGTTTGTTCATATTGCTTACTCTATTTTTGTGTTGGTGCTTCCTGTCTCTTGGTGACGCAGGACTGACAAATTTAGAAAGTTAAGAGACACGCTAGCTTCACTATGTTTCGAGCGTCTATAACTGAAACAATAGCTCTGTGTCTGTTTCCAAACTGCGTGTACAAGGATATATCCCTCCTAGATGCAAGTAAACATAGACATGAGATTGATTAAACAGTAGAGTGCACAGAATCGTGCACAATAGCAAAGATTAACTTTTCTGGACAGGGGCTACTATATTTCGGATCTACATTGGCATCTTCTTCTTCTTTTTTCGCTTACGCCATAGTCCCGCAGCCACCGCAGGGTCGGCGTGGCTACAACGGATTTGGCAGTGTTAGTGTTAGGGATAGCCGGATGCCCTTCCTGCCGCCGCCCCGTACCCCCCAGGACGGAATCAGTGTACCCCAACTGTCTGCGTCGAGTGTAAATCGTGAAATAGTGCGGACGTGTTTCAAATGTCTGCAACGCGTGTAACTGAGGCGGAACGTGGGGACCAGATCGGTATTCACCTAGCGGGATGTGGAAAACCGCCTAAAAACCACATCCAGGCTGGCCGGCACACCGGCCCTCGTCGTTAATCCACCGGGCGGATTAGATCCGGGGCTGGCGTGCCACCCGAGTCCAGGAAGCAGCGCGTTAGCGCGCTCGGCTATCCTGAGGGGTTCGGAACTGCATTGACATGTCTTACAAGAAACCCTTTCAGGCTTCAGATGAATCTGTAATTAACAACTGCTAGATAAATAATAGGCACCTGTTAGTAGGAGCGTGCTGCCGAATTACACCGTGACAATAAATATCGGAAACTAAAGGCGACTGAACCCGAAATACTACTATTTCATAAAATGAGCAATGAAGTATATACCTTTAATCATAATGGGAAGTTCCGTTAAGTATTTCATATTGAAGTAATGAGCACTGATATCTCATACACATGGAAAGATCGCCGTCCGCAGCTCGTGCTCGTGCGGTAGCGTTCTCGCTTCCCACGCCCGGGTTCCCGGGTTCGATTCCCGGCAGGGTCACGGATTTTCTATGCCTCGTGATGACTGGGTGTTGTGTGCTGTCCTTAGGTTACTTAGGTGTAAGTAGTTCTAAGTTCTAGGGGACTGATGACCAAAGACGTTAAGTCCCATAGTGCTCAGAGCCATTGAACCATTTTTGAAAGATCGTCCGCAGATCATTACGTCAATCGCAAGGCCGTCTCTACAGCAATCCCCCTGGTAACGCAGGAGAGTGGGCTGTCGAAGCTGAAATATCGATAGAGTGCTATTTCGAACTCGGTCCAGAGGGAAATTTTCAAAGTGCGGGTTCGAACCACGTTGTCAGCCTTCTGAAAAAAATGTTGTAGATCGTAACTACAGCGCCACTGGTCAATATAAATAAAAATTATTCAAGCAATTTCAACTGAAAATAAGTCATGCCCTATCATGAGATGGTTTAATATTTAGACAAAGCCTGCATTTTATTGGTATTCTCTTTGTAACGCTCCACTTGTTTGGTTTGTCTTTCTTTGATGTTTAATATAATCATGCAGTAACAGCTAGGATGCTTCATCGTAACTTATAGCAGTGATGTAGGATCAATCTGCACTTCCACGCTCCTCTACGATAGTCAGTTGCGGAATTATAACCCACTAATGTATCGAAGATATATTTGAGGAGAGTCACGAGAAATTACGACAGTTTTCGTCAAATAATACGGTGGTAAGAGAGACAATACGAATATTTTTTTAGAAACAGCGTTAATTTTTACTTTGGTACTAAAGGAAGTCGTTCTCCACAGTGGATCAATCATATTCAACAGTGAATTACAAATGCTGTGTGATCTAGATATTTAGGACTTTATACTGTTAGAAATAATTTCAGATTTACAAGTGCTTTGATAAGTTTTATGAACAGTATCAAACTTAAGAGACATTTAATGTGGAACAAAATTCGGAAAAAAGTTTTGAAAAATGGGCGTATGTTACAACTTCGGCAGTGAGATAAGGAAGCGTAGAGCCTGGTGCATCGGCAACCCAACCAACACCTTATGCTTTCAGCTGCCTATCGTGTAGGGGCACATTCATTCTATCTGCTGACTGTAAACGGAAGTGTTTTGAGAATTTCGAGTGACTAGAGCACCGTAGTAAGCAAATAGTGAATAGGTTGTCGGTAGAGTGAATAGAGTGAACCTTTATTACCAAAGTTAGCATTTATTTCCTGTAAGGAACGTTACCACATCGTCAGTGCCGAGTGTTAATGTCTTGTTCTCGTCAGCTACCACGTGATGTAGGCTGGTAATACCATTATTTTAATATCTGAAGCCACATACATAAAAAGTGATCACATATAGGTATGTCTTTTTCGTCATGAATGGTGTGTCTCTTAATGCTGTAGCGGTGATTGGGAAACAGAAGACGCAGAAAATACGAAATACGTTGAAGTCAGTAGAACTCCGTAGCGCTTTGAATATCCGAGGACAAAGCAGAAAAGGAAGAACAGGAGTAGCATTAGGAATACAGAAGACGTGAGGAACTAAAAACCACTTTCTCAGTCTTCTCGTTCGTTCTTATAGCTAGACAGGAAGCTTAGCTGTCAATATTATTGTTATTCGTGTAATACAAGTGATTCATGGGATTTGTGGTGATATCAATGGTGTGTAACCCATGCCAATTATTTAATAGATTTTTCTTAGAGAAAACCGTGTAATAATTATTATGTTTTGGTCGTTAATCTACTGACTGGTTTGATGAATGTATTTTGGTTTTTCTTCAGTCTTCGTTTCATTATCAAGCACATCGTCGGAACTGTCTCTCTGTCGCCTCTATCTTTTCTAAAGGTGAACTGATTTTCATCTGACAGATCGAAAGTTTTCTTTTCCGTTCTCCTGTACATTATTTTTGTCAGCAACTTGTGTGAATGAGCTGTTAAGCTGATTGTCCGATAGTTCTCGCACTTACCTTCCATTGCTATTTTCGGGGTGAAAATATATTTTTGTGTAAGTCTGACGGTATGTCTCCAGTCTCATGGATTCTACACACTAACGAGAATAGTTGTTTTGTCTTCACTTCATCCAATCATTTTAGAAATTCCTTCTGCGCTACTTGATAACAAATCTTCCAAACCTCCGCTAAATTCCCACTCTAATACGGGATCCACAAGGTATTACATATCAAGGACAGTTTCTCCTTCTATCATGACATCGGACTAACCCCCACCTTCCCTCCCCACCCCCCACCCTCACAGAAGCCTTCAATGTGCTCTTTCCCCCTATCCGCTCTCGAATCTGCGTTTAAGAGCGGAATTCCTCCTGCACTTCTAAAGTTGAGGCCTCTGCTTTTAATTTCGCCGAAGGTTGTAGCGACTTTTCTATATGCTCAGCCAATTCCTCCAACGACTATTCCTTTTCCAGTTTTGCTTTAAACTCCCTGCACTTCGTGTTTGTTTCCTCCATAAGTGACTTATATTGCTGTACTCTTGGCTTTTCCTAAACATTCTTGCATTTCCTACTTGTGTCTTTCTTCTGTTACTCAAGGTTCCTTCGCAGCTACCTTCTTTGTATCTATATTTGTCCACTCCATCCAAATTCTGTGATGGCTCTTGTTACAGGTGTCCATTCCTCTTCAACTGGTCTGCCTATTATGGCAATTATCGTAGTATCTATAGTCGTAGAGTTCAATCGTACCCGTCCGCAGCTCGTGGTCGTGCGGTAGCGTTCTCGCTTCCCGCGCCCGGGTTCCCGGGTTCGATTCCCGGCGGGGTCAGGGATTTTCTCTGCCTCGTGATGACTGGGTGTTGTGTGATGACCTTAGGTTAGTTAGGTTTAAGTAGTTCTAAGTTCTAGGGGACTGATGACCATAGCTGTTAAGTCCCATAGTGCTCAGAGCCATTTGTCAATCGTACCCCATCATTCCTTAGCACTTCATTATCACACTTCTTTTCATATTGATTCTTCCGAACGATTGACTTAAAATTTAGTCTACTCTTCACCGTTACTAAATTGTAATCTGAGTTTGTATGTGCTCCTGGGTACGCCTTATAAACCAGCATCTGATTTCATACTCTCTGTCTCATCATGATATAATCCAGCTGCAATATTCCCGTGTCACCACGCCTATTTCAAGTATACTCCCCTTCTTGTGATATTTAAACGGTATATTCTCTATGACTAGCCGAAATTTGTTGTGAAACTCAGTTATTGGTTATCCTCGTATAAAATTTCTGGCACAATGCTTTTTCTTAATTTGATATTTATTCCGACCAGTTTCGGCCTTATACCATCATTCAGCGACGTCAAATGAAAAAAAAACATAAAACAAAACCTTACAAAATTCGAAGACAT
This sequence comes from Schistocerca americana, assembly GCF_021461395.2. NCBI lineage: Eukaryota > Metazoa > Arthropoda > Insecta > Orthoptera > Acrididae > Schistocerca > Schistocerca americana. The sequence continues at coordinate 1,038,021,928 of NC_060120.1, read as the reverse complement.
ATGTAAACCAATCGTGATTTTACACCTACAAAAGAAAAAGGAAAGGCTATCACAAATCATATGTGATTATTACTACAAGATTACTATCGTTGTAGCAATCACAACTATTGTGCACAACGTGATATCAAACAATCCAACAAGATGATGTGGCCCATCCAGTGGCAAAAGACAAATTTAAAGTAAGATTGGAACTAAACCAAAGAAGCCATATGGCAAAGATACTCCTGTGGTAGTCATCATATCGACTAACTCAATTAAAGAAAAACTTTTATATCGGATATTAACCCACATGGCGACATTTAAGCACATATACCTAAGTGTATCTACCTTTTTCTTTAATGAATCATTTAGTACAGTAATTGTACACAAATGTTATAGGCCTTGAAAGTACAGCACAGCACCAAAAAAGTTTGTGATGTCTATAAAGTAAATTAGTGTCCTTTTAAAATCATGAAACAACATAATACGTGTGTCTGATACATTAAGATATACCATGTCAGGAATTCATGAAAAACAAACTAAAACAAAGGCCAGTACAATGAATGTACTAGGGACGTTCCGAAAGTAAGTTTCGTCATTGTTTTTCACATAGAAATTTTATTGCCAAAAATAAATTCATCAGGGTATCTCCTTGCACTATTTTTCGACATAATTACCTTCGAGACCGAGACATTTGTCGTAGCGTGCAATCAGTTTGAAGGAATCACTTTGTTAAAACTCGAGCCCTGCGATGCAAGGAGTTGTCACACAGCTTGCCCCACTTCATCATTGGTCTGGAAGTGATGTCCAAGGAGTGAGGCTTGCAATGCAGAGAACACGTGAAAGTCCGATGGGGCAAGTACTGGGCTGTAGGATCAAATTCGTCTTTTTGGGTGCGAGAGTCTGTGTCTTATGATCCAACGTAGTCAGTTATGTGGATGGCAGTCTTATATTATGTATGAGAAGTGACTGATTTTTTTCTTAATTTGTGTCAAATTATGACTGGTTTACTACAAGTGTCTTTTGGATTTTGTGCGTTTTTACATTATGTTTGACGTTGGTATGTTTCTTGGATGAAAGTTTTAGACCGAAATTTAAAGAACAGTACTGTGTAATGGATTTTATACGATATATTTCGGCTGTTGACTGTCGCCTAAAAAAAAGAGTTCTCTACCATTCCTCTGCCGACCTTATATTCTCCCAAAACTCTGTCTTCTGTTGCTTCTCCGTAGATTTTCTTTTCTCTTTGCATACTGACTCCCTCCTCATGCAATTTCTCTTTCACTTCATCTTCCAGTTGTGACATCGACATTATGCCGAAACTGTTGTTGTTGACGTTCATCTACTGTCAATTCTGATGAGAATAATCTTATCACGAACTGTGCACAGCAGTTCACTCTCTCTGCCATACCCTTCTATTCACGCCGAATCCTACTTCCGATCCATCATTTTCCGCTGCTATTGATATTACCTTATATTCGTTATCCTCTTTATATTTCATGTCACTGACCACCGTCATATATGGACTGAGCCTTTGCGTTTTCTTTTTCAGACTTTCTAGTTTCCCTACCACATTTAAGGTTTCTTTTATCCCGTGTTCCGTCTCGTAAGTGGCTTTTCAGTCTTTTTTCTCACTGACACCTCCCTCTTGGCAGTCCCCTCCTCTGAGGTCATTAGTAATCTTTTGCCAATGGAGGCAACACCATAAAAATTTTTCATTTACAGGCCACATGTCCTGTGGATATATATTATGTGTCTGTAGTGCAGTGGTTTCCACTGCTTTCTGCATCCTGAAGCACTTGATTATTGCTGTTTCTTCCGCTCGTTATAGACATTTTCCCATCCCAAGATCGAAGGGTTGCCCTGAACCTCTGTCCGCTCCCCCATCCTTTTTGATAAGTCCGTTGGCAGAACGAGGATAACTCTTCGTATCCGAGGCTTAGGCAACCATTACTGATAAACTTTATTCAAGAGTTAGACAGTGGTTGGGATCGAACACGGGCGCGAGGACAATTTATTTGTGAATGAAAGACGCAGATCTTGAACCACGGGTCTACTGTTATACAAATTTGACAGAGGCTATCTTACATATCTTTCTCAATTAACATTCCTAGTCCAAAAGATTTTGCAGTGAGTAATTTGTAAACTGCACACTTCCAATGAGGAGTACACAAGAGTTTGAAAAGTAGGAGAGCGCTTAATGACATAAAGAAGTCGAGCAACTCAAAATGGAAGTTGGGGAAGTTTCCTAATAAGTGAGCTATTGACAGACAGAGAATTGTGAGAAATTTATGAAGTCAATGTTTTGTGCCGTCGAAGTTCATGAACATTATAGGCCATTAAAAATGTAACACCATCTGGGCGCCATGCAGAAAACATCAAATCGACGTGAAGTGTACTAATTACATGTATTTGCAAACAATCAGTATTTTAAATGGTTCAAATTGCTCTGAGCACTATGCGACTTAACTTCTGAGGTCATCAGTCGCCTAGAACTTAGAACTAATTAAACCTAACTAACCTAAGGACATCACACACATCCATGCCCGAGGCAGGATTCGAATCTGCGACCAATCAGTATTTCAGCGGAACCGCACACAGTAGGTGAGAGTAATGTTATCTGCATCTATACTGCTATATAAAGACAGGTTGTTGTTTAACGTTGTTACCAAAAATTTCGGAAAGACTCATGAGTCTGGCCTCGGCAGCCAGAGGCCGTGATCACCTGGGTGTGGGTTGCGTTTGCATGAATGTGAGTTAACTTGAGACTGCCTCCAATTCCGAGGGTATGCTCGTTTTATAATTTTGCTGTGGGGAACCACCGCAATAGGGGGCCCTAAATAAAAGTTTCCTGAAAAAATTAAGTTATCAGTATAAAAGTAACAACTGAGGCCCTAGGTTTAGTATCAGACTGAGATAAAATATTGTGCCTCTACTGACGCCAACAAAGCAGTTGAACACAAAACATTGATCCAAGGAATAATCAGTTATAGCTCAGCAAACTAAGCAAAATCGAGTACACTTCCACGTCAGTTAACTTGAAAAATAAACCATCGAACACTGATTTAAAACTATACAGAGTGTATCATAATTAATGGCGTAAACGCATACAGTTGAAAGTACACGATACTAGAAGCAAAAAAGTCTCAATAAACATAGGATCGAAAACGCATACCTTAAGAGCTACGAGCAATTTTTCATCTTCGATACTGTAAAGCAAATCTCTTCCACTGCAAGCTCTTTGCTTTCCATATTTTGGGAAGTGGCAGTGTGGACCAAAACAAGAAAAAAATGTCCAGTAAACATGTGCTCTAAAATGCATATGTTAAGAGCTATAAGCACTTTTTCATCTTCTCTACTTCTAAGGACCAAATGCTGATAACTCTTAAGGTATGCATTTGTGAGCAAATGTTTACTGGATATTTTTTCTTATTTTGGTCCACACTGCCACGTCCCAAAATATGGAAAGCAAAGGGCTTGCAGTAAAAGAGATTTGTTTCACAGCATCGAAAATGAAAAATTGCTCGTAGCTCTTAAGCTATGCATTTTCAATCCTATGTTTACTGAAACTTTTTTGTTTCTAGTATCGTGTACTTTCATCTGTATGCGTTTACGCTATTAATTATGATACACTCTGTATATTCTTGCAATAACATATAGGCGCAACGCCTTGTAGAAATATCTTCCCTAATAGCTTGAATGCCACTCAAGGATATATTAAATCGCCCTAGCCTGGCGCAGTTGTAAACAGGTCAGGGCAGAACAGATACAATACCAAGATTGAACCTTATAAAAACAAATTATAATTTTTTTTTTAAGAAACATTGTTTGGTGGTTATTCTTACTTCCGACTCCCCTGATTTCACTTCAGTCTGCCGATCCGGCGGCTTAGATGTTCTATGCAGTATACATGTAACAGATTTTCACCAAATTGTTAATAAAAAGATATTTAACCGCTTGTCATCACTCTCCCATTACTCCTCAACCGTATATAGTTCACTATCTTCTTTTTTACGTTTTTAATTTATATTTTAGAGGAGACTTAAAAAACATAAGTTACATACTACCCGATGTCCTCCCACTAAACCGGACGACAGGGGACGTATAGGCACACAGACACTAGATGTCGGAGGTAAGCCCGTAGGCTGGGTTCACCGATATCTGCCGCCAGACGGCGTCACCACACGTTCCCGATAACATCGGCCGACAATTTCGTTAAAGTGCGTCCGATTTTGTGTCCGATCTCCTTCGTCAGTTTTTGCCCTGATAAAGGAGGTCAAAATCTACATACGTCTTGAAAAGATCGTGTCGAGTACCTTACACTCTCTCCTCAGTTATTAGAAGAACCAGATAAGTTTTACGAATATATGAGATAAAGAGAGAAACGTTGTATTACATACCCAAGATGGTTCAGAGTAACCTTGAAAAGTAAGATTACAAGTACTATGCACAACTTCAAAGAAGTTCAGCAAAGCAAATGTATGTTTTTTTTAGAATAAAATATTCTGAACACCTGACGGTCGCAAAATGGAAAATACAGTGAAAATCTGATGAAGCTTTGCACAGATGCGTTGGGCACTGTGTCTAGTACGCCCGTCGATCGCATCGTGTCGCTCTTTTCAGTTCTGAGCTCACAGTGAGAACGTAAAGAAATTAGCGTTTCCCGCCAAGTATGAGGGCCTGGCGAAAGGTTTCGCCTGAAGCTATGCAATCCACATAACATAACTTCATGCGCTTCGTTCTACACGACACTTCTCGGACGCACTCTGCAGGGGCAATGGCGATGCTCCTGCAGCGTTTTCGATGGGAAGTGTTTGTTCACCCACGATACAGTCCGTAATTGGCTACCCCTGTGGTTCATCTCTGCGTAAATGAACCGCTGGCTATGAAGACAATATTTTGACACAGACAACCAGCTGCAGTCCAGAGTAGAACATTGTCGAAAAGCACTGGCGGCTGTCTTCCATAACGAGGGAATTGGAAAGTTGGTACAACGCTACGACAGATGTCTAAGTCTGAGCGGCGTTCTGTTGCAAATAAAACAGTTTTGATTTGCACTATGGTTTCCTATCGTTCCTTACTTTCCGAATAGCCCTCGTAATTCGAAAGATAGTTAATATCCATCTATCACAACACTAGAAGACACAGACACTTTAAGCATCAAAATGGACATACGAAATATTTTTCACTTGAAAACATAGTTTTTTTGAGGTTATAACGTAGGCCAAAAATTACCGACACAACTTTTGCCTGTGCTGCAAGAAGTATAGACATCAGGCTGAAGGTATACATGAAGCATTACAAGCGTAACGTAATATAAGGTAAAGTTCAGGAAATTATTATTAAATTCTTGAGTTTTTCCAGACTTCGTGTTTCCAATCACGTAGTGATTTTATACCATATATTCCGAAACCTATCCTGTTAACGATATTTCTCATCTTCGGTATGCCACAAACTCCTTCTTTCTTGTACTAAATTTAGAAACTTATCATAATTACAGTTGTAAAACTACCGAATGGTACTGTAGACTGTCGTAAGTAAGCGCAGACTACGATAATTTTCCTAGTAGCTTTGGTCAGTTAGATCGTTAAGAGCGTTAGCTGCACGTTAGGAGTGTTGCGTACCTATCACGTGTCACCTCACTTCGATCAGTTTGTTTGCATTTGCGATCAGTGTCTTTCTAGATCCCCTCTAGAAACTGGAAGCGGTGAACTGTCTAGAAACTGAGGATATATAAAGGGTCACAGAACCTACGGATCATTTTTCGTTGTATATTGTCAGCCTCCGGTATGTTACTTAAAAAAGAAGCAGTATTTAGAGCGAAACAGAAATTGTAAATGTTTAAGTGACGTTTTATTCTAAATGTCAATCTGTAATGGGAAACAGAAGGCTGTTACAGTAAAAATAAAAAATAAAAATTACAAATGGCTCTGAGCACTATGGGACTTAACATCTGAGGTCATCAGTCCCCTAGAACTTAGAACTACTTAAACCTAACTAACCTAATGACATCACACACATCCATGCCCGAGGCAGGATTCGAACCTGCGACCGTAGCGGTCGCGCGGTTCCAGACTGAAGCGCCTTTAACCGCGTGGCCACACTGGCCGGTAAAAATTACAAGTTGGCAATATAGTGATAGAAAACGCAGTTTGTCCGCAGCTCGTGGTCGTGCGGTAGCGTTCTCGCTTCCCGCGCCCGGGTTCCCGGGTTCGATTCCCGGCGGGGTCAGGGATTTTCTCTGCCTCGTGATGACTGGGTGTTGTGTGCTGTCCTTAGGTTGGTTAGGTTTAAGTAGTTCTAAGCTCTAGGGGACTGATGACCATAGTGCTCAGAGCCATTTGAATTTGAAAAACGCAGTTTGCTCAAAACAAGGTAAAATAAAAAAAATGCAAAACAAAAACATATCAAACACCGCTTCAGTACTTCGTCAAGCTTATATAAAACGTATTTCTGTTACTGCTAAACAACTTCCGCACTTATCAATAATAACAGAAAGCTGTTGCCTTTGACCATTGTGTACATCCTACTGAGTACATAACAACAATAACTCTATAGATTTTTGTGTGTGTGTGCATGTAAACCGTACTTACATCAAATGTAATTACTTCCCGGTTACATAAAAGCGCAGAAGATACGCGATCAACTAATTCTTATTACTTATAAAATTCAACTGATATTTTGTACGGTTAAAATACACAGCGGACTAAAAATGAACAGGTGCGTTTCTAATTATGTGCAAAACAATCAAACAAAAACACAAAGGGAAGTCTTCGGCTCCCAGTTTCTCTCTCACACATTCATTTATGTTTCTTTCATTACCAATCCTACCAACACTACCGGTAATACTAGCATTTCCTACGTCATTTATGTACATTACCGGAACTACTGTAGTTATACTAGAGCGCAACTCTGCTTGTAATCTATCATTTGCGTGTGGGCAATGTCGGCCGATTCGACTGAAGAAAACAAACTGATGTGAATTCCAGCGACCGTCGTCCGAAGTCTATGTTGGGCATTGATATTGGTTGCAGTGAAACCACGCACGTGCCGATGTGCTGATTTGAATACATCGGCCGACATCTGTCGTCTGCGGAACCCCTCGATGTCGTTGGCACTGTGGCCTCAGCCTCAGACACTAGTCGTCGAAGAAAAATATTGGGTGAATTCTACCTACATCTACATCTACATTTATACTCCATTTTTCTAATGCTGCAACTTCTCTGTATACTCCAGCATCATCCGCGAAAAGCCGCATGGAACTTCCGACACTATCTACTAGGTCATTCATGTATATTGTGAAAAGCAATGGTCCCATAACACTCCCCTGTGGCACGCTAGAGGTTACTTTAACGTCTGTAGACGTCTCTCCATTGAGAACAACATGCTGTGTTCTGTTTGCTAAAAACTCTTCAATCCAGCCACACAGCTGGTCTGATATTCCGTAGGCTCTTACTTTGTTTATCAGGCGACAGTGCGGAACTGTATCGAACGCCTCCCGGAAGTCAAGGAAAATGGCATCTACCTGGAAGCCTGTATCTAATATTTTCTGGGTCTCGTGAACAAATAAAGCGAGTTGAGTCTCACACGATTCATCCGCTAAGTTTAATAAACACAACACATACACAAAACAGAGACTTCATCATCAACAATATGCCGTCCTTCACTATTTACAACAGTCTGCCAACGGTTGTGTAACTTTTCGATGCCGAGACTCACATGGTTTTTAGGCGGAGAACTCGTCGAGCCATGTTCGGAGAGCATGTTACTTGAAGGTTGTTCGACAGAGAGCGGGAAAGATGAAAATCTGAGCGCGTAAGATCAGGCGAATGAGGTGCGTGCGGAATGACTTCCCATCCCAACTCCTGTATGGTGCTTTTCGTCATCTAACAGTATGCGGACGGGCGTTATCGTGGAGTAAGATCAGTTCACGTAGTCTTCCTGGTCGTTGCTCTAAGACTGCGTCTGCAAGACGTCGCAATTGTGGCCAGTAAATGTCAGCAGTGAGTGTTACACCTCCTGGAAGCAATGCGTAGCACACTAGACCGCTACTGTTCCGGCAGATACGTAACATTCGCTTTTGTGGATGTGCGCAGGTCTTTGTACGGGGAGTTGTTGCTCTGTTTGGGCTCAAGCGTTCCTTCCTTTTCTTACGTTAGCGTAAAGACACCATTTCTCGTCACCAGCAGCGGTACAGGATAGGCACGGTCGGTGTTGTTCTCGAGTCACCCAGTGACGAGCAAGCAGAGATGCACCAATGGCCACCTGCAGACTTTTGTGATTTTGGCTTAGGCCATGCGGTACCCGTACACCCGATTTCTGAACCTTCCTCATTGCATGCAAATGTCGCACGATGGTGGAATGATCACAGTTCAACACATCTACCAGCTCTCGAGTACCCTGACGTGGATCATTGTGGATTAATGCGTGTAAAGAATCTTCATGAAACCCCGAAGGTTTTCCTGAACGGTGAGAGATACTAATGTCGAAAAGGTCCTTCTGAAAACGAGAAAACCATTTTCTTGCCGTGCTCTGTCCAATGGCTTTATCCCCATACACGACGCAACCGTTTCTGGCTGCCTCTGCTGCTGAACTCAAACAGAAGAATATTTCGGAAAGCCGGCCGGGGTGACCGAACGGTTCTAGGCGCTACAGTCTGGAACCGTGCGACCGTTACGGTCGCAGGTTCGAATCCTGCCTCGGGCATGGATGTGTGTAATGTCCTTAGGTTAGTTAGGTTTAAGTAGTTCTACGTTCTTGGGGACTGATGACCTCAGAAGTTAAGTCCCATAGTGCTCAGAGCCATTTGAACAATTTTTTATGTCGGAAATGTTCCGATTTTTCCACGTGGCACTCCATTTTCTAGAGTCCACAGCTCCATTTAGTATCTCCAAATAACAAAATGACAATAAGTAAATCCAAACAGCAACAATGAACTACAAATAAAAAACGACAATCGATTAATAAAGCCACAGCAACTGAAATACAAACATCCAAAACTAAAAGGCTACGAACTTACGCGTCAACCTAACGTTTCTCATCCTCAGGACGCTACAAGCAGCCCCTTTCTTATACTAAATTTATAATTTCTAACAATCCATGTTATGCGTGTGGGAACGTCAGGAGATACCACCGGAGAAATCAAACTAATCTGAATTCCACCGACCGAAATCTGTGCGTTCGGACGCTGATACTGGTTGCACTGAGATCGCGCAAGTGCTGGTGTACCGATTTGAAAACATCGGCAGTCTTCGGTCGTTGTCGGTCGTGTGCCGAGTCCCTCGACGGCGGTGCCGCTGCGACCTCAGTCTAAGACAATGCTCGTGGAAAAAAATATCTCCGTGAAGCGTTGTATGAAATAGAGGTGCCCCTGGAGCTCCTTTAATCCCTCCCCCTCTCCCCTCTGTGGAACTCTCCCACTGGGATCATCCCTGGCCGCCGCCATACATCTCCCGCACCCTGCCGCTGACAGCCGCACGCCCATTGTTTACATTCCGGCGCGGGCAGGGTAGACGCGCCGCTATGAGGTCCCCCTGGCCTCGCCGGGCTACCGCGTCTTCCCATTACGCGGCCCGTAATGCCGGCCGTATTACCCGCCTCTCTCAGCGCCACTCCGGTCCCGCCGGCGTGTCGTTAGACTAATGGTCCGGGGATAAATAATCCCCCGGCCGCTGTTTATTTATACCTCTCATCAATTTCTCCATCTGGGAAACGTATACCCCTCCGCCATGCATCAGGCGGCCGTCCCTCCGGCTCGTCCGCTTCTTTTTTCAATTAGCGTTATTTATAAAGACAAACGTGTAATTTACGGCGGCGGGGTCGCGCCGTAAATCTGCAGGGGGATGACGTATCCGCAGCCCCGGCGGCGCGCGCTTGTAATTGTGCCGCCCCGAAGAGGGGGGAAAGCTCGGCCGCCGGCGCTTCTTCCCCAGACCTGATGGAGCAGCTGTCTGCACCCAAGGTGACCCCCTTTCGCACCTCCGCCCTTAGCCACCCAGGCCGCCAGGCGTCTGATGGGTGGCCTTCGGGTCTGGTCAGGGCAGAAGGGTCAGGTCTGGGTGCTAGAGTGTTCATGTTCAGCTACACATCTGGACAAGTGACAACACAGATCAGGTCCAGTGTTCATAAGAGACTTTGCGACCGTGAGTTTACATACATTTATGCTGTAACTGCGATAGACGACAAGAGTGACGGTACTAGCTCTAAGATCCACCCCTGCCAGTATGAAATATTATACTCGCAATCTGCGATCCTTGTGCCTCAGGGCTGGCAATTAAATGTGAGGTATGTCTTATAAAAATACGCTGCCGGGGAAAAAAAAAAATTAGTTCACCTGGAAAGACGACGTCGATTTTGATCGGATGGTGGCGTGTGCCACCTGGGGGTAGTAGATGTACTGATAATGGTTTCAACGTCGTCCGCCAACAGATATCGTAGTGGCATAGCTACCATACCGCCAACTGTGTCTACCCTTTAATAGAGAATGCTCACAGCCAGAAGGAAAAAATCTCAGGAGGAGTCTTCACGCCCCTCCGCTCACCAGGATTGTCACTCTGCATGAGGGGACAAATACAGCACTTCTCAAGACGACCATTCGCCGTAAGGCTCGCCAACTGTATAGAAAAGTCTTTCGTGAGACAATCGCTGGACTCCAAACCATCGGCACCACAGTTCCACGACGCTGCCACCGACAACCCGTTCCGCTCACCATCCTGGAGGACTCGGATTCGGGCTATGACTGACGATCGGCCCAATACGACCACGTTTTTCTGAACTAAACAGGATAAACGATGTGCTGTCCGAAGCTAACGGAGTAAAATGACAACGAGCGGGCTGTTGCATGAAGAGGAGGACAGATGGGGCAAATTAACGACTATTTGGCTGTCCGTAAGACAGAAAAGGGGAAGACGGTCAGATGATCTGCAAATCGATGGAGAACCGTCATGGCCAGGGACAACACGAAACAGAGACCTCCCAAAGGCGATCAGAAACGTCCCTTCCCAGCAGTGGGGCACTAATGGCTGATAACACAAGAACATCTGCTATTAGCCAGATTGAAATACTTACCTGCCTTAAATTTTCACTAACTTCAACGACATTTTTTGAAGGGTTTCAATCTCATCGTTAAGTGGATACAAGTGTTTAGGTGTGTATTTTCGCCTGTTGCTGTAAGGCGCCTGCGTTGTGTATTACTTTCCTATGAAAATAATGATACGTCAATCGTTATTCAAATTGTTTGAGTGTACCGAAAAGTTCATCTCCAGGACGAAAATGATGACAAACAATGGAAAACTTCAATATTATTGTAAAGGAAGTTTTACACAAGACGTGTGTGTGATGGGAAACATCCGTTGTGGTTCGACAGCAGTGTTAGAAAGCAAAGAGAGCTTTACTGCAAATTTAAACATAGCCATAGCCTCACAGACAAAAAAAAACCTGTCGAAGCCAAAACTAGAGTAAGGAGAGGAGAGGGACGCGTGAAGCGTTAATAAATTCCGAAGTAAAATTTTGACTATCGACTTGACAGCAAATAGTAAGAACTTTTGGTATTACGTTAAATTAGTGAACAGATCGAAGCGGTCTGTCCAAACGCCGTGTGACCGTATTGGTATCGAACTGAGGATGATAGAAGGCTGAAATACTAAATGATTTTTTCAAAAACTGCTTCACAGAGGAAGATCGCACTGTAATTCCTCCTTTACATCTCCGCATGGTGAAAAAAATTACAAGTGTCGGGACTATGGGATAGGAAAGCAACTGAAGTCGGTCAGCAAAAGAAATGCCACTGGAGCTGACAGCATACCAATACCATTCTACACTGAAGAGCCGAAGAAACTGGTACAACTGCCTAATATGGTGTAGGGCCCCGCGAGCACACAGAAGTGCCGTAACACGACGTGGCATGGACTCGATTAATGTCTGAAGTAGTGCTGGAGGGAACTGACACCATGAATCCTGCAGGGTTGTCCATAAATCCGTAAGAATACGAGGGGTGGAGATCTCTTCTGAACAGCAAGTTGCAAGGCATCCCAGATATGCTCAATAATGTTCATGTCTGGGGAGTTTGTTGGCCAGCGGAAGTTTTAAACTCAGAAGAGTGTTCCTGAAGCCGCTCTGTAGCAATTCTGGATGTTTGGGCGTCGCATTGTCCTGATTTAATTGCACAATGCACATGAATGGATACAGGTGTTCAGGTAGGATGCTTATACGTGTCACCTGTCAGAGTCGTATCTAGACGTACCAGGGGTCGCATATCACTTGACATGCAGGGTCCGTGGTTTCACGAGGTTGTCTCCATATCTCTACACGTCCATCCGCTCGATATAATTTGCAACAAGACTCGTCCGATAAGTAACATATTTTCAGTCATCAACAGTCTTACGTCGGTGTTGAAGGGCTCAGACGAGGTGTAAAGCTTTGTGTCGTGCAGTCATCAAGAGTACACAGTGGGCCTTCATCTCCGAAAGCCCACATCGATGATGTTTCGTTGAATGGTTCGAACTCTGACACTTGTTGATGGCCCAGTATTGAAATCTGCGCCAATTTGCGGAAGGGCCGCACTTCCGTCACGTTGACAGATTCTCTTCAGTCGTCGTTGGCCCTGTTCTTGCAGGGCCTTTACCCGGCCGCAGCGATGTCGGAGAATTGATGTTTTTCCGGATTTCTGATATTCACGGTACACTCGTGAAATGGTATTACGGCAAAATCTCCATTTCATTTCTATCTCGAAGCTGCTGTGTCCCATCGCTCGTGCGCCGACTTTAACGCCACGTTCAGGCTCACTTAAATCGAGATAACCTGCCATTGTAGCAGCAGTACCCGATGTAACAACTGCGCCACACACTTTTCTTATGTAGATGTTGCCGACCGCAGCGCCGTATTCTGCCTGTTTACATATATCTGTATTTGAATACTCATGCCTATATTAGTTTCTTTGACACTGCAGTGTACATAGAGCACGCAAAAATACTTACGTCTCTTCTAGCAGCAGCTTTATGGAGGAACATAGGCTTCCTAGTCATTGCAATAAAGCGCAAATCATTCCCGTTTCCAAGAATTGTCGCCGAACAAGCAACTGTAGGTCTATACAAGGTGTAACGGGTATGAGTGCAGATATTTTTATTGGTGACTGAGGACAATGTACTGAACGACATTAAATTAGTATTTTCTTCATTTGCAGACCTATAAGTGCAGTTATTAGAAGTAATACACTACTGGCCATTAAAATTGCTGCACCAAGAAGAAATGCAGATGATAAACGGGTATTCATTGGACAAATGTATTATGCTAGAACTGACATGTGATTACATTTTCACGCAATTTGTGCGTATAGATCCTGAGAAATTAGTACCCAGAACAACCACCTCTGGCCGTAATAACGGCCTTGATACGCGTGGGCATTGAGTCAAACAGAGCTTGGATGGCGTGTACAGGTACAGCTGCCCATGCAGCTTCAACACGATACCACAGTTCATAAAGCGTAGTGACTGGCGTATTGTGACGAGCCAGTTGCTCGGCCACCATTGACTAGACGTTTTCAATTGGTGAGAGATCTGGAGAATGTGCTGGGCAGGGCAGCAGTCGAACATTTTCTGTATCCAGTAGGACCCGTACAGGACCTGCAACATGCGGTCGTGCATTACCCTGCTGAAATTTAGGGTTTCGCTGGGATCGAATGAGGGGTAGAGCCACGGGTCGTAAGACATCTGAAATGTAACGTCCACTGTTCAAGGTGGCGTCAATGCGAACAAGAGGTGACCGAGACGTCTACCCCATACCATCAGGCCGGGTGATACACCAGTATGGCGATGACGAATACACGCTTCCAATGTGCGTTCACCGCGATGTCGCCAAACAAGGATGCACCCATCTTGATGCTGTAAACAGAACCAGGATTCATCCGGAAAATGACGTTTTGCCATTGGTGCACCCAGGTTCGACGTTGAGTACACCATTGCAGGCGCTCCTGCCTGTGATGCAGCGTCAAGAGTAACTGCAGCCATGGTCTCCGAGCTGATAGTCCATGCTGCTGCAAACGTCGTCGAACTGCTCGTGCAGATGGTTTTTGTCTTGCAAACTTCCCCATCTGTTGACTCAGGGATCGAGACGTGGCTACACGATCCGTTACAGCCACGCGGATAAGATGCCTGTCAGCTCGACTGCTAGTGATACGAGGCCGTTGGGATCCAGCACGGCGTTCCGTATTACCCTCCTGAACCCACCGATTCCATATTCTGCTAACAGTCATTGGATCTCGACCAAAGCGAGCAGCAATGTCGCGATACGATAAACCGCAATCGCGATAGGCTACAATCCGACCCTTATCAAAGTCGGAAACGTGATGGTACGCATTTCTTCTCCTTACACGAGGCATCACAACAACGTTTCACCAGGCAACGCCGGTCAACTGCTGTTTGTGTATGAGAAATCGGTTGTAAACTTTCCTCATGTCACGACGTTGTAGGTGTCGCCACCGGCGCCAACCTTGTGTGAATGTCCTGAAAAGTTAATCATTTGCATATCACAGCATCTTCTTCGTGTCGGTTAAATTTCGGTTCTGTAGCACGTCATCTTCGTGGTGTAGCAATTTTAATGGCCGGTAGTGTATGTTTTTAGATTGATTAGTATCTCCAAGTACATGTGGCGAGAGCATGCTTATTTTCCCCAGGCAACACGTCCTACGTTGAAGTATGGATGAGTGGACGCATGATGGTTAGTCTAAATTGCAGTTATGACTATGCAGAAAACATTAGATAGTAGTTTGTGTGATGTGTTTGCGGGAAGACTGTTCAGTGCAGAGAAAAAACAACCAGCACACTTAAGTGTGTATATATTAAGGTATCACATATAAAAATAACTCCACTTATACCCCTTACACCTGTATATCAGTTGTAGGATTATGATTTATCTGGTTAGTGCCGTGTTACTTGATTTCCTGAAGACGTTCGATACAATCCTGCACTTTCGCCTGGTGAATGAAATATGTGCTTACGAAATATCAGACGAGCTGTGTGTTTGGATTTAAGAGTACGTACGAAACAGAAAGCAGCATGCCATTCCTCATAGAGGGAAATCTTGAGACAGCACGGCAGTGCGTGGACGATATTCTGCACCCCGTTTTGTTGTCCTTCATGGCAAGCGATCCTGGGCTTACATTTCAATAAGATAATACCCGCCCGCACATGGCTTGAGTTTTTACCGGTTGTCTTCATGTTGGAAAAACCCTACCTTGGTCAGCAAGGTCGCTGGATCTCTCCGCATATGAGAATGTTTGGAGCAAGGCCCTCCAACCAACTCGAGATTTTGACCACCTAGTGCGACAGTTGGACAGAATGTGCCACGATATCCCACAGGAGGACATCAAAAAACTCTACCAAATCAATACCAAGCCAATAACCGCTTGGATAAGGGGCAGAGGTGGACTAACACGTGAGGCTGCCTTTTTTTTAAAAAAATAAATCATAAAATTTTTTCTGATATTGCAACCATTTGTTTGCCTGAACATGTACATTACATATACCGATTTCCGTGACATTGGATAATTCCTTCAAGGTGCGTAGTTTTTTTTGTCTTAGAGAGTATATCACTTAGTCAGTTTATCTTTTTTGTAAATTGCTGATTTAATTTATATTACGATATGACAATAGTATCTAATTCACGATTTTAGCATTTGATGATAATGAGTTCATATTTCGCCTGACATGAATCTGTGAATACTTTTATGAAACTGATGATA
The DNA here is from genome assembly GCF_021461395.2 of Schistocerca americana. Taxonomy (NCBI): domain Eukaryota; kingdom Metazoa; phylum Arthropoda; class Insecta; order Orthoptera; family Acrididae; genus Schistocerca; species Schistocerca americana. The sequence continues at coordinate 1,038,006,213 of NC_060120.1, read as the reverse complement.
CTCAGTCGAACGAAACTGTTTGTGTAACTAAAGAATTTTACCAGCAGCTCAAGATGCTAAGATGAGATGTTTCAAACCTCTGGTTCACACGGTCAGTAATGTGGACAGCACGTGTTAAGGCTAGTGGCTGTTCCCTATCTACGAGGACTCTGTGATATTATCTTTCAACAAGATAACGCAAGACCGCATATTACCCTTGTATCCTGGCCTATCTCGATACAGAGGTTGTTTCACTGCTGCCGGCAGGCCTCTGTGACCGAGCGGTTCTAGGCGCTTCAGTCCGGAACCACGCCGCCGCTACAATCGCAGGTTCGAATCCTGCCTCGGGCATGGATGTGTGTGATGTCCTTAGGTTAGTTAGGTTTAATTAGTTCTAAGTTCTAGGCGACTGATGACTTCAGAAGTTAAGTCGCATAGTGCTCAGAGTCATTTGAACCATTTGAACGTACCCGTATGTCTCCTCCAAGATCAGCTCAACTCGGTGGCCAGCCGGGTTAGAGTCGTTGTTACTGCGAACCATTACAGCTTTGTGTCCTAAATATCGTACCCTGTAAAACATACAAATCATCTGTTTTTCCTATTACACTGCAAAATTTCTTTATTTGCAGTACTTACCGTTTTAGCAGTTGCAATGGGCAACGGTGGACAAATGAGATCATGGGAGGGGGAACCCTCTCCTCCCGAACTGCTCTGTCCTAACTATCGCGTTAACTCGCCCTGTGAGACCGTAGAGATAGCACGAGATTTGTGTGCATCTACATAGAACAATCCCAAGAAAATAACTGTGGTGCAGCAGACGCTTTCATGAAAACAACGAACTTGCAGGGGACGTAAAGTCGGTGAATAAATGACTGAGCGAGTGCCACACGAAAAACGTGTGGCAGTGAGACTACTACCTGTTCTTGATGGGCATGTTCGCTTGTTGTCAGAGAACAAAAGCGTACTTAGCAGGCGCGCCGGACCGCGTGCCTCAGGGACAGACACTGATCTGCTGACAAACAAATAGCATCGCCGGTGTACGAGCGTTTGTGCTGACCGGGAATGCGCTGCTCGTTTTTGTGAACAGGTACGCGCGTACATGTGTAGGCCTACGTGTCTACGGACTGCGGTAAGCGGATTAGGCGCGCCTCGTCGCCATGGAGATGTATGCAAAGCGCCACGCTGCGCGCGGTATGCGCCGGGTTCACTTTCACTGCACGGGCCGCTTGCGTCATCGCAGGATGCTGCGACCGCAAAAGTAGCGAAGTGGCTGTCGCCAGCCCGGCCACGTCGACAAAGATGCGACGACGAATGTTGCGCCAATTTGCAGCTGCGCGCAGCCCGTGAATTAATCTGAGCTGGTTGCAGTGTCCAATCGAATGTCGATTTCTGGCCGAAGCCGAGACCGATTAATCGGCTAGCGCCCTAACATCCGGTCGAAGGCAAAGCCGAAGGATTAATAGTCCCAAGGAATTCCGTTCAAGATTGGCAATGAATAAAATAATGATTTTTGAAATACATTATAATATAAACAATTTAACGAAAATATTAAAATTGTCTTGCAACCTGTCTGAAATAACAACACTTTAAAATAAAGAATTATAATATTTTATTTACTTACAAAGAGTACTTGAACGATTACAATTGGGAAAACAAATAATAATATCCAAATGATTTTAAATTTTCATTAGCTGTTTCGTACCTATCAATGAAAAAGAATTAATAACGTTAAACAGTCTTAAGTTGTAAGCTAAAAATAATAATTTGTCCACATTTTCACCAATCACGTTAGATCTCCTGTCCGCTTATACGAGGGTTGGAACTTAAATAGTGGCAACTATTAATTCACAACCGTTACTGCCTGTCGAATCTCTGGAACAGTTCTGAAGCGAATGCCACGAAGTGGTTCCTTCATCTTCGGAATCAAATGAAAGACACAAGGACTTAAGTCCGGGGAGTATGGTGGATGCTACAGTACTTCCTAGTCCCATCGACATAACAGAGCAACCACAGCTTGCGCTGTATGCGCCCGCGCATTGTCGTACAAAATGATGGGTGGGTTGCGCAGGAAGTGTCGCCGCTTCCTTCGCAAAGCTGGTCGCAGGTGATACTCGAAAAACGAACAGTGATACTGTGCATTGACGGTCTGCCGTGGAGGAACGTAATGCGTTAGGGCAGCACCATCATAGTCGTACACGAGGATCACCATAACTTTAGACCGATCCATTCGCACCATCAACAGAACAGGCTCTGCTAACGGTGTACTACGCCTTCCACATCGCTGACAACGGGTTCTACACAACGCTGGTGGCTACTTTGAAGGACAGTAACAGATGCAAACATATAACTCTTTTCTATCGGTTGTGAATAAATAGTTGCCACTATTTAAGTTCCAACCCTCGTATCTGTCCCGCTGCGCTGAACAATAGTTCACTAGGAACACTAGCAGGAGGAACAGATACATATTTAAGTGCAATTGGGCGTAAATAATTATATGGACTAGGAGCCCAATATTCGTAAATATCAGCATTCTTCAGAAGCAAGCGTTCTTTTAAAATCATGTTAAATGGAGGTTAAGAAAAAGATTTAACTATAAGATATGGTGAATATTTCTATCAATGAATATGAAACGCAAAAAAAGTAAATCCTGTTGAGATACAATTATTCAATGAGTGAAACACTGAAAAGCACGTAAATAATTATTTTAATACTGAGAACAGATATAATCATTAACAAGTCAATTGCAATCACTACATGCCCACCGTGCACGGAACGTCTGTTCATTATAGCGTCGCACACTGCCTAGAGCCACGGAACATTCCGTATTCTGCCGACGAGCTGTGTGAAGAACTGTGGGAGCCCATTAAGAACATATATTAAAAAGTAAATCACACTTGAAGTACTATTGAGAAGCAAATAACTTAGTAAATATTGTAAAAACAATGCTTAGGTCTTTTGGTTTTCTTATGTGCTTTTCACAATCTCAGTCTTCTCATCTTCTCGGCCAGATAAGAATTTTCGTAATCGCATGATTATCCACCAAAGCAGGTAATCTAATTCGCGTACGAACTTTCATTTACTGGCGATGGTGGCACACCGACACAACACAATGTACTACAGTCCACGCCAAGTGTATGAAAGCTTCGCGATAGTTGTAGTTTAATTGTCGGGTGTCCACAGTGCATACGCAGTTCTAATAGTTCAGTTTCAGCACTTGTTAGAAACCTTCGGCTTCGACCAAACTATGCTGAAGATTTGGCCGAACGTGGGATTTTTGGCCGAAGCCGAACGTTCGCTCGGACACTAGCTGATTGGCAAATACGTTCATCGGACAAAATACGAGGCGTGCTTTTAAAGTAAGTCCCCTTTCAGAATAGCCTTCATAGACTTCAAAAAGGCATGTGACTCGGTGATCAGAGAGACCTTGTCATCAAGAAATTTGGGTTAAAACCCTAATTCGCGAACATAATTGAAGAGACGGTAATACAACCCCAAGGGCAAAGTTCATGGGAGAATTGCCCTGGCCCTTTCTAATCAAGACAGACTTGGAGACATGGTGATGGCTTATCACCGCCACTACCCAGCTGAAGTCTGCAAATGGAAATCGTTCCAGATGCCATTTCTGACATATGTCATGGGAATGAGAAAATCTCTTGCAAAATAAAGAACAATCGCCTTCCGTCACAATCGTCATTTTATTTCAATGCACGTTGCATTTTCAGTCCCGGGGCTCATCTTCAGGTGCTTTGAGAGTCTACATCGTTTACTTTCCAAGTTTAGGTTAATTCTGGTTCTGGTAAGATTACAGTGGTATATTGCAAGTAACAAACGTGTGGTTCCTGATGAGGGGCAGCAGCCTTTTCAGTAGTTGCAGGGGCAACAGTCTGGATGATTGACTGACCCGGCCTTGTAACATCAGTCAAAACGGCCTTGCTGTGCTGGTACTGAGAACGGCTGAAAGCAAGGGGAAACTACAGCCGTAATTTTTCCCGAGGGCACGCAGCTTTACTGTACGGTTAAATGATGATGGCGTCCTCTTGGGTAAAATATTCCGGAGGTAAAATAGTACCCCATTCGGATCTCCGGGCGGGGACTACTCAAGAGGATGTCGTTATCAGGAGAAAGAAAACTGGCGTTCTACGGATCGGAGCGTGGAATGTCAGATCTCTTAATCGGGCAGGTAGCTTAGAAAATTTAAAAAGGGAAATGGATAGGTTAAAGTAAGATATAGTGGGAATTAGTGAAGTTCGGTGGCTGGAGGAACAAGACTTTTGGTCAGGCGAATACAGGACAAAATCAAATAGGGGTAATGCCGGAGTAGGTTTAGTAATGAATAAAAAAAATGGGAGTGCGGGTAAGCTACTACAAACAGCATAGTGAACGCATTATTGTGGCCAAGATAGACACGAAACCCACGCCTACTACAGTAGTACAAGTTTATATGCCAACTAGCTCTGCAGATGACGAAGAAATCGAAGAAATGTATGATGAAATAAAAGAAATTATTCAGATAGTGAAGGGAGACGAAAATTTAATAGTCATGGGTGACTGGAATTCGGCAGTAGGAAAAGGGAGAGAAGGAAACGTAGTAGGTGAATATGGCTTTGGGGTAAGAAATGAAAGAGGAAGCCGCCTGGTAGAATTTTGCACAGAGCACAACTTAATCATAGCTAACACTTGGTTCAAGAATCATAAAAGAAGGTTGTATACATGGAAGAAGACTGGAGATACTGACAAGTTTCAGATAGGTTATATAATGGTAAGACAGAGATTTAGGAACCAGGTTTTAAATTCTAAGCCATTTCCAGGGGAAGATGTGGACCCTGACCACAATCTATTAGTTATGAACTGTAAATTAAAACTGAAGAAACTGCAAGAAGGTGGGAATTTAATGACATGGGACATGGATAAACTGACTAAACCAGAGGTTGTACAGAGTTTCAGGGAGAGCATAAGGGAACAATTGAGAGGAAGGGGGGAAATAAATACAGTAGAAGAAGAATGGGTAGCTTTGAGGGATGAAGTAGTGAAGGCAGCAGAGGATCAAGTAGGTAAAAAGACGAGGGCTAGTAGAAATCTGTGGTTAACAGAAGAAATGCTGAATTTAATTGATGAAAGGAGAAGATATAAAAATGCAGTAAATGAAGCAGGCAAAAAGGAATACAAATGTCTCAAAAATGAGATCGACAGGAAGTGCAAAATGGCTAAGCAGGAATGGCTAGAGGACAAATGTAAGGATGTAGAGACTTATCTCACTAGGGGTAAGGTAGATACTGCCTACAGGAAAATTAGAGAGACCTTTGGAGAAAAGAGAACCACTTGTATGAATATCAAGAGCTCAGATGGAGACCCAGTTCCAAGCAAAGAAGGGAAAGCAGAAAGGTGGAAGGAGTATATAGAGGGTCTATACAAGGGCGATGTACTTGAGGACAATATTATGGAAATGGAAGAGGATGTAGATGAAGATGAAATGGGAGATACGATACTGCGTGAAGAGTTTGACAGAGCACTGAAAGATCTAAGTCGAAACAAGGCCCCAGGAGTAGACAACATTCCATTAGAACTACTGACTGCCTTGGGAGAGCCAGTCCTGACAAAACTCTACCATCTGGTGAGCAAGATGTATGAGACAGGCGAAATACCTTCAAACTTCAAGAAGAATATAATAATTCCAATCCCAAAGAAAGCAGCTGTTGACAGATATGAAAATTACCGAACTATCACTTTAATAAGTCACGGCTGCAAAATACTAACGCGAATTCTTTACAGACGAATGGAAAAACTAGTAGAAGTCGACCTCGGGGAAGATCAGTTTGGATTCCGTAGAAAGGTTGGAACGCGTGAGGCAATACTGACCCTACGACTTATCTTAGAAGAAAGATTAGGGAAAGGCAAACCTACGTTTCTATCATTTGTAGACTTAGAGAAAGCTTTTGACAATGTTGACTGGAACACTATTTCAAAATCTGAAGGTGGCAGGAGTAAAATACAGGGAGCGAAAGGATATTTACAATTTGTACAGAAACCAGATGGCAGTTATAAGAGTCGAGGGACATGAAAGGGAAGCAGTGGTTGGGAAGGGAGTGAGACATGGTTGTAGCCTCTCCCCGATGTTATTCAATCTCTATATTGAGCAAGCAGTGAAGGAAACAAAAGAAAAGTTCGGAGTAGGTATTAAAATCCATGGTGAAGAAATAAAAACGTTGAGGTTCACCGATGACATTGTAATTCTGTCAGAGACAGCAAAGGACCTGGAGAAGCAGCTGAACGGAATGGATAGTGTCTTGAAAGGAGGATATAAGATGAACATCAACAAAAACAAAACGAGGATAATGGAATGTAGTCGAATTAAGTCGGGTGACGCTGAGGGAATTAGATTAGGAAATGAGACACTTAAAGTAGTAAAGGAGTTCTTCTATTTGGGGAGCAAAATAACTGATGATGGTCGAAGTAGAGAGGATATAAAATGTAGACTGGCAATGGCAAGGAAAGCGTTTCTGAAGAAGAGAAATTTGTTAACATCGAGTATAGATTTAAGTGTCAGGAAGTCGTTTCTGAAAGTATTTGTATGGAGTGTAGCCATGTATGGAAGTAAAACATGGACGATAAATAGTTTAGACAAGGAGAGAATAGAAGCTTTCGAAATGTGGTGCTACAGAAGAATGCTGAAGATTAGATGGGAAGATCACGTAACTAATGAGGAGGTATTGAACAGAATAGGGGAGAAGAGGAGTCTGTGGCACAACTTGACAAGAAGAAGGGACCGGTTGGTAGTGCATGTTCTGAGGCATCAAGGAATCATAAATTTAGCATTGGAGGGCAGCGCGGAGGGTAAAAATCGTAGAGGGAGACCAAGAGATGAATACACTAAGCAGATTCAGAAGGATGTAGGCTGCAGTACGTACTGGGAGGTGAAGAAGCTTGCACAGGATAGAGTAGCATGGAGAGCTGCATCAAACCAGTCTCAGGACTGAAGACCACAAATACATATATATATATATATATATATATATATATATATATATATATATATATATATATATATATATACACTCATTTAATCTTTACAGACGAAAAATTAACAAATTTGTGAAGAAAAATTGAAATAGACTGTCCAAGGAACTGAAGTTAAGCCCCCGGGCTCGAAATGCATCTTGCATTGCAATAAAATCACGATTGGGAAGGCGGTTGTTCTTTGTTTTAGGAAAGTGATACAGTCCCAGAAGAAACACAGCAATGGATAGAATTAAGTGTATATTGGTTGGTACATAACTAATTCTAACCCAAAAAATTGAAAAGGTATTCTTATACCATAGAATTATGCTATTCACCGCATCCCCGCAAAAAATATATAAAAGGGGTGTTCACAAGACAACAACATTGTGGGTATAATTGAAAAGACCTGAGCAGAACTATCCCACTGTTTCACAAGTTGAAGGATTTCCTGTTTATAGAATTCCTGTGGCTGAGACAGAAACCAGTCCTTCACTGTGTCCTTCACTTGGTCGTCGGAGCTGAAAGGCTTCCCTCTGAAATGTTTTTTTTAGCGGTCCAAATACGTGAAGGGCTGATGCTCAAGCTGCTTCCACTTGGCCATTAGTCTCTGTGTGCTCTTGAAGACTTGTGTATGCTCGTTATCGTGGAGCTGAATCATTCCCTTCTTGAACAGCCCAGGCCGTTTGCCCGCGATGGAGTTGCGTAGACTATGCAGTGCCTCATACCACACGTCACTGTCAGTGGTTTCTCCATGCTTGAGGAATTCGACGAGTATCGCGCCCCGGACGTTGATAAAGACGGCGAACATCACCTTGCCTGCTGAGGACACTGCTTTGAATATTTTAGGGGGTGTTGGCACGTGCGCGCAACCGCGCCGTACAATATATTCGCGTCTCTACATGAGTCTCTACTACGTCCTCCCAGAGCGGCGCGTGCAAGTTTCAGCCGGTTTGGTTCTTACAAAGCTTCATACCATTTCGTTTGAACAATCCTTATACTTAGAAGCCTGTGTTATACAACAGTTAAATGGAAGTAGACTGAGGCTAAAATTCTTAAGAGAGAAATTGTTCATTAATAAACTGGCTGTAACTATTTAATTTGTTTCTTATGACACTCAGTTAGCATATTAGGAAAAAAAGGAACAAGTATCTTGCTTGGTGACAATGTCTGAGGGCAATGAGGACACAATCGCCTTAAGTTTAACTGATTATTATTTAAATAAATCTTATCAATCAAATCACATTCAGTTATGCTGCTGGGTTAGCCGTTAATACCTTCTACCAATGAACACTCTTACTTCAGTGCTGTGCATACGACGAAACTCGGAGCCGACGACGAAACTTTGTTGCTGGAACTGCTGCTGTTGTTGAAGACGGTAGCATATTGTGGAGCCACGGCTAATCATAGGATCGGGCAATCGTAATTAATACAGCCTCTTCCGCCCGTCCACTGTCCGTACTACTGCTCCAGACATCTGGCCGGCGCGCGAACATGATGCCGCCGAAAATGGTACTCTCTACTGCGAGAGCGTTAACACCACACTTCCGCACACTACAAGCGCTGGAACCCCTCTCCCTCTTTCCGTGCGCTCTGCGCAACAACTCCCTACCCAAAGATTTTACAACGCAGAAGCACTGCTATTATCGTTGCTAGTCGATGCAAGTAACAATTCCTTTGGCTTTTCCCCAGAGTTTATAAGTTTCACAGTAAGACACAGATAAATATAATGAAACGTCAACAGACTTCTACGTAAATGTACACATACAGTGAAGCAACGTCCTTACTTATTCAAAGAAAGCATTTGAATTACAAATAATTTACATACAATTCAGAAAAATGTTAGATATCGGTAGCAGGTGCCATGCATCCTGCATTTTCGGTGTTATAAACTGTCTGGGTCCTGATGTCTATAAGAAAGATTTTACAAGCTGATTCTCGCAAAGAAGAAAACAGCAACCAGCGACTGTTAATAATGCTATTTACGTACATACAGTGACGGAAAAGATATCGCAGCACCATGAAGGAGTAGTGCGACGTGAAAGTTGGTAGGCGTGTTCCTACGTCTGAAAGATGATGTCTCTTCAAATTTCTCACCAGTAGCATAAGAGCAGCTCTAGTAGCGTCTCTATGAGGATGCAAATCAGGTTTGCTTTAGATACACGCTGTTACGGTCGTGGGCGTTATTTACGTTTGAGACTGGACGTGGTGCGTTAATGTCCATGAAGAATGCCTGTAAGGCATCAAAGACGCCATTATTAACACCTCACTGCTTTTGAACGAGAGCGTGTAACAGGGCTACGCGAAGCTGGATGTTCCTTTTGCGGCACGCGAACAGCCATCAGAAGACGAGCCTCTTGGTTCGAAACAACTAACGGCGCTATTGCATAAATAAACAGAATTATTAACAGCGGCTGGGTGCTGTTTTCTTCTCTACAAGAAACACTTAGCTGGAATGTAGCGACTGTACGTGATTGTCGGCAGCGCTGGTCACGAGAATGTACGGTGTCAAGAAGACCAGTCTCTGAACAGCCACGTAGCACTACCGAGAGAGAAGACCGTCCTGTTCGGCATATGGCTCTGGCGCAATCCAAGGAGTACTCAGAGCCCGACTCCCTGTATCCTGCATTCTACTGACTCCAAACCATCACGACTTGCGAGAGCTCATTGACGGGCAGGGTGGAACTCTGTTTTCTGATGAAAGCTGGTTCCGCCTCTATGCCAATGATGGGTAGGAGGAGGCCAAGTGCTAGATACATTGGACCGACGCCTGCAGCTATGGTCTCGGTTGCGATTTCGTATGACACCAGGATCACTATCGTGGTCATCGCACGCACTGTGACTGCAAATTTGTACGTCATTCTGTTGGTTCGACAAGTTGCGCTGCCGCTAATGAATAGCATTCCAGGGTGTGTTTTCCAACAGGATATGGTCGCCCACATCCCGCTGTTGTAACTCACCATGCTCTTCAGAATGTCGACACGTTTCCTTGACCTGCTTGATCACCACATCTGTCTGAAACGAACACATACGGGAAATCGCCTGACGACAACATTAGCCAACAGCATTAAACCTACATGCGTTGGCCGGCCACCTGCAACACGCTTGGAACTCCATCCCACAACTGATATCCGACACCTGTACAACATGGTGCATGCTTGTTTGCATGTTTCCATTCAACTTCCTGGTGGTTATATGCCGGTTATTAATTTACCAGAATTTCACATTTTTAATGGTTTATCTCGCACTTACGTTAACCTGTGATCTTACAATGTTAATCACTTACGTATGTTACCTGGACAAATGTATTCCCCAAGTTTAATTACTCTACATTAATCACTTTTTGGCGTTGCGATATTTTTACTTCAGCTTAGATAGCACCATTACCAATTTCGAACCGAAAGTATCATTTTCAGACTGTGTTCAGGTCTGTATTACATTTGTGGTTAGTTACATTAGTTGTAGAAAAAATAGCCAATAACTAATATAAAAAACAACAAATGTAATATAAACGTTAACAAACGTCTGAAGATGAACCTATTGGTTCGAAACCACTAATGGCGCTACTTGTGTAAATAAACAGAATTATTAACAGTGTCTGGCTGCTGTTTCCTTTTTTGCAAGAATCATCTTGTGTACTGTCCGCAGCCACGGTCTCAGTGATGTTAATTTCCGACGAAACAGCACAAAGACAGTTTTTGTCCCAAGTGCCATTAATACTGAAGCACAACGTTTCATTTGTGAGACCACAAGTGGATAAATACATCATCAGGCTTTTAGCTACTAGAAATGTGCTCGGCAAAAACCACTTGGGATATTTTTAAATTTTGGAACGCCAGAGGGGAGCACAGCTTAGCAGAAAAACCGCGAGCAATCTACCAAATCATGTTTGAAAGACTTTCTTCAATGCTTGGTATCTGGATTAAGTCTAGGGATATGCAACAGAACACCGAGAACACAATAGTACTGAAAACGAGATATTTTTTTCTTTTATTTAAAAAAAAAGCACTTGCAACGTTTTCTATTGCCACTTTTCAAAATTATTTCACGAAAGGTTGTGAGAATTCGGAAATCACAACTTTAAAATAAAGAAATAAGCCCAATCTGCTTAGGAAAGAAATCAGAAGAAATTAGTCAATTGTCTGGTCTTTGCAGATGACTTTGCGATACTCTCGGAAAGTCCAGAGGAAGCGACCATTTAGATATACCTCCTAAAATGGATAGCCGGCGGGACAGGGCTGAGGATCTCGATAGCAGACTAAATTCATGATGAATGACAAATATGAAGCGGAAGTCCTTGAAGCAGAGATAGGTCGTGTTACAGGGGTAAGGTAATTAAAGTATGTCAGTGAGACCATACAAGCAAATTGACAAGCCAAAGCTGAGACTGATGATAGGATCTCAAAAACGGAGACAACATATGGGCTGACTGAAACCTTACACAACAAAAAGTGCTTCTCCTGGAATACCAAACCAAAACACAACAGTTCTGTTGTCAAAATAGAACGTCCGTACGGCAGTCAACGCCTCACTATCAACTACAAGCTGGAGATCCTGGAAAGGAGAATCCTGCGGAAAGCCGTTCGTTCAGTCCAGACTGAGGCGGGCTGGAAATGTCAGAGGAGCAAAGAAGTCTGCCAGTGGATCCCGTAGACCATGGGGAAAAGGAGGCTGGTACTTCTTGAACGCCTATACAGGACGAACAAAAACAGACTATCCAAAAAATGATTACCTCTGGAACAAGAAGACCATCAAGACATGGGTTAAAAAGAATTCGAGAAGATTCAGAGAGATTCAACACCCCGGAAGCCCCCATGTTAGAACGGGACATATTTCGGAACAGAATGCATAGATTGGAAGGGTTTCAAGTTGAAAGATGTCCTACAAAGACGGGAAGAAAATGGATGGAAGAGCGAAACCAACAGCATAGCGACCGGATGAAGGAATGTTGGAAACAAAAGAAACTGCGGACACAGAGGATAAAATGAAGTTGTGGCACGATCCTAAGTGTTTAGTTAGATAATAAACAATAATACAATAAATTTGTTTCTAAATGAAAGCATGAACTCTAATCTACTATTGGACATAATTTCCACCTCTTTATTTCTTTGCACATGGTCATTTTACAGTCTTATTTAAGGACTTAATATACGAAAGATTAAATTACACAAATATATACGTGTTACAAAGAAGCAAACACAAATGCGGGAAAAATAATATAACTGAATACCTAGGTCTCTTAACCACCCTATAGCTTTTTGTGTCAGCAAATGCAACTCGCTGATTCCGCCAGGAAATTTTCGTAGTCTAAACTCTTGTGTCAGGCGCTGCACAGCACAGTATTACGACAGTCACACGTCGGGCCATCTTTGAACACCCATTCATACAAACACGCACCACATCTTCCATGCCTTGTAACCAATCGATTCAAGGGTTTTGTATTCCGTCTGGAAGGCGGCGCGTGGGTAGGAGAAGGAGCAGGAAAAATATGTCGGTGCAGCAGTGAGTAAAAATGTTTTACTGGTGCAAGGAAGAATACATAACTTTGTACAGATGCGAAGCCTTCGACCCGTCGTATGGAAAGCAAACTGAAGCGAAATGTCCTGGCTGGCTGCACCTGATGAAAAGGGGCGAAGCAGTCGCGGAGCTCGTAGAACTCGACAGCACCGGCTAGAGGGCGCTGTCGTTTGTGTCTCTCGTAGTGCCAACCTTTGAGACTATGCATTGCTATCGATACCACAAAGGGTGTCCATAGTTTTCTGGGAAGACGAGAAATCTATTCATGCATTTATTAGGGCCACTTATAATATGAAAATTAGTCGGAGGAAACTTCTGTCAAATCTCTTTTCATCTCGCGTTGGCCAGTGTGGTTTTTGAGATTTGAGTCTGCTGGTTATGTAGAAGTGAATTCTGGTGAGTTAATCACTTTTGGAACTCTCTTATTGCTGCTATTGCATCTATTAATATCGTCTTATCGTATGACAAGCTTCCGAAGTCTTTAGTCATCTAAGCCTGCGGCCTGATTTTTTAAGGAGTCCTGTACTTACGTTTTGACATCGTCACCTTCCTCGTACTGTTAGCCAGTAAGGTGATTCATTAAGCACGAGAACAAATGATAGTTACTACTTGCTGGGTCAGGGCTACACGGAGGGTGACCAAGTTGTTTCCTACCAAACAATATGATGAAATCTTCAGTCCGACGAGCCACATGGGGATGGGTATTGTCGTTCAGCAAAACGCAATCCCTCTACTGAGCATGCCAGGCCTTTTGCTTTGGATTTCACGGCGCACTTTTTTTTAAGATCTCACGAAGACTGTCAGCACTGACTATCCTACCCCGAAACAAGAAACTGACAAGGAGAACTCCCTGTCTAGCTCAAAGCACAGCGCACATCAAGTTTTCGGCTGATATTGTATGCTGGAACTTCATTTTCATTGGGCACGTTGAATTGTTTCATTGCAACGATTATTGTTTCAAATGCGGGGTCACGAGAGCAACCAATTTTACGTCATCAGTGATAATTTGGCTTAAGAATTATTCTTTTCGATACATTGTTGCTGGAGGAAAGTCACTGTGCTGGCTGAACCACTGGTTTTGTGCAGCTCAAGACCACCGAGCGTGAGGGGAGATTTATGTAAAATTGTTCAAAAATGTTGAAACTTTTTTTGACATCAAATAGTAATGTAGAATGTTAGAAACATTATCTCAAATTTTCAGAGTTTAATTAGTGCTACAAAAACATCTTGTTTAAATCAACGCGCAGTGCCATGCCTCCTTTTTTTAAGCGACTCTGTCTTTGTTGGCGATATTTTATTATTTCCTACCATCATAGAAGGCATCTGTAAAATATAGAATGTTGTGAACCCGTTTGCGATCCGATTAATTAAGATTTAATAAAGAAATGCATGTATGGTGGAACACAAAAACCAAACGAAAACTTTTTAACCTCATTTAGAAGACGCTTCAACAGACGAGATTTTGGTCATCCACTATTGTCAAAATTTCCTCATATGATTGTTGACTGGTGTTCAGTGATGGTAATACTGGAAGAATCACACTAGGATTTGATGCCGGTTGCTTAACAGATCTGCGTATTGCTAGCTCTGAAATCTTAATGAAGGGTATTACCAAAAACGCCCTCCAGACGGATCAGACTAGAAGAAAAGAGCTACATCAAGACCAAAAAGATCAAATGTATGGTTGTGCCAACATTACGGTACTTGTTTCTGGGAAGAATGCTATTAAGTAGAGTTTAAAAAAATGAGCCAACCAGTTGCAAAACAAAACTTTATTAGCCCTTGACCCAGGTTTCAATATTTCTAAAAATATCTTGTCAATAGTTAATAAATCTTTGTTTTGCAACTGGTTGGCTGATTTCTTCAACCTTCAGATTTATACGGTTGCTGATTCACAACCATGTTTAAGTTTGTGAAATGCTAATAAAATCTTTCTTGTGCATTTTCCTTGATTTTCATTTTTCTGTGTATAGAGAAAGAAAGATTCTTTACTGAAGCATTGTAGACAGAAAGGTAAAATTTGCTACAGACTTCCTGTGGTGTAGAATTTTTAAAACTGCATTGATGTCAAATTTATTTAAATTATGTAAAATAATAATTGCTCTTCATCATATAGATAATTTTTTAAAAAAAGGTTGGGAGTGTTCTAAGACTAACATTAAAAACCTTTGAGAAAACAATCTTCATGTCATGGCATGTGTTCTAAAAGTATCCAGCACCGTCCTAATCAAATTATTTGACAAACAAATTCTTTCAGATTATAGCCAATAACATAACGACATTTGCAAAATTTTGTTCAATTATCTCTCAGACAGTAAAAGTTACAGTAGATTATATGCACTCTTTCTTCTCTTACACGTCTCCTCTTAACTTCCCCATCCGAAGGACAGACACCCATCAACAATCACAGTTCTAGCTCCATGAATGCCGCTGTGGAGACGTTTGGAATTCAATTCATGACACAGGCGGAAAGTCTGGCGATCACGAACATTACGCCACGCCGCCCATAAGCAGTAGTAAAAATTACTTCTAACATCAAGATTCCAACTGGCTATCTCCGAGTCAAGCGACACTGCACAGGCGTACGTTAGAGACCTTTATGATTAATGCGAGTGTCAAGCATCGTTCACACACGAAACTAAAGGGACGTATTGCAGTACCACCGTAGTTACATGTGTAATCACCTACTTTCTGGTGGCGTCATTGCATTGATGCCTCTTTCTGCCTCTGTCCGTCTTCCTTTTCTTACTAGTCTTTTAGGTAAAAGTGATCGGTAGGTACTATTTCGGAGTTTCCGGAACGACACGGGGACGAGCTGATACTATTGTTTAATTTTTTGTACAAGTGAGTGTGTGTTAGTGTGTGCTTGCGCTAGACTTTATATACAGTATTTATAAACAAATGATATGCCCCACAATCCGGAGAGATTTTTGAATGAATCCATACATATTATAAAATTGGATGAATGCATGTGTGTCCATTCCAAGACAACAAAACTGGTCAAGTGGGAGTAGGAGTGGCCCACTGATGGTTCAGTATAAAATTATTCAGTTCATCAATTCCGGGAACTGACAATCCCGACCATTTTTTGCATTAACGTCATTGATAGTGCAAGATGTCGGTCTCAGGGATTCCAAGATTTTCGATAATGTTTTCATTTCAATAATATAAATGTGGCAAAGTCAAGCAGGAAGCCGGCGACCATTAATACGCTGGGGTGTCAAATAAAATGGTATAAGCATGCGTATTCAAATACAGAGATATGTAAACAGGCAGAATATGGCGCTACGGTCGGCAACGTCTATATAAGACAAAAAGTGACACATTTGTTAGATCGGTTGCTGCTGCTACAATGGCAGGGTTTAAGTGAGTTTGAACGTGGTGGTGTAATAGGCGCACGAACGATGGGACAGAGCATCTCCGAGGTAGCGATATGTGGATTTTCCCGTGCGACCATTTGACGAGTGTACCATGAATATCAGGCATCCGGTAAAACATCAAATCTCCGACGTCGCTGCGGCCGGAAAAAGATCCTGCAACAATGGGACCAACGACGACTGAAGAGGATCGTTCAACGTGGCGGAATTGCAACCCTTCCGCAAATTCCAGAAGATTTCAGTGGTGAGCCATCAACAAGTGCCAGCGTTCGAACCACTCAACGAAACATCATCGATATGGGATTTCGGAGCCGAAGGCCCACTAATGTATCCTTGATGTCTGCACGACTCAAAGTTTTAGCCTCGCCTGTGCCCGTCAACACCGACATTGGACTGTTGATGACTGGAAACATTTTGCCTGGTCGGACGAGTCTCATTTCAAATTGTATGGAGCAGATGGACGTGTCCGGTTATGGAGACAACCTCATGAATCCATGGACCCTGGGTGTCAGCAGGTGATTGTTCAAATTGGTGGAGGGTCTTTGATGGTGTGTGGCGTGTGCAGTTGGAGTGATATGGGACCCCTCATACGTCTATATACGACTCTCATAGGTGACACGTACATAAGCATCCTGTCTGATCACCTGCATCCATTCATGTCTGTTGTGCATTCCGACGAACTTCGGCAACTCCAGCAGGACAATGAGACACCCCAAACATCCAGAATTGCTACAGAGTGGCTCCGGCTCCAGGAAAACTCTTCTGAGTTTAAATACTTCCGCTGGCCACAAAACTCCCCAGACATGAACATTACTGAGCATATCTATGACGCCTTCCAACGTGCTGTTCGGAATAAATCTCCACCCCCTCGCACTCTTTTACGGATTTATGGGCAGCCCTGCAGGATTCATGGTGTCAATTCCCTCCAGCACTGCTTTAGACTTTAGTCGAGTCCATGCCACGGTCTCCTTAGCACTTCTGCGTGTTCTCCCGGCCCCTACACGATATTAGGCAGGTGTACCAGTTTCTTTGGCTGTTCAGTGTGTAATATTCGTAATCAGTAGTTCTCTATTCAGGCTGAAACGTGTCACATGGGCAGTAAAGTCATTCTTTGCCTGATGTTTACCATTACGACCCAGTCAACCTGATTGTAGAGCTATTGATTTTTTAAATTTCAAGTTTGCCAGTCAGCCTGATTGTAGACCTACTGATTGTTTGAATTTCAAGTTTGACAGCGGATATCAAACGACAAAATAAATATCTTTTTGTGTGATATAGCTACAAATAAACGGTTGGTGGGTTTGTTTTCTTTCTAGCCAAATTTCATTATTATAGATCAACAGCAGGTACGCTATAGGTTACGATCAGTGAGTTTGTGATATCAGAATAAGTGACATAAATGCCTGTACCTTTTGGTTACATTGACTCAGAAGCCAACGTTTATTATACCGTCAAGGGACCACAGACCTTAGTATGTGACGTAAACTTCAACTTGGTACAACTTGTTCCTGAGAAAATGAGGTCTTAATGCTTAATGGACGGGGGGGGGGGGGGGGGGGGGGGGGAGTGGGGGAAGACAGACAGTTTGTTCAAAAATGACAACCAACAACAATTTCTTCCTGTGATATAATTAGAGATTTGCAGTTATCGAATTTTTTCCTTTGGTTTTAGTGTGAAACCTTACCTTTTGCCGATTTAAATGATTCTAGGCTAACGGGAAGTACCCCATAGGTTTTGATAAGAGAGTTTGCGAGTATTAAGACATGTGACGTAAATGGCCGTATCTTTTGATTGCATTGAATTAGAAGCTTGAATTTTTTACATCGTCAAGGAACCTTGCCTCGCAACTTCATACGTCTACCCGCTCCTAAGTGTTTTTAACAGTCAGACAGACAAAGAGAGAGAGAGAGAGAGAGAGAGAGAGACAGAGACAGGCGGACAACTAAGCGATCCTATAAAGCTCCTGTTTTTATCGAATGAGGCACGGAATCGTAAAAACAACGCACCAGGAAGGAATTATCCGAATTGGACGGAAATGGGTACACTTGATGTACAAGTACAGACGAACAAATGATAACAGTTTCAGAAAAATTGGATGATTTATTCAAGAGAAAGAGGTTCACAAACTGAGCAAGTCATTAACGCGTTGGTCCACCTCCGCCCGTCACGCAATCCGTTATTCGGCTTGCCACTGATTGAAAGAGTTGTTGGATGTCTTCCTCAGGGATATCGTGGCAAATTATGTCCAATTGACGCATTAGATCGGCAGAATCTCGAGCTGGTTGGAGGGCCTTTCCATAATGCTCCAAGCATTCTCAGTTGGGGAGTGATCCGGCGACTTTACTGACCAATGCAGGGTTTGGCAAACATGAAGACAACCGGTAGGAACTCTCGCCAGGTGCGGGCGGGCATTACCTTGTTGAAATGTAAGCCCAGGGTAGCTTGCCATGAAGGGCAAACAAATGGGGTGTAGAATATCATCAACGTATCGCTGTGCCGTAAGGGTACAGCGGATCTACATCTACACAGATACTCAGCAAGCCACTGTGCGGTGCGTGGCGGAGGGTACCCTGTACCACTACTAGTCATTTCCTTTCCTCTGCCACTCGCAAATAGACCGAGGGAAAACGACTGTATATATGCCTCTCTATGAGCCCTAATTTCTCGTATATTGTCTTTATGGTCCTTACCCGCAATGTATGTTGACGGCAGTGGAGCTGTGCGGCAGTCAGCTTCAATCGCCGGTTCTCTAAATTTTCTCAATAGTGTTTTTCGAAAAGAACGTCGCCTTCCCTCCAGGGATTCCCGTTTGAATGCCCAAAGCATCTCCGTAACACTTACGTGTTGTTCGAACCTAGTGGTAACAAATCTAACAGTCCGGCTCTGAATTGCTTTGATGTTTTCCTTCAATCTCATCTGGTACGGAACCCAAACATTCGAGCAGTATTCAAGAATAGGCCGCACCAGTGTCCTGTATGCGGTCTCCTTCAAGGGTGGACTACAATTTTCTGAAATTCTCCCAATAAACCGAAGTTGATGATTTTGTTTTCCTGCCACAGTTCTCACATGCATGTTCCATTTCATATCGCTTTGCAGCGTTACTCGCAGATGTTTGAATGACTTGACTATGTCGAGCAGGACACTAGTAATACTGTAACCGAACATTACAGGTTGTTCTTCCTACTCATCCGGATTAACTTACATTTTTACACATTTAGAGCTAGGTGCCATTCATCACACCAACTAGAAATTTTGTCTAAGTCGTCTTCTATCTTCCTACGGTCGCTCAACTTCGACAACTTACCGTACACCATACCATCATCAACAAACAACTGTAGATTGATGCCCACCCTGTGCGCCCAATCATTTATGTATGTAGAGAACAACAACGGTCCTGCCACACCAAAAGGGTGGCATCCCAGACAAGCACTCCTGGTTGTCGGGTTGTATAGCGGGCGACAGTCAAGCTGGTATCCTACCGCTCTTCAGAGTCTCCACACACGTGTTCGCTGGCCTTGAGGGCTCAGTTCGAAGCGGGACTCATTACTGAAGGGAATTCTACTCCAGTCAATGAGATTCCTCCTAAACTACCGTACCGTTTTCAACCAAATCGGGTACACATATTACTTACTGTCTGTAAATCATCGCAGTGCGGATTCTAACCACTTACCTATTAAACAGATGGGGTTGGGTGTGAAAAAGCAGAGTAGCTCACGACGCCCGAGTATCCATACTGTTGTCATCCATTTTTTGAGAATGTGAGCATTTGGAGGTCTGCAACAAACTTAACACATCATTTCAAACCTTTAAGAAGCTTTTTCTCACGGACGACTCCGACAAAATGATGAAAAAGGTTTATCGCTTACTATATTTGCGCTGTTCATGCAGTAAAACTGCCACATGGAACTTGACGTTCTAATTTATCACTTTTTTACTACTAATTGTATTTCCGACACATTTTTACTGTATTCACGTATACCACTGAATGTATCAGGAGGATTATATCATTGTACATTACTTAGTTCACGAGATATTACGTCACAAACATTGAGATGGGTGAAAAACGGCCGCATCATGAGACACGTTTTGATGAATTACTTCTCTACTGCTAACTCTGTTCGCAACACATTTCACGTACAGTATGGGTACACGTTGCTGAATATCCTGCAAGAATATGTCATTCTACAAGCAGATATGGGTCAAATACTGAGGTACCTGAAAAACTATGGTACCAAGTAGGACGTTTTAATTTATTACTTCTTTATTCACAACAAATTTCGTAGAGAGTAACCAGATATACCACAGGACGTACCTAAAAAGGTGTGTGATAGAACAGTACACAGTTCTGGAAATATTACATCATAAACAATGACATGCGTGATACTGAAATTGCAGGGTGAAATTCACAAAAGGTACAGATCAAATAGGTGTACAAATATGTACGAAATATTTAAATATTTGTGAAATATATTTAATGTGCTTATGCTGACGACGCCACGGGTAAAAAGCTCAATCAATTTAGGTACATGTATTAGTTACAATCTAAAAAGAAATACCGTGTGTGTAAGAACCTCCACTTAGCTATTGATATGAGCGTGAGAACATGGAAGGGGTAGGACGAGAGAGGGAAGCAGGAGATTGTCAGACAGCGAGTGGGAAGGAAGAGGTGGTCTGAGACAGGGGGAGAGGTGGACAGAGTCAGAGATAGGGGGAAATAGACAGCCAGAGGGGACAGGAGGAGATGGACAGAGAAATGAAAGAGAAGAAGATGAACAGAGACAGGGGGAACAAGACACAAGCAGAGGGAGGGTGGATGATGACGATGATGATGATGATGATGATGCTGCTGGTTTGTGGGGCACTCAACATCGTGGTCATCAGTGTCCCAATCTTTCCATTTCCAAACTCGCCACTTCCTGAAATGATGAGGACAACACAATCAACCAGTTCCAGGGCAGAGAAAATCCCCAACCCTGCCAGAAATCGAACCCGCATCCCCGTGAGAGGAGGAGATGAACAGAGAGAGGGGGAGGAGGGAATGGACAGAGAAAGGGGGGAGGAGGAAATGGACAGAGGGGGTGGAGCAGATTGACTGAGTGTGGAGGGAGGAGGACAAGGGGGGAGAGAGGTGCAGGAGGAGATGTGCAGAGAGTGGGAGATGAAGGAGGAGGACAGAGATACGGGGTGGAGGAGATGGAGAGAGATGTGGTGCAGGAGGAGATGGGCAGAGAGAGGCAGAAGGAGGAGATGTACTGATCGAAGACTGGAATAAATACAATGCCGGGTACATGGCTGCGCAGAACCTCCTCATTCCTTACCTGGCCGGCCGAGTTGGCTGTGCGGTTCTAGGCGCTTCAGTCTGGAACCGTGTGACCGCTACGGTCGCAGGTTCGAATCCTGCCTCGGGCATGGATGTGTGTGATGTCTTTAGGTTAGTTAGGTTTAAGTAGTTCTAAGTTCTTGGGGACTGATGACCTCAGAAGTTAAACCCCATAGTGCTCAGAGCCATTTGAACCATTCCTTACCTGACCAGTCTACCTAATTTTCAACATTCGTCTGTAGCAAGCCTTCATTAACGAATACATTAAAATTCGAACTTCTGGCATGATTGGTGCGTTTGCAGAAGATACTTGCAAGCCAAATGTTATTTTGTTCGCCACAGCAGACAACATTTTCGTCTTCAAATGTTATTACTCTTGTAAGAGTGTGTTTTCATGAGTTGCGCAGAAAAATTTACAGTGATCCATAACAGGGTTTTTCTTTTCTTTTTACGTGGTTGGACCAGAATATTTTTCATGAGGTAATTGGCTCAAATGGCTCTCAGCACTGTGCGACTTAACTTCTGAGGTCATCGGTCCCCTACAACTTAGAACTAATTAAACCTAACTAACCTAAGGACATCACACACATCCATGCCCGAGGCAGGATTCGAACCTGCGAATGTAGCGGTCGCTCGGCTCCAGACTGTAGCACCTAGAACCGCACGGCCACTACGGCCGCCCATGAGGTAATAAATTTAGATCTATGTTGACTGCCTTCAAGACCCGAGTAAAAACAATTTTTCAACCACAGCGAAATCATTTTACTATCGAATGAAATCCGTTGAGTTTTCTTTCCCTTCCATTTAACTGTTGCCTAAACTCTAACTTCATATCCTGCACTACGATATTCTTAGATGGCACAGTACTGACAACTGTGTCACAACCTAGAATTTGTGTCGCCCTGTGCGAAATGTACTTCCACCGCCGCTGCTGTATGTCAAGAGCTGTGGCATCGCTGTAGTTGTTTATGTGAAAGCGGCTTAAAGCCAGGTGGCTGTCTTCATTGCGTAAGACGTCTAATGGCGATTAGAGACGTCAAAGATTAAGTGATCAGATGTTTTCTTTTTTCTGGTCTGCTCCCAATAGCGTTAAGCCGGTCCTGTCTTACAGGGCGCTAGAGGCGTGACGAAACAGAGGGGCGCGGGTGCCTTGTCCACTCCACGCGGGCAGGAATGCTCGCCGCCCACGCCGTCTGCGCACGGCCTTGACTTTCAGACGCGGAGAGAGTAGAGTGCTGCGAAGTAGGAGCGGGGAGGGGGGGGGGGGGGTACTGGTCGCCGTGACCCGACCCGGCGCTTCCTCGGCCCGGGGCGGCAAAATGCCACGCGGCACGTGCCGCGGACTGCACGCTGCCCGTCGTCCCGTTACCGAGGGGGCTCGCTCACCTTGCGCAGGCGCAGTCGAGGGTCAGACACAGCCTCATGATTGCAGATGTGCCGGGGCCGACGAGATATGCGGACCCTGTGGCGTGCGTCACAGCACGTGACTCTACACGTCTTGCGAGCTGCAACGGTCGTCTCCGGCAGGGAGAAAAAAACGAACACCTCGAACAACTAGAGACAGGACGTTCATGTTCACAGGGCACGTAGATGGCTCTGAGCACTATGCGACTTAACTTCTGAGGTCATCAGTCGCCAAGAACTTAGAACTAATTAAACCTAACTAACCTAAGGACAGCACACAACACCCAGCCATCACGAGACAGAGAAAATCCCTGACCCCGCCGGGAATCGAACCCGGGAACCCCAGGGCACGTAGATTAGTATCTTCTGCGGAAATGGTTATCAATTAAGTCACCTCGGTTTAGTATGTGTGCTATTGCCTAGTAGGCTAGTAGGTACAAGGTCCTGCATACGGCCTGATAACTTGTTCCAAGCGTGATGGCATCGACGCGTAAATCCGCGAATGGCGTCCTGTGGTACTCCCATCCACGCTTCATTCACCTGGTGACTGGCATTTGGTCACAGCGCTGCACCCATCGTTTCACCATATCACGCTGATTTTCGAGTGACGTTGCGTCTGGTGATCTGGTAGGCCAGGGCAAGAGGCTGACATCCTTTGACACCAAGAAGGCACGTATTCGTGCAGCAACATGTGGTCGTGCATTGTCTTGCTGAAAAATGGCGTCTGGGGTGTTGTGCAGAAGCCGGCCGGGGTGGCCTAGCGGTTCTAGGCGCTACAGTCTGTAACTGCGCGACCGCTACGGTCGCAGATTCGAATCCTGCCTCGGGCATGGATGTGTGTGATGTCCTTAGGTTAGTTAGGTTTAAGTAGTTCTAAGTTCTAGGGGACTGATGACCTCAGAAGTTAAGTCCCATAGTGCTCAGAGCCATATTTATGTTGTGCAGAAAGGGTCCGACTACAGGTCGCAGGATGTCATTCACGTAGATTACACTGGTCACAGTACCTTGACATACATTAGCTGTGATCTGTGGTTGTCCCAATTGCACCTCGCACCACAAAAGCATTGAGTTAACGAGGTGTGTGTTGTGCAAATTCAGTCACTGTGATCCATCTCCCCATGTTTGCTGCGAACCAAAATGCGGCCTTCTTTTTCAAACAAACAGAACCTGAATTCGTCCAAAAATACTATCTGATGGCATTCCTGTCCCCAGTGACTTCGTCACATTCACAATCGTCGTCTAGCATGTTTCTGCACATTAGTGAAAGGTAGGCTGAGAAGTGGACGATGTGAACGTAACCCGTGATAGTGTACGATGTGTTCCACTGTTTCATTGTTGCGCCAGAGCCGAGGAGGACACAGGTCTTTCCTGCAGTGCCATTCAGATGAGGCGTCGACCTTCTTAGGAGATGTTCTATGGCCTTCCATGAACCATTCTGCACAAACCCGATGCACACCCGAAACACTTCGTCACACATGAGCAGCTATTTCCTGGTTCGATGCATCACATTCTCTGATACTAATAATGCGCCCTCTTTCAAACTCACTGATTTGACGGTACGGTTCGCATATACGACTGTGAGGTATCCTGCACGTTTGCTCAAGTTACACTGATCCATTACCTTCTGTTTAAAGCGGCAATGAAAGCTGCACACACATTTTACCAGTGGGTAATGTTGCACCACAACATCGATGTTGACTTTGAACACGCAGACCGACACAGTTCAAATGCTAATAATTTTTGCAGAACATACTAATGTGCATGTCCTGTCAATAACAGTATCCTATCAGTAGTCATGCTGTTTTTTTCTGAACGTGAGTGTATTTCAGACCAGTTTAATAATTCCTAACTGCACATTTAAATACAAGCAAGGCCTCGATAGTACATGACAAAGTTAAGACCTTTAGTGGGTACCTTTTTATTGATGTACTGATTTCTTGTGGTAATGGAATGGAGCCGAGTGTTCAAGATGTATGTCGGGCAAGGCAACTAGTGTGACGTCACTATGTAGTTGCGGGGTCCGTCTTCCTCGAGGGCACCGAGATATGCCGTGTGACGTCTGGCCTCCTGCGAGTTGCTGAGAGCAGCCGTATCTGATACCGTCGACAATTTGAGGCGTAGTAAGGTGGCATAGCTGCAATTGCTATGATTTCTCTCCTACAATAATAAGTTATTTTCTCTTTTCTCTTACGTGCATAAAGTATGTACCCTGAATGCATGAAATCTGCAAATTCTTACATGAGTTGTTATTTTCAAAACTTTACTATTCGGTAGCGCAAGGTGGGGTCAAGTGCCCATTCTAAGGGAAATTCAATGTTCACCAAACCACGCTTATTGATGGAAGATTGTCGCATCCGTATTTTGAATCTACATGTCATAAGGTATAATACAAAATATCTATAAGTGCAAAAATATATAGGGTGTTAAAGGTATAAATGCAGATATTTTTATTGGTGACTGACGACAGTGTGCTGAACAACATTACATCAGTATTTACTTCATTTGCAGACTTCTACTTACAGCTATTAGGAGTAGTATGTTTTTAGGTTGGTTAGTACCTCCAGTGCATGTGGCAAGAGCGAGCCATTAATGCTTCTTTTCCTCTGAGAAGCAGTTTAAGTGTTGAAATGCGTATGCGTGGACGCAAAACGGTTAGTCTATACAGACAGACATAGTCCACAGTTACGACTGTGCAGAAAACATAAGGTTGTAAATTATGCGGTACGTTTGTCGTAAGATGCAGAGAAAAGAAAATTGAGGCAGTGAAGTGGGATCATATTAAGGTACCAATGATAACAATATCTGCATTTATATCCCTAACACCCTGTGTAATGAGTAGGACCCATATTCTTTTTCTTGTAATTGCGACATGAAGTCATGCAGCAAGAAAGCGATCATATTGCAGATCATTAGAAGTACTGCAATTCTTGGCCACTACATAAGAAGCCACCAGCTTATTCACCAGTGAGTTTATTTGACGCGTTTCGGGTAGAATCCATCCTCAGATTGTCATCAACATTTTGTTTACCACATGTATAAAGACAGTACGTAATAAACAAAGCTGTCACGGTAAAATGGGTTCTACCCGAAAAGCGTCAAATAAAGTCGTTGGTTTATCAGCTAGTGACGTTGTATTTAGTGACCAATGCTGCGGTTGTGCACTATATGTATTTGTACGCTTTTTTCTGCAGCCTTCCATAGTGGCCGCCTTTCCCAGCTTAAAGAGGTAAAGTGGCAGGTACGGGCATACATATTCTGAAAGTGGACGACAACCCTCTTTCGGCTGAAGTAACGCCAGCCCCTTCCCTTAAGTCAAAACACTTTGCTGTTTTTGGACCGAACTGTCAACGGTTTCATTCACATTATAAATGTGATGAGGAGGATGAAATCGTTTTTTGCTGTTTTAAGATTATCAAAACACTTTCTACGTTGACTTTGTTAAAGTGTGCCTCCTAGCCATCGAGGTAGGTTCCCTAAGGCCAATAATGTAGTGCTGTCTTTGCCTGCCATCTCCGACTCTTTGTTAAAACAATGCCGTAGTTTAATTCCTTTTTGCCAACTGGAATGCTAATGTTGGTACATCACTGTAAATCCGTACAATCACTTTTTCACTTCAAAAACGCAATCAAAGATTTCTTGTTCGTGTACTTTACTGAACACATATCATAACCTTCACATAATCGTTTTATCATCTACGACATCTAAGAAGTTATCGTTATTTAGAATTGTCGACTTATAGAATGTTTGACTCTTAAAATGTCTAACGTGCCGTTTGCTAGATGATTGTAGGTGGTAGCGCCGTTCGCTATAGCAGTCGCGTGGAACAGTATCCGGCCACAGTGGTGAGTATTGAGAATTAATGAGTACGGACTTGTTCGGCAGAAGAGGACCTTAGAGCAGACAGTTAACCCTTAAGCTATCGGAGACGTTGTTAAATAAAAGCCATGGGCTTGGCTGGGATTAAGTAATACCAATAAATATAGTATTTCTGTGCAAATTTGATCTTGGTGTTTTTGTGTCCTTTTCCCTACTGAATTTGAACTATGAACTTACTTAGCTGTTACGGTAATTATCAACGGCAGCTTCTAATAGCAGCTGAAGGAGGTGAACTGAACTATTGAAGGTGGACATATTCGAATCCAGTGGTGAACATCAGAATCTTTCTGGAAGTAGTCAGGTGGCTACAGGGCTTTTGGACTTCTGACCAGTGGAGTTGAACCCTGTCTCGAGGGTCAAAGAGAGAATGGCGACCCTTATACACACTGTCCACTCGCAGTAATTTTTTTAAAGGACCACATCGCCATTTGACTGTTTTATTGTTTATTTAAATACAACCCACATTTCGACCTTCTATGCCACTTTTAAGTATTTGATTTTATGTCTTTAACATATATTGCAGGGCACTTAAAATATTGTCAAGCTCAAAGTTGGCCATAAATTAAGAAAAATATTGGCTCCCCACGAAATGCCAGATACAAAATCACCATCTTCTAACACGTCAGTAAGTAATCGTGACAGCACGTTATAGTTAGTAAAAACAGGCTTTTTACTAAATATGACGTGTTCCCACGATGGTGATTTTATTTCTGACATTTCGTGGGGAACCAATATTTTTCTTAATTTGTGGCCAACTTTGAGCTTCATAATACGTCAAATGTTCTGCAATGCATGTTAAATACATGAAATCAAATACTTGAAAATGTACTTAAATAAACAATAGAACCGTCAAATGGTGATGTGTTCCTTTAAAAAATATTGTAACTGTTGCTCAGCAACGTAAAAAAACCAACTGTCAAAAGCATGAATAGTCATGGACTGTGCGGCTGGTCTCGGCGGAGGTTCGAGTCCTCCCTCGGGCATAGGTGTGTGTGTGTTTGTCCTTAGGATAATTTAGGTTAAGTAGTGTGGAAGCTTACTGACTGATGACCTTAGCAGTTAAGTCCCATAAGATTTCACACACATTTGAACATTTTTCGAAAGCATGAATAACCCACCTTTTGCTGAAAGGATTGCTGCGAGACGTGCAGGAAGAGAGTGCATGAGATTCTGGACGGTAGCGACATGGACGTGGAGCTTTGCTGACACCAGTGCCGTGGAAAGCTGAGCTAGGTTTCTCGGTTGAGGATCCACAGCGCAAACAGCACGATCGAGATGGTCCGACAGATCGGGTTTAAATTCGAGGAGTCTGCTGGGCAGTGGAGCACGTCAAATTCATCCTGCTGCTCTTCGACCCACGCATAAACACTGCGAGCTGTGTGATACTTTGCATTGTTCTGCTGGTAGATGCTATCGCACAGACGAAAAACAAACTGTATGTATGGGTGGGCATTGTTCCCAAGGATAGATGCATGCTTGTGTTGATCCATTGTGCCCTCCAGAATGGCGACATCACCCAGAGAATGAAATGAGAAGATTCCTCCATGGTGTTTGCTTCCAGACGTTTCACGCCGTACACGCCATCGGAGTATAAGTCACTCATCTGGAAAGGTCACCCGTCGCCACTCGCTGGCCGTCCAGTTCCCGCGCCGACATGCAAATTCGAACCTTCGTCGTCGAGGAACAGCAGTCAACATGGGTGTATGAACCAGGCACCTGCTTTGTTGGCCCATACCCAGCAAACTTTTGCTGCACGGTCATTGAGGAGACGCTGTTGCTAGCCCCTTGGTTCATCGGCGCGGTCAGTTGGCCAACTATTGTACTTGTATTCGCCCTTCCACACATCCGCAGCCGTCGTTCACCTTTGCCATGTATGGCCCGTGTTGCACCTTAGTTGCCTCGGCGCCGGTTTTTCACATCGCCATTTTGCCATGCACCGCGCCGCAAGCAAACAGTTTACAAACCTAGCCAATTCGGAATTGCTTCCACTCTTGGCCCGAAAGCGAATGATCACTGCCCTTTTGCGGATGAGATAATGTGGTGGTCACATTAATGTGACTGGACCACACATTTTTATTTGTAGAGCAGCCGAACAGCGAATTATTCCTGATCCGAGATGAACGTCTGCAATTAAATCTCCTTAACACATCGCCAAGACTGTGTGCATCCTGGTTGCGAGTGCGAGTGTGTTTTGGCACAACGCCACGGAAGCTCCGAAGAAGAAAGGACGAAAGGAACGTTTCAGATGTAGTTCTTGCCGTAATTATACAGGGTGTTACAAAAAGGTACGGCCAAACTTTCAGGAAACAGTCCTCATACACAAATAAAGAAAAGATGTTATGTGGACATGTGTCCGGAAACGCTTAATTTCCATGTTAGAGCTCATTTTAGTTTCGTCAGTATGTACTGTACTTCCTCGATTCACCGCCAGTTGGCTCAATTGAAGGAAGGTAATGTTGACTTCGTTGCTTGTGTTGGCATGCGACTCAATCCTACAGTACTAGCATCAAGCACATCGGTACGTAGCACCAACAGGTTAGTGTTTATCACGAACGTGGTTTTGCAGTCAGTGCAATGTTTACAAATGCGGAGTTGGCAGATGCCCATTTGATGTATGGACTAGCACGGGGCAATAGCCGCGGCGCGGTACGTTTGTATCGAGACCGATTTCCAGAACGAAGGTGTCCCGACAGGAAGACGTTCGAAGCAATTGATCGGCGTCTTAGGGAGCACGGAACATTCCAGCCTACGACTCGCGACGGGGGAAGACCTAGAACGACGAGGACACCTGCAATGGACGAGGCAATTCTTCGTGCAGTTGACGATAACCCTAATGTCAGCGTCAGAGAAGTTGGTGCTGTACAAGGTAACGTTGACCACGTCACTGTATGGAGAGTGCTACGGGAGAACCAGTTGTTTCCGTTACCATGTACAGCGTGCGCAGGCACTATCAGCAGCTGATTTACCTCCACGGGTACACTTCTGCGAATGGTCCATCCAACAATGTGTCAATCCTCATTTCAGTGCAAATATTCTCTTTACGGATGAGGCTTCATTCCAACGTGATCAAATTGTAAATTTTCACAATCAACATGTGTGGCCTGACGAGAATCCGCACGCAATTGTGCAATCACGCCATCAACACAGATTTTCTGTGAACGTTTGGGCAGGCATTGTTGGTGATGTCTTGATTGGGCCCCATGTTCTTCCACCTACGCTCAATGGAACACGTTATCATGATTTCATACGGGATACTCTACCTGTGCTGCTAGAACATGTCCCTTTACAAGTACGACACAACATGTGGTTCATGCACGATGGAGCTCCTGTACATTTCAGTCGAAGTGTTCGTACGCTTCTCAACAACAGATTCGGTGACCGATGGATTGGTAGAGGCGGACCAATTCCATGGCCTCCACGCTCTCCTGACCTCAACCCTCTTGACTTTCATTTATGGGGGCAGTTGAAACCTCTTGTCTACGCAACCCCGGTACCAAATGTAGAGACTCTTCGTGCTCGTATTGTGGACGGCTGTGATACAATACTCCATTCTCCAGGACTGCATCAGCGCATCAGGGATTCCATGCGACGGAGGGTGGATGCATGTATCCTCGCTAACGGAGGACATTTTGAACATTTCCTGTAACAAAGTGTTTGAAGTCACGCTGGTACGTTCTGTTGCTGTGTGTTTCCATTGCATGATTAATGTGATTTGAAGAGAAGTAATAAAATGAGCTCTAACATGGAAAGTAAGCGTTTGCGGACACATGTCCACATAACATATTTTCTTTCTTTGTGTGTGAGGAATGTTTCCTGAAAGTTTGGCCGTACCTTTTTGTAACACCCTGTATAGATCTGAGTGCTCGACAAAACTTTCGCCCCATGAAATAGAGCCATGATCTGTACCAATTTCGGGACGTCCATACCATATTTAAATAAAATAACGTCTCAACCTAATAGCTTATATAATTCAGCCTTCCCTGCCTTGTATCCTATTATTGATTTTTTAACTATTTTGTAAAAGCATAATCGCATATTTAAATAGATGTCGCGCAGAAAGCACATTGCGTTCAGTAGTCATTTTCTAAACTTCAATGTCAGTCGGTCGGCGCCCATCATCCAGTACACAAATGAGATAACTCTGCCACGCAGAAGTGTGGCTTCCTACATAACTTCAAGACATTAGCAATTGCAGAAAATAACCATTGTTTTTGCTTAGGAACTTAATCCATTAATACTTATCGCACTATTGGGCGATAGGGAGTTCGTAACTGTACACTGTGTGTACAGACTATTTTTTTATACAGTTAGAAGTTTTTTGTACTTCATTCACTTGGAAACAGTCTACAAACTTATCATCAGCAACGAAAACCATTTCTGTAGCAGAGGTCACTAATGCACGCCAGTGTTATAATGCTCGACTCAGAAGTAGCCGGTTTGAATCTTGGTGGTGGGAAAAATGTTCATCAGTCTCAGTTGACTGACAAGAGGAGGTATAATTGTGGCTTAAAGTTCGTGATCAGCAGATTTCTGTCTACTTCTATATCTACACCTACATTGCTGTGTCGTCAGAACAACACACAGCCGAGGCAAAAGCACCACTGGCGCAAAGATGCGAGCAAGTGACTGAGCCGTAGAGGCTCGCATCTTGCGCGAGTTCCACCAGCGCCACGTGTGGCGCTGAGGATGAACATATCGACTTCGCCTCGGCCAATTTCCGGTCGAATACAGTCCGTCACTGACGGGACAGTAGCCTGTTCGGAAGACAGTTACTTATAGATCATCGTCCAGGACTGATTTAGACAGGGAACGTCGTTTAGTGAACTCTTAGAAGTGGACAGACAGTTGTTGTAAATTGCATTGTTTTTCTGAGTACTGTGACGTGTACCTACGATTATTTGCACCTAGCCATTGACGCCCTTTTTGAGTTATATTACTTGCAGTTTTGCAGAGTTAATCATTCAACAACTCACAAAGATACGTAAACTCATTTGTATCACTTCTTTACTAATTTGTTTGAGTATTGTAGAAGCTTCGTTTTCCTATCCTGTTATCTGACCCTGGGGCAGGGAGGAATTCTCTTAGCGGTGTCCTGCACCAGAGACCGTTTCACCAACTCTCAAACTCGACCTACCGTAACAACAGTGGCAACCGGGCCTCCACAGCAGTAGCGACGAGGCCTTTACAAAACTGGCGACGAGGGTATACAAAACACATGAGTGCTCTGCAATTCACAATTACGCACCTGGCAGACGATTTATCGAACCACCTTCAAGCTATATCTCTACCGTTCCACTCTCGAAAGGAGTGCGCGAGAAATGTACACTTAAACTTCTCTGTTCGAGCTTTGATTTTTCTTATTTTATCATGCTAATCTTTTCTCCCTATGTAGGTGGGCGCCAACAAAATATTTTTGCCGTAGGAGGAGAAAGTTGGATATTGAAATGTCATAAAAAGGTCCTGCCGCAGCGGAAAACGCCTTTGCCACCCCAATTCACGTATCATATCCATAGCCCTCTCTCCCTTATTTCGGCACAGTACAAAACTAGACGCCCTTCTGTGAACTTTGCCAATGGCCTCCATCAGTACCATCAACGAGGGTCCCACACTGCACAGCAGTACTCCAGAAGAGGGCGGACGAGCGTGGTGTAAGCAGTCTCTTTAGTAGACCCGTTGCGTTTTCTAAGTATTCTGCCAATAAATCGCAGTCTTTGGTTTGATTTACCACAACATTATCTGTGTGATCTTTACAGTTTAAGTTGTTCGTAATTGTAACCCCAAAGTACTTAGCTGAATTTGCAGCCTTTAGATTGTGTGATTTATCATTTAAACGAATTTTATCTGATTTCTTTTAGTGCTGTATTTATGCCTTCACACTTCTCATGATTTAGATTCAACTTCCTCTTTTCACACCATAAGGATATCTTGTCTAATTCATCATGTAATGACTTTACAAGACAAAAAAAGACGACATCATCTGCAAACAATCGAAGAGGGCTGCTCAAATTGTCTCCTATGTCGTTTACGTAAATCAGGAACAGCAGAGGGCCTATAACAATGCCGACCGATGTGGCCGAGCGCTTCTAGGCGCTACAGTCTGGAACCGCGCGACCGCTACGGTCGCAGTTTCGAATCCTGCCTCGGGCATGGATGTGTGTGAAGTCCTTAGGTTAGTTAGGTTTAAGTAGTTCTAAGTTCTAGGGGACTGATGACCTTAGAAGTTAAGTCTCTTAGTGCTCAGAGCCATTTGAGCCATTTTGAAACTATAACACTTCCTTGCAGGACGCCAGATATTGATTCTGGTTTACTCGATGACTTTTCGTCAGTTACTGAGAACTGTGATCTTTCTGACGGGAAATTATGAGTACAGTCGCACAACTGAGGCGATCCTCTATAGGGATGCAATTTAATCAGAAGACGATTGCGCGGGACGGTTTCAAAAGCCTTCTGAAAAGCGAAAGATATGTAATCAATTTGACATCCCCTGTCGATAACACTCATTACATCGTGAGAATAAAGAGCTAGTTGGGCCTCACAAGAACGATATTTTCCGAATCCGTGCTGACTATTTGTCGATGAATCGTTACCTTCGAGGTAATTAATAATATTCGAACACATTATACGTTCCAAACCCCTTCGTCCTATCTCTACCTTTCCCAGCGTTAATCCCGTTGTACGGTGCCCGCTGTATTTTTTTTATGATTTGGCAGATGTATTTCAAATTTCAACTTCGTTCACCAGAGTCATGCTAGGAGGGAGATTTTACTGATAAAAATCTATGCACTGCAGCGACGCCTGTTGTGCTTATGGTCAGTTCGACCAATGTATTGGCTGTTGATAATTAGTCGTGTGGCTCCCTGATGGCATCACGTGTTATCTTATGGGAACGATGTTTTGGCGAATTGTGATGTACACACTAATTTTAATTTTGACGTGTTAACGCATCAACATTCATGTTTTATGTACCTGGAGATTCAATGGGAGGATTTTGTGTGTAGCTGGCACAAGATGTTTGTAGTAATCTTCATGAAGGTATGTTGTCTTTTGGTTCTTCTATGAGCTAATGTTGCATTACTTATATAGCAGCATATAGGACGTCTTGTAATTTTATTACAGATCTGAAGATGGTAACTTAGTTTTACCGAAACTGATTATCTGCAAAGTTTCTTATAGCGATCGCGGGTAAGACCTTCTTCTCCACAGTAACCACTATAGATCTCCCCTCCGAGCATAAGTGTTTTGATACTATATGCATTTTATGAGACAGAGAACCACCCCATAATTTCCTTGAACTAGCATTGAAAACCGCCTGAAAACCAAACTCAGGCTGGTCGGTGTACCAAACCAACGATTGTAAATCTTTTGCAGTTATCCGTTGGTACCCGACTTCTGGAAGAGGTTCTATATAGTTCCTCACTATCTCCTCGAAAAATATAAGATGAAAATAATAATAAGAAGTTCACGCCACATGGGCGAGTGGACAGAAGACTCGCTAACCCCAAAGAACTAAGGACTCATTACTGACACGGAGAAATCATCAAATGTGTAAGCAATTTTGGGCAGTTCCCTGTTACTCATCATGGTATTTATAAATGTCCGTAACACATGTGCTGTTCTTTGAACACAATCTTACTCTTTGAGAGAAGCTTCGTTTCCTATAGTGACACAATATTTGATCTTAAAAACCGTTTTTCTATCTTGCAACAAACGGATGTCCGCGACATTTGTGTTTAATTCTGGACATCCGTTCTTCACTCTGGTTGCATAGAGTCACACTAACCAATTTTCTGCGCGAGAGATTCTCGACAATAATTTTTAGAGGAGACACTAGTTCCACGTGGTAATAAACTTGAAATCTAGTAGAAACTAAGTCAGGTCCTAGATCTTTGTTCACTTTGAATAGTTTTACTTTTTGACGTGTGGCGTAGGAAATTGTGGGAGTATGAAGTGGCTCGAGGTTGTGAGGATGTAATCCTTAATAGTTTTTAAATAGAAGTCCTTAATAGTTTTTAAATAGAAGTCAGATTCAGGAAATCCAAGCACATTCACAATATGAACATAATCCAAGTAATAATGCAACAGTAAAAGGACGACAAGAAAGCCAAACGATGATCAAATCTTAGCCCAGAATACAATGTCCCAAAATATACCCCACCAAAAGATGTCACCCTGAAGTAATACTACGCAATCAATTACTAGTGAGCAGATTATAAACAATAGAATATATCAACACAGGTACCCCCTGCTTACCAGATCCACAGTAAATGAGAACAGTAAATCAGGTTACGCCAGCAGGTAGGAGAGATAAAAATTCGCCGAACACAATAAACAATAAAATAAAGATTCTCAAGGATTAATGCAGTAGCCCTTACAGTGGCCTCACTGTACAGGGGTAGTCTCAAAATTTTGCGACCTAACAAAGAAATAAGATATTACTTCTTCAAATTTATTTTTTTAACACAATCCCCTTGTAAGCCTACTGATTTGTCCCTGTGATGTTCCCGTCTCTTTAACCATTCCAAATAATAGTGTCTTTCTTTGGAAAATTCAATTTTTAGCCAATGGAACAAAAAACAGGAAAACAAAAAAATTGCTTGGGGCTGGACCTGAGGAGTGAGGGACGGTGGTCAAGCAGTTCAACCACGATTCGTGGATTTTCGCCATGGCAACTGCTGACGTGTGAGACGGCGCATTGTCTTGGTGAAATAAATTTTTTTTCTTCTGCATGTGTGACCGTGTTTCCTTAGTTTCCGCTTTCAGCTTGTCAAGTTACATCACGTACTGTGATCCTGTAATAGTTCTTCCTTTTTCTGTAGCACCCTTTTGTGAACTTGAGCAATAGTATCGTCAGTGGTTGCTGTTTAGGCCGTCCCGAACTGTTTTTGTAATTTATTGGTCTTCAGAACGTGCCCATATAGTCATCTCAACATGGGAATGATACACAATAGTTTGCTTTCACAATTCTTACTATACGTAAGTTTAAGTCATACCATGGTACGAAGCTACATAGGCTTAACAAAGCACAGATTTCGACATGAAACAAATTCAACATGCACAGTATACTGAAACGACTAACAAGACGAAAATGTAACACAGCGTACAGAGAGGTAGCGTCCTACCAAATTTCTATAGATAACACAATAATAAATGATAAATCGCCATTGATATACATTTGGGACCTTCCCGATTTAATCCATATTAATAACTATGTATCCGAAATAACAATAAACTGTTACTTTGCGTGGCCTGAAAGAGTTGTTGCAAAAACTGGGGACAGATAACTGAATATTCGTGCAGATCTGAAAGTACCGTGTAGACAGAACATGAGAACAGTATACAATAACTATATTTGGCTATTATAGCCACACGTAGAGATATGTTAGTCTTCAGATCCATTCATATAGGAAATACGTAGCGACGTACATTTATAGACTTAGCATTTCATATCATGCTGAGTAGCACATGGAAATAGAGCCAGTTAATTGTGCTCTGGTCTTCCTCTGACATTCTAATTAACAAGATCATTGGATTAACAGCATAAGGAGCTATATCTGGATGTTGACACTGTTGAGGAACTCACACAGGATTTTATACGTTACTGTATCATTGCATGCTAACAAGGTTTGTGGGCTGCTTGGGAACAGATGACCAAGAGCCCGAAGATTATTTCCAAGTACGTTTATCCGATACGTGTTACGAGGACATCGCAGCAACATGTGGTTTGGGTCTTCTTCCTCGCCGCAAACACAGAGAGGGGTGGCGCTTCGTCCCGAATGTTCATCGTTATCCAGGCTGGTACGGCGACGTTTAAATTCAGCAGCCCAGAATTTCACGGTGCTAAACGACGGTGCAGAGTCTCCGTATACAGCCTCCAACTCATGTATAATCTGCGTCGGCGTATTGCCTTTCAGAAACAAAAATCTAATGACCGTTCGATACTCAATTTTGTCCATTTTCACAAAAACTCTCACATCCTCTCTCTAAAACGACTGTCAAATAACAACTTCAAAAATGACTGAAATTTTGGCAAGTGCCTCATTACGCATGCGCAAACAAATTCTCCCACTTTCTTTGACAAGTGTTGCTGTCTTGATGTTCCAATCGGAAACATTTCAGACTCCCCTCGTAGTTGCGATGTGACCTCTTGCACGTCCAGACTGGCCAAGCAAGACACAGCCGTCTGCATTACGAGGGTAATTAGGTACGTCTGGTAAAAAAGCAAGAAAAAAATGTTCGTTTCGTAAACAATTCACCTTACTTCTCGACATAGCCTCCTCTGAGGGATATAAACCTGGTCCAGTGATCCTCCAGCTTTCTCATCCCATCATAAAAATAGATTCTGTCAAACGCTCGAAAATTCTCGTTAACTGCTATCTCTTCGTCACGTGAGGAAAATTTCTTCCCAGAAAGCCAAAGTTTCGTAACTGAGTCTGGTGAATAGGGGGATGAAGAACAAATTCAAAGACGTCCATGCACTTTCACCATTGTTATCACTGATGTGTGCATTATTCTGGTGAAAGAGCAGTATTTTGCTTGCCTACCTTGCCCTTGTTTTCAGCCAACGCAAGATTCAAACAGTACAACAATGAACAGGGTCAAGTTATAGTTCTACCTTCCTCCAAGTAATCTATAAGGATTATTCCTTGTGAATCCCAAAAAACAGTGGCCATCACCTTAACAGCTGACAAAAAGGTGTTTACCTTCTTCAGTGCAGTTTCACTAGCTTTTCTCGATTGTTTTGCCTGCCGCTTTGCCTCTGGTGTGTAATGATGGACCCAGGTTCTATCAACGGTACAAAAAGAAGTCTTGCGGATTTCGATTAAACTTTGGCAGATATTGTGTTGAAATGTTGTGCCGTTTGCGCTCTTGGTCGACTGTGAACAATTGCGGCACCCACCTCGCACACAGTTTCTTCATAGGCAGTTCTCCGTGCAGGATATTAAGCATTCGCTTAGTTGAGATGCCTACAATCTCAGCAACCTCACGAATTTTTATCTTGCTTTATCATATCATGGATTTTGTCAATGAATTTTTAACGGATACCGCGATTTTGAACGAATTAGCAACCTTTTCGAAAATGACCGCAGCCACGATATGCTTTCATATTTCTGTTTCCCATGTAGCGCCTCTTTTATTACGTTTAAGAGTTTCTTTGTAATTATTATGATTTCTTAGTTACGGATAAGTAATAATAGCTCATGTTGAAGCACAGTGGCTAAGATTAAGTAAGAGCAAGGAGAATCTAAATCGTAGAGAGATAATACAAACTACGTCATAATGCGACGAGAATATTGTTTCAGAATTGATATAAGGGATGAAATAATGTAGACTCTTGCATTAACATTCACATTCTCACAAGCTGCGACATTGTCGCGAATAAAACAGTCATCCTTATATATAATAAGTTTCCTTTAATTTACGCCTATGGTCATAAACGTTTTGTTAACAGATTACCGGTTTCGGTCTATAATGACCATCATCAGATCTGTTTTATAAAAACAAAGTCCTAATGTACTGCAGCCGACAATGCCACTATGGCTGCAGTACATTTCAAATATATTGCGAGACAAGTGTTATATATTTAAGGTGACGTCTTTGTGGGAGAGTTTTAGTCGGCTTCACCGACATTAACCGTACTGTACCTCTGAAAAATTAATCTGTAATTTTCGACATTGCGTTAAAGACGTTTGTTGATATTCCTGATAGGTAGCAAGGTCAAATATATTCAGTGATCTTATTCAAATCCCACAAGCCGAAATCACAGAGAACTTCGACTTGGAACGGACCCATTTTTTGAAACTCATTGTTTAACTTAAATTATGAAATATTACAAAGTCTTATGCCATTAGCATTTCATACGAAAGAAAATGTTCTTGATGATGATTTATGAACCAAAGATATAACACCATCGCACTCCAGCTTCGTGTAGGATTTCATTGTTACAGCTAAATAAAAGGAATCATAATCCCCGACAACGTACAATATTTAAACGACAATAGTAAAATTTAAAGATTAATTTTTAGTTTCTTTTTTTGTATTTAGTTAGACCCAGTACTTCAGTAATCAATTTAATATCTTCTCCTGTCTGCTGGAACTTTTGTATTATTGAGTTGAATTGCATATGAAATTTAATGAAACTAGAAATGAAATTGACGGCTCAAAAGCGAATTATCCCCGTGGGTTGACTACAGAAGGGTGCGAAATCTGTAATTAGATACATTGATTACTAATTAAAAAGTGCATCTCTCTCTTTGAGGTCTTAGACGGGCCCACACGTTTTGCGTCCCACCACGTAGCGAGCCTGGGGAGGAAAGTTGTGTTACGCTACTGGCCATTAAAATTGCTACACCAAGAAGAAATGCAGATGATAAACGGGTATTCATTAGACAAACATATTATACTAGAACTCACATGTGATTATATTTTGACGTAATTTGGGTGCAGATCCTGAAAAATCAGTACCCAGAACAACCACCTCTGGCCCTAATAACGGCCTTGATACGCCGGGGCATTGAGTCAAACAGAGCTTGGATGGCGTGTACAGGTACAGCTGCCCATGCAACTTCAACACGATACCACGGTTCATCAAGAGTAGTCACTGGCGTATTGTGGCGAGCCAGTTGCTCGGCCACCATAGACCAGACGTGAGAGATCTGGAGAATGTGCTGGCGATGGCAGCACTCGAAAATTTTCTGTATCCAGAAAGGCTCGTACAGGACCTGCAACATGCGGTTGTGCATTATCCTGCTGAAATGTAGGGTTTCGCAGAGATCGAATGAAGGGCAGAGCTACGGGTCGTAACACATCTGAAATGTAACGTCCACTGTTCAAAGTGCCGTCAATGCGAACAAGAGGTGACCGAGACGTCTAACCAATGGCACCCCATACCATCACGCAGGGTGATACGCCAGTATGGCGATGACGAATACACGCTTCCAATGGGCGTTCACCGCGATGTCGCCAAACACGGATGCGACCATCATGATGCTGTAAAGAGAACCTGGATTCATCCGAAAAAATAACGTTTTGCCATTCGTGCACCCAGGTTCGTTGTTGAGTACACCATCGCAGGCGCTCCTGTCTGTGATGCAGAGTCAAGGGTAGCCGCAGCCATGGTCTCCGAGCTGATAGTCCATGCTACTGTAAACGACGTCGAACTGTTCGTGCAGATGGTTGTTGTCTTGCTAACGTCCCCATCTGTTGACTCAGGAATCGAACGTGGCTGCACGACCCGTTACATCCATGCGGATAAGATGCCTGTCATCTCGACTCCTAGTGATACGAGGCCGTTGGGATCCAGCACGGCGTTCCGTATTACCGTCCTGAACCCACCGATTCCATGTTGTGTTTAACAGTCATTGGATCTCGACCAACGCGATTAGCAATGTCGCGATACGATAAACCGCAATCGCGATAAGCTACAATCCGACCTCCTTACACGAGGCATCACAACAACGTTTCACCAGGCAACGCCGGTCAACTGCTGTTTGTGTATGAGAAATCGGTTGGAAACTTTCCTCATGTCAGCACGTTGTAGGTGTCGCCACTGGCACCAGCCTTGTGTGAATGCTCTGAAAAGCTAATCATTTACATATCACAGCATCTTCTTCTTATGGGTTGAATTTCGCGTCTGTAGCTCGTCATCTTCGTGGTGTAGCAATTTTAATGGCTAGTAGTGTATAATGTGACCAAAGCACGTGACATCTATCAGAAATTCTGGCCTTCCACTGAGCAGTTTGATGTCCTCGCAGTGGAAAGTAGCCTCAGTATTCAGTTTCCGATGGCCACATTGCGTAAGTTCTCTAGCGCTCAGTCCTAATCTGTCTCCATGCCCTGCAGGAATACGTCTCCGCTGGAAAACCTATACCTTTAATTACTTTTATTCCCATGGATTTTGAAACTCTTTTACTTTTAATTAAGCAGCCAATTTGTGTCAAATATTTGGAGGCTGTGACATAAACAGAAACGAATGTTGTACTTTGCTAGGCTGAAAACAGATTAGGTATATTGAGGAAGTATCCCTTTACTGGCCCGCATGAAAGTGGAAAACCCAGGTTGCCTCCACTTCGGAGATCCCGAGAGGTGCTCCTCATGACTTAGCACATCCTGTTCGTGAGGCATGTGTGTGTACGACCTACAATCACAGCCTGCCAGCAGCAATGACGGACCCCGTATGAAAAGCGAGTGTTTTACGCCGCGATACCAGACCCTTCACTTCTGCAGTGAAGGCAGCCCCTTACGAGGTCTGGTCTGCATATCTCTGCGTCTACGCGAGTACGCCGAAAGCCATTGTTCGGCGTGTGGCGGGAGGTGCACAGTAGCCTTATTTCCAGCCATCAGTCTTCTGACTGGTACGATGCGGCTAGCCACGAGTTCCCCTCTTGTGCCAGCTTTTTCATGTCAGTGTAACAATTGCAACCTATGC
Source organism: Schistocerca americana (assembly GCF_021461395.2). Lineage (NCBI taxonomy): Eukaryota > Metazoa > Arthropoda > Insecta > Orthoptera > Acrididae > Schistocerca > Schistocerca americana. The sequence goes on along the minus strand of NC_060120.1, from coordinate 1,037,965,322 downwards.
CCTCAATTATTTGCTAGATATGGTCCAAACTCATCTTCCTCTACAGTTTTTACCCTCTTCAGCTAGCTCCCTCTTGTACCATGGAACTACGTCTGTGATTTATTAACAGATGCACTATCATCATGTCTCTTCTTCTTGTCAGTGTTTTCCATATGTTCCTTTCCTCACCGTTTCCGCTGAGAATCTCCTCATTTCCTATCTTATCAGTTCACCTAATTTTCAAACATCTCAATTGATTAGATTCTCTTCTCTTCCTGTTTTCGACATTCCATGTTTCTCTACCACACAATGCTGGGCTCCAAATGTACAGTCTCAGAAATTTCTTCCACAAATTCAGGCCTAAGTTTGGTATTAGTAGACTTATCTTGGGCAGGAATGCCTTTTTTGCCAGTAATAGTCTGCTTTTTATGCCCCATTGCTCTAGCCATAATGTGCTATTTTGCTGCCCAGGTAGCAGAATTCCTGAATTTCGTCTATTTCGTGCTCCATTATTCTGATGTTAACTTTCTCGCTGTTCTCATTTCTGCTACTTCTCATTACTCTCGTCTTTCTTCCATTTACTCTCAGTCCATATTCTGTATTCATTAGACTGTTCATTCCACTCAACAGATCCTGCTTTCCTTGTTCACTTTCACGAGGATAGGAAAGCCATCAGTAAATATTATAATTGATATCTTTTCACCCTGAATTGTAATCCCAGTCTTGAAACTCTCTTTATTTCCCATCATTGATTCTTCGATGTATTGACTGAACAGTAGGGGCGAAAGGCTACATCCCTGTGTTACATCCTGTTCATCCGAGCACTTAGTTCTGGGACGCGGTATGCCAGAACCATATTTTCTTCTTACTTTTCCATTCTTTAGCAAAGACAATCCAGAAGTATTGCGACAATTTACTATTCACAGCACTGCAGATATGAATTATATAGGTAGACAGACAGCGAGGTCATCTGTCACATCGGATTAGGGAAGGAAGGCGGCCGTGCCCTTTCAAAGGAACCATCCCGGCGTTTGCCTAAAGCGATTCAGGAAAATCGCGGAAACCCTAAATCAGGATGGCCGGACGCGGCTTTGAACTGTCGTTCTTACGAAGGCGAGTCCAACGTGCTAACCATTTACTGTCACTAGTGTTGAGACCTCAGTTGAAATTGCTACAACTGGACAAAGCGTAAGGACCCTATGGCATCCATATCTGATTCTATACCAAATTTGTGATTACGTTAATCGCTCTCTTGATCACAAAGATCCCTCGAACACAAACCGTACCCAGTACCTGGAGGAAAAAAAAAGATGAAGCATAATGAGGTCTCTCAACCAGAATCTCCTCCGTGCCAACCGGTATAGATTCCGCAAACATCGACCACGTGAAACACAACTTACACTTCTCCACATGTCACCCTGAAAGTCATGGATCAAGGTGGTCAGCTAGACGCAGTATCTCTCGATTTCCGAAAAGCATTTGTTTCGGTACTGCACCTACGGTTATTAATGAAAGTGCGATCGTGTGAAGTATCTAGCGTATTCTGTGACTTGATCGGAAACCACATAGCATATTATGTTATCTTTGATGGAGAGTCATGGCGAGATGTAATAGTATTTTAAGATGTGCCCCAAGGAAGTGTCTTACGACCTTTGCTAAACGCCCTTGGGTGAGAAGTTATCCTACACCGAAAATTAATTTTGAATAGGGCCACGCCTTTAAGACCTCAGCTATGAGTTTAATGTGCACAATTTAATCGGATAACGGTAATTTCTAACGGCCAAAGTTGTAAACCCTAAAGTGGGGATTTATACAGAGAACAATTAATTTAAGGGGAACGTATCTAACAGAAAAATGTCATTTAAACACGTTGATTTATTCACCAAAACTATCAACAATATGTATTAATTATGAGAAAACGTGCAATGATTTACGAACACAAATTATTGAATCTAATTAGTGGCTTTAATTTATTAGCACTGTCACTCGCTTGAACGAAAATGTAGGCCCTGCTGATGATAATACCAATCAAAAAGTGACTCGCAAAGCTTGTGATTTCTCCACGTAAGAGAGTGACTGTAGACCAGGTGAGTAATTGCAAAACGCACACTTTCAACAAACCAGGGTTGAACCTGAGACAGATTCTCGTACAGAAATGCAAGTGCGGTCCAAGAATGTCCTAACACGCCAGTGCTGCTATTTATGCGTAGCGTAATAAAGCACGAGCGTCATGACGGACATCGTCATCTTGTGAATGGCTCTCGACTGAAGGCGAGGGCTGCAACTCGGCTCCTGGATCATCGGGTAAGACGCGCCGATCATTTTTCACATATGCAGCAGACATGCACAAGGTGCACACACCTCCAGGTCAGTAATAACTCAAGATCCGAGTTGGTTATGTCTGCGCATGAAAATCTCTGTGTGAAGTCTACCAAGTCCTCGAAAAAAACCCTTTACGTTTGAAAACTACCGCGTATTGCGAAGAAGTCTCAAGCTCCGAGCTCCTCTAGGTCTTTAGAAGATGCCTTCAAACGTTTGGCTGATTCTGACGTCTTGGTATCTTCTTCCGCCGAACCGCGCCTGCTCACTCACAGCGAAAAAAGCAGATATCAGAGATCCAATAGCGTATATTACACTAACTGAAGATGGGTAAAGTACGAAACGCATATTTGCTTAAATAAAAATACACAACAAAGTGACTAGTTGCTGTATTTATTTAAATAATATAAACCACAGCCACGGACCTCAACAGTCAGTGAAATCGATAAATTATTGTCGACTTACAGAGTGTTTACGGAGAGGTCTGTCGTCGCAAACGGTTAGCTTTATCGAGTGCGCCAAAACGCACAGGATTTCTTAGATTTATTCAGGTTTTTCCGTAATCGACAATTATTACGATTTGTCGAGGAATTCGACTTACAGCGCTTCGAATTAGCAAGAGTCGATGGTATATGGTTGACTGAAGTCACACGCTTGTCAATTTTGTAACTGTGTACTGACTGGAGACCCCAATGCTCAAAATGCATATTAGCTTAAATAAAAATACGTAACAAAATGCCTTTGCTGCTATGAACCACTCAGTAAGTCGAATTGTTTCGTCAGTTTATCAGACATTTATTTCGTCTTTTGTTTTCTCAACAATGTACAACTTACTGAAGTACGTAAATATGTTCTTAAAATCACTTAGAAGAAATTAAAGTGTTTAACTTTCGCAGAAGGTAAGAGTTGTTGTAGAGGCCATGGAAAGTGGAATCGAAAAAGAAGAGGATGTAGCGAAAACTTTCGGTATCTTGTCATCCATGCTCTAGACACCCCTGAAGGAAGAAGGTAAGGATGCTGAAGACTTGGCATAAGAAGTGAGGAAGCGAACATGACAGTTGAGTTATCGCTTCTTGAACAATGTTTACTGAAACAGCTTCGTGAACGTAGAGGACGAAACATACCAGTCGAGGGTGATACGCTTAAAAAAAAGGTCAAGTCTTCGCTGTTAGTTTGGGCATTTGAGGTTAGCTAGTAATTGTAAGAAGAGACATAGTGTCTCCTTCTCTAAGAAGATTCGTACAGATAAGAGAGCATTGATGGCGGGTATTCAGCACGGAAAATATTGAAATGAAATTGAAGTTTGCTTACGTATTCTCGGCAATTTGTACGTGATTACCACTTCCAAAGTTTAAAAAATAAAGAAAATAATTAAATAGGCAAATATCCACTTCCTTTTAATCTGATTTCTAATTGTTACTTCCTAATTTGTCCTGTAAAGAAATACAAATGTTACTGTAACTACGGTCCCATATTTTGACTTACACTGTTTTTTAGACTTCTTCCTGTTTCCACCTTGTGCAGTCCGACTTTCGTTAAATCTGTCTCTCAGCTATTCGAACTTTTTGTTAGGTATCTTGAACTTCGAATTGTCGCGCGTCCCGACAGGTGTGAAGCGGCCCGCCACGAATTCCTCTCGTGTTCCAGCCTCTTCATCTCAGAGTAGCACTTGCAATCTATGTTCTCAATTATTTGCTGGATGGATTCCAATCCCTGTCTTCCTCTACAGTCTTTGTACTCTACAGCTCCCTCTTGTGCCGTGGAAGTCATTCCCTGACATCTAAACAGGTGTCATATCATGCTGTCTCTTCTTCTTGTCAGTGTTCTCAAGATATTTCTACTCATTTCTTACCTCATCAGTCCACCTAACTCAACATTCTGCTGTCGCACCACATCTCAAACGCTTCGATTCTCTTCAGATCCGGTTTTCCTAAAATCTATTTTTCTCAATCATGAAATGCTGTGTTCCAAACGTACATTTTCACAAATTTCTTCCTCAAATTAAGGCCTATGTTTCATACTAGTAGTCTTTTCCTGGCCGGGACTGTAGCAGAACTGTAGCAGAGGATGACGCGTCGGCCGGTCGGTATCATATGGCCTACGAGGCCTGATCTCAAACTTTGTAAATATGTAATAAGTTCCCGACTCTGAGGCCTGGGCGGTGACACAAGACTGGTATGTAGCTGATTCGAAGTTGGCCGAAAGGGGGAGGAGAGATGGTGACGAACAGTTGTCATCGAACTTTGCACCGTTACTCTGAGTTACATTCCAATAGTCACTGCAGTGAAGGCATGCTACGCTGTGACGCTGATCCGCCCGTTGGATATGGGTGTTAAGATAGGCTGCTAGCTATTCGACTGGAGTAAATGTGTCGCCACCAGTATTCAACCTTTCCCACAACACAACACTACACCGTATTTGCTGATCACAATATGAGTGTACGTTGGAGTGAGCGGTAAGAGACTCTAATTCAGCGGTTACTGCCAGTTCCCGAGTAATGATGGACTTGTGCAACTTTCCAGTCTTTAGATACGAATCTTCAGTCGAGCGAGAGTTTGTATGTGATTGCCAAGTATGGCATGAAAGGAACTTGACTGGTATACAATCTGTACCAGAGGCCTTGCATTTTTTAACCCTATATTATTAAACCCTCGTAAAATTAATGACTGTAGTAGGGTATAAAACAGGACATTTTGTACTTAATTTGGCCATTAGAGAACTGATAATGGGAATTAGCTAGTACATAGCCTGTAAATTATGACTTCCTTTGAATAAAGTATGGGGTAGTATACTTTACGATCATTTAGTAGCAATGTAACATTTTCACCCCTTTAGTATTCTAGAGTTAAGTAGTTTGAGCTATTTCGCTACACTGAAGGTATCTATTTCTAAGCTACTACGTTAGCAGCTGTTTTTGAGCCGATGGTTGCATCTTGATGGTTGGCAATTAGGTTACGCTGAAACAGACGGTGTCAACATCTGGAGTGGTGGTGCAATCGCTCCCATAGGAGCGTTAATACTGCGGTGTGTATCCCTGTTTCTTCTCAGTGCATTAGATCACTTGCAAGCAACTCGAATCGGCAACTCGAATTAGAGCGTGCAGTATTCCTACAACAGACTTCTGAACGTTGCCTGTTGAATGCAAATGTCGCGTGATGGTTAAATGGTAATCCATCACATATATCAGTAGTCGAGGCTTCCCTAATATGGAAAATCATTGACGCCAAAACGATCTTTGTTGAAACAAGGTTCAAATGCCTCTGAGCACTATGGGACTTGACATCTGAGGTCATCACTCCCCTAGAGCTTAGAACTACTTAAATATAATTAACCCAAGGACATCACACACATCCATGCCCGAGGCAGGATTCAAACCTGCGACCTTAGCGGTCGCGCGGTTCAGGACTGTAGCGCCTAGAACCGCTCGACCACTCCGGCTGTTGAAACAAGAATATCTTCTTCTGGTGTATTTTTCCCTAAGGCACTCACTCCACACACAGTTAAAATCTTTCGAACTGCCTCCTCTGCATTCACCCCTCTATTACGAGGTGCATTCAAGTTCTAAGGCCTCCGATTTTTTTTCTAATTAACTACTCACCCGAAATCGATGAAACTGGCGTTGCTTCTCGGCGTAATCGCCCTGCAGACGTACACATTTTTCACAACGCTGACGCCATGATTCCATGGCAGCGGCGAAGGCTTCTTTAGGAGTCTGTTTTGACCACTGGAAAATCGCTGAGGCAATAGCAGCACGGCTGGTGAATGTGCGGCCACGGAGAGTGTCTTTTATTGTTGGAAAAAGCCAAAAGTCACTAGGAGCCAGGTCAGGTGAGTAGGGAGCATGAGGAATCACTTCAAAGTTGTTATAACGAAGAAACTGTTGCGTAACGTTAGCTCGATGTGCAGGTGCGCAGCCCTTCCCGGACGTTTTTGTTGCAGTGCAGGAAGGAATTTGTTCTTCAAAACATTTTCGTAGGATGCACCTGTTACCGTAGTGCCCTTTGGAACGCAATGGGTAAGGATTACGCGCTTGCTGTCCCAGAACATGGATACCATCATTTTTTCAGCACTGGCGGTTACCCGAAATTTTTTTGGTGGCGGTGAATCTGTGTGCTTCCAATGAGCTGACTGGCGCTTTGTTTCTGGATTGAAAAATGGAATCCACGTCTTATCCATTGTCACAACCGACGAAAAGAAAGTCCCATTCATGCTGTCGTTGCGCGTCAACATTGCTTGGCAACATGCCACACGGGCAGCCATGTGGTCGTCCGTCAGCATTCGTGGCACCCACCTGGATGATACTTTTCGCATTTTCAGGTCGTCATGCAGGATTGTGTGCACAGAACCCACAGAAATGCCAACTCTGGAGGCGATCTGTTCAACAGTCATTCGGCGATCCCCCAAAACAATTCTCTCCACTTTCTCGATCATGTCGTCAGACCGGCTTGTGCTAGCCCGAGGTTGTTTTGGTTTGTTGTCACACGATGTTCTGCCTTCATTAAACTGTCGCACCAATGAATGCACTTTCGACACACCCACAACTCCATCACCACATGTCTCCTTCAACTGTCGATGAATTTCAATTGGTTTCACACCACGCAAATTCAGAAAACGAATGATTGCACGCTGTTCAAGTAAGGAAAACGTCGCCATTTTAAGTATTTAAAACAGTTCTCATTCTCGCTGCTGGCGGTAAAATTCCATTTGCCGTAAGGTGCTGCCATCTCTGGGACGTATTGACAATGAACGCGGCCTCATTTTAAAACAATGCGCATGTTTCTATCTCTTTCCAGTCCGGAGAAAAAAAAATCGGAGGCCTTAGAACTTGAATGCACCTCGTATACCAAAAGTAAATATTGTGTTGCAGATGTTACACGTTTTTCCACTTGCGACCCAATTTTATAATGCTTAACTGTAGTTCATGATTTCCAAGTATGAAAAATCGAGTGCTTAACTGCAAAATGATAATAAGAACTTCAAATTCGAAAATGACATCTGATACATACACTGACATCGTCTGCCGCTTTCACTGGGCAGTGCCCGATTTCAGGCAGCGGGTGGCGTCTGGCCGGTGGGCGGTAGGCGCTGCAGCGCGAGGAAACGCTCGAGGGTAAGCTGTGCTGATCGCGACCCAGCCACGAGCTGTCCTGCGGAATTGTTTCTGGAAGTACTTGTTATTTCTGGTGGGTAGAATGTGAAGCGAATTATCAACGATGTTCGGTATGACTCATAACTTTAGTCGAGGGGCGACATGTGGTTAAAAAAAAAGAAAAAAAATACGGTGGACGCGAACACGCGACTACAAGTTTAGCATGCACGAGGGTTATCACTTTTTTTTGTCTATCTCATTTTGTTCGTTGAATTTGTTCGGGGCGGACGTCCGATGACACCCGTTCAGGCTGTTCATTGATCCGTGAACTCAGTTTTTTTATTTTTTCTCGGAAGTAGGCAACACTTCCTCCTGACACTTCCGCATCTTACACTGTTGCCAGATTGTGCAGATGGCTGGACTTCGCGTTGTCAGGGGCGGTAGGTTTTATCGGCCATCTTAAGTGAAAGACTCGGACTTAGTCTCTGTTGCGGCCGACCGGTGGTCAGTTTTTATGTCCAAGACCGTACAATCTGTTCCCATCGAAAAGATCTTATCAGATGTTAGGTGTGAATGGCATAATGAGATCTGGCTTTGCCATGCAGCAACAAAACTCCAGGCGTCAGATGGCCAAGTAGCTTATTCTGTGACGCACGTCGAAGTTTAGTCAGGGTAACGCAGCAAGCGGCTGCGTTCATTGTTGTCCCTTACTATATATATTCGACTAACAAGACTCGATGTCCACCCCAGAACACGGTAGCCATAACGTTGCGTTTTGAGGTTCTGTGCTTGGTCGTGACTGACTGGTGATGTATTGTGACGCCATTCCACTGACGGGCGTTTGGGGTCATGTGAGAAATTTAGTTCTTATCCCCTGTGACAATGTTCTATAATAATTGATCACCTTCCGTGTTATCATCTGTTTTTCGTAATCTCGCCCTTAATAGAGACCACCGAAATTTTTATAGACATCTGCTAAAATGTGCTGGTTGTAGTACTTGTTAACAACTTGTAAAAACATTTGCGTAACTACAATTATATTTTTAGCATTTTGGAAGAATTCTCTAGTCAGTAAGACTACAAAGCCTAGGGCCTACTCATCTACATCTACCTTCATACTCTGCATGACACTGTGAAATGCATGGTGCTCAGTGGCAAGAAGCAACACCATTCAGAATAGAATTACATACACATACTGTGGCAAGAAATAATAAAGCTCAGTACCAATACTGTAAAAACCTGGTAGCATTGAGATGTCCGTTAAATACGAGAGTGAACGGAAAACGTATGCAAACAAATATAACGTAGGATGCGAGCAATATACTTGCACTGAATTTCAATCGAGCAGTTCACACTCAGATGCGAGAGCAATAACAGACAGACATAAGCCCGCAGAACATCATGCAACGAAAGCAGCTTCTCGTTTATATGAAACCAAAATAAATTTGGAATCATTTACCGCACCCTGTATTACAGACACGAGAAGAACAGAATCAGAGTACGAGTAACACGTTTATAACGCAATTCAAAGAGTGCAATACACACGAGAAATCGTAATGGGAAGTACACTGCGATGAAATCAACTTCTGTTAACTATGAAACGAAAATTAACATGGAAGACTAAAAATCAGCCAAGAAGAAAGCGAGATGATGGATCGAGAAACATGCAGCGCTCCAAGTGGCGTGGCAGCGAACCAAGCGAGTGTTATCAGAAATTTTAATCACCTCGTTTACATGGGGCTCCCAAAGCTGGATTTCGTAAACCGATTTCCCAATACCACTTCTGGGCGGTGATGGAAACACTTCAAAATCGATTCTGGTTATTGATTTTCCAATACCGCAATCGATTTTCGCTCCCTTGTAAACGCAACCGGATTTGAAACGCGTTTGGTCGGCCAGGTTTCGTCTTGCTTTTACAAATTTTCGTACAGTGAAGAACAAGTAGCGTCGTTTGATAAGTGGCGTCGTTGCTGATGATACAAGTATAGCTATCACACCCGACAGACAAGAATTAATTGGTGAAATTGTAAACGATGTTTTTCAGAAATTCATTAAGTGGTTCTCTGCAAATGGGCTCTCATTAAACGTTGACAAAACACAATATACATAGCTCCACACAGTAAATGGAATGACCCCATTCATAAATATAGACTTCGATCAGAAATCGGTAGGTAAGGTAGAATATTGAAAATTTCTAGGTGTATGCATTGATGAGGGGTTGAACTGGAAAAAACACACTAAGGATCTGCTGAAACGTTTGAGTTCAGTTACTTATGCTGTTAGGGTCATTGCAAATTTTGGCGATATACATCTCAGTAAATTAGCTTACCACGCCTGTTTTCATTCTCTGCTTTCGTATGGCATCATATTCTGGGGTAACTCATCATTGAGTAAAAGAGTGTTCATTGCACAAAAGCGTGTAATAAGAATAATTGCTGGAGGTCATCCAAGATCATCCTGCACACACTTATGTAAAGAGCTAGAAATATTCACTGCAGCCTCACAATATATATATTCACTTATGAAATTTGTTATTAACAGTCCAAATGAATTCAAAAGTAATAGCAGTGTACATGGCCACAACACTAGGAGAAAGGATGATCTTCACTTCTCAAGGTTAAATCTAACTTTGGCTTAGAAGGGAGTAAATTATGCTTCCACAAAAGTCTTTGGTCACTTACCTAATAGCATCAAAAGTCTGACAGATAGCCATGTAGCATTTGAAACGTCCCCTTTCAACAATTATACATGACTGTGCTTAAACTGACACACAATGTTTTGTTAGCGCAACGCAATCTGACTTTCAAAATTCCCTACAAAAGAATGGCCCTGACTAACATTAAACTATACCTTTCACAAATCACTTACCTCACAAAAATCTTCGCTGCTCAAGCTACTGCAATACAGCGAGCGCCACTACTGCCAGCTAAATAAAAGATTCAAACTATGGAAGGCACTAACTACTGATAGGGATAGTTAGCAAATGAAAGATATTAATAGAGAACAAACAATGTATTTACCTTGATATCATCATATATAAATATAGCAGTTCATGACAAATTTCAAAACTCCGCCATCTCTCTCGCCACATCCACCACTGCTGGCGGCTCACCTCCAACTGCACAACGCTACGCGCTGTTCACAGCCAGCTGCCCAACACTACAATGGCGAGTATTACAACAATGCAAAGCAGCCACAGACTGCACACAGCATAGCCAGTGATTTTCATACAGAGGTGGCGTTACCAATAAAAAAACCTAAACAGCCTACTTACATAGCCCCCATGCTCCCCACAAAAAATTTTTCAAATTGGATTGGGCAGTGGCCAATAATGATTTGATAAAATTTTTCATAATTACAATAACAAAGAAATCAAATGCACACACTTGTTGATACAATGTTGGTCAAAAGCTAAAATTGTCTCACAGTCCATAAAGACAGTCCTAATCGTACATAACAGGAGAATAGCAGTGTTTTTCTCAAAGTCTGAGCAGTAAAAGAAAATGCACACGGAAGTAGTGGATTTCCATGCAGTCTTGAAGAAGTAGTGTTGTCCTTCCAATGGAAAGACAGTGCTGACTCTCGACATGCAGACAGGTAATGGGCCATAACAGAGCAAACCCACAGCAGAGTCAGTCGAAATTTTGAAGAGTATTGGTAGGTAGGTCATCACAGAGCAGACCCACTGTAGTCCTGGTAGAGATTACGGTATTGGTGGGCCACCAGAGGTGCAGACCCACTGCAGTCCTTGTAGAAATAATGGTATTAATGGATCATCAAAGATGTAGACCCACTGTAGTCCTTGTAGAGATAGCCAGCAGCCATCTGTTGTGACTGTGCAGGTGCACAATCACCACTGAAGAGTCTTGCGGATAATATAGCAAGTCCATAAACCACCACTTGTGCACTCACAAAGTTTTTGAAATTGTCCTTAGAACCAGCAATGCTGTTATCCAGTCCCTTGCTGAATTATTAACACACGTGCAAACACTAACAGTCCCTACTTCTCACATATTGTCCATATACTATGACCAACAGAAACGTGTGCAGTGAAATGTAACTAACAAGTTAATAATATCATGAACTGGTGACAATTACAATTTAATAACATAAGAATACAATTATAAAGGTACAAATACATCATTAAAGAACATAATAGTACAGATAACATTTGTAGTAATATGGGCTTTACAAAAGAATCGAAATAACATATACATCAGTGTTACAGGAATTATAAGTACCTACATAAAGATCAGAATAGCTTTGGAAACAACAACTTCACACATGAGCATTAAAACAAAACAGAATAAATAATGTCTAAACATCTTTACAAAGTAAATAACATAGTATTAGAAAAATTCTACAACATAGCTCTCATCAGCTAAACACATAAAGACAGGAAAAACACAAATATACAAGAGTACACAAACATATAGAGGGATGACACAAAAGGAAAGGACAGGGTTTGTTTTACTGCAGTCCAACCCAAAACTTCATATATCTTTCCTCTTATTTCATCCTTTGTTTCCACCAAAAAAATTCTATCTAAGCATGCTTTCTGTATTTATATGTTCACACATTTCTCACCTCAACATTTATTTCCAAGAAAATCCTACCTAAACCTGTTTTCTGTACTTTTTTTTGTATAACTCCTCAATGCATTTCTTCCAATTCATCGAAACTCATTCTCTTAGAGGCTACCTACTCTTAAGCTAACTTAAATCTACTGAGCTCAGATGCTAAACTAAGGGACGAGGCAATGCAGCATCACATAACAAATTATCACAAACAGCAATGACAAAAAAATGCCAATTTGCAAAGCAAGCAGCAGCAAATCTAAATTAACAGATAAAATGCAAAATTACAACTAATATGAGCCAATGTGCAGCAACATGAAAAATAAATGAGTAGTAAAATTGGCTTAGCAGAGTAACACAAAGTCAAATTCAGTAACACTACGCCTGGCAAACAGCAGTAACTTATACCTAAACATGACATAGCTCAAGCAGAAAAAAATATTACAGTAAAAACAACAATGCAGATAAGGGAAATGTATATTCACATCTTAATATCTATGTAATTAAAGTGGTGCACCACAACAACTTATTGTAAAAGAAATATTACCATGTACTTGAAAAGAAAATTATGTGTTACTTTTACTAGTTCCTTCTTATTGTTCTTTCCTTTCCAAGTGCTCCTTTTTTAAAGAATGTGGATCATAAAATAATTATTTAATAGATCTGTTGACAGAAAGTGTTCACATTAGCAAATGCATTTTATTTTATAAAAGCAATGCTGCAACACAGCTGGAAACCAGATATCAAGTGAAATAAGCAACTACGAAAAGCAAAGCATAAAAATATCATTCAATAGTCATGTGGCATTTCGTAAGTCAGTAGCTCTCGACTCTCATAGAACGACACTTGTCATAATCAGGTGTGCAGATGTACGAATAATTCCCATCAATTCATAAGCATTGCAGTAATTAGCACAAAGTACAAGTAATCATATGTTTTCAGGTAATGAGCGTGTAATATTTGCGATGCTTTCTACAAAGGAATGTCAATAGCAAGGTTAATGGAAGTAATGAGGGTGTCGCATTTGCAATATTTTCTCTAAAGGAATGCCAATGGCAAGGATAAAGGCCTGCCTTTTTTCTTTTTTTTTTCTACCTGTGCTTCCGGAAAGGCACACCCTAATGGCTTGTTCTCCAGGTGTTTGACACAGCTGCGTGCCCACGACGCATTACGTGCAGGTGGTCACTTAACTTTCTTACGGAAATATTTACGACACCAGTTTCCGCTACAGTGACAGTCTCACATAAAAATATTTCACAGGTCAAGAATTAGCGTTGCAAATCTGTAGAAAGAAAATCCTATGAATATAACGTTGTCCAAAAAATTTTCGCCGGCATTGTGATACATTCACGCATTTACACACATTTCATAACTCTTAAAGTACGATTCTTGGTTTCCAACATCCTTTTTCACAAGTCAAGAGTCCCTACCCACTATTCATTACTCCTTACCTTATTACACATATACGTATCCATCGACACTCGTCAATATTTCGTCATTATAAATATGAAGCATAATCAAATAACTCAAATAGCCTCAGCCTATTAATCGTAAACATACCTCAGCAGCATAATACACATCGTCGTCGTAAAAATAACATCATAACACCTCAGTCAAATCTCAAAATCGTCGTAGCTTCCTCCAATAATTAAAAAAATTCTCTGCTCATGTCAAAAGTGTCATCTGCCTCAAACGTACTTTAAAAATCATGAATCCATACCAAATACATCATTCAAAGCTCTCATAGTATCACAATGGTTCCGAAAAAATATGAGCATTTCACAAAGTACAGACAAAATACAATTTCATAAGTGTGAAGTTATCCAACTGTGTAATTGCGTAAACATCTGTCACTGATGTAATAAAAAAAGTTTATCTTTCAGTTACATGATCAGATAGCTGTGTAATTTGTGTGTTAGAGAAATATGGTACCGATGTGTAAAGTTGTATAAGCAAATACCATATTAGCTAGGGTTCCTTTTGGTTGCCACACACGTGGTACACAAAGTAAGCGTGTACCCCCCTGAGGATTAATGTAATTATACCCTCAGGTGTTACAGATTACAGCAATGGAATGAAATGTATCACGGAAAACTTTCTTTGTAATTCAAAAATCTTTAAAAATAAATGTTTTAAGTACAACATTAATCACTGAAATGCGTGTCCTGCAGCGCTAAATCTGCATCTTGTTGTAAGATAATCTCTGTGGAAGTGTCGTAGTTATCGTCCTCCAAAAGCTAAGTTCTGCAGAAGCCAATGTGCTTACCTCATGATAAACAAAAGTGAAATGCTTTGCGTATAGATATCTTAGTTATTACGCTTATTGTTGTGATGAAGAAATTACTGTGCTGTAACGTATTGTTGTGCTACGGAAAAGGCTGTCTCATTGTAGCTATACCACAAAAGTTACCACTAAAACCTGTTTTACTTTCCAGAATAAAACAGAAAACTGTGCAGATATAAAACAGAAACACTGCAAAAGCAACATTGTAAATTGTCACTCATTAGTAGCGTCGAGATAAAACCGTGTAGCTGTGACATAAACTAACCACTATGTCATCTGGTGTCTCACAGAAAGTACTTTAAATCCAGAATGTATTTTCAAGTAAACTAAAATGTTGCATTAGGATCTCATTGGCAGTACCAGTATGTGTCCTAAGTATGTAAGCCTTATAGTCGTTACGTAATCGTGCAACAAACAAGCAAGAATGTACACACACAATAACACTGTGACGTCTGTTCACTATAACAATGCATTCGTCATTTCTGTTTAAAAATGTTCCCTAGGTTCTTGACTGGATATTTAACTTCAAACATTGTTGCATGTTAACATATTCTAAGTCTGACAAGCATACTAGTAATGTAAAGTGAAAAGTTATATGGCAAAGACAAAGTTAAAAAGCAGATTATCTTTCAATAAACGGTTTTACATTTGAAATGTGGTACAATCTTTTACTCTTCATAGTACTCAGAGTTTCAACATCAACCCAGTTATCGTGCGGTATACGTCGGTAAAGAATACTGGAATATTTCTCAAGGCTAGCGTCTTATGTTATTTTTCTCGGAGCCAGCGGGCGCACGCGGCTGCCTGCTGTGCGAGTCATTGTCTGTTCCTTTGTTGGCGCGCGTCGTTATTGGGATTTGGAGACCTAACTTCTACGAATTTACCGTGACGAGAGGGCCCTGCTCTGTTTGAATCCCGCCAGTTCTGATGCAACTCAGGTCTGTCGTTACGATCATATCGTCTGTCGTCATGTCGGTAGATTCCATAGTTTCTTTCTTGTCGGTCACATGGTGGAGAATTTCTCCCTGAATCGTAACTGCGCGCTGGTCCGTTGCGTCTAAAGTTATTCTGTCTCCCTTGATAGTATTTATTTTGGTTCCCATATTGTCTGTTTCTCTTATTGTCTCTGTGATAGTCACTACCGCGGAGAGGTGATCTTTCCCTGTAATTATTACTACTCTGCCAACGGTTGTCGTACGGGTGGTGTCTGTTTTGGTCACGATATGTGTTGTGAGAATAGCTTTGTCGTGTCCAGTTATTATTTCTTTCATCGCGGAATTGCGACGGATGTGATCTGTAATTGTTGTGCTCCTGCGTTCCGCGATTGTCAGTGTCAATTTCCAGTTCTTGTAACAGTCCCTGAAATGCTTCAATGTCGTCTTTGCAACGTCCTGCCAAAATAATATGTCGGAAATGTTCAGGTAATTTGATTAAGCAAATGCGGATGAGTTCTGAGGGGCTGTATGGGTTTGTCAGGTACTGATTCTTGTGCAACATGTCTTCAAAATATTTCACAAGACTGGAGAATTCAGATTGTTCGAAATGTTTCATCATTATGATGCCATGTTTTACGCGGTCTTGTGTGGCTTGAGACCAATATGCTGAGAGGAAGGCATGGTAAAACTCTCCTTCACTGTGGCAATCGTGAATGACCGATCGCATTCTTACAGCTGGTTCATTCTCCAAGTAGCCACACATAAATTCTAATCTGTGCTCTAATGACCAGTTGGGAGGAAAACAATGAGAGAATTGATGGAGCCATGCTTGTGGATAAATGTCGTTGCCAGAATTCTTAAATGTTTTGAATTTACGTGTAGTAATGAACAGCTTATAGTCAAAATCATCATGTCGGCGAGTCGCATATCGGTCATTGTTAGGTCGTGTCGGCCGTTCCATCTCAAAATTCGGTGCACATTGCCAATTTCTTTCATAACTTCCGAAATGCCCTGTGTTATTATTTTGTGGCTGTTCCGTATTTCTGTGTCCCTCTTCCCGTATTGGGGCGCGAGTATCCTCTGAAATACGTAATTCTTGTATTACCTGTGTCAGCTGATCTTGTACTTCTCGGATTTCTCTTTTGTACTGTGTATTGATTTGATTTTGATTCTGTTTGAATTTTCTAATTTGTTCATACTCTTCTGTGTCAGTGACGGCTACAGGTCTTGTGTCATTCAGATCATCATCTACCTTTGTAGATAAGTTAGTGACCTTATCCGAAAGTTCGGCTACTTTCTCCGATAGTGAACACATTTCCTCAGAGTGTTTTTCTGAACCAAGTTTCAAAGTGTCCATTTGTGTTGAAATCGTATCTACTGTGTCCTTTAAGTTTTCTTGAGTTTTTGCAAGTTGCGTAACTGAATCGGTAGATGCAACTGAGTCAATTTTAGCTTGC
Source organism: Schistocerca americana (assembly GCF_021461395.2). Lineage (NCBI taxonomy): Eukaryota > Metazoa > Arthropoda > Insecta > Orthoptera > Acrididae > Schistocerca > Schistocerca americana. Next base: position 1,037,948,682 of record NC_060120.1, on the reverse strand, counting down.
AAGGTGTTGTGATTTTCATGAACAATGGTTTGCAGTTCTTTTATGGCTGCTTCGTGATTCTGTAATACATTTTCATGCCGCGAAAAAATGGGTTGAAAATGCTCACAAATTTGTGTTTTTATGTCATTACAGACTTTTTGACATTTCGATTCAATGTTATGTAACTCACTAGTTAAATCTTCACGTGTTTGTTCAAGTGTGGTGTCTAACTTTTGAAGATTTTGTCCCATTGCGTCTAACTGTTGCTGTGTTTGTCTCTGGTGTTGTTCCATTGTGTCTAACTTTTGAAGATTTTGTTCCACTGTGTCTAACTTTTGCTGTGTTTGTCTCTGATTTTGTTCCATTGTGTCTAACTTTTCAAGCTTTTGTCCCATTTGTTGCATTAATTGTAATAACAATGCACTGGTGTCTGAAACATGTTCCTCAGTGCTTTTCGGCAGTGAATTTGCACCGGCAACATTCACATTTTGACAAGCGGAAAATGTGTCTTGACTCATTTGAGAAAACGGTGAGAACCCAAAACCTGAGTCTGTAGTATTTGCAATATTGTGTTCTGTCATTCCCGATTCCTGAGGCGAGCTGTTGCCGACCAATCGATCGATAACGCTTCCCTGTTCACTACCTGTTTCACTGTCTACACCATTGTTTGCCGCCCGCTCCTTTTCCCTATGCGCAATTACCAAATTACTACTTTGAACATTAGTTAATTCATTACCCAGTGGTGCTGGCAAGCTACGCTCGTCGTCACTATCATTTCTCAATTTACTTTGGAGCCTAGTGTTACGTTTTTCACACGCCATAATTGTCACAATATTTCACACGATAACACAGAAAAGCACAATTTGAAGTGCAAAAATAGGAGAACACATTAACATAGCACTGAAAATAATATCTAGTTAATTGCAAGCGTAGCTGCGAAATACTTGGTGCAAATCTATATGCATGCCACAACTGTTTTACTGTACAACAATGAAAGGCTACAACTACAAAGGGGATTCTCTCTACAATTACGCGCTAGCAATAAACAAAAGCTACACTAAATACACAAACTACAACAAAAAATCAGAAGATTCCAGTGAGGTATCCTAGGCTAAGGGTCGACATATGAAACGTCCCCTTTGAACAATAATACACGACTGTCCTTAAACTGACACACAATATTTTGTTAGCGCAACGCAATCTGACTTTCAAAATTCCCTACAAAAGAATGGCCCTGACTAACATTAAACTATACCTTTCACAAATCACTTACCTCACAAAAATCTTCGCTGCTCAAGCTACTGCAATACAGCGAGCGCCACTACTGCCAGCTAAATAAAAGATTCAAACTATGGAAGGCACTAACTACTGATAGGGATAGTTAGCAAATGAAAGATGTTAATAGAGAACAAACAATGTATTTACCTTGATATCATCATATATAAATATAGCAGTTCATGACAAATTTCAAAACTCCGCCATCTCTCTCGCCACATCCACCACTGCTGGCGGCTCACCTCCAACTGCGCAACGCTACGCGCTGTTCACAGCCAGCTGCCCAACACTACAATGGCGAGTATTACAACAATGCAAAGCAGCCACAGACTGCACACAGCATAGCCAGTGATTTTCATACAGAGGTGGCGTTACCAATAAAAAAACCTAAACAGCCTACTTACACATTTAAAAGGAAATTAAAAGAATTTCTTAATGGCAACTCCTTCTACTCATTAGATGAATTTTTGGATATAGTAAGTGGGTAATTTCCCAACCCCCACAAAAAAAATAATGAGTGTCATGTAATATTTTGTCTATTGTAATATCTTGTGTGGACACCTTTTATTAACTTGACACGTTCCACACCATTACGAAGTGTCGTATTCGTGATCTATTGAACAAGTACTAATCTAATCTAATCTAAGACTGGATCTGGTTTACACCTCGTCTAATTGTAGAGAAATAACGATTGTGCTGAGTAAAGCAGAAACTGTAACAGCTATTTTCCAGGCGCCATATTAAACTGTGCTAGCAAATCCGCTTCAGTCGTTAACATCTAAACGCGACACCGAAATCAATTTCCGAAATTCGGTTTTCGTCTTCCGGAAGATGTGTCGCATGTAAATTAGTGTATCTGAGTGTCACCCCCGTGCTGTAAACATCACACTGCGACAGTACCAGTGCAAATGGCGTCGTTTGACGAGCAAGGCATGCCGGGAGTGGCTGTGCGTGGGTGTTTCAGTGTTGGCGCGACATTCGATTAGCTATTCGGACCGCGCATTCAGAATAACCCTCGCAGCCTGTGCGGAACGACTCGCAGAACATGCCAGATCGTTGTCCGAAGCCTTGTAACTTTTTAGTGCTTCTGCACTGCAGCGTCGCAGCGAGCGGAGTGGATGTGGTGGCTGCAGCCGCCGGTTGCGAGACTCGCTCGCGGCTTCCCCGCCTCGCGCGCTCGGCGTCCCCGCGGTTGCCCAGGCGACGCCGTTGACGGCTGGCCCGCCGGCGCTCCGCGGCCCGTCTTGCACAACGGCGGCGGCTTCGGCTTCGTGTGGTGTGTGCGGTGTGCGGTGTGCGGGCTCCGCTGTGCTTGTGCTTGCGCTTCCGCGGGGACGAGTCGCCGTGACGTCACGCCGCAGCGTTCCACAATCCCAACTGCGCTACCGGTCCTGCGACGCCAGTCGTGCACGAGGACATCAGCCGGTGGGCAGTGAAAGCGCTCCAGTGGACGTCGCGAGGAGCAGCAGTCCTGCCGGAAAGCGACGGTAGGTCCCACAGTGACGCGCATTCCTCGTGCTTGGGGGGACCGCATTGCGAAGCATTGTGTTGTTAAGTGAGGCTGTCGACAGTTTAGCGGTGGCGTTTTCGTCAGCGGCATTTGGTACATGCCGCTGCCGAAGAGGAGAGGGAGGGGGGAATAACATTCGATCGATATCAAGGTCATTAGGAGCCTCCCACTATACGGGACGCAATATTAGTCATGCCCTTAATGAAGAATCTGTGTAGTAATTTCTGATGACAGTCGGTGTTTACATTTATAGAGAAAAGTGGTCACAAGGCAATCATAATGGATGCTGCCAGATGGATACCAGTTACAATACCGCCCACGTTGTCGCAGTAAATAAACTAACTCGCAATGTAACTATCACGCATGTAGATACATTTAAGTTTTCCTAGCTAATTTTCACAGAACCAGTACAGAGCAACACGCTACGGAAATAAATATGTAACTTCTGTGTGCTTCATCTGAAGATGAGGTGAAAAGGGCCGAAAGATTGTTTCAGGGAACAAACAAATAATTCCAAAAAGGACTGGTCGTATTTTTGTGTATCTATATTCAATACAGAGAAATGAGCTCTAAAATATCCATAATGTATAAGCTTAATTTATTTCGTGATCGCCGACCGCTGTGGCCGAGCGGTTCTAGGCTCTTCAGTCCGGAACCTCGCTGCTGCTACGGTCGCATGTTCGAATCCTGTCCCGGGCATGGATGTGTGTGATGTTCTTAGATTAGTTAGGTTTAAGAAGTTCTAAGTTCTAGGGGACTCATGACCTCAGATGTTAAGTCCCATAGTGCTCAGAGCCATTTCGTGATCGTTTGATATGGTTTCAAAAAATCTGAAAGACTGTTTTGAACCTCTAACCACCTGAAGTAGTGTCCACTGTCTTCGCGATTTCTATGTAACTAACCTTAGTAGCCAAGCGTGGCAAAGCTTGACCTCTTTCTTCCAAAATTTCTTATTGCAATTCTGTTTATGAGAAGTTTACATTATGCATATTTTCCCCGATATAATAAAGAATGTTTGTTACAGCTGCTTAAAGTATCCTACTGTTTAATTAATCTTGCCGCTTCTGTCAATGCAGCATTGTAAACGATTATACTTTCGTTATTTTACTTGTCACTGTTATTACGATAATAACAGAGAAAACTTTCATACGAAATGCAACAGTTGTTGATGTGGCAACTAATGCACGGAGTGTCACCGCTAGTTGCACGTACTTGAATGCACTCTAACGCAGGAAGAAACGTGTCACGCAAAAATATTTTAGTGAACACTAACAAAAACATCATCAACTGTTTATGTAGCTTTTTGCTGGAATTCCAACTGTATTTAGACAAAGCCCTATCAAAAATTTCTGTGGTTTAATTTGCCATTAAGGCCAGTTGTAAGGTTAACAGTACCTATTTACTTCTTCTTTTAGGTGACTGATTCAGTAAAAGTAGCGGCAGCGCGGACAGACCTGCGAAGGTCGTATGTAAACAGTCAAGCATCACATAACGGGAGTTCGCGCTACAAATTACCACTGCGTGTAGAATATGCTTCCTCTGTTCTTAGGAATTCCATCAGTTCTACAAAAGTCTGTTTTCATCTCCAATGTAGATAGTAAAAGAATTATCTTTCCGCGGAGCAGTAGATAAATACGTCTTACAGCGATCTATTACAGCCCACTGTCTTGCAAATATCTGCATCATTTCCTTCATCAGTTAGGAATAATGGGTATAATAACTGATTCTGTAGGTATATATGTTCCTTGTTTCTCCTTTTAACCGAGTATTTCGGTAACAGACTTTTCTATGGACCATAGAACTCAGACCTCACGGGTACAACATTTTTCTCGAAGCGTTGATTAACAAATTAGATAAATATCGATTAGAAGTGCTCCACATTCCTTCTCAATTTCATCTACGTACGTAGTTCAAATGGCTCTGAGCACTATGGGACTTAACTTCTGTCATCAGTACCCTAGAATTTTGAACTACTTAAACCTAACTAACCTAAGGACATCACACATATCCATGGCCGAGGCAGGATTCGAACCTGAGACCGTAGCGGTCGCGCGGTTCCAGACTGTAGCACCTAGAACCGCTCGGCCACCCTGGCCGGCTACGTACGTAGTACCACATTACATTTACAAATGTCGCCTTAACTAGATGTTAAGCTGACTTTGGAAAATTACGTCATCGAATGAGCCAGAACGCGATTTACTTTCTAGTTGTAATGTTGATCGGTTTGTGGACTTCGTTGTAGCTGTTCCGCGCGGAAGAAAAGTATAATATTCGCCATTTACTAAACGAGTTACAACATTTACACAGGATCATGCTATCAGTCTGATAGACTCCATTTACTTCTGGATGGTCTTGGCAAAGAAATTCTCCACCATGGCGAATAGCAACCTATACGCCCGTAGTGTGTGAATCTGAAATGTACTGAATAGTAACAGCATGAAAGTCTTCATTAGGTGGGCTGATTAAATAATGTATGTAGCCTGTGTGAATGGTAATGTGGGTAAACTTGTACTAATTACTCGTTATAACATAGTTGTAATGTAACGCAAATGTTTAGAGAATTTGTTATTCGGTATCCCTGTTGGCGAAATTATACATTGATTCCCGAATCAAGAAGCAGTAATACCGATTTATGCTTTGTAATGTCACTGAGATACCTTCACATCACCAGATCATTTGCGACGTCACCAGCTGCTATTTGTAGCAAGAATACTTAGAAGAATGTAGATACAAGAATCAAGACAGCTGATGCGCCGTTGTTGGATAGTCCAAGGAATGAAACACTGGTTTGACAGTAGACGAGGGCCGACGTTTTCTCGTGATACGACAGCTGACGCTGTTCCCTTCACTTGAAGGTCAAGCTGAGCTGTCACGGTCCCTTCATCTAGTCACGCCTGTACTTGATAATGCTCGATGTCGAACCCAACTACTGTTCTCCGCTAAGTTTACGACTAAAGCACCCTTTTACTGAGCGAAGATCATACTAGAAATCTACTCAGCCATGAGAATGCTTCTCTACGATCTCACTATATACCCCGTCACAAAAGTGCTTGTCTAAAACCAGAGTCACGAATAGTCCTGACAGATTACAGAGCTTGTGCCGAACCAGGACTCTTTTCAGATCTTTGGCTTGGGCGAACAACTCTGTTACCGAGCGGATGTACCTGTTGCCAGTCTGTTAGTATCGACAGGGTGAAAATGACGACTTTCTCTTTTGGCGCTGGGCGGTACATGAAAGAATATTTTCGAAACAAGGACGCCAGTTGCGAGGAACTCGGTTTACATTGTTGCCTAAGAGTGTTTCTGGGCTTGAAAATGAGTAGATAGTTTGGAATAACGTACTTCACTTTCTTCCTTCTGGTTATTGTAAACTAAACAGTGAGGCCTCACTATAGTTCAGATTAAAAACTAGTCAACATTTGACAGCTAGGGTGCTGGAGTGCTCCCGCCAACAGTACACGAATGGGAGCTGTGTTGGCATTTTCAGCTCCCACTGTGTAGCCACTTCCGGTTAAAAAATTTCGACTATTGAAGAAGAAATGTAATTCCAGTTCTAATTAAAGTTAAGAAGTGATATTTAACATGTTTAGAAATGCCGTAGGGGCTTGTACTGTATCTGAATTTAAGAATTTTACTTGAGTTTTTGTAGAAGGTTGAGATTTCAAACGTCATACTTCTTGATAGTGAAATATTGGCAAAATTTAAAAAAAAAAAAAAAAAAAAAACGCCGTATTTAGGAGCATATGCCCATCAAACATAACGGAATGCACAGCTTTGGAAAGACTCCTTGCCGACCGAGAAGGGTATTCTGGAAGTCAATAAAAAATCAATGAGTTCTATAGTTTTCAAGATATGTTGTAATAAGTTTGAAGCATTTTACCGGACGAGAATATTTCTCTGTTCAAAAAAAGAGAAAAGAGCGAGGAGACAAACTGGTTTATCGTCAGCGAAATGTGGATGCCCAGTAAAAGTTTACGTTTACATGTATGCCTCGGGTATTCTTTTAAGATCTTGCTTCATATGCATGAGCATATAATAGCTGTAAGGTGCCGCTGGATTCGCCACGTACAGTACAATCCATCCCGCCTCCTTCGCGTCACGACGTCGTTAGCCCCCATATACTTAACGTGTTCTGTCGGCAGGAACAACGAGCCCGACGCGAACTTGTAAAGACCACAGTCGTAATTTTTTTGCACGTGATTTCTTATTGGAAATAAGCTGACTTACTATTATTTAAAATTGTGAAGAAAACCTGTAGAGGCGTAGGATGCTTTATAATATCACTTTCAAAGATATCAATTTACGAGTTTTGCATTAAGAACTACAGTTGCGATAACAATTTAGCGAACATTTGCAGTAAGTCCCAACATATAAAAAACTATCGGAAAAGGAACTGACACGCAGAAGACATGAAAGGTCAAGAAATATCTCGAGTCACTACTCTGCAAATAGATGTTTGTTAACTAATGACATTATCACCCTTCTGGAGAGCGTGTTGATAACAGCATAGATCTACGAAATTACTTCTTCGGAAATTACTTCTACAGAAATTACTTCTTAAGTAAATACGTAAAATGGAGGCGATGGAGAACATCAGGTTCAGCTCCAGTTGCCAGGTGCACCTGTTCCTGGCTTTTCTTTTTTCCTCCTCCTCATCCTCATCCTGCTTCCTCCCTCCCATTCACTCTCCCTCTCTATTACGATTCCTTTCTTAGTAAAGCAAGGTACATGTGAAGAACGTTTAACAACTATCACAGTCACTCTATTAAGAAAAATGTCAGCTTCTGACTTTATGATTGCGGTGAAGGCGAAACAAAGACTACGATTTGTTGGCAGAACACTTAGAAGATGCGACAACCCACTAAAGAGAGAGCCTATATTACACTTGCCCGTCCTCTGCTGGAATATTGCTGCGCGGTGTGGGATCCTTACCAGGTAGAATTGTCGGAGGACATCGAAAAAGTGCAAAGAAGGGCAGCTCGTTTCGTGTTATAGCGGAATAGGTGTGAGAGTGTCACTGATATGATACGCGAGTGGGGGTGACAGTCACTGAAACAAAGCCGGTCTTGTTTACGGCGAGATCTATTTACGAAATTTCAATCACCAACTTTCTCTTCTGATTGCGAAAATATTTTGTTGACACCCACCTACGTAGAGAGAGAGAGAGAGAGTGGAATGGTAGAGAAGTAGTATGAAAATGGTTCGATGAACCCTTTGCGAGGCACTTAAGTGTGAATTGCAGAGTAACCATGTAGATGTAGATGTATGATTGTGCGTGCGTAATTTTGTGTGTGTGTGTGTGTGTGTGTGTGTGTGTGTGTGTGTGTGTGTTTTGTTTATAGTTGTTTCTGAAGTTGACATTTAAGATGTCATCGGGAAAAATACTCCCACAAGCTACGTCACTGCCCGTCATCTATTTGCGGAGCGCCTCAGCAGTGGTACAGCGAGTGCCTGGAACGGCGAAAGCGCATTCCGAGCTCGTAGACCTCTCCACTGGCGAAGGTCGCGGCTCGTTTTGGGATTCAGAACGGCGTGCAGACCGCTGGGAACACACACGCGTGCTGCCGTCCCGAGCAGGCGTCGGAATTCTCGCACTGTCGCTTCGGCATACGCGAAAAGCCGTTTAGCAATTTGTTGATGGTACGACAGCTATATCGGAATGATCCGTAATTAGTCATAACTTCTTTAATAGCTGATGACGGCTGTTAAACTGCGCATTTAGTTGAGGTGGCTTATCCCCTATACGAAGTTGTCACTCAACATAATATTACCGATTAAAGGAATGCATTTTTAGCAAAATTCATGTTTCGTGTCTGTACTGTCCTGCTCACTAATCTTTGCAATTCTAATCTCAGTAAATGAATTTACAGAACTAGATCGATCCTTTAAAGAAACCTCGGCAAATCTAGGAAATCTGAGGCGTTTTAGGACATTCGATAAATGTAAGTGCTTGTCATGACAGATTATCGAAAAACCACATTCTAATTCGAAGCCAGCCGATATCTCACAGCCGGCCGAAGTGGCCGTGCGGTTAAAGGCGCTGCAGTCTGGAACCGCAAGACCGCTACGGTCGCAGGTTCGAATCCTGCCTCGGGCATGGATGTTCGTGATGTCCTTAGGTTAGTTAGGTTTAACTAGTTCTAAGTTCTAGGGGACTAATAACCTCAGCAGTTGAGTCCCATAGTGCTCAGAGCCATTTTTGATATCTCACAATCTGTAATTCGAATTACAATGTCTGAAAAACAAAAAGCATCCTTTAGGGAAGGAGGAAACGAAATGGTACTTCATAGGTTGAGGAGGTGCCGGATGTTGTTTTAATGATTACAAAATCGAATGAAATTTACAAACAACTTGGCTGTATGATATCACTTATCAGTACGACGTTGCACCCCCTCTGGCCGGTCTGCGTCCACTAATTCGGCTAGGAAGGTTGTCACAAAACAAGTGTATCCTCTCCTGAGGCAAGCTAGCGCACAGCTGTTGTATCTGATCCCTGATACCGTGAATACTGGCACTGGAACGGAGTCGCAAACCGAAGTGGCCCCACACTTGTTCTATCGGGAACAGACCTGGGGATGGCCGAGCGGTTGTAGGCGCTTCAGTCTGGAACCGCGAGACCGCTACGGTCGCAGGTTCGAATCCTGCCTTGAGCATGGATGTCTGTGATGTACTCAGGTTAGTTAGGTTTAAGTAGTTCTAGGGGACTGATGACCTCAGATGTTAAGTCCCATAGTGTTTAGAGCCATTTGAACCATTTGAAGACCTGGGAATCTTAGTGGCCACGGGCCCTGACGTTGCCTCTACACCGGCCATGTTCTCTCCGCCTTTTCCCTACATTTTGACTGGTCCGTTGTGCTGTTTTGTTTTCCCTTATTGTATTCTGATTATGGTATCGTGTGGTGTGGGTGTCGGGACGGTTCGGCGTCGGTCGTCGTGCCCCGCTGCACGTAGCGTTTCTGGGGCATCCCTGCTCTCCCCATTTCCACCCACATTCCGCCTGTTCTTTCCTCTTCCTCCTGCCACGACGTTCTTTTCCCTGGACTGTCCTGTTCCTGTTGCTCCTCCCTTGATTTCTGCCATCCTAGATCATGATACTGTTGACCTCACTGTTTCGTCCCCTCCTCCAAAGCAACCGATCTTACTGGCCAGCGGAGTATGTCAGTATCACGCAAACATATCATAAGGACACATACCGTGTGTGGATCAGCACTGTGCTGTCGATAAATGGCACCACAGTCTGTCGCATCAAAGAATGCAGGATGCCTGTGGCGTACCATTGTGCCGTCAGAGTTTTCTCAATCGCTGCCGTGACCTGAATCCATACCCGCCGGCTTCCCACACCGTGACGCCGGGAGTAACACTGCTGTGTCTCTCCAAAACATTGGAAGAATGAGACCTCTCCCAGGTCAAATGGTTCAAATGGCTCTGAGCACTATGGGACTTAACTTCTGAGGTCACCAGTCCCCTAGAACTTAGAACTACTTAAACCTAACTAACCTAAGGACATCACACACATCCATGCCCGAGGCAGGATTCGAACCTGCGACCGTAGCGGTCACGCGGTTCCAAACTGAAGCGCTTAGAACCGCACGGCCACACCGGCCGGCCCGTACGCGACATACTCCTGCCATTCACCGTGATCATTCAACAACTAAAGTTGTTAACGCCTCTTATATACTCTACCAGATCTGGTAACAACATCAAAAACGAACAACACGAGTTCACTCTACTGCCCGTCTACTTGTTGCAGAGAATTGCAGCTCTATTCATTTACATGTCCACACACTAAGCTACACTGACAGCCGACCGTATGAATTGAAAGCAACACAGATGTTAGGCTTTCGCAAAGAAGAAGTAGGTTTATGGTGCTACGGAGTCTAGATTGAAATAAACAAGGATATAATGAACACTTTCGGTATTCATCACCCACGCTTCGACAACCACGGAGACAAAAGACAGGATTGCTGAAAACATTTTACATATCACTCTAACTCATCCCCACCCCCACCTCTATGCGTTGTAGAGGTACCTTGCTCTCACACTATTAGCAAATAGTGAGTTACGTGTATACCAAATTTGCTCAAAATTCTTCCAGGGGGCCTTGAATTATGTTTTTATGTAATCCCTTTCGCATCCACCCTCAGCCATTGAGGTGATATGAGCGTCTTACGGCCAGAGCGCAACTGGTACCTGTGCCAAGTTTGGTAGAAATTACAAGCGTTGCATACATATGCTGAACGTCACTATTTTTCTATTCCTGATCTCCCACACACCCGCTCCCCACTAATAGTGAAAGGTCATCAGGGCTGTTACCACTCAACCCGGTGACCCCGAAAATTAGCTGTCTTTATGGAATATTCTTTTACATGTCACAGTATCTCCCGCCGACCCCTACCGGGAGGAGTATATTAATCCCACAGAATTTTTATGCAAATAATGGGTCATATATATATATACGTAATTTTGTCAAAACTGCTCCTTGAAGCTCCTAAGTTACAGTGACGAGCCAAAACATTATGACCACCTGCTCAATAGCTCGTTTGTCTGTCTTTGGAACGAAATACATCACTGATTCTGCGCACCATGGATCCGACAGTTTATTGTTAGGTCTGTCGAAGTACGTGGCATTAGATGTCTACGGACAGGTCATGTAATTCGCATAAATAACGGGCCACTGATTTGCTACGCGGTGATGGCGCCCGATAGGGATCCATATGGGTTCCACGGGATTTACATCAGACGAATTTGGTCGCGAGACATCAACGTGACTTTACTGTAGTATTCCTCAAACCACCGTAGCAGTGTTTCGTCTCCGAGACACCGACTGTTACACTGCTGAAAGATGACATCGCCGTCGGAGAAGACATCAAGCATGAACTAATGCAGGTGGTTCGCAGCTGTCAGCGTGTCTTCGATTACTACCACAGGTCCCATGCAAATGGAGCAGAATGCCTCCCATAGCATGATACTGCTCCCACCAGCCTGCGGGCGTGACGCGCTGCACGTTTCCTGCCGCCGTTCACCTCGATGACGGCGTTTGTGAGACGACCAATGACCTACTGTAGCAAAAATGTGATTCACCCCAAGAGCCGACACGTTTCTATTGATGGACGTTCGAATCCAGATGGACCACGACCACTGCAGGCATAACTGACGATGTCGTCGGGTCAATATGTCAACACGTTAGGGGTGGTCTGCGGTCTGATGAACGGTGTGCTCGGAAACACTTGTGCATTCACCAGCACTGTGCTCTTTCGGAAGATATGCCACAGATCGCCTTCTATCCTAGTTTACAGAGCAGACAAGTCTCCGAATCCCATGTGGTGTGGAGTCTCGTGGAAGTTCAACCATTTAACGCCTATTGGTAGTTCAACTGTCCTTCTACCTCTTTCTATACATGCTCACGACAATAGCACGTGCATTCGACCAGATTCGCTGTTTTTGATGTATTCTCTCACAAGCTGTGCGTAATAATAATCTGCCCATTGTTAATGTCGCTTATCTCAGTGGGTTTCCTCATTTGCAGCCCATACCTTAGTTAGGGTGATCCCCAACGCTGTCTGCTGCGTTTACATACATTTAATAGCGCATCACGTGCCCGCACAGTCACCAAGCGGCATCCAACCTCGCGGTGGACAGTGGTCATAATGTTTTATCTTGTCAGTGTGTGTTTCTATGTCATCCCCTTTTCACCCGTGCACCCTATCGCAGATACCAATAGGTAATTTTTATCATCACGTGTATCTTTCACGATAGTAACTCACACCGATCCAGTGGTTTACGAGGAGATGTTAAACATACATACCTATATACATGCGTACAATGGTTCTTATAAATGTATAGACAGACGTGCGTAAAGACTTTCATGATTCAACAATCAGCTAACTCCACCCCTTTAGGCATTAACAAGATACCCTTCATTTCGCATATCGACTTCATATCTGGCATAGATGTGCCCGTACCTAATGTTATTCGGCACGCCATTACGTATTCTTTTTCCCCATACTGTGTGGATTATACCATGCTGAAGCTGTAACAATTCTTATTGTGAGTAGCTTGACAGTGGCGAAAGGATGAGAAAGTAGGTAACCTGACGATGGCCTAAGAAAACTGAGGCGGTTCGTGACCAAACGAATGTATTTTTACAAAACGTAGAAAACTGTTTTATGTTTAATATTATTCTCGAATTCTTCCAAGATATTCAGCCAATATTAATATGAGAAACTATTTCGAAACAAACAATAGTCTACACAGAAAAATGCAGAAATTTGCAGCAACTGTGGACCTATAGAGAAATAAGGTAATGTTAATCATATGTAGTAACTCTAGATGAACAATGGAATGGCGTTATGTACATCGCCGTGCTGGAATGAAATTCAGCGTGCGATGTAAATAAAGGTCTGCTTCCGCGAAACAAAAGTGAAAGTGTACGCTGTGAGAGAAAAGGAAGACAGAGAGAGTGAGTTTTCGGTAATGTGACGTACTAGGATAGAAACGTGGTTATACGAGCGACTTAATGCTATAACAAATGACTTACACATGAGAAAGCATTGCATTCATCTTTTATCGTAATACCGCAAATGGCGCTGGGAACCTCGCTTTACAGCAGCGAGACACGAATTTCGAACTGTGATTCTCGCCGCTATCAGTAATGGAGTGTTAAATCGAGCAGGAATGCTGCACAAGTTTTGAATTTCTACGCACAGCACGCCGTGGTCATTTGGCAAAGAGTTTTATGGGTCTCTGGACTTTGCTAACGCTCCAGAAGCCACTTTTCGGGAGGGGGGGGGGGGGGGGCAAATAACTTTTTTTCATCTACTTACCAGCTTTTGAGACGTTCATATACAACCATCTCAACAGTGGAATGTCGTTTATGACGATACGAACGTAAGAACAACGCAATACCAAGTCCTCGAGTGGAGACAATTTCGACCCTGCCGGTAGTCGAACCTGGGCCCCTTCGCTCAACAATCCGCCGCGCTAACAGCTCAGCTACAGAGGTGGATAAGGTAGATCACTTTGAGGCCAGTATTATTACTTCCTTTTTTAACTTTTCTGTACTCACTTAGGCGAATGACATTATTTCATTCCGTTTGTGGATGACTCACTAGATTTTTCAAGCAGAAAGCAAGTACTTGTACAAATGCATTTCAAAAAAGAACGCGTAAAAACGAAAAATGAACATCTGAGGTCTCAGGGATGTTGTAATCGGTTCTATTTTTCATCCGAAATGATTTCGATAATAGCGGCAAACGTTTAGTGATATGCGCTCCATACGGACTGGTTACCTGTTCATATACCTAACGAAGTGTACATCTTTCATATTTGGTACCATCCAGCTTTCCTCGGTCGTAAAAATATGTCCTCAGAAGTATATTTCATACATAAGTTAGTTCGGTATGTTTTATGCTCGTGAGAAGCACTGAAACATAGAGTATCCTTTTAAAAAGTTGAAATATACAGAAACAATTAAGTAGTGACGTCAATATTATTCCGAAATCAATCAATTCGTACAAATTGTCTCTGTTATTCCGCTATAATTCCAAATCCTGTAGTTCCTATCTGTTCCTGAAACTACCTTTCTAGTGCCATTCAGTAATTTTCCCTTCTGTAACTTCGTATTTCACCACGGCATACGTTCATTTTATGTGGTGTATTACCTTGCTTCTACAGTTACCATCAATTTTAAAGAGTTTTATGCTGCTCGAGACACGTTTCTGCCACTGCTCTTAATGTGGCCGTCTATTGTAACTTCTGAAAATTTGTGCAGATCATTCTCGTGAGTTGTCGTCTTAAAGAATTAGACCTCGCAAGCACAGTTTCAGAACCTACTCAAGCCTTCAGTATCACTGGTTTACGTTGTCCCCTTTTCCGTTTTTCCCTATAACCTTTATATCTTTGATTTCACTGTTTCCGATGTGAATTACTTCGTGCATCTGAAGCTTGCCTTCAGGAGGAAAATGCATCTCTTCTGCGTTTATTCTTACCTCGTTAGCTTCTACCACATTTCACACTTCACTTCCATAAGCAACAGACAAATTTGCTATGTACAGGGTGTCCGAGTTATCTTGACACCGACATAACTTTTTATCAAGAGGCCTAGTATACAATGTGTAAGCAAATATCCTTTAGCTAGCTACCAGGAGGGCATTAACTAGCATGACTCCCTTCCTTGTAAGCTTGTCCGTAAGCTTCTCCGCGGCGGCTCACTAGGTCAGTTCAAGGGTGGAAAATGTGAAGCGTTCGAAAAAGAAATGATTGTCGGAAGGACTGACTCAGCATAAAGGAAAGTCAAAACAATCTTCTGTGACATTAAAAAGCAAGGGGGGTAACATTAAGAGTGCAACGGGAATTCCACTGTTAAATACAGAGGAGAGAGTGGATAGGTGGAAAGAATACACTGAAAGCTTTAGAAAAGATAAAGACACGAGAGAGGCAATTCTGACGTTGCGGTTGATAATGGAGGCAAGACTAGAGAAATATCAAGACACATTCATAGGATTTGTCGACTTGGAAAAAGTGTTCGATAATGTAAAGTGGTGCAAGATGTTCGAAATTCTGAGAAAAATAAGGGTAAGCTATAGGGAGAGACGGTTAATATACAATATGTACAAGAGCCAAGAGAGAATAATGAGAGTGGGCGACCAAGAATGAAGTGGTCAGATTAAAAATGGTGTAATACGCGATGTAGTCTTTCGCCAGTACTGTTCAATCTGTACATCGAAGAAGCAATGTTGTAAATAAAAGGAAGGTTCAAGAGTGGAATAAAAATTCGAGGTGAAAAGATATCAGAGACGCGATTCGCTGATGACATTACTATCCTGAGTGAAAGTGAAGAAGAATTAGATGATCTGCTAACTGGAATGTACAATCTAATGAGTACAGAATGTGGAGTGAGAGTAAATCGAAAAAAGACGAAGGTAATGAGAAGTAGCAAAAATGAGAACAGCGATTGACGGTCGCGAAGTAGATGAAGTTAAGGAATTCTGCTACCTAGGCAGTAAAATAACCAATGACGGACGGACCAAGCAGGACATGAAAGCAGACTAGCAGTGGCAAAAAGGGCATTCCTGGCTAAGAGAAGCCTACTGGCATCAAACATAGGACTTAATTTAAGGAGGAAATTTCTGAGAATGAATGTCTAGAGTACAGCATTGTATGGTAGTGAAACATGGACTGTGGGAAAACCGGAACAGAAGAGTGTTGAAGCATTTGAGATGTGGTGCTATAGACGAATGTTGAAAGTTAGGTGGACTGATAAGGTAAGGAATGTGGAGTTTCAACTCAGAGTCGGAGTCGAAAGGAATATGTGGACAACACTGATAAGAAGAAGGGACAGGATGATAGGACATCTGTTAAGACATGGGGGAATGACTTCCATGTTACTAGAGGGAGCTGTAGAGGGCAAAAACTGTAGGTGAAGACAGAGATTGGAATACATCCAGCAAATAACTGAGGACGTAGGTTGCAAGTGCTGCTCTGAGATGAAGAGGTTGGCACAGGAGAGGAATTCGTGGCGGGACGCATCAAACCAGTCAGAAGACTGATGAAAAAAAAAACTGCACAAATGTTACTAGCAGAACTGAGAAGGCGTTGGTCTGCTCCACGGATTTCGGGAATGAAACCAATATAGAAGATAGAATATTTGCTCTCAAGAGAGAAGCGGTATATCAGGTAATGTTACACTTTATTATTAAGGTAATATGGTACATTTATTTGTTTTCATTTCTTACATTTGCGACTGAATTCTCTGTTTAAGACGTCGCCAAAAAGAACCCAAAGAATCTACAGCTGATGTACCTGCTAGTTCTGAGCGTAAAGTCCTGATAACAATATACCAGTGCATCACATTTTACAATCTCGTGCGGAGGTGTTTGTTGCCCATTAGCCTTTAGATTGTCGCAAGATTTTATAGCACTGGCACCGGAACAACTTAGCTCGCACGTTCGCGGCTCACCTCAACTATGATGGAAGTCGTCGTCACAATTAGCGTCGCCTCACGTTTTCTCATTTCCTGTGGCCCCGTTTCAGATTGTTCGTCGCAACTTGATTGTGCAGGCCGCGTGGTGAGTCTTGGACTGCCTGAAAATAAAACTGAAGCACGATGGGGTGTCTGTAACTTCGTACGCAGGGACACACACACACACACACACACATATATATATATATATATATATATATATATATATATATATATATATAATGTGTGTGTGTATCATGACAGATATGTAAATGACTAGAACTGCAGTTCGCTGTGATAGGTAGCACGGACACTGGAGTGCATTAATGTTCGTGTTTAGAATTGTGCCTAGTAAGGAGCGTGAACAGTTTCAGATGTTGAGTGAACACTGAAGGAAGGGGAGATGCCGCGTACTTGTGTGAGGCAGCGTTATCAGCTCCTAACAGAGTTTGGAAGGGGCCTCAATGTGAGAATAGAATTGGTCCGCTAGTCGAACAGTGCAATTTGCAGATTTGTGGGGCACTCGGATGTGACAGTGGTCCGATGGTGAGCTGCATAGGAACGTGAGGCCAGGCATACTCATCGCCAAGGTTCCGATGAACCACTTCTGACCACCACAAAGGAGGATCGCGATACTGTGCACCAAGTATATCCTGACCCCTTCACCTCTGAGTCTGCCATATTCGAGAACAGGTAATGGATTCGCTGCAACATTCTTCGAGGTCTATTAAAAAAATTCCGAAACATTTGTAATTTCACGCCACTGCTGAGTTGGAGTGAAATGCAGTTGGCATCTCTGCACAAGTCTGGGTGTAATGTGTAACTGCCGGAAGTTTCAGTGTTGTTTCGCTTGTTACTTATTGTTTTGTGTGTGTGTGTGTGTGTGTGTGTGTGTGTGTGTGTGTGTGTGTGTGTGTGTGTATTGTGAAGATTGTGTCGCACAGTTTGCAAATTTCAAGATGGTAGTGTTAGAGGAGCAACGCGTCTGCGTTTAATTTTGGGGGAAACTCAAGAAAACCTCTACAGAGACACGCCAAATGATGCAGGAAGCCTACGGTGATGAGTGCTTACGCCGCACTCGGTGATAGGTATTGTTCACTCGGCTTAAACATGGCCGGACGGAAGTTAAAGATGACCCTCGTTCAGGACGCCCTTCGATGACGCCGCTCATGGCAGGAACGTCAACTAAATTGTGCGTTGGAGTGGGAGACTGACTGTCCGAGAGATTGCAGAAGAATGTAACATTTCTATTAGATAATTTCCTGAAATCCTGACACAGCATCTTGGAATGCATCGTATTGCCGTCAGGTTCGTCCCACGGCTCATGAGTGAAGACCAGAAAGACCTTCACCTCGCAGTCTGAGAAGAGCTATTGGATCGCGTAAATGAGAACGAGATGTTCCTTACGAGAATTATAACCGGCGATGAGACGTGGGTCTACGGCCAAGATGTTGAGAACACGGTTCAATCTTCACAGAAGGTCGGGAAGGGTTCTCAAGACCAAAACAGCCCCTCAGGTCAGGTCAAGTGTCAAAGCCATACTGATAGTTTTCTTTGATTATGAAGGATCAGTTCATCATGAGTTGGTGCCACAGGGACAACAATCGACGGTACTATCTTAGCGTTTTGCGACGCAAACGAAAAAATGTGAAAAAGAAACGGCCTGAAATGTGGCGAGGCAATTCACGGTTCTTGCATCACGATAACGTGCCGGCACATTCATCCCAGTTAGTTCGTGACTACTGCACAAAAAACGAAATTACTGTGTTACTTCATCCTCCGTATTGTTCCGAACTGGTCTCTGCGATTTTTTTTATATTTCCAAAGTTGAAAACCTCTTTGAAAGGACGAATGTTTGCAACGATAGACGAGATAAAAGAAAATTCACAGATGGCGCTTCGCACGATCTAGCAAGAAATGTATCAAGACTGCTTCCGGTAGTGGAAACGGCGTGGGAGCGGTGTATGAATTGTGCAGGAGAGTATATCGAAGGAGACCATACACAATAAGTAAAAAGGTAAGTAGATCAATTTTGTGGACAAATTTGAGGAGTTTTTTGAGCAGACCTCGTATGTCATCCGGCACCATTGATCGGAGACCAGTAGCAATTGGACCAGGGAATTATCGTTCCATGCCTAGGTTGCGCGGAGACCAGCAGCAATCGGAATAGGAAATTATCGTTCCATGCCTAGGCTGCGTGGAGACCAGGAGCAATCGGAATAGGAAATTATCGTTCCATGCCTAGGCTGTGCAGAGACTAGTAGCAATTGGACTAGGGAATTATCGTTCCATGCCTAGGCAGCGCGGAGACCAGCAGCAATCGGAATAGGAAATTATCGTTCCATGCCCAGGCTTCCATTAACACCACAACACAAACATTTGTGTTTAAAGTGGTGCCGTGACCGGGAATCATGGACCGCTGATGACTGGCTTCGTATTGTGTTCAATGATGGACCGTGTTTCTGCACTACCTCAGACGACTATAGTCGATGAGTAAGGTGGCTACATAGGGACAGGTCCCGTAGTAGAATGTTTTGAAGAAACTCAATGACGTCAGTGTTGTGGCCATGCTATGGAGAGGCATTGCTTATGATTTCAGGCCACAGGTGGTAATGCGTGAGGAAATTCTGAAGGCACAGCGCCACATCACGGATATCATCCGTCCTGTCTCTGTGAACTGAGTCCGTGATGTTGAGATGCTGCTGTGACTGTTCAGATTCCCACACCCGAAATAAGATGTGTGTGGACAGTTCGGACGTCAACTCAATCCCACTGCTAGTATCCAGGTTGGTCAGTTGGTTGATTCAGGGGAGGGGACCAAAGAGTGAAGTCATCGCTCCTATCGGATTAGGGAAGGATGGGGAAGAAAGTCCGTCGTGCCCTGTCAAAGGAACTATCCCGGCAGTTGCCTGAAGCGATATAGGGAAATCACGGAAAACCTACATCAGGATGGCCGCGTGTTTGAACCGTCGTTCTCCCGAATACGAGTCCAATGTGCTAACCACTGCGCCATCTCGCTCGATCAGTATCCAGGAGCAGTCACAATAGATATGGGGCAGCGTGCCTCCAGAGACGATACTGGCTTTGTGATACTTTTCCCAACCGAATCAGTCGATGCATACAGGCCAGAGGGAGTGCAACGTAATGCTGGCACGTGGGCTGATACAGACAGGTAGTTCATAATTTTGTAACCACAGCAATAACATCGCACTCTCTCTCAACCAGTAGAGCTCAAATTCATTTACTCCTCTCCTCGTAGGTATTTAAGTTTCTTTTTTCCTTTTTTTTTGTCATTTCGAAAATGTGCCCAAATCACGCTAGTCACCCACTTCTCATTGTACATAGCACACTTCTGAGTCACACCACGTATTTTTACGAGTGTGAAACACTTCACACTTCCTGCCGGTAAAGCCACTCAAGTAGCTGAATGAGAATGACGAAACCTGCGCCCACTTGCGCCTCCGTCGCGGGGGCGGCGCATCGCCCTCCGGTCGTTAGCGGCGGCTGCGCGCCGACCTGTCGCCCACGCAGATGGCTCTGTTGTTGTTGCTGCTGCTGCTGCTGCCGGCCCGCCCTTGTAGGGAGCAGGGCAGTAAAGGAACGACGGCCGCCGCCTCACGCCCTGCTCTCTCGCTGCCCGCTCGAGAGATTTCCATTCGATACGGACTTCCTCTCTGCTTATTCTAGCCGGACGTCTCTGCGTTTGGAATGTCTGACTGATCTGATGAATGCAACACAGTCTCCCAGCTTCTGGCCCCTGACCCCCTGACTCTTCTTAACACTGCCTGAAAGACTTGACAGGACGCAGTTAGTAGTCTTATTGTTCGCATACATCTCTTGCTGCGTAGCAAACTGGAAAAAAAAAGAACTTTGCTGTTTCCTTCTGGATTAAAAGTCTCTGCTGTTTCCGTCCACCGTCTTCTGCCCTGTACACTTCGCCTCTACAGCTTACCTCCGTGTGTCTGTTGTATCTAGTTGGTGGGAACACAGTATTTCCCTTTCCACTTTTCGAACACCACGTTCCACAGTTTCTGTAGATCATTCTGTCCGTTTGTTCCACAGAGCACCACACTTTTGCGTAAAATCACATGCGCCTTTTACTTCAGTTATTTGTTGTATCTATACAGGCTGTTTCATGAACAATAGCAGATAGTTTAGGAGGCGGCAGAGTATATTAATTCGAATAAAACATCCCGTATAATGGGGAATTTTTATTTGTTACGGAGATACAGCTGTGACAATGTAGCCCAAACAAATACTTACAGAACTTGTTAAGGTTGGTTGGTTGGTTTGGGCAAGGAGACCAGACAGCGTGGTCATCGGTCTCATCGAATTAGGGAAGGATGGGGAAGGAAGTCGGCCGTGCCCTTTCAGAGGAACCATCCCGGCATTTGCCTAGAGTGATTTAGGGAAATCACGGAAAACCTAAATCAGGATGGGCGGACGCGGGATTGAACCGTCGTCCTTCCGAACTTGTTAAGGCAGATGATTAAATTCACTGTTGATTTCCATAAATTCCACCTCCGACTTCAAAGCAGTTTCAAATTCTATAGACAACATCACGAGTAACCGTTTTCATGTTGTCTTTGCGCTCATCAGTTCTTCTCTCTCTCTCTGTCTTTTTTGTTTGTAGAAGTCGGCTTTTAGTCATTCTCACAGGCAAAATAATGATGGAGCAACGTACGATGGTCTTGGTGGCTAAGAAACGTGACCATTTCTGCGGTTCCATCTTCCGGGGCGGTTAGGTTTAGATGATGAGTCGGCTGACGACTAGAATGTGCAGGAGACCCGAAGTGCTGGATGAACATGTCAGTCTTTGCAGACAAATGAAAAGGAAACTCTACCAGCAATGCTGGAAGCTCATTTTCAAGAAGTCTAGATAATGGGGTCCTGTAACACAATGCAGTAACACAACAGACCCAATCAACTGAGTTTCCTCTATCACAGCACACCACAAAATTTACACAGAAGCGTTCTTCAAAATGTATAGACACGAAGACATGAGGGTTTTCGTCAGACTGCCGATGTGAGTTACGAGTTTTACTGATGCCATCATGAAGAAAACTGACTAATCACTAAACAGTATTAATGGATCTACACCGAAGCTCTAAAGAAAGTGGTATAGGCATGCGTATTCAAATACAGAGATATGTAAGCAGGCAGGATACGGTCGGCAACGTCTGTGTAAGACAGCAAGTGTCTGGCGCACTTATTATAATGGTCACTCTTGATAAATGGCAGGATATCAAGATTTAAGTGAATTTCAGCGTGGTGTTATTGTCGGCGCACGAGCGAGGACACAGCATCCCCGCCGTAGCGATGAGGTGGGAATTTTTTTCCCGTACGACGATTTCACGAGTGTAGAGTGAATACCAGGAACAACAAATCTCCTACATCGCTGCGGCCAGAAGAAGATCCTGCAAGAACGGAACCAACGACGACCGAAGGGAATCGTTCAACGTCACAGAAGTGCAACCTTTCCGAAAATTGCTGCAGATTTCAATGCTGAGCCATCAACAAGTGTCATCGTGTGAACCATTCAACGAACCATCATCAGCATGGCATGGGCTCTCGGAGCCGAAGGCCCTTTCGTGTACCCTTGGTGACTGCACGACACAAAACTTTGCTCCTCGCCTGGGCCCGTCAACACCGACATTGGACTGTTAATGATTGGAACCATGTGGCCTGATCGGACGAGTCTCAAATTGTATCGATCGGATGGACGTGTACGGGTATGGAGACAACCTGATGAATCCATGGACGCTGCATGTCATTATGGGACTGTTGAAGTTGGTGGACGCTCTGTAATGGTGTGGGGCGTGTCCAGTTGCTGTGATGTGGATCTCCTGAAACTTCTAGCTAGGACTCTGACAGATGACACGTACGCAGGAATCCTGTCTGATTACCTGCATCCATTCATGTCCATTGTGCATTCCGACGGACTTGGGCAGTTCCAGCAGTACAGTGCGACACCCCACGTCCGGAATTGCTACAGAGTGGCTCCAGGAATATTCTTCTGAGTTTAAACACTTCTGCTGGCCACCAAACTGCCAGACATGAACGTTATTGAGCATATCTGGGATGCCTTGCAATGTGCTGTTCAGAAGAGGTCTCAACCCCCTCGTCCTCTTAGGGATTTATGAACATCCCTGAAGGATTCATGGTGTCAGTTCCCTCTAACAGCGCTTTAGACATTAGTAGAGTTGCGGCATTTCTGCGTGCTCAAGGGGGCCCTACACGATATTAAACATGTGTACCAGTTTCTGGGGTTCTTCAGTGTAAATACTCAGACTGAAGCGAAGAAATAAAATTTGTACCAAGGTTGCGATTCTAACTTGGGTCCCCTACTCAGTAGGGAGATGCGCCAACCACTACGCCACCCTGACGCAGTGGCTGAACGTTCGATGCAGAGGTGCTGTTCCAGTACAGATGGAAAGCCCCTGCAGTGCTTTCAGAATTTAGAGGAAATACCAAGCGGGATATGGCGTGAATAGGAACTTGGACTGAGGAGGAATGCGTGCTAGGGTAGTTCGTGTAGTTATGCAAAGCCACCGTGCCAGGGTGGAGTTGTTAGCGCCCTTCTGACGTTTGCACCACTGATGACTGGTTTTGGAATTCTAGCTCGCCCTAAAATTCCAAGTGTATGGTTCTTCGTTCGTGTTGTTTTCGTGCTGACAGGGTCTAGCGCGTCTGCCTAGTGAGCAGGAGAGACGGTTTCGAATCCCAGCTTTGGTACAAATATTCATTCGTCACTTCAGTTCCTACATCCATATAATTTGACTTGATTATTAATGGACTTACTCATCGATAACCTTCATATCACGGAAAGTGTTGAATCTGTTGTAAACGATATGAATAGTGGCCGTGCATATATAACGCATGCCACATTCTTGTACACTGAAGAGCCAAAGAAACTAGTACAGCTACCTAACAGAGCGTAGTGGAAGGGTTCGAGAGTGCACTGAAAATTATTCGCAGCGAAACTTTTGCAGCGATTAATTTTGAAATAATGAATGAAATTTTCACTCTGCAGCGCAGTGTGTGCTGATACGAAATTTTCTGGCAGATTAAAACAGTGAGCCCGACCAATAGGTAGGTTATGAGGTGCTGGCAGAAGTAAAGATTTGAAGATGGGTGGTGAGTAGTTAACCGTGTTTGGGGACCTTCGTTGGTAGAGAACTTCCCCGCGAAAGGCGCACGTCTGTCTTGTTTTCATCTGACTGCCCCTTATATATGGTGCAGTGACACGTGTAGAAATTTTCGTGTACGTTCTATCGAACTGAGCAATGTCTTCTACTGCATCTACATAGTCCTTTTGCACGTTCAAATGAGATATGACTGCTTGGTACTGCACCACTCACATGTATTTTAGTGAAAATTCGAGGAAACACTCGTTAAATCTGGTGCTCTGCGGATAGGGGATCGTCTACCGTATTGAATGCAAGCAGCAGCAGCGGTAGCCTTTCTCCCCTTTTCAAAACCCGTACGCAAATACCACATCGACATATTCAGCAAATGTAACTATGTGTGGCATACTTAAACGAGACAGTAAAATTGGCCAACAAAGCACAATCGCAATTGAAATGCACAACTTTAAAACTTGAACTTCAAAATAAAAATGATAGTTCAAATCAACAAAGTCAGCGAGATAGAGTACGAACACGCGAAATAAAAACCTATCTCTGTAACCAGTTGCGTCTACGCAAGCAATAAAAATTGGACACATGTTGTATGGAAAGTTAACCATTTCTATTCTTTTATTTTTTATTCTGGTGGAGCTCTGTTGTGTCAGAGGCGTTGCGCATACAGGAATGGTTAATTTACCACTCCTCAAACTGCCTAGATTCTTCCGCACCTGTTGACTGCATATTAATTAGAGCCTAACTCTCCAGATGCGAAATTTCGTTGTTTTGTTTACATAACCGGTTTTGACTCAATTACCAGTCTTTTCTAAGTGTCCCAACACCGACCATGGTAGCCAAGCTTACACGTCCGAGTCCGACCCGGCGCACAATCTCCTACTGCCAGAAAGTTTCAAAAATCAAATACTCCGTTGCAGAATGAAACATTCGTTCTGGGCATTGAAGTACAGAGAGTGGACAAAAATATGAAAACATCACAAACGCAACAGATTACCACGCTGTGTACGAAAATCGTTGGCATTCAAAATAGTTTCCAGTACTCTCGAGATGAATGAATAGAGGTCCTTTATGGTTTCAAGGAAATATTACACAGTTATTCCCGCAAAATAGTGATGGAGGTGCATGGCAATCACGCACCGTTCTTTCCAAAGTAGACGACAAAGGCTCAATGATGTTGAGATCTGGTGAATTTTGTGCCCAGGTGAGATGCGACAATTCATCCTCGTACTCATAAAGCAATGTTGGACGATGGGAGCCGTGCGAACAGGAGGCCGCGTAGTTTTTGAACACGCCATCAGCATTCTGGATCAAACATTGTATCCTGAGATTCATCTCATCAGGCAGAAGGGCCACATAATCCTTGGCAGTAGCTCGAGTTCGTATGGCACCCATGGAATATCACGTTATGTCTGCCCCAATCATCACCGAACCCCCACCATATTTCACTCTTCGGACATAAACTCGACCAGAAGCCGGTAACAGTATGAAGCAAGACTCATCCGACCGAATGACTTTCTTCCGTTACTCCATAGTTCAGGTTTTATGGCTCCTGCACCAAGTTTTTTTCTTTACGGACGTTTGCACCACTGATGAGTGGTTTTGGAATTCGAGCTCGCCCTAAAATTCCGAACTTATGATACTTCCTTCGTATTGTTTTGGTGCTGACAGGGTCTAAGAATGGGACACTCGGTTCTGCAGTGGTTTTTGCAGCTGTGATCCAGTTATTTTTCGTCATATTTCTCTTCAATAACAGTCGATGACGATCACTCAGCACACACACTTACGGCTTAGCATTGTGACTTAGCGTATTATTGTTTTGATTGGTTGGCTGATTTGGGGGAGGGACCCAACAGCTAGGTCACCGATCCCGTCGGCTTAGGGAAAGATGTGAAAGGAAGTCGGCCGTGTCCTTTCAAAGGAACCATCCTGGCATTTGCCTGAAGCGATTTAGGTAAATCACGGAAAACCTAAATCAGGATGGGCGGACGCGGGTTTGAACCATCGTCCTCACGAATGTGAATGCAGTGTACTAACCACTGCGCCACCTCGCTCGGTGATTGTTTTCCGCTTTCCTCTATGCAGTATAAATCTTCGATACAGTGCCTCTCCAAACACCAAACATTTCGGCACCATTGGTTACGTAGGCACTCACCGTACAACTAGCAACAATTTGCCCGTGTTCGAATTCACTTAGCTCCGACATAATGCACTCACAGCTACACATAGCACTGTTCTGACCA
This sequence comes from Schistocerca americana, assembly GCF_021461395.2. NCBI lineage: Eukaryota > Metazoa > Arthropoda > Insecta > Orthoptera > Acrididae > Schistocerca > Schistocerca americana. Next base: position 1,037,922,576 of record NC_060120.1, on the reverse strand, counting down.
CTGCTGACACTTGCAACGTATTGGTCAAATACAACACGGCAACTTGCAGGCTTGTTTAGAATCTGCATTTACGTTCAGGCATACATTTCTTGCGTTGCTCATATACTTTTTGTCTACCCCTGTACGAGGGTGGTTTGGAAAGTTCTCGGAATTACCACGAGAGGTCTGCGCTAGTGCAACAGCTGTTTACGTGATATTCATTGGACTGTTGCCTGTAAACACGTGCCACGTCAGTGCTCTTTGAAGAGAGCTGTGGAGTCGACGTGGCTCTGTTGTTGTCCCCGCGTAGTGATTTGCGAAGACGGAAAAAAAAATTCAGATTCGAGCAGTGATTAAGTACTTCGTAAAGAAAGGTATGAAAGCAAAGGACATTCATGCAGATTTGCAAAATACACTAGAGGACTCTGTCCCTTCATATTCAACTGTTGCCAAGTGGACAAATGAATTTAAATTTGGTCGGGAGAGCTTAGATGATGATTCGCGCAGTGGTCGTCCAATATCTGTCACTACTCCAGAAATCATTGCAAAAGTGCACAAAATGGTCATGGAGAATCGCCGATGGAAAGTGTGTGAAATTGCTCACGCTTGCCAGATGTCACCTGAAGAATCAGAAATGAAAAAATTATCTGCAAGATGGATGCCGCGACTCTTGACGCGCGTCCGCACACGTGTGCCGCAGCCATGGCAAAATTACACGAACTAAGGTATGAAATGTTGTCACACCCTCCTCATTCACCTGATATGTCTCCGTCAGACTTCCATCTCTTCCCAACACTGATTATTTTTCTTGGTGGCCGAAGATTCTTTTCAAACGAGGAATTGATAGCCGGAGTTGACAACTATTTTGCAGCCCTGGAGAAAACTCATTTTCGAGATGGGTTCAAGGCACTGGAGAATCGTTGGACCAAGTGCATTAATCTATAAGGAGACTACATTGAAAAATAAAAAAAAAGTTTCAGTGATGTAAGTCCTTTTCTATTCCGTTTGGAGAACTTTTCAAACCACCCTCGTATTTCCGCTTTAAGGCGCGCGTAGACGCTGTTGTTGAAGAATGTGACGCAAACTTTCTATACAAGTCATTGACAGATATAAAGTGAAGCTGGGAGTTCTTCAGGAGAAATGTTGAACCACCTGTTTCCTAGTTCTTTTAATAGGGCGCCACTTAAGATCTTTCGCGCTATTTCATTTTATTCTTGCTTACGGGTCCGTTAACTGATATTCCGACAACAAGCCTGCCTATAAATTACGTAAACTTGCATACGATAGTGGTCAGACTTCCGTGGGCTAGGCAATAAAAGAAGAACATGTAAAGAGAATAAAATGCTGCCTTTCCATTTACGTTTTGTTGGTGGGTTCACTATCATCATAAGAAGCGTCTAAACAATTTATATACCTGAAGACTCTTTCGTTCGCAGTTATGGCCAAACGTGCTGTATCTAACATGGACCTAAAATATTGTAAATACTAACACTGTAATAAAATAAAGTCTTTTCCATGCCAGCTATTATTAAACGAAATGCTTTAAACTGCTTTGTGGCCGCTGCCGTGGAAACAACCACGAAATATTTTGTAATATTTTAAACTGCCGCTTAATGGTGGCTGGTTGTTTTACACAAGCGATGTTCTGTTTCCTGGCGGCTCGGCAGCTATAAACTGCGAAGACCTCAACGTAAATGACTCCTTCTCCAAGATCAGCGAAACAAAAGAAGACCTAGCGACAACTACGAAAGTTACAAAAATGACGCAGTTTTTAATGTAAACATTTGGAGACGTTATATAGCCCTTAAGGTACCTCAGTGATCGTACTAGGGAAAGGGAAGGTACGGCTTAAGATGTCACTCATGGAAAACGTCACATCATTGAGAAATGAAGCACTGATGGTACTGATAAATTTCAGCTTGTAACCCGTCAGTACGAACCAGAACATAACAAGGAAACTATGTATGTCGTTTATAATTACCTCCATTGGACAATAACTGTCTGTAACTTTCATAACGGCAGCGCTAGAAATTAGCTACTGTCAGGTTTATGGAGCTGCTGCTGCATTCGTTATACTGAAAATTGCTCCACTGTGCCCAGAGATGTTCTTCAAGCTGTGAAATGAGACATCTCAAGTAGGCGTCACTTAATATTGCAGCGAGAAGTGCGGTTACGATAAAGTTGTTGATGAGGAGAGAAATAACTCCACTGAACCATCCGCTACCCGTTCCGGGTGAACTGCATGAAATCGCGTCAACTGCCTAATTTCTTACGGCAGCTTAACACTCAGTGGTTACACATAATTTGACATGCAGACATACGCTTATGTCTTTCTCATTAACAGTTCAGTGACCTGCTGACAACTTGGTTATAGCTATAACTCGTATTGTTCTTAGCCATGAACTGGAATGTGATGAATTATTAACTCGTTGGTGTAAATTATTTTGGCAGGCCAAGAAAAGACGTTCTAGATGAAAAACTCAGCAAGAATATCATGAATCTAACAGTATAGAACTTGAATGTTGCTGCTGAATTACCGTGTTCTGTTCCGTCAGGAATGGTTTACGCTGTTTCATATACCATAGCAATAAACTTTTCGTGTTAATAAACTTCATGCTGGATATGATTGAAAAAATAAACATAATGTATTAAGCATGTGCAAAATTTCTGGTTTGTCGGTAGATACCTTTGTTTAATAATTTCAGTCCCAAAGAAAGCAGATGTTGACAGATGTGAAAATTACCGAACTATCAGTTTAAGAAGACACGGCTGCAAAATATTAACACGAATGCTTTACAGACGAATGGAAAAACTGGTTGATCAGTTTGGATTCCGTAGAAATGATGGAACACGTGAGGCAATACTGACCCTACGACTTATCTTAGAAAATAGATTAAGGAAAGGCAAAATTTGTCGACTTAGAGAAAGCTATTGACAATGTTGACTGGAATACTCTCTTTCAAATTCTGAAAGTGGCAGGAGTAAAATACAGGGAGCGGAAGGGTATTTACAATTTGTACAGAAACCAGATGGCAGTTATAAGAGTCGAGGGGCATGAAAGGGAAGCAGTGGTTGGGAAGGGAGTGAGTCAGGGTTGTAGCCTATCCCCGATGTTATTCAATCTGTATATTGAGCATGCAGTAAAGGAAACAAAAGAAAAATTCGGAGTAGGAATTAAAATCCATGGAGAAGAAATAAAAACTTTTATAGAATTGCAGTGTCATCGGCAAACCTCAGAGACAGCAAAGGACCTGGAAGGAGGATATAAGATGAACATAAACAAAAGCAAAATGAGGATATTGGAATATTGTCGAGATAACACTTAAAGTAGCAAAGACGTTTTGCTATTTGGGGAGCAAAATAACTAATGATGGTCGAAGTAGAGAGGATATAAAATGTAGACTGGCAATGGCAAGGAAGTCGTTTCTGAAGAAGAGGAATTTGTGAACATGGAGTATAGATTTAAGTGTCAGGAAGTCGTTTCTGAAAGTATTTGTATGGAGTGTAGCCATGTATGGAAGTGAAACATGGACGGTAAAAAGTTTGGACAGAAAGTGAATAGAAGCTTTCGAAATGTGGTGCTACAGAAGAGTGCCGAAGATTAGATGGGTAATCATGTAACTAATGAGGTGTTGAATAGAATTGGGGAGAAGAGAAATTTGTGACACAACTTGACTAGAAGGAGGGATCGGTTGGTAGGACATATCCTGAGGCATCAAGGGATCACCAATTTAGTACTAGAGGGCAGCGTGGAGGTTAAAAACTGTAGAGGGAGACCAAGAGATGAATACACTGAGCAAATTCAGAAGGATGTAGGTTGCAGTAGGTACTGGGAGATGAAGAAGCTTGCACGGGATAGAGTAGCATGGAGAGCTTGCGTCAAACCAGTCGCAGGACTGAAGACCACAACAACAGCAACAACAACCACAACCACCCCTGTTTCAAAATATTTTCAGCGAGAAATGCGCTGCGTATAATACAGTAAAACGTCGGAGATCAAAAGAGCCTTTTTCGTCGTCCTCAAAAAGGTGTAATACTCATGAAAGATCTTTGAAATATACATTGGCATATGAAGCGTGTAATTAGGGAGGTTCCTGCATTCAAACTAACAATGATCACCGTTCTGCTTATAATTAAGCAAATAAAATAGAGAACAAATTTCTCGCGGTGTACTAGTTGATCGAACAGGTCCACAAAGATGAATTGCCGTTACGCCCTATTTTCAGCAATATCACGGATCCTATATATTTACTGTCAAAATACCCAAAAGACTTACTGATATCTTGTGTGGGTATGTAGGTAAATGCCCGCAAAACATCCACAATCCTCTAGAGTTTCTTAAAGGCGTAACAACTTCAAGCTGAAGGATCCAAACAACCTGTTGAGGTTTGATATTGTTTCCGTATTCACCAGGGTGCCTCCACGAGAATTCTTGTAACTCATTGGCCAGAAATTTGGTTCTAACACTTGCGACCAATACAGACACGGTCTATCTTCCACGTACCCTCTAAGGAAGGCGGGAAAAAACGACCCACCACGAAGGACTCATCCGAATAGGAAGGAAATCGGCAGATGTGACGTACATGTACAGACAAACAAATGACTACAATTTCGGAAAAAATTGGATGATTTGTTCAAGAGAAAGAGTTTCGCAAAGTGATCAAGTCAATAAAGCGTCGTCCTTATGCGAGCAGTAATACGGCTTGGCATTGATTGATGGAGTTGTTGGATGTCCTCCTGAGGGATATCGTGCTGTGTTCTGTCCAACTGGCGGGTTAGAACGTCAAAATCACGAGCTGGTTGGAGGGTGTTGGCCATAAAGCTCCAATGTTCTCGACTAGGGAGAGATTTGGCGACCTTGCTGACCAAGGTAGGGTTTGGCAGCATGAAGACAAACAGCAGAAACCTTCACCGTGTGCGGGCGAGCATCACCGCTGTGGTCGAAGGGTGCTGCGGATGACAACCAAAGTAGTGCTGCAATGAAACGAAATGGCACCCCAGACTATCACTCCTGGCCGTCGGACCATACGAGGGGTTACAGGTTGGTATAACACCACTGTCTCCACCGTTTCCAGATACGTCTTTGATGGCCATCGGGGGGCAGTTCGAAACGGGACGCATCATTGAAGACGATTGTACTACAATCAATGAGATTCCAGGCCGGAGACGTGTCTAGGACGCCCTGGGTGGGATGCCAACGTGAATGTCGCCCACCATAAGGCTCGACAACCATGAGTGATGGTGTGGGATGCCATTTATTTCCATAGTAGGCCCCTTCTCTCTTTAACGGGGGATACTATGAACAGACGGTGGGAGTCGCAATAGGCAGCACACCCTCGCCTGTGGTTGACAATCTGTTTGTGCAACACATCGAGGTAATAGCCCTCGAGTCTTTCGCATTGAAACCCACTTCCTTTTTCCGTTATGTGACCAGCACGTTTGTTATCTGGTTCATTTTAAGAGACAAAGTCCATGACTTGCATGTACATCTAAACTCCGTGAATACCAATATCAGATTAGCCGCGCGGAGTGGCCGTGCGGTCTGGGGCGCCATGTCAGGGACTGCGCGGCTCCTCCCGCCGAAGGTTCGAGTCCTCCGCCGGGCATGGGCGTGTGTCTTGTTGTTAGCATGATTTAGTTTAAGTAGTGCGTAATTCTAGGGACCGATGATCACAGTAATTTGGTCCCTTAACAACTCACTCACACACGCACACACCTAATATCAGATTCAATATGCAACCCGAGACCGAGGGAAGTCTACCAAACCTTAACGTCGTGGTCACGAGAAGAGCGGAAGGTATCCTGCACCACAGACGAAAACGCACACTAACCTGTACCTTCATGCAGACAGCTAACACCGCGCTAGACAGGATTGGGGTGCTCTGAATGGTAGGTCACCATCTCAGAATCAGAGACTCACCTCCGGTAACAGGATCATCTCAGTGTGGTATTCCGGAAAAACGTTTACTCGGAATGATAGATCAGAAGCGCTCTGCGCTCTAACCCTATGCACTTCCGGAGACGGACAAAGTTACGGAGGAAGAATCGGCTTCTGCCTTTATACAGTACACCGACGCGCCATCGGGAAAAATCGAACACGTCCTGAAATAGCATCCCGTTCAGTAAAATACTGGAATTATTGTGGAGTGTCCAAGATCAGTACGTTTTACAAAACTCCAGATTATACCAGATTCCACGATAATATGGCAAGACACAACTTAATAATTTGGGCAGTCACAGCCGTTGGAATTCATGGTAAACTCAACTTGAGTAAAACCGCAGACAGCTGTTAAGTGATGATTTATCCACGACAGGTTTCGCTGCCTTCAAACAACTTCTTAAGCTGGTTATTAGTGTCACAGACGCTAGCACACGGAGACGCCGCCAACGTTCGTGGTCTACATCACGTTTTCTGGTCTTCAAACGTACACTAGTGCCTCCATTCGTATTGTGATAAGTCAGTTTAATGTACAGCTGAGCGCCTCCAGTGCGTTACGCCTGCGGCAACCAACTACAGCTGCCTCATCCCAGTCACTATTCGCGACAATGCTCTAGCGGTTGTTATTTGTCGACGACTTCGCCTCTTCATGGGGTTGGGTTCCGTGACTACGAACGTTGGGAGCATCTCCGTGTGCTTATCTAAGTGACACTACTAACCACCTCAAGATGCAACTTTAACGCGACGAAACCGATCGTGAGTAAATCATCAATTAACAGTTATTTGCAATTTTATTCAATTTACCATCAATGTGTCAAGAAACACGGTCCACTCACATTAACGTGACCACCACCTTTGTTCGATGTCAACGTCCAAAACAACTCGCAGACGGCTGGTGGCAGCACTAAACGTGGAAGGTATATAAAGCGTGTCGGGCGGACGCGGAAAACAGTGCAATCACAGTCGTAATGCGGAAACTGGGCAATTTATCTGACCTCCAAAAGCGCATGATGATTGGCTTTCGGGCCAAGGGTGGAAGCATTTCCGAAATAGCTAAGTTTGTACAGTGTTCACGCGTCACTGTGGTTAAAGTACATCGTGCAGAGCAAACTAGCTCAGTCCAAAACCGGCATCAATGCAGCTGTGGTGCACCACGGTCCACAGATGACGGGAGTGAACGAGGCTGCGGAGATGTGTACGGCCGAACAGACGTGCAGCTTTTGAGCAATTGACCGCCCACGTGAACCAAAGGGCTATCAACAGGGTCTCCTCAACGACACATCAGCGAAAGTCAATAAAATTCTTCTGGGTTTTAGGCCGTATTGTCATCTGTAAAATTCCGACATTTCGGCGACTGTTGCAAGGCACCCTGAGGAAGGCGCCTTGCAACAGTCGCCGAAACGTCGGAATTTTACACATGACAGTGCAGCCTCAAACGCAGAAGAATTTTATTGACTGTGACAACGACTGCGGAAGCCCACGTTTACATCAGCGAAAGCTGATGCGTATGGGGCTCCGCATGTGGCCCTGGTTTGTGCATCCATGCTGAATACTATTCATCGGCGACGAAGGTTGGAATTTGCACTCCAGTAATGCTGCCGGACGTTATGTGAGTGGGGACTGGTGCTCTCTCCTGATGAAATCACGTATATTTATTTTTATTTATTTATTGTTCCGTGGGACCAAATTAAGGAGAAGTCTCCATGGTCATGGAACGAGTCAATACATGAAATTATGACACGATAGTAGAAACAGATAAAATGAAATATAAGAAACATATTCAGGCGACAAGTCGTGAGTTTAAGTAAAGAAAATCCACAATGTAACACTGGAATTTGCTTAAATTTTCGGCTCTTCTAGGAGCTGCTCGACAGAATAGAAGATGTGAGCCATGAGGAAACTCTTCAGTTTAGACTTAAGTGTTTGAGCTACTGCTAAGATTTTTGAGTTCTTGTTGTAGCTTATTGAAAATGGGTGCAGCAGAATACTGCACTCCTTTCTGCACAACAGTCAAGGAAGTGCATTCCACATGCAGATTTGATTTCTGCCTAGTATTAACTGAGTGAAAGCTGCTGACTCTTGGGAATAAGCTAATATTGATAACAACAAACGACATTAAAGAAAATATATACTGTGACGGCAATTTCAGAATTTCCAGACTACTGAATAGGGGTCGACAAGAGGTTCTCGACCTTACACGACCTATAGCTCGAACAGCCCGTTTTTGAGCCAAGAAACCCTTTTTGAATCAGAAGAATTACCCTAACAAATAATACCACACGACATAAGCGTATGATGATACACACTCGAGTGACCACTTTCCATGTGTTCTTAGACTGCAGCCTCAACTGCCATATATGCGCTCGCGACGCTGGAAGTTTGCCCACGCCGATTGGACACTTTTTTCGTCTCTAGCGACATTCGATGACCGTCGCTTTCTCAGCGTCGACGATGAGGTCACACATATTACCGACGTTATTCTCACAGCTGCGGAACGTTCAATACCACGCACCTCCGAATTGCCCCGGCGCCCCCCAGTTCCTTGGTGGAACGAGGCATGCCGTGACGCAATACGTGAGCGGCGACGTGCTCTTCGCATTTTCCGTCACCATCCAACTTTGGCAAACTGCATCCGATATAAGCAGCTCCGCGCGCGATGCCGTCGCGTCATCCGCGATAGCAAGAAGGCAAGCTGGAAATTCTTTATTAGCTCATTTAACACCTTCACTCCCTCCTCGGAAGTTTGGAGTCGGCTTCGACGGTTCTCAGGCGCGCCTAGTTTCTCCCCGGTCTCTGGGCTCACTGTCGCGCATGATACCTTAGTGGACCCCGTCGCAATTTCTAACTCATTGGGTCAGCACTTTGCTGAGATTTCGAGCTCTTCAAATTACCCGCCAGCGTTTCTCCCGAAGAAACGTGCAGCGGAAGTGCGACATCTTGCTTTCTCCTCTCAAAATCACGAAAGCTACAATACTCTTTTCTCCATGCGGGAACTCCAACATGCCCTCTCTTCTTCTCGCTCCTCCGCCCCAGGACCGGATGGTATCCATGTCCAAATGTTGCTGCATTTATCAACCCATAGCCTGCGTTACCTCCTTCGCCTTTACAATCGAATTTGGACCGACAGTACCTTTCCCAGGCGATGGCGGGAAGCTATTGTCGTTCCCGTTCCGAAACCTGGAAAGGACAAACATCTCCCCTCTAGCTATCGCCCCATTTCTCTCACGAATAGTGTCTGTAAGGTTTTGGAGCGTATGGTGAATTACCGTTTAGCTTGGTGGCTGGAATCCCGCAGTCTTTTAACACCAGCCCAATGCGGATTCCGAAAGCATCGTTCTGCCGTTGACCATCTTGTTGCTCTCTCCACTTATATCATGAACAATTTTCTCCGGAAACGCCAAACGGTAGCAATATTTTTTGATCTGGAGAGAGCATACGATACCTGTTGGAGGACAGGCATCCTCCGCACACTGTTCTCTTGGGGCTTTCGAGGCCGGCTGCCCCTTTTTCTTCGCGAATTTATGGCAGAGCGCACATTTAGGGTGCGGGTGAACACTACTCTCTCCCGTACTTTCTCCCAAGAAAACGGGGTACCCCAGGGCTCCGTGCTGAGTGTTGTACTGTTTGCCATCGCCATTAATCCAATTATGGATTGTCTACTTCCTGATGTCTCGGGCTCCCTCTTTGTGGACGATTTTGCGATCTACTACAGCTCTCAACGGACCAGCCTGCTTGAAAGACGTCTTCAAGGATGTCTCGATCGCCTCCACTCGTGGAGCATCGAAACCGGCTTCCGTTTCTCACCCAGTAACACCGTTTGTGTTAATTTTTGGCGACGTAAGGAGTTTCTTCCGCCCTCCTTACATCTAGGTCCTGTCAACCTTCCGTTTTCCGACGTCGCTAAATTCTTGGGTCTTATGTTTGACAGAAAACTGTGCTGGTCCTCCCACGTTTCCTATCTTTCGGCTCGCTGTCTGCGTTCCCTTAACACCCTCCGTGTCCTGAATGGTACCTCCTGGGGAGCGGACCGAGTGGTCCTTCTCCGCCTCTATCGCGCCTTAGTGCGCTCGAAATTGGATTATGGAAGCATAGTCTACTCCTCTGCTCGGCCGTCTATTCTTCGGCGTCTCGACTCTATCCACCACCGTGGATTACGTTTAGTGTCTGGAGCCTTTTACACCAGCCCTGTGGAAAGCCTTTATGCTGAGACTGCTGAACCTCCGCTGTCCAATCGGCGGGCAGTCCTTCTGAGTCGTTATGCTAGCCATCTATCTTCCATGCCTGCTAATCCAGCCCATGACCTTTTTTTCGACACCTCCTTTGATGTCGGGTATGCAGGCCGCTCCTCCTCCCTACTACCCCCGGGAGTCCGCTTCCGTCAACTGCTCCATTCTCTCTCCTTCCGCTTTCCTAAAACCTTCTTGACAACTTGGGGTACAGCACCGCCTTGGCTCCGTCCCCGGATCGACTTGCTCAGAGACATATGTCAATTTCCCAAGGATGGTACCCCTACACTTGTCTACCGTCGGGCATTTGCTGCTCTATGTGCACAAATGACGGAAGCCACATTTATTTACACCGACGGCTCGAAAACATCGTTAGGTGTAGGGAGTGCCTATATTGTTGGCGACACCCCAAATCACTTTCGGCTTCCCGACCAGTGTTCGGTTTATACTGCGGAGCTTTACGCTGTTCTCCAGGCTGTCCACTACATCCGCCGCCATCAGCGGATACAGTACGTAATCTGCTGAGATTCTCTCAGCTCTCTCCTAAGTCTCCAAGCTCTTTACCCTGTGCACCCTCTGGTCCACCGGATTCAGGACTGTCTGCGCTTGCTCCACCTGGGGGGCGTCTCAGTGGCGTTCCTCTGGCTCCCGGGACACGCTGGTATCTGTGGGAATGAGGCGGCCGATATAGCGGCCAAGGCCGCAGTCTCTCTTCCTCGGCCAGCTATTCAGTCTCTTCCGTTTACCGATCTACGGAGCGGTTTATGTCGCCAAGTTGCTCATTCATGGCATGCGCATTGGTCAACACTTCCCCATAATAAATTGCGGGAAGTGAAAGCCCTTCCTTGCGCTTGGACCTCTTCCTCCCGAACGCGTCGTCGGGAGGAGGTAATGTTAGCTAGACTCCGGATATGGCACTGTCTTTTTAGCCATCGACATCTTTTAAGCGGTGATCCTCCCCCACTCTGTCCCCACTGCTCTCAGCTGTGGACGGTCAGACACCTTTTAATTGAATGCCCCTATTTTAATCCGTTACGCTCCCGTCTACAGCTATCGCCTGATCTATCGTTGATTTTAGCAGATGACACGCGCTCAGCTGACCGCGTTCTACAGTTTATTAGTGACAGTGAAATGACGTCAGTCATTTGATTTTTTTTTTTTTTTGGGGACAACCAACCCCTTTCTGTAGTGGATTTTTAAGCATTCCTTCTGCCTTTAGTTTCTCAAATTTTATGACTTTGTTCCCCTTGCTGCTGATTTTAAATTTCGTTTTTTTCCTGTTTCCTACGTCACGGGCTGGGCGCTAATGACCATAGAAGTTTTGCGCCCTAAAACCACAAAAAAAAAAAAAAAATAAGCGTATGAAAATATGCAAAGTAGACTACTTTTCGTGTTGAACTGTCACTTATTTCAGATACTGTTCTAATGGTAAAGAAAGCAGCATTTAGTTTCTGAACAAGATCATGAACATGGGCTTTCCACAACAGCTTACTATCTATCCGATCGCCTAGGAACTTGAACTGGTCCGTCTCGCTTATAATATGCCCATTCTGTCTGATCCAAATATCGGTTCTTGTTGAATTGTGAGTTAGAAACTGTAAAAACTGAATCTTACTGTGATTTAGCATCAAATTATTTTCCACAAGCCACGAACTTGTTTCATGAACTACATTATTTGATACTGTTTCAGTATTACACACAAGATCCTTCAATACCAAGCCGGTGTCAACGTTTTATGTTCTATCGGACAGATGGCCGTTGCTGTGTATTGCGTGAAACGTCAGAAAGCAAATGCCCCGTAGCAGTCGTCGGAAGCGTCCAGGCAGAAGGAGGGAGCGTTATGGTCTGTGGAATTGTTTTCGTTGCATTCCCAGGGTGATCTCGTTATTCTGGAAGGCACAGTGGCCCGCATCTCGTGGTCGTGCGGTAGCGTTCTCGCTTCCCACGCCCGGGTTCCCGGGTTCGATTCCCGGCGGGGTCAGGGATTTTCTCTGCCTCGTGATGGCTGGGTGTTGTGTGCTGTCCTTAGGTTAGTTAGGTTGAAGTAGTTCTAAGTTCTAGGGGACTTCTGACCACAGCAGTTGAGTCCCATAGTGCTCAGAGCCATTTGAACCATTTTTGAAGGCACAGTGGATCAACAAAAGCAGACATCATCCTTGTGGATCGTTGTCGACCTGAAGAGGGGTCGATCAGCGAGCGATTGGCTGACGTCTTCTTCACAACCGTCTCTGCTCTCTCGTTCCCGACTGCCGTGCCGGCGCTTGACTTTACGCCGTGACATTCCTAATACCAAAAACGAGAAAAGATGTCTTGTAAACGTAATTCAAAAATCCTTCGTTTTCTAGTTACTGATGAAAGCTGACGTTTAGCGGCTCTCCAGTCACAATGCAACGATTCACTTATCTATGAACCCGTTTGACTCGTATCCTAGAGGGCATTGCGTTGCCAGGCAGTAAATTCCTCATTGGTCTTTCTACTATTTATCTGTTGTGTACATTTACTACATGTAGTACGTTAACTGAAAGTGCTCTGTTCGTGAACAGGCAAACATGAATTTATGTATAGCGTTGCGGATGGTAAAGGACACGGGGGGTTGCACTGCTGTATCAGACGGTGTTCCCAGACCAAAGACAGCCGAGTCGTCCAACGTTTGGTGCTGTGTACGGTCGCCTTGTGGAGACAAGATACGTAGCACCACAGACTACTGACCGTGGAAGAACAGGCATTGCTCGTACGCTTGACCAGGAAGGCCACAGTCTACAGGCTGTCGAAGAAGAGCCAGGAATCAGCGCAAGACAAGTGCCCTCGCATGTGCTACATCTCCAGGTTCAGCCTGGAGGATACTTTACGAGCGACTCGTATATCCGTATCGCCTTCAAGGAATGCAGGGCCTTACACCTGCCAGTTACCCACCACGGGAGAACTTTTACCGATGGCTTGTTGCACAAACTGCCAATCCGTCGTTTGTCTCTTCAGTTTTCTTTAAACACGAGACTACGTTTGGAAGAGATGGAATAAAAAATTTCCACACTCTACAAATATGATCCGCTCGCAGTTCTCATGCTACAGTGCAGGCTAGACATTAGCGCCAGCTTAAGATTAACGTGTGGTCTGGAATTGTAGGTGACAGTCTGGTAGGGTCATAGTTCTCCCAGTACGTCTCACACGTACTACTGTCATAGGTACTCTATTTAAAACACCCTCGAAGACCTACTAGCAGACCTTGTAAATAAAAAACATGTGGGCCATGTATGATGGAGGTCCACCACATTTGTCTCACTGTCCGAGATGCACTGGCTGGTATCGACCTTGACAGATGGGTTGGTAACAGAACCAATGCCATGGCCTGCATACTCCCCTGACCTCATCCTTTAGATTATTATATTTGTTGGTACCTTAAACAACGGATACGTGCATCTGGCCACCTGGATGCAGAAGCTCTACGCCGAGTGTCATAGAAGCCTGTGAAACCGTTAGAAACCGTCAGCGAGTGTTTGAAAGGGTTCGAGAGCCCATGATTCGACGATGCATGCGTGTTTAGATGCAAGAGCAGACCGTTTCGAGCATTTGTTATGAATTTATATGTTGATGCGCTCCAATCATCTAAACTGTAAACTTTCATTGATAGCCCGAAAAAGAAGAATTTTCGAACGTATGTTAATAGGAAACTTTTTTCTTATTTGTAAATGTGTTTTTGAAACATGCTGTGTACACCAAGAACAGCGGACAACACCGTCGTGGACCTTGTGGAACTCACCACTTAATACGCTCCCAATCAGATTCGAATTTCTGTCCTTTTTGTTCACACTGGTGGACAACCTTCTGCTTCCTACTTTCTAGACATGAAGTGAATCATTGTCGAGCGTTTTCGCTAGTCCCATAATGTTCCAACTCATCCAAAAGTAAGCGAAGTCCGCAAAATGATATGCTCCTGATAAATCAAAGAAATTACCTAATGTCGTCTAGATAGATCGTTTAGCCCTGCTAGTACCAAATAAACACGGTATTCCTGAGGTCAAACTGCTCGTCTGACAATCTGAGATGTGCCGTTTACACTCTTATACAGTGCCAGATTTAGTTCAGTGTGGCCATTTTGAACCAATGTTATAGACAAAGAAAGCTAAATTAACTTGGCTGGCGTTATTATCTACGTCGATGCATATTAGTTTACCATTACCTATGTCATCATATACGGTACTGTGAGTGTTTAGCGAGTATAGCGGTTTCAGCCGACAGCTTGGCTTTTCTCTGCAACGTCTCATTACGGCGACTCATGTGCAGAAGGCCGTCAGCAAAAGAAATACAAGCGGCATCGGAGGTGCTGGCTGTACGTGTTTGCGAACGTCATCACGTCAGAGGGCAAGGCAATTACAACACGGAAATGTTGGTAGTGTGGTAGCACACCCGCGCAGAACTGTACTGTTAGTGCTAAACTAATATTACAATGCCAGGGATTTCAGAATACGTATATAGCCGATAATTTATCCGCCTCCTTACATCAGTACTGTCTGTTGTAAGCGAGCGATACTAGTTTGTTGAGCGGGCTATACAGTGTGTCTCGGGAGGAGTGGTGAATGTTGAGGGACATGACAGGAACGCTCAGTCGAAGAAAGAACGTCTGTAAACATGGGCTCTAAAATGCGCTTCTGAAGACCTATAAGCACTTATTGAGTAGATGTGTTACACGGTAGCGAAAATGAACAAGTGCTCATGGCTCTTAAGCTAAGTGTTTCAGAGCTCATGAATTCTACACTTTTTTGCTTCGATGATCGTTCCTGTAATGTCCCACAACATTCTTCATTCATCCTGAGACACCCAGCACATTTAGTAATTCTTGGCTGAGTACTATGTTGTAATGCTGCAAACTAAATCCAACAATGAATAAACTTGTTGCAGCTGGGATTCACAGTCATAAAATTTTTTTTGAAGGACATCATCTTTACGCCAGTGACATATAACTTTTTATTACACTATTGCAATTTCCGTCTTGAGCCATTATCAAGTGATAATACGGCTTTAAGCCATGTCTACGTAACGTAAGCTGACTCATTTGTATTTTGTTGTCAATACTGTTAAATAGACTCGTGACGTTATTACACAGTGCGAGCATACGTATTCAAACATCGTAAAACAACATAGTCTGTAAGTGCACATGTTCGTTAAACCATCACTATTGACAAATGCATTAGACCACAGTTGTCTGCAGTTGTGGTATAATGCCTTTGTGACTAGTGATGGTTTAACGAACGTGTGCACTTATAGATTGTTGTTTTACGATGTTTGAATACGTTTGCTCGCACTTTGTAACAACGTGTATAACTGTTTTATATGTCCAACTGAGAGAGGTTGGTACTTTCCTCTGAAATTTCGCAATTTCATCAGTTGTCTTTATTTTTTTGTAATAAGCTGGGGCACATGCTGTAAATTTCCTCTGTGCTACCACGAAATATAGAGTGATGTGCGGTAAACTAGTTATCAGATAATTAAACAGCACTCACTCAGTGCACGTGCTAATACGTGTTAACTCCAAAATGCATAACACAAATACAGGACGTATTCCCGAGATACAGTCTGTGGAACAGCGACCAGGTGTAACACCTCCGTTTCTATCCCGACCTGATTTGATCGAATAGCAGCCCAATATTTATTATTAACATGACCGTGAACCTAATGGGGCTGGTAATCGGAATTGACTGCTACGGAAGTTGTTACTTTCCAGTTCGTCCTGTTCAATACTATAATACTGAATGTATGGTAATAAGGAACACCAACACAGTTTTACTAATTACGAACTTATATTCTTCTCAAAACACAAAAAGGAGAGAGCCACTGCCTTCGTCATACATATATAATCACAGCTAATCTCAGCACAGGCTTTCTTCATTCGCCATTATCGTCACACGCTAATCCATCACTGCATCCAACACTGCAATCCAAGATTAGGCCGGCGCGGTGACGCGAAACTACATATCGGCACCAGTAACATCACTGATCACTTTTATAAAGATACTCCATCACTTTACCAGTATTTATTTATTATTTAAGGGTCTAACCACGGCGATGGTGACACCCTTCTCGGTTAAAAAACCCGGTATTCCAATAATGGCCTCCACACATATACCACACCCGCCAACCACTCTGGCGCATCTCGACACTCGCTCTCGCAACACGTCAAAATCGATTGTTCGCCCTATCGACCTGTGCTGAGTGCAGAGTTATAGTAAGGGCCTACGGACCCCTTACACAGTACAATTATGAAAAAAAAGTCTTTGTGTCTCCAGTCGCAGTTTATTTATGTTGCCTACTGGCTACCGGTTTCGGTACAGAGTACCATCTTCAGACCATCCTATGATCAAACAATCCGATTACATTATTAGAACAGTAGCACAAGAGCAGTTAACAAAAATATTATGCTCTATGGCAACAAACGCATTGTATATAGTGATCCCTAAAATGTATAGGTAGCCTCTTACCTCTGCACGTAGTCATCACGCTTGCCTCCGAGGTAGGTGTGTCAGATACTAAAAGAATAGGTCAGGGTTGAGCTTTAAATAGGTGTAAATTGCAGCCAGTAGTGATAAGTGTCGCCCCTTTGTACACTGTTTATTTTATTTATTTATTTTTATTACAATTACCTCTCACAAAAGTAAAAATGTTAACGATACCTAAAAATAGCATAAGATTTGAAAATAAAAAACTACATAACAAAGATCTCCCCACTGTAACAGAAGATTAAAAGTAAACTCGCACACGTATTAAGCTCCGTTTACATGTACATCTACATTTATATCTACATCTGCATCTACATGGATATTCTGCAGATCACCCATAAGTATCTGGAAGAGGGTATCCAACCACTTTCACAATAATTCTCTATTGTTCCAATCTGGAACAATGCGGAAAAACGAACACATATATCTTTCCTTTATTTTATTACGATGATCATTTTTCCCTATGTAGGTCGGGGTCGACAAAATATTTTTGTATTCGGAGGAGAAAGTTGGTAATTGAAATTTCGTGAGAAGATTCCGCCAAATCGAAAAACGCCTTTCTTTTAATGATGTCCGCCCAAAATCCTGTATCATGTCATTGACACTTTCATCCCTATTTCTCGATAATACAAAACTTTCTGTCCTCCTTTGAACTTTCTCGATGTAATTCGTTAATCGTATCTGGTAAAGATCTCACACAGCGCACCAGTAATCCAAAAAAGGACGTAAAAGCGTAGTGTAGGCAGTCTCTTTAGTAGAGCTATTGCATCTTCTGAGTTTTCTGCCAATAAAACTTAGTCTTTGATGCACCTTCCCCACAACATTTTCTGTATGTTCTTTCTAATTTAAGTTGTTAGTAATTGTAATTCCTAAGAATATAGTAGAATTTACGGCCTTCAGGTTTGACTGATTTATCGCGTAACCGAAGTTTACCGGATTCCTTTTATCACTCATGTCGATTACCTCACACTTTTCACTATTTAGGGTCAATTGCCAATGTTCGGATTATACAGATGTCTTTTCTAAATCGTTTTGCTATTTGTTTTGATCTTCTGATGACTTTACTAGACGATAAACCACAGCAACACGTGCAACAACCTAAGACGGCAGCTCAGACTGTCTCCTAAATCGTTTATGTAGCTAAGGAACAGCGGGGGCCTATAACACTACCTTGGGGAACGCCAAAAATCACTTCTGTTTTACTCGTTAACTTTCCGTCAGCTACTACGAACTATGACTTCTCTGACAGGAAATCATGAATCCAATCACATAAGTGAGACAATATTCCATAAGCACGCAATTTGAGTACAAGCCGCTTGTGAAGTACAATGTAAAAAGCCTTCTGCAAAATCTAAAAATACAGGATCAATTTGAAATCTCATGTCAGTAGCACTCAACACTTCGTGTGAGTGAAGAGCTAGTTGTATTTCACAACAACGATGTTTTCAACGTCCGCGCTGGTTGTGTGTCAACAGCCCGTTCTTTTCGAGTTACTGTAATTCATAATGTTCCAACACAATATATTTTCCAAAATCCTGCTGCAAATCGACGTTAATGGTGTAATTTAGCGGATTACTCCCACTACCTTTCTTGAATATTGGTGTGACATTGGCAACTTTTCAGGCTTTCGTTACGTATCTTTCGTCGAGCGAGCGGCTGTATATGATTGATAAGTGTGGATCTATTACATCAGCATACTCTGAGAGGAACCTCATTGCTATACGGTCTGGACTGGAAGAACTGCTTTTATTACACAGTTTAAGTTGCTTCACTACTCCGCGTGTATCTATTTCTAAGTTAATCATTTTGGCAGCTGCTCTTGATTTCTTCTTCTTTGGTGAAGGAATTTAGAAGGGCTGTGTTTAGTAACTGCTTTAGCAGCAGCGTCAGCGACGGTATTTCTATTGCTATAGTGCAGAGAAGGCGTTGATTGTGTCTTGCCGCTAACATACTGTACATACGATCAGAATCTCTTGGGATATTCTGGCAGTTTCGAGGCAAAGTTTCGTTTTGGAAACTGTTATAAACATCTCGCACTGAAGGCCGCGCTCAATTTCGAGATTGTGTTAAAGTTCGCCAATCTTGGAGATTATGCGTTCGTTTAAATTTGGCACGCTTTTTTCGTTATTTCTACAACAGTGTTCTGACCCGTTTTGTTTACCACCATATACAGTTTATACCACTATAAAACATCGATCTGACCATGACTCTTTAAATTAAGCAAAAGTCGTCGTAATAACAGCGCAACATACTAAAAAGACAAAATTAATTTTGACTGAAAAGAAATCAAGCGTCCATAGAGAATAGTGACTTACTGGGGCTATGTATTACTTCGCAACCGTCAGTTTACGCTCTTTGACCACATCTCCAGCTCCATGTTTGACCGAGCAACGACCACGTGTACTCTAGGGCCCGCAGAAGTGCTGCATCTTGCCTTCTCCACGCCTTGTCGCTGATCACCGACGAGCCACGACCGCGGTAACCATCACACGTACGTAGCGTACAGTTGTGAATGGTTGCATCGATTGACTTTGGTTTTAGGCGAACCCAAGGGACCACAAACAAACTTGCTGTACTGTGAACATTATCCTATTGTGGCATTGTAATCCAATTATTATGTTCTTAACCTGGCGGTGGTGTATACACGGGACAAATTCATCGCCCAGAAACATACAGCACTGCACAACTGTGTATGACAAGGAGAAGGACGGTCTTCATGATTTCAGACCAAGAGTGGAGTTCAGCAATGCAGTACACTTCCTCAGTTACTGTTGTGGATGTTATAATTATAAATATCAAGAAATGTTGTAGTGATCTAAAAGCAGCTGCCTTTGTTGATGATGTCGCGATGTGGGGTGAAGCAGAAGTTCAGAGCAGATTACACATATGGAAATCCAAGTTCCAGGAGTACAACCTTCACATCAGTGAAACCAAGACAGGTACGATGGCAGTCTGCAGAGAGGGGCATACCGCAAGTGTGAAACTAGGAAGAGCGTGGACAGTATTCCGTATCTCCCAAGTAGAATCTCCAGTTTTTTTGTCTGTAGGGCCTGTAGCGTGAACTACGTCGAAATACAACATTTCACAAGAAGCCAAATTTAGTAGATGCAATGCAATATTTATTTGCTTGTATCCATATATTTCTGCACAACAAGCTTGCCTGTTTAAAGTGCACCTGTGGGTGTTATGAATCATGAATCTTATTTACATCTTACTTATGACGAAGAATGTATTTATATAAATTGCATTTTTACTTACGTCTAGGTGGAGTAGGACACATTGAAAACACTGTACAGATTTTACACGGGGTCGTAATATGAATATTTTGGAGGGATTGGAGACATGTAGTCATACGAAAAACTTTCCTAACGACTCATTGAATGAACAAACTGACTTGAGACGCAAGCCCTACTTCGAAAATTTTATCGACTACGAGCAAGGATTAACATGTAAAATCACAAATAATACATACACAATAAATTTACCAAATAATATCTACGCTACGTAGAGATCATCCCTGACTCCCAAAGATAAAAAAAATCTGTAAACATACAGCACCTAAGGACCCCAAATGTCAGATAGCTGTCAAACAATTACTACCACGAAAAATTTTTATATTACAACAGTTTCGTGATTATAACAACAACAACATTTCACAACAGAAAGACCACAGTAGGCTCCTGGGCGCAATATGATCGTTAACTTCATCTAGTAAGTATCAATGTAATCCATAAACATACTTGCGGGATTATAAATAACATGTAAATAAGATTCCCTATTCATAACACACACTGGTGCGCTTGAAAATAGTACTGTAAACTGAAACATGGACGCTTGTTGTGCAGAAATATCTAGAAACATGCAAATAAATATTGCATTGCAACTACTGGAATTGACTTCTTACAACATGTCGTATCATCTCCAGAGATAGCTCGATTAGACAGTAATTCTCAAAAGAGTGCAGAAGGGTGATGAATTCTATCAACAAGTGACAACCCTTTATGGGATGACAAGATTCGAAAAAAAGCAAAATTAGTGATGTTCAATATGTGTTAGTACTAATATTGACCTACGGTATCGAAGCACGCACCCTTACGAAGAGAGCTGCTTCGAGACTCCAGGCATCAGAAATGAAACTTTTTCGATCCACCATCCAGAAGACTGAGGTGGATGAGTTAAGGAATGAGGAGGTGAGGAATAAAGCCTAATAAAGACATCCCTTTTAGACGGAATGAGCACACCTAGACTACGGTGCTACAAGGTGAGGTTGGAGACTACAAAAACGGCCCGAATAAACTTGGAAAGAGGGATGGTAAGAAAACTCCCAATAGGAAGACCCAGAACCAGTTGGATGAACATTATCCAGGAATACCTCGCCGCCAAAGGAAGCACGATGGGTGACATTCTCTGTGACAGGTTAAACACTGATAGATCAAAATGAAAGAGGTTCATTAACAGTATCCAGGAAACTGGAACTGTACAATGATAATGATGATAATGATAATGACTTGTGGCTGAGTATTGTTTATATTATAAACCTTATAATTAGGTGAAAATTTTTCTAAGCTGGCTCGATAACACCAGTCGCTGTTAGGGGTCGACAGAGGCAGATCTGGTCGTAAGGTGCCTCAAGTAAGGGATTTTAGGGTTAACGCCCCGTAGACAAGCTCAGATTGGGAAAGGATGGGGACGTAAATCGGCCGTGGCCGTCCAAGGGAACGATGCTGGCGTTTGCTTGGAGCGATTTAGGGAAATCACGCGAAACCTAAATCTTTTTGTCCGAATGGGGTTTTAACAGTCTCCCTTCCGAATGCGAGTCCAGTGTATTACCACTGCGACACCTTCCTGGCCAAGTTAATCAAGGGTGCCTCGCTGTCCACAGTATTCTGTTTACAACATGCAGGTACTTCCTCTCGTTACGAATGTATTTCCCCACCGTGAAAGACCACAGGAGGGAAAGTGTACGACTAAGCGCAGTCCCCCGTGGTAACGGACTGCACAGCTGACGTACCCTTGTTTTGAGGAAGCGAGCGGTCGCTCAGTGATGCCACACTACGCCCTCATGGAGTGGCATCGACGTTACTGCGCAACTCCCCGTACCTGTAACCTGTTCACATTGCTCATGTACGTGGTAGGAAAAGGGATACAGACAAAAGCGTTGCTCTTCTTACAGCTATAGGTATAATGAGTTTCAAAACATTAGCGCACAATAGTATATCAGGTTGTTGTTGTTTTGTTGTTTACAAAAAAATGGTTCAAATGGCTCTGAGCACTATGGTACTTAACTTCTGAGGTCATCAGTCCCCTAGAACTTAGAACTACTTAAACCTAACTAACCTAAGGACATCACACACATCCATGCCCGAGGCAGGATTCGAACCTGCGACCGTAGCGGTCGCTCGGTTCCAGACTGTAGCGCCTAGAACCGCTCGGCCACTCCGGGCGGCTGGTGTTTACAGTCCGAGGATTTGATGCGGCTCTCCAAGGCATTCTGTCAAGTGCAAGCCTCTTCATCTCTGCATGTCCGATTACTACCACCTACATCTATTCGAACTTTCTTATTGTAGTCAAGCATTTGTATATCTCTGGAATTCCCCCTCCCCCTCTACAGTTTCCACCATTGTTTACTCATTGATGCGTCATTACATGTCCTATATCAACCGAGACCTTCTTCTAGCCAAGTTGGGACATCTTTTCTTCGCAATTAAATTATCTCCTCACTAGTTGCTCGATTTATCCATCTAATCTCCAGCGTTCTTCAGTGGTACCATATTTCAATAGCGTCTATTCTTTTCGTGCCTGTCCTGTTTATTAGCTAGACTGTGTAGACATTTTTCTGTTCCTCGCAAGTATTATCCACAGGGATAAACTGATGCTACAGGAGATCATCACCTTTCAAAAGACTACACTCCAGTCCAATATATTACAAAATAATTTCTAATACTTAGATTAATGTCAGTTGTTAAAACACTAACCTTCTTCAGAATCGCTTTTCTAGGTGTTTCCAGTTCGAATTTCATATCCTTCTACTTCGGCTGTAGTAGCTTATTTTTCTGCCGGAATAATAAATCACATCTACATCTTTTAGTATCTCATTTCCTAATCAAAATCTCTTATAACTGCGGTCTGCTTTATGCACGAGTTGTGCAGGCGTTGGACAAAAATATGGAAACACTACAGAAACGACACATTAATACGGTGTAGGAGAACCGTAATATTGAGATTAGGGGAATGTGGTGGCCAGGGGAGGTGTGACGGTTCATCCTCGTGCTCACGTAACCAGTTCTGTGAACAGGGGCTTTGTCTTGGAACGCTTCGGCTCCCATGGTTACAGAAGCATCCACCATACAAATACCAACAATTTTCCCACGTTGGAATTCACTTAGCTGCGACATAATGCACTCAAAACCGCATAGAACGCTATTGTGACCACGGCTTTCACTTGATGCTTCTTTAGGACTTTGCACAGGTGCCGTTCGTGGACAAATACACACATCAAAAAAAGTTTTGCATCACCCCGGTTCCCAGAACCTCTGAAGCTAGACGTTGAATGTGGATATTGTATCACAGACACAGTGAGTTTGACTGTTCAGAGATGTCACTAACACGCCCAAAAACGTAAACAACCATGCATGAGCAGTGCCTATTAGACGGAGGGGGTCCGACAGCCGATCAGTTCGTCATTCCCCCAGGAAGGAGGAACACGGCTCGTGTTGTCTGTAGTTCAACCATGCCTAGACGGTCAATACCGCGGTTCGATCGCGCCCGCAGTGGTACTTTGTGCCAGGAAGAGTTTTCAACAAGGGAAGTGTCCAGGCGTTTCGGAGTGAAACAAAGCGATGGCACACGTGTCGTACAGCCGTTACGGCGCTTTCCATGGCTACCGGCTGCGTACGTCGGCCCCACATAATGTCACCCCAAAACAGCAGGAAACCTCCACCTTGCTGCACTCGCTGGACAGTGTGTCTGAGGAGGAGATACAGAGAGACAGGAACTGTCGATGACATGCCTCGCTCAGGCCGCCCAACGCCTACTACTGCAGTGGATGACCGCTACCTACCGATTATGGCTCGGAGGAACCCTGCCAGCAACGCCACCATGTTGAATAATGCATTTCGTGCAGCCACAGGACGTCGTGTTACGACTCAAACTGTGCGCAGTAGGCTGCATGAGCGCTATTTCACTCCCGACGTCCATGACGTCCATCTTTGCAACCACGACACCATGCAGCGCGGTACACATGGGCCTAACATGCCGAATGGAGCGCTCAGGATTGGCATCACGTTCTTTTTACCGATGTGTGTCGTATATGCCTTGAACCAGACAATCGTCGGAGACGTGTTTGGAGGCAACCCGGTCAGGATGAACGCCTTAGACACACTGTCCAGCGAGTGCAGCAAGGTGGTTTCCTGCTGTTTTGGGGTGACATTATGTGGGGCCGACGTACGTCGCCGGTGGCCGTGGAAAGCGCCGTAACGGCTGTACGACACGTGTGCCATCCTCCGACCGAAATTGCAAACACATCGGCAGCATATTGGAGAGGCATTTGCCCCCATCGTGCACAACTTGTGAATGACTTCCTTCAGGATAACGACATCGCTCGACTAGAGTGGCCAGCATTTTCTCCAGACATGAACCCTATCGAACCTGCCTGGGATAGATTGAAAAGAGCTGAAAAGAGCTGTTTATGGACGACGTGACCCACCAACCGGTCTGAGGGATCTACGCCGAATCGCCATTGAGGAGTGGGACAATCTGGACCAACAGTGCCTTGATGAACTTGTGGATAGAATGCCACAACGAATACAGGCATGCATCAATGCAAGAGGACGTGCTACTGGGTATTAGAGGTACCGATGCGTACTGCAGCCTGGACCACCACCTCTGAAGGTCTCGCTGTATGGTGGTACAACATGCAATCTGCGGTTTTCATGAGCAATAAAAAGGGCGGAAATGATGTTTATGTTGATCATTATTCCAGTTTCCTGTACAGGTTCCGAAACTCTCGGAATCGAGGTGACGCAAAACTTTTTTGATGCGTGTACAACAGTGCAACTTGCAAGCTAGGCTAGCATCTGCATTTACGTTCAAGCAAGCATTTCTCACGGTGTCTCCACATTTTATCCAATCCCTCCCTGTATTTTAACTCCGCTAATTCCAGAATTTCAAAAATTTTATTCTGGTCCGTATGTCTTAGACTTTCTCCAAATCTCTGAATACTTTCCTATAAACATCGGTTTCCTTTCCTCAGTCAGTCTTTAAAGGTAAGTCCTTGGGTCAGTAGCCTTACAGCACCTTTCGTCGCCGCGTTTCTCTGGAACCTAAAGTGATCTTCCACCAGATGGGCTAGTATGTGAGGATAGTGGTTCCTGAACTATGTATTTTGAGATGAGAAACCAATGGTCGAATATGAATATCTAGGGCGGTTCGAGGTCTCGAATGACCAACGTGTGTCACGCAAGAGAATGTAAGCTACTCATGTTTCGCACTAAATAAATGCCTACCGCATCGAACTAAGTGTTACTATCGTGAAAAACCTCATACATCAGGTATTGTGTGTCCACGGCGAAGTTTGTTGTTGGTTACGGTTCATGACTGGTTGATGAAGACGGAGTATTACTCGCCACAGGAACTTACTCACATGCATTTTATGTATTGCCTCATCAGTTCCGAGTTGAAATTTTATGAATGAAATTGTGGTATTGGTAGTCACTGCATTGTTCTGAGACAAAATAAGATTCATATCTTAAATTTGAAACATTTGTGTGGGTTCCCAAAACTTTAGTACGAAAGTAAAGTGAATACAATTTATGCGAGAAAACAACTGAAACACGTACAACGCTCGGAAAACTCAATAAAAGCTAACTAGATATTGCCGAATGTAGTTCCAGTGCTACGTCCAAACAGTATACTGAAGTGATGAAATAAAGAATTACTTATTCGATACCGAGCCAGGTGGTGCAGTGGTTAGCACACTGGTCTCGCATTCGGGAGGACGACGGTTCAATCCCGTGTCCGGCCATCCTCATTTAGGTTTTCAGTGATTTCCATAAATCGCTCCACTCAAATTCCGGGATGGTTCCTTTGAAAGGGCATGGCCGACTTGCTTCGTCGTCCTTCCCTAATCCGATGAGACCGATGACCTCGCTGTTTAGTCTTTCCCCCCAAGAAACAACCCAACTTATTCGATACCGTAGATATATCAAATATTATCCTGTTCTACAAGCACTGCAGTCCAAAATTATTAAAAACAGATGGAACTTACCTTTATTTCTAGAAGATGACTAAACACTACAGTAAACAACGTTTTATGCAAATGCTGCACCTGCTGCGAAAATACATGAAAGAAGACAAGTGATGCACCGAAAACACACAGTGTAAAGCTAAGCAACAATCAGGCACAGCGAGTTTAGTTGATTCTCTAAGATAGAAAAAAAAATTGGATTTGGCATATATGGTACATAAGTGTGTGTGTGTGTGTGTGTGTGTGTGTGTGTGTGTGTGTGTGTGTGTGTGTGTGTGTGTGCGTGTGTGTATTGCGAAATGTGTATGCGAGGGAAAGAATAAAGGAGGAACCAGTACAGGACAGGATAGAAAAATCAAGACTGCAGTGGTATGGACACATGAAGAGAATGGATGAGGGAAGAATTGCAAAGAGGATGTTTGATCTTCAACTGGAGGGGAAGAGGCCCAGGGGAAGACCAAGAGATAGATGGGTGAAGGGAGTGAAGGAATGTGTGACGAGAAGAGGAGAGAACTGGACGAAGGTGGAAGAGGGGGAATGGTGGAAAGACAGAACACGATGGAGAGGTTTGTGTTCCCGACAGACCCAGCCAGTGGCTGGAAACTGTCCAAGATGATGATGATGATGATGATGATGATATATGGTGCATAAGAACTGAGGATGATAAAGTAGCAAAATATAGTGTCCGGAAAACCGAGTGAATATAGAGATAAAAGTTTCTCAACACACGTCGTTTTATTATTAATGAAGAAAATAAATTCCACAAATGAGTCTGCGAGCACTGTATTTTTTTTTCAAATAAGCAGTCTATATCGCTTAACATATTTTCATTTATTGCGATGTTCGGGATACGACCGTTATTAGATCAAAACAAAGTTCGGTGTCTGCTCGAACTCCTAGGCCCCAGTAGCCGAAACGTTGTGATAAAATACTTCAAGCAATACAGATGGCTTTATTGGCAAATGACTTTACTGTAATTGGAAGAAATTTATTGCCGTAGCTAGAAACTAACGGTAAACTGGGTCGTTCACCGGAGGCCGAACCGCACAATAACCCTGGTTTCGGTGTTGGGCGGCGGAGGGTTGAAGTGGACTGCGGTAGTCGTCGTGGGGTTGTGGACCACTGTGGCTGGGGCGGGGACGGAGCCTCTCCGTCGTTTCTACGTCCCCGGTTAACATACAGTACAATATGTTAGCTCTTTCTGTTTCTGTAACTAAGACAGTATTTTCAATATATTTCTGTTTTGAATACTGTTGTATAACAAATGTATTGAAAATAGTAGATGGTTTGATCTATAAAACTTCAAATGTCCTGCTCAAAACGTATGTACACCTTTCTTTATTACACATGAAATGAATTCGCAGTTGCGAAGATGGACAACCACCAGCTGTGTAATGAAATGACGTCAATGAAAATTTCTGCCGGAGCAGGACTCGAATCAGGATTTCCCGTTTATCGCGTGCGGTCGCTTTGCCATTTTTTTTTTTACTCTCATTTTGTTCTCCATTGTTCGTTGAATTCGTTCGGGGTGGACGTCCGATGACACCCGTTCAGGTTCTTCGTTGATCCGTTCACTCAGGTTTTTTTTTTTGTTACAGAGGGTGTCCAGCCCTCTGACCGAACACACTGAGTTACCGTGCCGGCACCATTTGGCTACCTGAGCGCGATTCTCGGCCACACCCAAACTTCCACATGTCATCAACCATGTGTCTACAACCCGTACTCGTATATCCATTATGTGCATTCCCATACAGCGGAGACATTTTATTTGAAAGTCGCCTGCCCAGTGTCAGCGGATAAGTACAAT
This sequence comes from Schistocerca americana, assembly GCF_021461395.2. NCBI lineage: Eukaryota > Metazoa > Arthropoda > Insecta > Orthoptera > Acrididae > Schistocerca > Schistocerca americana. Next base: position 1,037,894,891 of record NC_060120.1, on the reverse strand, counting down.
ATTGCGTTGCCTGTGTTATTCCGAATTACGATGCAATGGACCTTCTTAATTTGTAATAACACAAGCACTGCAACATCGTATTCCTTTATTATGTTCAGTTTTAGTGGCTAATGTACTATTTTCAAAAAATTTTGTCTACAGAAAATGACCGACTGTTAGAAACCACAGGCATATGAAATGGTACCTGCATGTACATATTATGAAACAACTGCATTCTTTGGAAGATTACATCGGACAGAGTTCCGTTGATGAATAGTGGTCCTAACGAGGTCATTTGTCAAATGTGACTGATAATTATTACAACGGCGTGGTTCAGCGGGTAGAAATAATGACAGTTTCAGCATCGCACAATTTTATATGCAACTTTTGGCCCGCTTTAGTATCTGGATAAGATCAAAACTAAAAAAAAAATTAACAAATCATCACGGGCTGTTATCTTCTACGTAGAAACACAAAAATTGGTTCCACGTTATGAATATTGCTTCAGAAACGAACATAAGGAAAAGCAATGAGAGGCACATTCTTTCTGTAAACAGTGAACTACGGACCATCTTTATACAGCTAAGTCAGCTTTGTGTGTTCTGGAATGCGCAATACGAGCATGTTCACTTTTTATGTCCTCTCTTCTCTTGCCCGTTATCTTCCTTGTTTTCTTACATTTGTTTTATCTTATAAACACATTCACTCCTTTACTTTTGCTCCGCTATTTATTCAGTCCTCAAGTTCTTGTGTACGAAAGTCGTTCAATAAATAAAGTCCCAAAATTTTTTTCTTAGAATAAATATATTCTTTGGAGTTAGAATCTGGTGACAATATCAGTCATCACACGCTTTATGGTCTTTCGCTAGCGTTGTAGAAGAGAATGTGTTCCATGTTGTTAAAAACTCAAACTGATGTACTCAGGTTTCGTCACCTGTAGATATTTGTGGCAGAAAGTGTTCTCCATTGCCCTCACACTGCCTCAACAATTCAATGGTTCAGTGAAATGGTGTTTAATCTTATGGTCTGTGTGAGAATTCGTGGAACCCATTTCAACCACACTTTTGAATATCCAAACGTCTCGATCATTTCACAAGCACTTACAATGCTCACCAATAGTTGTACAGGCGTCTGTTGACTTTTGATGCCTCCGTCTAGAATCTGATGATATTGTGTGACACGAAGAGAGAATCTACTCTCGGGTAAGATTTACGGAGACCTTTTTAATTGTGCCAGGTGAGATATTTGCACGTTCCCCTTCTAAAAGCCAATCAAAAAAATGTTTTTGGAGACACCCTTTAAATGGTGATTCCCGTTGGCAGGAGCAGAGGCTGTGCTGGACGTCCCGAACGTGGCCGATCTCTGACCTCCGTCTCTCCATTTCCTCACGTTTTGGCTTCCCTTACCCATCCCTCAACAGTGCTATAGGCCTATATCTCCAACGTCGGTCGGTTGTACAATTTTGGAACATGTTTTATGCTCGCGTAGTTCGACATTTCTGGAGGTTGAAAATCTCCTATGTAGGAACCAACATGGGTTTCGAAAACAACGATCTTGGGACACCCACCTCACTCTGTTCACCCACGAGACCTCGATAGCAGCAGATACAGGCGCACAGGTAGGCGCCGTGTTCCTTGGCTTCCGGAAGGCATTCGATACGCTTTCGCACTGCCGCCTAATGAAAAAAATCCGAGCGTACGGAATATCAGACCAACTGTGTGAGTTTCTAACAAACGGAGCACACCATGTCATTCTGAACGGAGAGAAGTCTTCAGAAGTAAAAGCGAGTTCGACCGTACCCCAAGGGAGTGTTGCAGGATTTGACGAAGTAATGGAATAACGATATGCACATATACGAGGGAATTTTTTAATTTCGCAGTCTTTATACATCACATATTCAATTTTTTTATGTTCCTAATGAATGTTTACAGTTTCATGTTTTTTTTTTTTTGTGGACAGTCGAAAAAGTTACAAGTGTTTTCGAGTGCTCGGCGAGTTTTTACTTTCGAAAAAGGTGGAATAAAGAAGTTCCATTAAATTTTGTTTGAAAACTTAAATAAAGTGCAGCACTCCATTCGAAACGTTGGCTGTGGCTTTTAGCGAATACTATGAGCAAAACAAGAATTTGCGAGTGGTATAGACGTTTCAAACAGGGTCGAAAAGACGACGCGAAGGCCACGATCGCCCAGAACATCCTAGCACATCACTGACGACAAAGTCGAAGAAGTAAAGAAAATGGATCTGGAAAATCGCCGAATCACCAGCAGAGAGATTGTTGATAATGTCGGCATATCATTTGGATGATGACAAGCAATTTTTCGTATGTTTTAGGTATGAAACACGCAACAGCAAGATTGCTGAATAAAGTCTACAACAATCCAGAACTTCTAAAGAAGATTATGACAGGTATCGAAAAGTGGGAAGACGGGTTTGACATCGAATCCAAGGTCCAGTCATCCCCATGGAAACTGCGTGAAGAGACAATACCGAACAAATTCGACAGGTTCGCTCGCATGTGAAGGTTCTTCTCACTGTTTTCTTCGATTACAGTGAGATAGTGCATAATGATTTCTCCCTAATGGTCGTACGGTCAATAAGGAATACTAACTGGATGTTATGCGCCATTTGCGTGAAGCAATCCGGAGAAAATGACCAGAATTGTGGCATAATCACTCGTGGAAATTGAATCAAGATAATGCTTCCACTCACATCTAAATGGTTGATTGTGATGTTTCGGCGAAAACCAATACCTTTATGTTGCCTCAACTACCGTATTCTGCAGTCATGCCCCCCAGCGACTTTTTTCTGTTCCCGAGGCTGAAGAGAACTATTAAAGGACGCCCATATGCCGCCATTGATGAGATAAAAAAAAAGATTGCTGAAGGAGCTGGATACTGAACGAAATGTGAGACCCAGAAATGCTTCCAAAATCGGAAAAAGTGCTGGCGCGGGAGTCTTACACCTTAGGGGATTACTTGGAATGGGAAAAAAGTTGATGTTGACGAATAAATAAAGATTCTTTAAGAAAAACAAAAATTCCCGTTACTTTTTGATCACAGTTCGTACAGATCGCGGTGGTATCGCGTACTGAAGGTATGAAATGACAGTGCATTCAGGGATCCGCCTGAAAATATTTTTGGCGTGATTATGGCAGCACGAGGGGAATTAACAGACTTTTAACGCGGAATGACAGTTGGAGTTAGATGCATGGGACACGCAGCTTCTGGAATCGTTAGGAAAGTCAATATTACCATATCCACCGTTTCACAAATGTGCCGAGAATACCAAATTTCAGACATTACCTCTCACCACGGATAACGCAGTCGCCGACGGCCTTTGCTTTGCGACAGAGAGCAGCGCCCTTTGCATAGAGAAAGAAACACAGATATCAGTGCGGCGTGCACGAGTAACGTTTTCATTTGGACAGTACTGCGAAATTTGACGTTAATGGGCTAGGGCAGGAGACGACCGACGCGAGTGCCTCTGCTAACACCACAACGTCGCCTGGGAAAACTATAGCCAGGTTAGATGAGTCGCGATTGCAATTGATAGGAACTGAAGACAGGGTTCGTGAGTGGCGCAGACTCCACGAAACCATGGACTCAAGTTGTCAACAATGCACTGTGCAAGGTTGTGGTGGCTCCATAATGGTGGGGGCTGTGTTGTTTACAAGGAATGGACTGGGTCCTCTGGTCCAACTGCGCCGATCATTGAGTCGATATGGTTATGTTCAGCTACTTGTTGACAAATAACGATAGAGCTACCACGGACGAGAATACGCCATGTTACCGGCCCCAATGGTTCGCGAATGGTTTGAAGAGCAATCTGAATGATATGGCCACCCAGGTCGGCAGACATGAATCCCATCGAACATTTATGAGACATTATCGAGAGGTTAGATTGTGCACAACATTCTGCACCAGCATCACTTTCGCAATTATGGGCTGCTTTAGGGGCAGCATGGTTCAATATTTCTGCAGGGAACTTCCAACGACTTGATGAGTCCATGCTGTGGTACCGATAGCTAGGTGCAAGTTCATAGGCTGGCACTACGACACCGACGACAGCGCCTTCTAGCAGGCGCTGTTCAGTTCTACGAGCGCCGCTGCAGGTTCTACCCATTTGATCAGAGCAGACAGCCGGGACACTTCGCTTCATATAGAGACTTTGCACTTCTTACGACGGGTCTAAGTCTTCGCACCTACGTGCTCATCATTGCAAAGTTATGTAACCACGTATTAACTTGTTTTTGCCTATAGTAAACATCTATAGTTTTACACGCAGTACTGAAGTGTTTTACCTCTCCTGCTCCTACTCACTTTCGTCATTCGGCCAACCGTTCAGTTTTCAGGAGCAGACCCACGTGCCGCCTTCCAGGCGGGATATAAAACATGCCTTGTCGGGAAAAAGTTGGTCCGACGCGGTATTGGGAGATATCCCATGACTACTGCCACCTTTGTGTATAAGAGAATGTGTTCCCTCATGGTAAAAGTTCAAAGTGATGCACCCACGTTTCGTCATCTGTATCGATCCGCGGTAGAAAAGCCTGTTCATTGCCTTCATAGTGCTCCAACAACTCACTGAAATAGCTTTGAATCCTATGGTCTGTGTGACAACTCGTGGAACCCACTTTTGAATATCCAAACGTCTCGATCATTTCACACACACATTCAATGCTCACCGACATCTTTAGAGGCAACTCTCGTGCTGTGATGCGCCGGTCTGGGGGAATAAAAGCGTCCTCGCGATTAAACAAGTCGGGACCAGTGGCTGTAACAGGACGTCCCGAACGTGGCCAATCATTGAGGTCACTTTCTGCACTTCTTTCGCTTTAACTCTCTCTAAGCATTGCCCAGCAGTATTCCTATCAACTGCATCATTAATATACACTGCACAGTCTTTTATGGATGTTCACCTCGGCTTTTTTTCAAAACCAAGGATTCAGTTACACCACGGTTTTAGGTAACGAATACCTTGCGTAGACGTCGTTTTGGTGCGTGCTTGACTACGCCTCTGAAACCTGTCGGGATTGTTCGTTACCTTTGGCACGTGGAAAAGAAACATAAAATTAGACAAATCTAAAATGAGATTTTCCTGTATTTACTAAACGCTGTAAAAAATCTTGCGGTATTATGTACTGAACGAATCGCATGTTTATATGATGTTCATGTATTTTTCTAAAACCAACAGCTTTCCATTTCAGTTTTGCAAAGTTTTGCATATGCTCTCTTGTCTTTGCTGTTACTGACTATATGTATGAGCTTTGTTCTTTTTAGACATACCTCTCTCGGTAAAGACGGAATCCTTGTAGGATCACTTTGTTGTCCGCCCGTGTATCAGACTGTTAAGACGCCATTTTCTCAGGAACGTGTAGACGTATCAATTTGAAATTTATGTCTAGTACTAAGGTCTACGGTCCCTTGGCGGTGTAAATAATTTAAGTTTGTGCATCAGTGCAGTCAGAAGATACGGCTATATATGCCACATATTTTAATACTCGCAAGCTCATTCATCAAAACTTATAGACGCACTAGCTGTATACATGTCAAGCCCGGTTGACTAGCGGTAAGGCCCACGCCTAGAAACAGAGACGTGGCAGGATGGAATTCTGTCGGACCATGAACTTACCAGTCTCTTTTGACCCAGCCTTCATCTCTCAACGATGTGAGGAATCACCAGAAACAACAAGTGGTTCAGATACCTTTCCCCGGTTGGATAACTGGGGTAAGTTAGGTACACGAAAGTCGCCGAAGTGGCGTCCAATAAAAAAATTTGCACGAGGCTGTTGAGGTATACGAAATCGTTATTACTACCTATTCACATAATAGCTGAATGGTGCCCGCACGGTAGCTCAGTGCGTTCGGTCAGAGGGTTAGCCGCCCTCTGTAATAAAAAAAAACTGAGTGAATGGATCAATTATGAAATTCAGCGGGCGTCAGAGGACATCCACCACGAACAATTGCAACGAACTGTAACGAACAAAAATTAGAAAAAAAAGAAAAGCTCAGCGTGACGGTCTACCGTTCTAAGGGGCCCGGGTTCGATTCCCGGCTGGGTCGGGGTTTTTCTCCGCCCAGGGATTGGGCATTGTGTTGTCTTCATCATCATTTCATCTCCAACAGGCGCGCAGGTCGCCCAATGTGGCCTCGAGTGTAATAAGACCTGCACCAAGGCGGCCGGACCTGCCCCGTAAAGGTCCTCACGGCCAATGACGCCAAACGCTTATTTCCATTCCACATAATAAAGTTTATACGGAACCCTCAGAGCGGAAGTCTTTCTCGCACTTCGGTTTTTCTAATTTTTTTTATTTTCCTGACTATATCATACACTAGACATGTATGAATGAACAACAAAAGCTGGGACGGAGAATTCGGCAGCCGTCCAATGAAAGCGCGATACCGCCAAAGGAAGATGACAAAAAATTGCTCTGAGCACTATGGAACTTAACTTCTGAGGTCACCAGTCCCCTAGAACTTAGAACAACTTAAACCTAACTAACCTAAGGACATCACACACATCCATGCCCGAGGCAGGATTCGAACCTGCGACCGTAGCGGTCGCGCGGTTCCAGACTGTAGCGCCTAGAACCGCTCGGCCAACCCGGCCGGCGAAGAAAAAAGACACGTGAAATAATAAAACGTACTATTTGAAGTATTTTACTCGTTGTGCTTGTCGTAACAGAAAGTAGATCCCATTTTACCTCCGCATTTCTTTTTAATATTTCGGACGTAGTACATAGTCGTAGTTTCAAGAATTTGGGCTGAGCTGCTATGTATTTAGACAAAACAAAATTGGACTGAAATTCATACCACTGGAACGTCGAGATGAAATATTCTCTATACCACGCACGAAATAATTTCTAGAGGAATGTTGTAGTTTCGACAGATGGTCGTAAGAACTTATATGACGGGAAAAGTTCTCGTATGTTATCTCCAGCTGGAACGGCGATTTCTGATGGATGCAGCTCTCATGATAATCATTAGGCTGATGGCATTAAGATAAATAATGTACAGGAAACCCCGTAGCAAACAAAGTGGAGCGGAATGCGATTGTGAGGGCCCCATCAACTGATACGTGTTAGCGGTACCGCACCAGATCTCCGTAATCAGTTCTAGAGTTTTCCGGTGTTGATTGGGACATGCTGATCTAGTTGTTTAACTGATCCCGTACATAATTCCATGTGAATACAAGTGCGTTACATGGTCCCTTTGACACGAGAATGTTCTACAATAAGCTTTTGTAAACAAGAGTTTCAGATCAAAATTGAGGCAAAATGAAAGCAGTCGAAATAAGTAACAACTACAGCAGACAAGTCGCTTCAGTGCACAAGGAGCATAACATGGGAACAACAAGGTGAATGGAAATGGCAGATTGTGAACAAGTACTGGTATTCTTGTGGGTTTATGCAATATCGTGACATTGCCCATTCCTGATGTGGACCACTATGGCCATGGTACGATCCTTGTAGATAACGCTGACAGGGAAAGGGCGAAACACACAGTCGTTTCAACGTGGTCGCACTCGCCTTAAACAACCGCGTCGAAGATAGAAAAGTAAACGGAATGTGGAAAATGTTTTTGCAAACTTCGTGTTACGACAGACTGCATCAAAACAAAACAGTGTAGCTGAAAAAGTTTGGGTTCTAGACGCTGGCTAGGAATCGATTTAAATTGGGGCCTTACAAGGTGGAGCATCAGTACATTTAACTAGTTCGGTTATAGTCTCTTGAGAGGAGCCACCTATGCATTTACCTCACGTGAGTGAGGAAAATCATGGGCGCACAGTGCCTTTCTTGTAGCATCTGCAACTGTAGCTGTATGAGGATTTCCGCGACACTTGTCATGTTTTAAAACGAAACGCGTTGTTTGTAGTTGGGTCTTTTCTTTTTTTCTCTATCAGCACTGCCTAGTTGGGGTCCAACCATAATACTCCAGTATCGACCGAAGAAGCCGTTTGTAAGCTTTTTCGTCGTCTATGTTTTTTTAATACCCTTTTCTACGGTCAGTTTTATGTGGTTGTTCCATGTTGAACCGCAACGTATACCTTCTTCCAAATATTTAATGGCTGTGACTCTTTCGAATGAGTGTTAGGCAGTAGATAATTATGCAATAACTTAGCTTTATTTATGTTGCGAGTCAAGTGTGATTATCGGTACCAAGCGTCGCTTCTTTGCTGGCGCTCTTGCACATCGCTACAGTTTTGTAGCGTTGCGAATTCTCTACGTATCACAACGGTTTTACTGAGAACAAACGTCATGAAGTACGTCGAACAATATTACTCCCTCATGGATTCAGAAAACATAGACCGGGCGAGAGAAAAACCCGCGGTTTTCTCACATTACTTCCTGCAAACCATGAATGCAAACTGTCATCAGGAAGCAGTATTTCTAGATTTCTGAAAAGCACTGAACTCAGTACCACTCCAATGACTATTAATGATCGTATGCGACATCAAACGAATGTAGTGACCAGATCGAGGATCTGTTGGTAGGGAGGCTGCGTTGTTGTATGGCGAGTCATCGTCGGATACAGAAGCAGGCATGCCCCAGGGAAGGGTGTTGCAACCGTTGCTGTTGATGTACAACATCATTGACCTGGCAGACAAAATTAAGACTAACCACTGATTTTTTGCAGATGCTGGAATAATGAGTATGAAAACACGCTGTAGAAATATTCAGTCAGATACAGATGAAACTTAAAAGCGCTGCACAGAAAGACGTCAGACATGTAAAACTGCGCACTTCACAAAACGCAAAATGACTAAATATGAACGTCACTGTAGGAATCAGTGACACAAGTACCCGGATCTAAGAGTTTTTATAAACATGAAATGCAGTGGTCACGTATGTTCAATTCCAGGTAAATGACATGGTAAATTTCAGTTCATTGGTAGGATATTGGGAAAACGCAGTCTGTTTATAGTGGAGGTCACTTACAAAAATACTTACGTGACGCATCCTAGAATATTACCCATGTAGGCATATGTGGGACCTATACAGCTACATCCATATCTATATTCTGCAAGTCTACATCTACTTCATACTCCGCAAGCTACCTAATGGTGTGTGGCGGAGGTACTTCTGGTACCACCGAGCGAGGAGGCGCAATGGTTAGCACCCTGGACTCGTATTTGGGAGGACGACGGCTCAAAACCCGCATCAGGCCATATTGATTTAGTTTTTCCGTGATTTTCCCAAATCGCTTCAGGCAAATGCCGGAGGGTTCCTTTGAAAGGGCACGACCGTTTTCCGTCCCCATTCTTCCCCAGTCCAAGCTTGTGCTCTATCTCCAATGACTTGACTGTCAACGGGACACTAATCTCCTACTCCTTCACTTCTGGTACCACTAACTGATCGCCCTACTCTTCCACTTCCACTTCCGAATGGCGCGTGGGAAGAATGATGGTCGATAAGCCTCAGCATTGGCTCCAATTTCTCGAACTTTCTCCTCGTTGTCATTATACGAGATGAATGTGGGAGGAAGTAACATTTTTCGACTCTTCCCGGAAACTGCTCTCTCGAAATTTCAATAGCAAACCTCTCCGTGATCCACAACACCTCTCTTGTAACGTCCGCTAATGGAGTCCGTTGAGAATCTCGGTAACGCTAAACTATCCCATGACGAAACGCGCCGCTCTCTCTCTCCCTCCCTCCCTCCCTCCCTCTCTCCCTCCCTCCCTCCCTCCAAAGGACAATACTCAAGAATAGGTCGAAAAATTACCTTATAAGCCACTTCCTCCACGGATGAGTTACCTTTCCTTAACCATCTTCCTATGAATCTCAAGTCAGTCACTTTATAGTCTGTGCCCCACTGTCATTTCCCCTTTTTCCCATTCCAATCGCTAATGTTTTGAGAGAAGAATGTTTGTTGATAAGCCTCCGTGAGAATCTCTCTAATTTTACCTTCAAGGTCTCCTTTTGCCAGATATACGTAGGAAAGGACCTCCTCATTTCTTATCAGTTCCTCTACTACCATGTTAATTATTCCCCGGTGTCTTAACACATGACATGTCATCTTGTTCTTTCTTCGTAACAGTGGTTTTCACATGTTCATTCCTCTCTGTTACTTCGGAGAACTTCATCTTTCCTCATCAGTTCACATAATTTTCAACATTCTTCTGCAGATACGACATCTCGACCTCTTCGAATCTCTTCTGTTGCTGTTTCCCCATTGTCCACGATTCGCTATCATACAATGCTGTGCTTCAAGTGTATTGTCTCGGAAATGTTTTTCTCACATTTAAGCTGTATTTGATCCTAGCTTGTCGTTAATTTCCATCCTACTACTCCTCTTTACTTTCTTTTTCATTGGCTCAGCTCATATTCGGTACTCATTAGATGGCTTATTCCATTCAGCAGCTCCTGAAGCTCTTCTTCATTTTCAGTGATGATAGCAACGTCGTCAGCGAATCCTATCAGCGATATCCTTTCTCCCTGAATTTTAATCCCACACTTTTGTTTCCATCATTGCGGCTTCGATGTACAGTAAAGGAGAGTGTTGTACCTAATTGTGTTGTACCTAGAGGATAGTTTTAATAAGAAGAAATGATGTTTTTGTCGGTACTTCAGTCCAGTGACATTTTACAGTGTCCAGCCACATAAATGATGAAACGTCCCCTTTGAATGAAAAGAAAGATGAAACTACCCCTTTGAATGTAAATAAAGACTGTGCTGGTAAAACTCTTACGTTATTTGATTTTCAAACATCTGAGCAAAATTGAACGTACTCAGCCAGTTCTCTCTTTACTGATTCTAATCATCACTAAACTGACACACAATATTTTTAGCGTAACGCAATCTGACTTTCAGTAATCCCTACAAAAGAATGGCCCTGACTGACAATGACCTATACCTTTCATCACTTACCTCACAAAAATCTTCGATATTCGAACTACTGCAATACAGCGAGCGCCAATACTGCCAGCTAAATAAAACATTCTAACTACTGAAGTCACTAACGACTGATAGGCATAGTTAGCAAATGAAAGATTTTGATAGAGAACAAACAATGTATTTACCTTAATAGTGTTCAAAAGTCATAATATATGTATCAGTTCATGACATCCAGTCTTACAAATTTCATTTTTCTGACGGACACACGTTCAGATCGTCCGCTCATAGTAACCTCTCAAAACTCTGGCATCTCTCTCCCCACATCGACCACTGCTGGCGGCTCACCTCCAACTTCCCAACGCTACGGGCTGTTCACATCCAACTGCCCAACTCTACACAAGCGAATATTCCAACAATGAGTCCAACCAGCCACAGACTGCACACAGCGCAGTTGGTGGACAGGGGCCACAGTAAACTCATATTGGCGCTCTTCGGATCATCACGTACACTGCGAGCTGTGTGACACGTTGCATTGTCCTGCTGGTCGATGCCATCGTGACGAGGAAAAATAAACTGGATGAAGGAGGAACCATGGTCCCCATAGATTCATACTTGTGTTGAACCACTGTGCCGTCAGAATGACGATATCACTCAGGGAATGCCGCGAAAACATTCCCCAGACGGTAGTGTTCTCTTCTTGTGCTTTCAGACGTACAAGCCAATGGCCATTTGTCCGATGGACCATAAAGCGTGAGTCATCTGGAAAGGCCCCCTGTCGCCACTCAGTGCACGTCCAGTTGCGATAATTGCGCGCAGATTCCACTCTTGGTTGCCGATGAACCTGACATGAAAATTCCCCCCTTCGTCGCTGATGAACAGCAGTCAATATTGGTGCAATAACCAGGCGCCTGTTGCGGAGATCCATATGTAGCAACGTTCGCTAAACGGTCGTTGAGTTATTGAACGCAGTTTTCCGAAATTCCTTCACCAGGGAAGACGAATGGAATAGTCCAGACTTTGAAACACGAACAGCTGCTAGCATGAGTTTCTTAGAAGTAGATACCTTAGGGGTTGCGAAGCAACTCAAATCGCTTGATACGGGCAAGTCTTCAGGTCCAGATTGTATACCGATTAGGTTCCTTTCAGATTACACTGATGCAATAGCTCCCTACTTAGCAATCATATACAACCGCTCGCTCACCGATAAATCTGTACCTACAGATTAGAAAATTGCGCAGGTCGCACCAGTGTTTAAGAAGGGTAGTAGGAGTAATCCATCAAACTACAGACCTATATCATTGACGTCGGTTTGCAGTAGGGTTTTGGAGCATATACTGTATTCAAACATTATGAATCACCTCGAAGGGAACGATCTATTGATACGTAATCAGCATGGTTTCAGAAAACATCGTTCTTGTGCAACGCAGCTAGCTCTTTATTCGCTCGAAGTAATGGCCGCTATCGACAGGGGATCTCAGGTTGATTCCGTATTTCTGGATTTCCGGAAAGCTTTTGACACAGTTCCTCACAAGCGACTTCTAATCAAGCTGCGGGCCTATGGGGTATCGTCTCAGTTGTGCGACTGGATTCGTGATTTCCTGTCAGGAAGGTCGCAGTTCGTAGTAATAGACGGCAAATCATCGAGTAAAACTGAAGTGATATCAGGTGTTCCTCAGGGAAGCGTCCTGGGACCTCTGCTGTTCCTGGTCTATATAAATGGCCTGGGTGGCAATCTGAACAGTTCTCTTAGGTTGTTCGCAGATGATGTTCTGATTTACCGTCTAGTAAGGTCATTCGAAGACCAGTATCAGTTGCAAAGCGATTTAGAAAAGATTGCTGTATGGTGTGGCAGGTGGCAGTTGACGCTAAATAACGAAAAGTGTGAGGTGATCCATATGAGTTCCAAAAGAAATCCGTTGGAATTCGATTACTCGATAAATAGTACAATTCTCAAGGCTGTCAATTCAACTAAGTACCTGGGTGTTAAAATTACGAACAACTTCTGCTGGAAAGACCACATAGATAATATTGTGGGGAAGGCGAGCCAAAGGTTGCGTTTCATTGGCAGGACACTTAGAAGGTGCAACAAGTCCACTAAAGAGACAGCTTACACTACACTCGTTCGTCCTCTGTTAGAATATTGCTGCGCGGTGTGGGATCCTTACCAGGTGGGATTGACGGGGGACATCGAAAGGATGCAAAAAAGGGCAGCTTGTTTTCTATTATCACGTAATAGGGGAGAGATTGTGGCAGATATTATACGCGAGTTGGGATGGAAGTCAATAAGCAAAGACTTTTTTCGTCGCGGCGAGATCTATTTACGAAATTTCAGTCACCAACTTTCTCTTCTGAATGCGAAAATATTTTGTTGACCCCAACCTACATAGGTAGGAATGATCATCAAAATAAAGTAAGCACTTAAATGTCAATTGCAGAGTGATCATGTAGATGTAGATGAAGGGAAGTATTGGTAAGCCCTCGATTCATTTGTGCGGTCACTTGCTCAAGAGTTGCATTCTGCTCCCCCCGTAAAGATCTCCGCAGCAGTCGTAGTCGCCGCCGGTTTTGGATAGCGCCATTTTTCCATGCACGCGCGGGCCGGGGTGGCCGAGCGGTTCTAGGCGCTACAGTTTGGAACCGCGCGACGGCTACGGTCGCAGGTTCGAATCCTGCCTCGGGCATGGATGTGTGTGATGTCCTTAGGTTAGTTAGGTTTAAGTAGTTCTAAGTTCTAGGGGACTGATGACCACAGCAGTTGAGTCCCATAGTGCTCAGAGCCATTTTTTTTTAAGCAACTGCCTCCTGTCTTACACCTTTTGTAATCTGAGAAATTTGTTCCTATTCTTCTGTTGTTACTGTTGCTTCTTGGTTTTTATATGTATTGTATATTATCAATCTCTTCCTAAAACTTACAGCTAATTTTCTAAGAATTTCGAAGATCTTACACTATACTGTCTAATGTCATTTCCAGGTCGGTGGACCCTATGAGCGTAATTTGATTTTTATTAAGTCCTGCTTCCAGGTTTAATCACAGCGTCAGAACTGCCTCTTTGACGTCTTTACCTTTCCTAAAGCTAAACTAATCGTCATCTAACAGATCGCCTGTCTTCTTTTCCATTCTCCTTACATTATTTTTGTCATCAGCTTGAATACGTGAGCTGTAAAGCTGATTATGCGATAGTTTTCTCACGTATCTATCTAAGTTATCTGCGGAGTTTTATCGATGATGTATTTCCGAAAGTCTGATGGTATGTCGCCATTCTCATAGATTCTACACATCAACTTGAACACTCGTCTGTTAGCTACTTTCCCCAATGATTTTATAATCTGAGATGAAATGTTATCTATCCCTTCTGCCTTATTTGATCTGAACTCTTTCAAGCTCTTTTGAATTCTGACTCCAATATGCCATGTCATCTAACAAGGTAATGGCCCAAGCCGACATGTCGAAACCTGTCCTCAAATTTTTTGTGCAGGAAAGAAATGTAAGGTCAAAATTTTAGCTGCTAAGACACACTGCAATTTTTTTCTTATATGTTGAACATTGCCAAATTCGTCGCTCCCCAGGCAGCTGGAGGGGTGTACACCCCTGCAGTAACTGAAGCAGACAGCACATGCGCTAGAGGGCAGTCGCTATCTTTGATTGACGCCACATCCATAAACAGGTAACATGACAAATGCGATCGCAGTTTGTAAAGCGAATTTCAGTTTCTGTTGATGGATTTTCTAACAATTGTTCACGGTCTATATTTGCTCAAATTTGAAATTCATTTAATACCCATAATAATTAGTAAACTAGCCCTTGGCAGTATTGCTAAGTTTTATGAGTGGACATAAGACTGAATTAATTTTCTTAGCGATATATGCTTGCTAATAGCATTTGTCTTTGTGCTGGTTCCAGAGTTTCACAGTAACGTGGAATCCAATTAACGTTTAAACCTTGCAAAGATGAAATATGAAGAATGTGGTATGCAATCGAAATCACCTAATTCTTCTGAAGACCTACATGTCTATTATTTATTAGTTAATTTCGTGGACATTCATTTGAATGCTTTCTCTCTTTCGTGAGAAATTGTGGAAACATTAGAGGAAACAGGAAATGTCTCGAACGATGATTCGTGTGGTAAATAAAGCCCAGAATAAAAACAGAGCAACTTTCAAGCGCCCTCCCCCCCCCAAAAAAAAAATTACATTAATAACTTCCAGTGAGAAAGAAAAGGCTATAAATTTTTGTTTAAACAAAGGAGGGAGAAAATGCGTATACGTAAGCAGTGACAAGGCCGATTACCTTTCGTAAATCTGAACAAGAACCGTATAAATGGAAGAAATATTTACATGAAATACGAAATATGCGCCAAAATGAGACTTGCAAAAATGTGAAGGAAAAACTGTTCGGAAGATTTAGAACTGTTCGTGAGAGTCAGACCACTGTGGCAAAGCAAGATCTATGAGACTGGGCACTCTGAATTGCAAGTGAGATGAACACTGGTGACTTCCAGGCTTCTTAGACCTAATTAAACAGATTCAGGATATTATAGAAAAAACAGTAAGTCTCAAAATTACAAAGTTTACCTCAAGTAAAAGTGTAGATCAGATGTCATTAATAGGTACTGCAGTACAGTGAAAGCCGTAGCTGACGTGAGCACAAAGCTGCTTGTTATCCCCTAAAATGTTTCGTACAAAAACATAGTCAGGTTTTGTGCAAGAACTGTGTGCAGACTACACTTCATCATTTGGAGCGAAAAAAGCAGATTCGTTTGTGCTGTCTATGAATGCTCTGACATGTTATAAAAAGTGACGAGTATCAGTGGATTACTGTTTCCGCAGCTTCATATCTGTTTTTAGTAACATCAAGGATAGTTAGGACTGTATAGTTGCAAAAATGTTGAATTCGTTGCTTTTGTTGGAATCTTGGCCTAGAAATTTTCAGAAAATTGTCAGACAACATAATTTCCCATAGCTCTTTGTCATTTCAGGTTAGCGGAAGAGTACTGTTAAACTTCAGTAATTTCTGCATTGCCAATTTACGTCACCACATTTTACGAGTTTTATCGAGTATGCCTAGTATGCAGGACAATATGCAGAATACTAGTCACGACTATTTCTTACACCATTCCAGCTGGGTCTAAATAAGACTAACAATGACTGAAGTGCCTGAAAGCATTAATAAAAGAATTATTACGTGTGCCTGGTGTAAGGAAATTTTTGTCCAGTAGACACTTCGCATATTTATGACGACTACAGGAATAAACAAGGAACTGCTTCATTATAAGCAAAATACACATCACTGAAAAATTATCATAAGAATTGTGCTAGAGGCATTATTATAAAATATTTCATGTCAACAAATTCAAGTCCTAATCGATGGAAGTCGTCTATAATGTAACATCAGGCACTGCCGGTCGTGTAAGAACTACATCTACAAAAGTTCAGCCGTCGATATGAACTGGAAGTTGTTCAAAAAATTCGTGATTCGAGACATTCTTGGTAAGGTTTAAGTGTTTAAAATTGGCGTGTGTGCGTTTTGGACTTAGCGCCGATTCGCGTGCTAGACAGAAAGAGCTGTATAAACTGCTGTTACAAGCTGTTCTTCGTGACGCAAACCTGAGTTAACTTCAACATTTTTTAAATAATTGCTCTGCGCCTTAGCAGAAAAAGTTCTACAGTGCGTTTCTTCCCGTGTATTTTCAATGTGTGAAAAATTACGGGATAGGTTTCGACATGTCGGACTGGACCATTCCCTAGTCAGTGCTCAGTGCACAGACTGTTCGGCATGAGGGATTGTGTCTCATGGCTTCTCAACTAGAGCTTCCCTTTCTTATCTTTTAACTCTTACAATTGATTCTGTTTCCTGTGACAGTTATACACTGAAGCTTCAAAGAAACTGGTATAGGCCTGAGTATTAAAATACAGAGAATTTTAAATCTGCATATTACGGCACTGTGGTCGGGAACAGCAAGTGTCTGGCGCAGATGTTAGTGCGGTTATTGCTGCTACAGTTGCAGGTCATCAAGTTTTAAGTGAGTTTGGACAACATGGTGTTATAGTCGACGCACGAGCGACGGTACACAGCATCTCCGAAGTAGCGATAAAGTGGGGATTTCCCTGTACGACTATTTCACGAGTGTACTGTGAATATCAGGAACCCTGTAAAAAATCGAATCTCCGGCATCGCCACGGCCGGAAAAAGATCCTGCAAGAACCGGACCAACGACAGCTGAAGAGAATCGTTGAACGTGACACAAGAGCAACCCTTCCGCAAAATTGCTGCAGATTTCAATGCTGGGCCATCAACAACTGCCAGCGTGCGAACCAATCGACGAAATATCACCGATATGGGCTTTCGGAGCCGAAGGCCTACTCGTGTTCCCTCAATGAATGGACGACACAGAGCTTTACGCCTCGCCTGGGACCGTCAACACCGACATTGGACTGTTGATGACTGTAAATATGTTGCCTGGTCGGACGTGTCTCGTTTGAAATTGTATCGAACGGATGGACATGTACGGGTATGGAGACAACCTCATGAATCCATGGAATCTGCATTTCAGCAGGGGACTGTTCAAGCTGGTGGAGTCTCTGTAACGGTGTGGGACGTATGCAGTTGGAGTGGTATGGGACCCCCGAAACTTCCAGATACGATTCTGACGGGTGACACGTACGTAGGCATCCTGTTTGATCACCTGCATTCAGGTACATTGTGCATTCCGACGGATTTGGGCAATTTCAGCAGGACAATGCTACACCCCACACGTCGAGAATTGCTACAGAGTGGCTCCAGGGACACTCTTCTGAGTGTGAACTCTTCCGCTGGCCACCAAACTCCCCAGACATGAGCATTATTGAGCATATCTGGGGATGTCTGAAACGTGCTGTTCAGAAGAGATCTCCACTCCCTCGTAGTCTTACGCATTTATGGACAGCTATGCAGGGTTGATGGATTCCTCAAAAAATGGTTCAAATGGCTCTGAGCACTATGGGACTTAACATCTGTGGTCATCAGTCCCCTAGAACTTAGAACTACTTAAACCTAACTAACCTAAGGACATCACACACGTCAATGCCCGAGGCAGGATTCGAACCTGCGACCGTAGCAGTCGCACGGTTCCGGACTGAAGCGCTTAGAACCGCTCGGCCACCGCGGCCGGCATGGATCCCTCCAGCACTACTTCAGACATTAGTGGAGTCCATGCCACGTCGTGTTGCGGCACTTCTACGAGCTGGCGGAGGCCCTAACACGATATTAGGCAGGTGTACCAGTTTCTTTCGTTTTTCAGTGTAGATAACCGTTTCTCCTTACGTTTTACCTACGCTACCTTCAGCATTTCCTATGTTCTGTTTGCTAGGATTTTTTTTTAATCGAGTTGTAAAGCTGGTATTATATTCCGCAGTTGGGTTACCGGGGTCTGGAGGGAAGGATAGGAGGCGACAGACAGCGGCGGTGCCGAGCGCCTGGCAGCTTCGTGTCCCGAGGGCGGGGCGCGCTGCTCGCCGGATCACATCCTGGTTGCGTCACCGTAGCCCACATTCCGGGGGCGGCCGCCGCGAAGCCCGCCCCTGCTCTCGCGACACGCACACCAGGTCGCCGAATGTCGGCCACGGCGCCGCTGCGATGCGCCGCCCTCTCGCTGAAACGTACTCGCTAAGCTGCAACCATACGAGGTGGCTCTGCTGTTGAAAGTACATTCGTCATCGAAACGGCTGTGTTTCCGAACTCCATCCGAGCATTCTGGTATGGCTCCCAAAGAGATTTCTCATATTATTTCACGGGAATTCGACTAAGATACGAAAAATAGCAGTTATAAGAGTCGAGGGGCATGAAAGGGAAGCAGTGGTTGGGAAGGGAGTGAGACAGGGTTGTAGTCTATCCCCGATGCTATTCAATCTGTATATTGAGCAAGCAGTAAAGGAAACCAAAGAAAAGTTCGGAGTAGGCATTAAAATCCATGGAGAAGAAATAAGACCTTTGAGGTTCGCCGATGACATTGTAATTCTGTCAGAGACGGCAAAGGACGTGGAAGAGCAGTTGAACAGAATGGACAGCTTCTTGGAAGGAGTATATAAGATGAACATCAACAAAAGCAAAACGAGGATAATGGAATGTAGTAGAGTTAAATTGGGCGATTGTGAGGGAATTAGATTAGGAAATGAGACACTTAAAGTAGTAAACGAGATTTGGTATTTTGGGAGGAAAATAACTGATGATGGTCGAAGTAGAGAGGTTATAAAATGTAGACTGGCAATGGCAAGGAAAGCGTTTCTGAAGAAGAGAAATTTGTTAACAGCATAAATAGTTTGGACAAGAAGAGAAGCTTTCGAAATGTGGTGCTACAGAAGAATGCTGAAGATTAGATGGGTAATCATATAACTAATGAGGAGGTATTGAATACAATTGGGGAGAAGAGGAGTTTGTGGCAAACTTGACGAGAAGAAGGGACCGGTTGGTAGAATATGTTCTGAGGCATCAAGGGATCACCAATTTAGTATTGAAGGACAGCGTGGAGGGTACAAATCGTAGAGGGAGACCAAGAGATGAGTACACTAAGCAGATTCAGAAGCTTGTAGGTTGCAGTAGGTACTGGGAGATGAAGAAGTTTGCACAGGCTAGAGTAGCATGGAGAGCTGCATCAAACCAGTGTCTGGACTGAAGAGCACAACAACAACAACAGCAACAACAACGAAAAATAGAAAAAATCGGACAAGTGCCAGTTGGTCTCACACTCCGACGTTTCCGTACAAACTTAAGGGTGACAGTTATGTGAAATAAAATCGTCATAACTTGTGAACAGTTTGCGCTAGAACGTTCAAACTGCACGGTTGGCCGTGTGGCACGGTGGGAATTAGTACGCGCATTATGGTTTCTTTTACGACGAAGCCCACTTTCATTTGGATCGGTTCGTC
Organism: Schistocerca americana; assembly: GCF_021461395.2. NCBI lineage: Eukaryota > Metazoa > Arthropoda > Insecta > Orthoptera > Acrididae > Schistocerca > Schistocerca americana. The sequence goes on along the minus strand of NC_060120.1, from coordinate 1,037,875,180 downwards.
AGCAATCAAAATTGGTGCATTTGGGGGACTGGGAATCCACATTTCGCGATCGAGAAATCTCTTCACCCTCAAGGGGTGACTGTATGGTGTCCAATGTCCAGTCACGGAATAATCGGTGCGATATTCCTTGTCAGCACGGTGAGTACCCAACTGTTCGTGAAGGTGTTGGAAGATGACTTCATCCCCATTATCCGAAGTGACCCAGATTTTGACAAGATGTGGTTGATGCAAGGCAGAGCTCGATCCGATCGAAGCAGTGGATCGTTTGATGTGCTGGAGGAGCCCTTTGGGGACTTCATTCTTTATCTGGGGTACCCAGAGGCCACTGGCATCGGCCCCGATTGGCCTGCATATTCCCCGGATCTCAACACATGTAACTCCTTTTTGTGAGACTGTATTAAGGGGAAGGTGTGCAGCAATAACCCCAAGACCATTGCTGAGTTGTAAACAGCCGTTCTGGATGTCATGGAGAGCGTCAATTTTCCGACACTTCAGCGGGTCATGCAGAATTTCACCATTCGTCTGCGACACATCATCGCCAATGGTGGAGGGCACACCGAACATGTCACAGCCTAAATCCGAATATTTGTAAAGACGTTAACGTATTGAATAAAATACATGCACGCGGTAGTTTCCAACTAATTTACGATTTTTTCACAAAATTCAGTAATTGTCATCCTATAGACAGTTATTCCATGCAGAGAATCGATGTTGTTGTTGTGGTCTTCAGTCCTGAGACTGGTTTGATGCAGCTCTCCATGCTACTCTATCCTGTGCAAGCTTTTTCATCTCCCAGTACCTACTGCAACCTACATCCTTCTGAATCTGCTTAGTGTATTCATCTCTTGGTCTCCCTCTACGATTTTTACCCTCCACACTGCCCTCCAATACTAAATTGGTGATCCCTTGATGCCTCAGAACATGTCCTACCAACCGATCCCTTCTTCTGGTCAAGTTGTGCCACAAACTTCTCTTCTCCCCAATCCTATTCACTACTTCCTCATTAGTTATGTGATCTACCCATCTAATCTTCAGCATTCTTCTGTAGCACCACATTTCGAAAGCTTCTATTCTCTTCTTGTCTAAACTATTTATCGTCCATGTTTCACTTTCATACATGGCTACACTCCATACGAATACATTCAGAAATGACTTCCTGACACTTAAATCAATACTGGATGTTAACAAATTTCTCTTCTTCAGAAACGCTTTCCTTTCCATTGCCAGCCTACATTTTATATCCTCTCTACTTCGACCATCATCAGTTATTTTGCTCCCCAAATAGCAAAACTCCTTTACTACTTTAAGTGCCTCATTTCCTAATCTAATTCCCTCAGCATCACCCGACTTAATTAGACTACATTCCATTATCCTTGTTTTGCTTTTGTTGTTGTTCATCTTATATCCTCCTTTCAAGACACTGTCCATTCCATTCAACTGCTCTTCCAAGTCCTTTGCTGTCTCTGACAGAATTACAATGTCATCGGCGAACCTCAAAGTTTTTATTTCTTCTCCGTGAATTTTAATACCTACTCTGTATTTTTCTTTTGTTTCCTTTACTGCTTGCTCAATATACAGATTGAACAACATCGGGGAGAGGCTACAACCCTGTCTTACTCCCTTCCCAACCACTGCTTCCCTTTCATGTCCCTCGACTCTTATAACGGCCATCTGGTTTCTGTACAAATTGTAAATAGCCTTTCGCTCCCTGTATTTTACCCCTGCCACCTTTAGAATTTGAAAGAGAGTATTCCAGTCAACATTGTCAAAAGCTTTCTCTAAGTCTACAAATGCTAGAAACGTAGGTTTGCCTTTCCTTAATCTTTCTTCTAAGATAAGTCGTAAGGTCAGTATTGCCTCATGTGTTCCAGTGTTTCTACGGAATCCAAACTGATCTTCCCCGAGGTTGGCTTCTACTAGTTTTTCCATTCGTCTGTAAAGAATTCGTGTTAGTATTTTGCAGCTGTGACTTATTAAGCTGATAGTTCGGTAATTTTCACATCTGTCAACACCTGCTTTCTTTGGGATTGGAATTATTATATTCTTCTTGAAGTCTGAGGGTATTTCGCCTGTTTCATACATCTTGCTCACCAGATGGTAGAGTTTTGTCAGTACTGGCTCTCTCACGGCCGTCAGTAGTTCCAATGGAATATTGTCTACTCCGGGGGCCTTGTTTCGACTCAGGTCTTTCAGTGCTCTGTCAAACTCTTCACGCAGTATCATATCTCCCATTTCATCTTCATCTACATCCTCTTCCATTTCCATAATATTGTCCTCAAGTACATCGCCCTTGTATAGACCCTCTATATACTCCTTCCACCTTTCTGCTTTCCCTTCTTTGCTTAGAACTGGGTTTGCATCTGAGCTCTTGATATTCATACAAGTCGTTCTCTTATCTCCAAAGGTCTCTTTAATTTTCCTGTAGGCAGTATCTATCTTACCCCTAGTGAGATAGGCCTCTACATCCTTACATTTGTCCTCTAGCCATCCCTGCTTAGCCATTTTGCACTTCCTGTCGATCTCATTTTTAAGACGTTTGTATTCCTTTTTGCCTGATAACCTAGGCGATTTTCATCTGTTACCGATATAAATACTGTCAAGATATTGGTTTCAGAGATCCTAAGACTGTAGAGAATATTTAATTTTAAGTTTATCCGTAATTTCGCATTCGCTATTGTAATTTGTCGTTTACTTTATCAATTTTAGAATTTTATTAACGTGCTATGAAAATTGGCAACTGGAGATGCGTTGACTTCGTCTGCTCTCGTCCCTGTCGCGATTACTGATAAAATTTGACGGAAGTCTCCAGAGAAGGGCTATTGTTACGCAAATGTCGAATTGTTCCGTGGAATGCTTCAGCGGACGTTTTATGGTCTATCGGTACCTCATACTAAACAATGGAAGAGCGATCTTCCATCAGTTACCAGCATTACTTTGCTCTGAACGATTACAGATGCCATACGTGTCGCACGCATAAACCGTCAGGTACTGTTGTTTGTATGCAGTGTGAGCAGCTCGTAAAGGGCCTGCGATGTTATCGCCGGCGCGGTGCGGTAGTCGAGTGGCTTTCTGCCTACCTCTGCTCGATGGCAAAGGCATCGTTTTCACAGTGACAGGGGACTTCATCTAAGCGTAGCTCAGCCAAGTAGCACGAAATATTTGTAAATTATATACATGGGCCTTCTTAATGAGTTACTCTGTCTACTACTGAAAACAAGATCAAAATTCCTGCAGTAGAACCTAAGATTCTTCACGGATTACGAATGCAGTCTAAGTTTCTAATGGAAAAATGTGGTATTGAACTAATATGATTACAGATGAACAATTTTCGTGTTTTTTCGCTTCTTGCCAAATTTCATGATCCTGGATCAACTAGAAGTATTGTACAGGTTTTAATGAGCGCCTTCGCAAGAATAAAAAGTGAGCGTGTCTTTTGATTGTATTGACTTACAAGTTTAAAGTTTTTTCACCGTCAAGGGACAGTAGACCGTAGTATGCACATAAATTTTAACTTGATACGTCTACTCGTTCGTGAGAAAAAGGTATCTTAAAACAGTCGGAGAGACTGAAAACTACAGAAACGATGAGAAAACGTGGACTGATGTTTTAAGGTCATTTCGTTCCCACGAATGAAAAAAAGGGTATACAGGAGAATTTTTGAACGTTTCAATTGAAAAAAAAACCTAACGGTGCTTGTGGCTCGAAGAAATCACAAATGATCTGAAAGAGATGAAGATTGAAGAAAATGAAATTCTGAACAGAGATATTTTCACAAGGAGGTTTTAGATTCCCATCTCCTGAGAGAACCAAAACAGAAAACTAGAGCGATTTGATCAGAAGTTCCAGAACATATCACCCTCATCGAATGAAAAATTGTTGGGGAAATAAAGTTAAATCCGAAGTAGTTAGATACCGGTACGCAGTCCACAGGCGGCTCAGATCGATACAGGAAAAGTAATAAAACGAGTGTAAATTCCATATCCACAAACTTTAGATGTATATATATTTATTTTTAAACAGCATACACTCATTTCAATTCTTTCTGCAGGACATCGTTGTATGTGATCGGTTTGAGATGTAAAGGACAGAAATTAAAGAGCAGAAGTGCAACAGTTGCCACAGAATACACCTGTGTTATTCTGAAACAGGAGCTTCGCGTGTAATACAATAAAATGTAAATTGGATAATTAGGTTAATGGCGTGAATGTATGATTTGCAAAAAAAGTGAAGGTGGAGCTGATTTCTACAAATTTTTGTAGACGTATGTATGTGTATATGTATTGAACCGGGGACCTAGAAACGACGGAGAAGCTTCGTCCCGCCGTAGCCCTCAGTGGTTCACAGCCCCACAACAGACTACAGCAGTCCACCCACCTCACCGCCGCCCCACACCGAACCCAGGGGTATTGTGCGATTCGGCCCCCAGTGGACACCCCCCCCCCCCCCCCCCCCCCAGTCCTTCTCCCGTCCCCCTCCTCGGGAACGTCTCATACCAGACGAGTGTAACCCAAAATGATTGCGTGTTAGAATAATAATGGTGTACGCGTACGTGGTAACGGTGTTTGCGCAGCAGTCGCCGACACAGTGTAACTGAGCCGGAACAAGGGGAGCCAGCCCGCATTGGCCGAGGTAGATGGAAAACCGCTTTAAAAACCATCCACAGACAGGCCGACACACCGGACTTCGACACTAGTCCGCCGGGCGGATTCGTGCCAGGGACCGGCACGCCTTCCCGCCCGGGATTCAGCGCATGAGACCGCGCTGCTAGCCGAGCGGGCTTTGTAAACGTAACTTTATACGTAATAAAATTAAATAAAAAATGCAACACGTTATATTTATCGCTTTAAAAATAGAAAAACGTCCGGTGTTACACAAAATAACACTTTACTCTCTGTTTCATTGTCATAGGGATTCGCAAAACAGTCTTTTAAAGTATATTTCCTCCGTAATTTTTATAAGATTTTCTCAATCGTTTTCTTTCCTCGCGCGTTTGCACTCGTGGTCTCATTGTAATTTACGAATTGATTCAAGACTTCTTCACAAACAAAATACAACACGTCGCTCTTGACGGATCAAAATAGACAACTGCGACAGTAATTTCGTGGGTGCCCCAAGGAACTGTGATGGGACTTTTACTGTTGAGGGTTGGGTTGATTTGGGGGGAGGAGACCAAACTGCGAGGTCATCGGTCTCATCGGATTAGGTATGGACGGGGAAGGAAGTCGGCCGTGCACTTTAAAGGAACCATTGCGGCATTTGCCTGGAGCGATTTAGGGAAATAACGAGAAACCTAAATCAGGATAACCGGACGGGGGTTTGAACCGTCGTCCTCCCGAATGCGAGTCCAGTGTGCTAACCATTGCGCCACCTCGTTCGGCGTCCTTTACTGTTTACACTGTATATAAATGATCCAGTAGAAGGCGTCGGAAGCTCTTTAGGGCTGTTCGTGGATGATGCGTTTGCGTATAAAACGTAGCAGCGCCAGAAGACACTAATGATGTGCAGAGGAACCTACAGAGGACTGATGACTGGCAGTTGACCCTGAACGTAAATGACATATTGTGCAGACATAGGAATACAAATCCGCTACTGTATAGCTACATCACTGATGACAAATTGCTGGAAGTGCACCTACAGTAAAATGTCTAGGAGTAACTATCCAGAGATACTACACGTAGAATGACCACATAAACCAAATAGTAGGAAAAAGCAGTTGCGAGATTGAGATTCATGGGAAGAATAGGATGAATTCCAGTTCCTTAATTGTAATTCATCCACTGCTTACACCACTGCAGAGGTGCTCAACAAATTGCAGTGGCAGACGCTACAAGAGAAGCGTTGTGCACCGCGGGGAGAGAGAATACTTTGCAGGAAGAATGGAAAAACGTATTACCTCCTCCCACGTACGCCCCGCGAAATGTCCACAACGAGAAAATTCGAGAAAGATTTAATACGAAGGTTTACCGACAAATATTCTTCCCCACGAGCCATTAGCGAATTGAATAACGAAGGAGGGATCAGATAGTGCTACCAGAAGCATCCTCGGCCAGACACCGTCATGTGGGTTGGGGAGTGCTGATGTAGACGTAGATTACGGTGCACTGCTGCTAGAACGGGAGCAAGTTCTTCAGCATACTCCATGTAGAGTTGCATAGCAATCCTATCGGGTCCAGTCGTCTTTCTTATTTTGAGCGATTTCAGCCGATTTTCTCTATGACGTCACATATCTGTCATTTTGACGTTCTTGTAAGGATTTAAAGGATGAATCACAGTGCGATATTCTGCAGTGACATAATTTTGGAAAACAGAATTTAGTATTTCTGCCTTCTCTCCGTTAAACTTCATTCTTTTTCTTTAAGCTTTGTCGCAATCACTTTTTTATGATACATTCACAGCCAGTTTCGGCATTCACAGGCCATTTTCAGATGCTGCAACAGAGAACAGAAGAGCTTAAATTAACACCTGAAACAAGTCCAGTTATTTTCACTAGATCTAATTGTGAGCTTAGTAAAGTGCAATTAACATGCCGCCCATATGCTTGATACATATCGGCGGCATTTGATGAAAAAGTGTTCATGCGTTGCCAACTAAATGTATAATCAGAAATCGAAGAATTATATACCTTCAACCGTGTGTACTTTTTCTTCCCCAATCTTTGCGTGCGTCCTCTATAAGACAATCTTCAATCGTAAAAACGGTAAAATGTGAGACTTGTTACAGTTATGTGCTTTGTATCCCGCCTGGACGTCGGCGCGTGGGTCTGCTCCTGAAAACTGAAGGGTAGGCCGAATGTAGGAAGCTAGAAGGAGCAGGTGAGGTACAACTCTCGGTACTGCATCATCATCATCATCATCATCATCATCATCATTTAAGACTGATTATGCCTTTCAGCGTTCAGTCTGGAGCATAGCCCCCCTTATAAAATTCCTCCATGATCCCCTATTCAGTGCTAACATTGGTGCCTCTTCTGATGTTAAACCTATTACTTCAAAATCATTCTTAACCGAATCCAGGTACCTTCTCCTTGGTCTGCCCTCGGTACTGCAGTTAAAGTAAAAGTGGATTTACTATATCACGACACAATGAATACACAACTTTGTACTGAGGAGCACGTAGGTGCGAAGCCGGATGTATCAAAGCTAACACCGGCAAAGTCTGTAGTGGCTCGCCCACTATGAAAATGGAACAACGTTAGTTGGTCGTCTGCTCGTGAACAAAATGGGCTGAATCTGGAGCGGCGCTCGTAGAGCTGCACTGCGCCGGCTAGAGGGCGCTGTGGTCGGCGAAGATCTTCCACTCTCGTAGTGCCAACCTAAGAACTTGCACCTACGCGGTGGCATCGAAGCTATCGATACCGCAAATGTCAATCTGTTATTCGTCAAATATGAAAGTAAATTCAGGTCGTTAAAACAGTAAAACCTATTTAGAACAAAGTAAGATCTTTTTGGCATATTTTTCAATGCCCAGTGGCGCTGCACTTCCGGCTGCAAGATGTTTAGGCCACAGCGCATGAACTTAGTAGAGCTGACACGGAATGGACAATCAGGGGAGTTGCTCATTGCAGCTCGCTGGCACTATACTTTCGGCTGCAAGGTGTTTGCGTTAGATGCGTAGATTTTAGCAAGCGCATAAGCTATCCGGACAGCTCAGTGCGACACGCTCGCGTCTAGCAAAAACAATGTGGAAGGAAAATGATGATGATGATGATGATGATGATGATGATGATGATGATGATTATGATTATGATGATGATTGGTTTGTAGGGCGCTCAACTGCGCGGTTATCAGGGCCTTTACAAATTACCATCGTTACTCAGTCCAAACTCGCCACTTTCAGGAATGATGATGAAATGATGAGGGCAGCACAAACACCCAGTCATCTTGAGGCAGGTGAAAAACCCTGACCCCGCCGGGAATCGAACGCGGGACTGGGGAAGGAAAAGTGCACTTGGAGTATATGCATAATTCCCTGGTTTCTGATTTTATGTTTAGCTGACAACGCATGAACACTTGTTCATCAAATGCCGCCCAAAGCTATGAACCGTATGCATGTTAACAGCGCTTTACGAAGCTCACAAGTAGTCCTAGTGACTGTAATTGCACTTGTTTCATGTTTTAAGTGTTTCTATTTTATATTACAGCGTCTGAAGTTGGTCATCGATTATGTCATGGAAAAGTGACTGTCCGCGTTGTCTGGGCCGCCTTGACCCGGTTCGCGCGGCTCCCACCGTCGGAGGTTCGAGTCCTCCCTCGGGCATGGGTGTGTGTTTTGTCCTTAGTTGGTTAGTTTCAGATAGATTAAGTAGTGTGTAAGCCTAGGGACCGATGACTTCCTCAGTTTGGACCCATAGGACCTTAGCACAAATTTCCAAAAAAGTGACTGTGTTAAAGACAAAGCAAAAAATTAATAAAATTATTTACAATACCTCAACGTCTTTGTAAGAGGAATGTTAGTTTTTCCAAAATCCTTCGTTTCGATATCATTATGATGTCGAAGAGTATGCTAAGATGACTTTGATCCATTTACTGATTTAACATAAAGTCAAATCTTAACAGGATTTTCCGTGGGATAGGTAGACTGAATTATCAGTAGATAGACGTTTCGGTTTGTATCGCAAGTATCCTGCCTCTAGCTGTACTTTACATGATACGTAACCTCCACCACAAACCGTCAGCCGGCTTTCGTAGTATTGATGTAGATGTATTACGTATGAAGTTAACAAAAATCTGGATAAATCAGCTGTATCTACAATTTTTTTTTGTTTGTAAATCATTCAAGCCATTAACCTAAATGTCAAGTTTCTTTTTCTTACTGTGCACTGCTGCTAGGACTGGAGCAAGTTCTTTAGCGTATTCTTTGCAGAGTTGGCTAGGAACCCCATCAGGTCCAGTCATCATCCTTATTTTGAGCGATTTCATTCGATTTCCTAACCCACGGTCAAATTATTTCTACAGCTGTCAATTTGACGTTGTTGTCACGATTTAAAGAATAAATCACTGTACGATATTCTGCAATGAAATATTTTTTGAAAGAGGAATTTACTATTTCTGCCTTCTCTCTGTTGTGCTGGGCCTGATGGGATACCAGTTCGATTGTACACAGAATACGTGAAGGAACTTGCCCCCCTTCTTGCAGCGGTGTACCGTAGGTCTCTAGAAGAGTGTAGCGTTCCAAAGGATTGGAAAAGGGCACAGATCATCCCCGTTTTCAAGAAGGGACGTCGAACAGATGTGGAGAACTATAGACCTATATGTCTAACGTCGATCAGTAGTAGAATTTTGGAACGCGTATTATGTTCGAGTATAATGACTTTTCTGGAGACTAGTAATCTACTCTGTAAGGATGAGCATGGGTGTCGAAAAAGACGATCGTGTGAAACCCAGCTCGCGCTATTCGTCCACGAGACGCAGAGGGCCATAGACACGGGTTCCCAGGTAGATGCCGTGTTTCTTGACTTCCGCAAGGCGTTCGATACAGTTCCCCACAGTCGTTTAATGAACAAAGTAAGAGCATATGGACTATCAGACCAATTGTGTGATTGGATTGAGGAGTTCCTAGATAACAGGACGCAGCATGTCATTCTCAATGGAGAGAAGTCTTTCGAAGTAAGAGTGATTTCAGGAGTGCCGCAGGGGAGTGTCGTAGGACCGTCGCTATTCACAATATACATAAATGACCTTGTGGATGACATCGGAAGTTCACTGAGGCTTTTTGCGGATGATGCTGTGGTATATCGAGAGGTTGTAACAATGGAAAATTGTACTGAAATGCAGGAGGATCTGCAGCGAATTGACGCATGGTGCAGGGAATGGCAATTGAATCTCAATGTAGACAAGTGTAATGTGCTGCTAACACATAGAAAGAAAGATCGCTTATCATTTACCTACAATATAGCTGGCAGAAACTGGAAGCAGTTAATTCCATAAATTATCTGGGAGTACGCATTAGGAGTGATTTAAAATGGAATGATCACATAAAGTTGATCGTCGGTAAAGCAGATGCCAGACTGAGATTCATTGGAAGAATCCTAAGGAAATGCAATCCGAAAACAAAGGAAGTAGGTTACAGTACGCTTGTTCACCCACTGCTTGAATACTGCTCAGAAGTGTGGGACCCGTACCAGATAGGGTTGATAGAAGAGATAGAGAAGATCCGACGGAGAGCAGCGCGCTTCGTCACAGGATCATTTAGTAATCGCGAAAGCGTTACGGAGATGATAAACTCCAGTGGAAGACTTTGCAGGAGAGACGCTCAGTAGCTCGGTACAGGCTTTTGTTGAAGTTTCGAGAACATACCTTCACCGAGGAGTCAAGCAGTATATTGCTCCCTCCTACGTATATCTCGCGAAGAGACCATGAGGATAAAATCAGAGAGATTAGAGCCCACACAGAGGCATACAGACAATCTTTCTTTCCACGAACAATACGAGACTGGAATAGAAGGGGGAACCGATAGAGGTACCCTCCGCCTCACTCCGTCAGGTGGCTTGCGGAGTATGGATGTAGGTGTAGATGTAGATGTATCTTTAACTTTTTTTTATAAATCATTGCCGGCCAGAGTGGCCGTGCGGTTCTAGGCGCTACAGTCTGGAACCGTGAGACCGCTACGGTCGCAGGTTCGAATCCTGTCTCGGGCATGGATGTGTGTGATGTCTTTAGGTTAGTTAGGTTTAAGTAGTTCTAAGTTCTGGGTGACTGATTACCTCAGAAGTTGAGTCCCATAGTGCTCAGAGCCATTTTTTTTATAAATCATTCAAGCCATTAACCTAAATATCAAGTTTCTCTTTTCTTAATGTGAACTGCTGCTATAACTGGAGCAAGTTCTTTAGCGTACTCTTTGCAGAGTTGGCTAGGAATCAGTTCCAGCCGTCATCCTTATTTTGAGCGATTTCAGTCGATTTCCTAACCCACGGTCAAATTGTTTCTACAGCTGTCAATTTGCCGTTCTTGTCACGATTTAAAGAATGAATCACTCTACGATATTATGCAATAAAATATTTTTTGAAAGATTAATTTACTGTTTGTGCCTTCTCTCTGATATTCTATAATTATGGCCATGAAGAGTGTGAACAGATGTCTTTGATCTGTTTACCGATTTGAATTAAGATCAAAACTTATTAGGATATTCTGGCAGCTCGGTAGCCCGGATTTTCGGTTTGTACTTTAGGTAATACGACACGTTGTGGAGTGTTGGACAGCAGCTAGCTGTCGTAGTTTGTGCGCGCCTTTCTGAGCGGCTGTATTGTCGGGTGTCTGTCCTTTACAGGCCCGGAAGCACTGGCGCGGGGCCCGCAGCCTGACCGCTCCGCCACAGAAGCCGCCCAGAGCAGCCTCCAGCAGCCTCCAGCAGCACGGCAGCGACGCATCCAGCAGCTGCCGGGGCGCCCCCTGTTGCTGTGGCACGTCTTTCTAATCAGCCCAGCCTACCACTGGCAGCCGCTCTTTACAACGGTAGCGCGCCAGCCGCGAGGTACGTGTGACTGATCCATCTTCATTACCGGCCTCTTCTGCGGCGCAGCGCCCACCGCAGGGAGCCCGCAGGAGCTATTTGTGTCGGCGAGGCAGCCGAGAACAATATCATCACCGCGGCGGGATCCCAGTGCCGGCAGCACGAGTACTATTACGGCGGCGCATTAAGTCATTAGCGTGTAGTACCGCGTCGCTGCTCTCCTTCGGCCCTCTGGCGCCGCGTCTGTGATGAACACCGAAGCGAGCGCGGCGGAGGACGGACCTGGCGACTTCTGGAAGAAGAACAAGAACCTGGTCAAGGTGCTGGTGGCGACGGTGGTGCACCCGGCGTCCAGGCTGGCGGCCAACTACACCAAGACCGCGCTGCGTGAGGCGTGCGCCCGCGTCGTGGGCAAGCTGCGCGTCTCGGCCGAGCAGATGGTGCTCCCGAAGAAGGCGCGTCGTGCCGACGCCGAAACGTCGGACGGCGAGGAAAAGCGAGCGGAGCGGGAGGCGGCGCCGTCTGTGACGTCGACTCCGTCGTCAGCCGCGTCATCCTCAGCCGCGTCGTCGTCGACGTCGTCAGATTCTTCGTCTTCGTCGTCGTCACCGTCCACGGAGACCCCCACGTCACCAGCGGACGACGGCCATCGGATGTTGGTGTACTTCCAGCAGCCGCCGCTCGTGCGCTGTCGACTTAGCGTCGCCCTGGAAGAAGGCTGGCTGTGAGTACACTGGTTCTCATTTCGCTAAGCCCGTTTCACTCAGAGTAAGATTTCGTATAAGTCTGCTAGGTGTGCGCTTGACTGTTGTCTGGCAAGGAGTTCAGATAGCTACAGGGTGTCCAGAAAAAGGCTCCCTGATTTCAAAATTAAATATCTCGAAAACAAAGATCGATCGAGGAATGCACTAAACGGTATGTTTATTGTGAAAGCTGTAAGAAATTTATGCAGCAGTTTGAAATAATAGTTTAAAAAACTGCGTCGACGGAACGGGACGAGGTTCTCCTCACTCGGCTTCGTGTAGGCCACAGTCCTATGACGCATGGCTTCCTGCTCCGGCGAGACGACCCTCCAATGTGTGGAACTTGTGGCGTCCAGGTCACTGTGCGCCACGTTTTATTGGATTGCGTTTTATTTTCTGACCAGCGGGCCGAGGCTCACTTGCCGGCGGATCTGCCACCTATTTTAGTAAATACTCAAACGAATGTGGTTGAGGTTTTAAAGTTCTGTGACTTGTCCAATGTTTTTTATCAAGATTTTAGGGAGAGGGTCTTAATTTCTTCACAGGGCGACTGGCACGTCCATATTTTATGTAAGTGGCCAGTCGGTGACAATTTCCTGCGGCATCCTTGACGCTCCTTTCTCGTTTTCCTTACGTTTTATTTTCTTATACAACGTTTTTCATCTTGATATTTTTTCTGGCAGATTAAAACTGTGTGCCGGACCGAGACTCGAACTCGGGACCTTTGCCTTCCGCGGGCAAGTGCTCCACCAACTGAGCTACCGAAGAACGAGTCACTCCCCGTCCTCACAGTTTTAATTCCTCCAGTACCTCGTCTCCTACCTTCCAAACTTCGCAGAAGCTCTCCAGAATACAACGTATATATGCATGTAAATATATACAATGTATATATACATGTAAATGTATACAATGTATATATGCATGTAAATGTATATATGCAGGAGAGATTCTGCGAAGATTGGAAGGTAGGAGACGAGGTACTGGAGGAATTAAAACTGTGAGCACGGGGAGTGACTCGTTCTTCGGTAGCTCAGTTGGTAGAACTCTTGCCCGCGAAAGGCAAAGTTCCCGAGTTCGAGTCTCGGACCGGCACACAGTTTTAATCTGCCAGGAAAGTTTTATATCAGCGCACACTCCGCTGCAGAGTGAAAATTTCATTCTGATCTTTCATCTTTTCCCGCTTTCTTTGCGTGTATGCTTCCATTTTACTAAATTTGTCCACATTCGTTTCTTTTCATGTGTGTCAGGGCGCTGATGACCTCGACGTTGAGCGCCCGTAAGCCCCAAAACACACACACACACACACACACACACACACACACACACACACACACACACATTGTCAACACTATCCATGTATTTCTCGTACCTTTTCGGGTGTATTCATCAAATGCAGTTGGCGTCAACGATACAAATATAAAGGGTAGAGATTTCCCTACCACTCAAAGTACAGTAGTTGCTGCTACGAGATGGATTACTTGCTCGCTGTAGCTATACAGATTCGTCATGAGGCCAAATAGGATTGGATAACACTCCGACAAAAACAGATTGGAACACAAATTATAAAGAATTTACGGTGCTTTATTAAAAGAAGTTTTACAGCACTGAACTGAAATATGAACATCATGCGTGGCAATTTAGTTCAATATTCCCTACCACTGATCTCTGTTTAAACACCGTTGTAGTCCTAAATCCAGTTTACAATGACTCACATCACTTGTATGATGTCCAGTTTGGCTCTTTTTGACGGCAGCTGTGGGTGAGACCTGAGACAGTCGCTGATACTGTCTGACGATTGTTTTGAGGTGCCTGGTGAGTGGAGCCGTGTCTTTGCTTGTATTCAAGACTGGTGGATGGATGTCCACTTGGGAACTAATTGTGTGACTTACGGAGGATGCACATCGCAATCTTTGTAATACATTAAATGTACTCGCAATTGCGAATATGCACAACTATCAGCTGTAGGATGGAATGACGACAATGAAAATTTGTGCCGGGCCGGGACTCGAACCCGGATTTCCCGCTAAACGCCAGAAGTCGCCTTACCATTTGGATATCCGTGCACGACTCACAGCCGACCCCAAACTTCTACATCTCGTCAGCCATGCGTCTACAACCTGTACTCGTACATCCATTATGTATATCGACGTACTGGGAAGACATTTTACTTGAAAGTCGCTTGCCCGACGTCGGCTGATAAATACGTTATTGCAGTGCCTGTGATATTCTAAATCACGATGCAAAGTTTCTTCGGAACTTCGGATCGTAATTTAGATTAACACAGACGCGGCAATATAGGGTAATCTTTGAAATGTGCGAACTCTCTCGAATCTGACGTAACTATACTGGGCCTGGGTTACAGGTAGCTCGGCGCTGCGTAGGCTGTGTCCCGCACGTTCTGAAGGACACGGCACTATTTACACTGTGCATCACAAAGGATCATTTTTTCGAGACTCTGTAACTGTCTCCCACTGAGAGGCAGAAATTTGAAATTTGGCTCGAAGTGCCCACAACATTCCTCTGTAAGGGTGCAGAAGCGTGGCCACCTGTGACGTCACTTTGGGCTCAGCGAAGCTTCAAAGAGCAAGATGTCAACACTTGCGGAAAAAGGACCATAGCTCAGAAGTCCACGTTAGTTGTAAGGTGGGTAAACGATGTCGCATTGGCACCAAATTTCACCAGAAGAGGACACAAGTCACAGCTCATTATCTCCGCTGCGCGAGTGCCGTGAAACGAGAAATTCGAAAGTGACGTGACCTTGAAACTTATTTTACATCCAAACGCTCTGTTTCCGGACATGGGTTTCTTATAAAAACTTTTTCTTCTAATTTCCTTCTATAACCCCTAGAAGACTTTAGCAGGCATTTTGAAACACCCTGTATAATAAATGTGAGAACAGTGTCTTTTGACAACTGGATCTGGAATGACATCACAAAGTTTGGTACGCGCTCCTCCGACAACTGACTGGCTACCGGCTGCAAATACAGGGTGATTCAAAAAGAATACCACAACTTTAGGAATTTAAAACTCTGCAACGACAAAAGGCAGAGCTAAGCACTATCTGTCGGCGAATTAAGGGAGCTATAAAGTTTCATTTAGTTGTACATTTGTTCGCTTGAGGCGCTGTTGACTAGGCGTCAGCGTCAGTTGATGCTAAGATGGCGACCGCTCAACAGAAAGCTTTTTGTGTTATTGAGTACGGCAGAAGTGAATCGACGACAGTTGTTCAGCGTGCATTTCGAACGAAGTATGGTGTTAAACCTCCTGATAGGTGGTGTATTAAATGTTGGTATAAACAGTTTACAGAGGATGGGTGTTTGTGCAAAGGGAAAAGTTCTGGACGGCCGAGAACGAGTGATGAAAATGTAGCACGCATCCAGCAAGCATTTGTTTGCAGCCACTTCATCACTGGCCTCCAAGAAGACCTGATCTTACCCCCTGCGATTTTTTCTTATGGGGGTATGTTAAGGATATGGTGTTTCGGCCACCTCTCCCAGCCACCATTGATGATTTGAAACGAGAAATAACAGCAGCTATCCAAACTGTTACGCCTGATATGCTACAGAGAGTGTGGAACGAGTTGGAGTATCGGGTTGATAGTGCTCGAGTGTCTGGAGGGGGCCATATTGAACATCTCTGAACTTGTTTTTGAGTGAAAAAAAACCTTTTTAAATACTCTTTGTAATGATGTATAACAGAAGGTTATATTATGTTTCTTTCATTAAATACACATTTTTAAAGTTATGGTATTCTTTTTGAATCACCCTGTACTTTGACCAGCCTTAGGCGAAGCGAGACACTGTTCTCAACAAAAGGTAATGGTGGCGGCCCGAGGGCCTGGCATATTGTGCAATTCTGTATTTACTCTTCAGGGCTTCACCAGCAAAGAAATTGGATTTTAATTTGTTTTCAGGCAGGAATGATGACCATCCTCCATTATGTGGTGAGAGGTCTCGGATGTCATTATGTCCGAGATTCGAATACCCTCTGAATATTCGCTCGTGTAGCGACTATGTTCCGAGGCGGCAGTTATCCAGGACGTGACGAGACACCTTTAGACTGATGTTTCATAAAAAGAAGGGTTTAGTCTATGCGACAGTCCGGTTTATATACGAATAGAAAACTTCATTTTACTTTCTCACTTTTTTCGTGGACACTATAGAAGTAACTGCAAGGCATAGTGTCAATGCCACGCTTTACACTACTTGCCCTGTATATTAATCTGTCCGTGAACTTAGGCCAACAATATTTCTTCTGCAGCTTACGTGTGATGGCATAAAATCACATGTCACTTCGGCTTATAAGGAAAATGAAAGTGAAATTCTTTGTAATCTTGCGGTTGCGGACATCAGCACTGGGTTGGTTTCATACAGATCTTCTTTCTAATATGTTGTCAGCACGCTTACCATTTCAGCATAACTGCTGCCTCTTTTATTAACGCTCTGCTTTGTAAGTTTACAGTGTATCCTGTTTACCTTGACCAGAGCAAATAACTTCTTGCCCAGAAGAAAACTAAAAAATGCATCAAGCAAATACTGTTTAGCTGCTAGAGGAGTTGTTCCGAACTTGGGGATAATTACTCCTGACGGGTAAAATGAAAGGAGTTCAGTTGTGTTTCTGTCGCCAAACTAAATGAAGTTACCAATTAGTTATAAATTAAGCTACCAATAATCACATTTTTTTAAAAGACAAACATTACACGTCACAGAGTGTGGTGGTTACAGCGTGTGAAACATATATGCGAACATCATCTTCGTCACGGTGTTGAGCACCCCACAAACCAAAATAATCATCATCATCATCTGCATCATGTAGTCCACCCGATACAGACACTTTGTAATATATATGAATCTAGGACAGTAAAAGTGAGACTTATGCGTCACATATGCTTAAACATCTCGTTAAAATGCCTTTTCTGAGTTGCAGATACTTCCCGCAATGGAAGAGAAACTGCAAGTATTCACTTTGCAACAGATAAACAAACTAATTGACAGTACAATTAGTACAATACAACAATTATTGTAATGGGTACTACATTACTATAGGACTCACACAGTCTAATTATCATCATCATTATTATTATTATATGGCATTGGTGATACACAAACCATTGCCTGAAATCTTCCAATTTCTGCCAGTTCAGAAGTCAAAAGTAAGGAGTGCAGAACAGTGAAACTTCTTCACCGTTAAAAAAAAAATCCCGAATTACACCAGCATGTCGGAAGGCGAATTTGAATGTATCGTAAAAGTTGTTTGGCTTCATACAGAAGTTTGGTATACCGGCAGGGCTACTTCCAAAGCGGACTTCTCACCGACATGGTTCTTAGTGGTTCCAGAAGTTTGCAATGTTTTGCTAGTACGACTTTGGAATTCATGTAGATGAGTTTGAAATACTGTTGAAATTTCTATCACATACTGATGCCTACGGTCCCCCGGGAATGAAAAATGTGAGGCTTCTAAGCAATGCAGTCAAAAGATATGGCCACATATGTCACAAATTTTGAGACTAGCAAACTCGCTGATCAAAATCTACAAGGTCCCTCCCATTGACCTATAATCACGAAATTTGGTAATAAGGAAGGTTTCACACTACAACCAAAGAAAAAAATCCAAAAGTTGTCAATTTGTGATTATATTTCACGTGTTTTTTATTTTTTATTTTTTTGTCACACTGTCTGTCCATCTATCTGTCATTTAAGACCCCTTTTTCTCAGGAACAGGTGGTGCATCATCAAGTTGAAGTTCATCTCACGTACTACGGTACACGGTTCCTTGACGGTATTAGAAACGTTAGCTTCTCCGTCAACGCAGTCGAAAGATTCGGCCGTTTGTCGCATATTTTGACACTCGCAAACTCGCTCATTACAACGTAACGTTGGCGTAGAATGATGGAATTTAGTAAGAAGAAAGGTTTCACAGTACAAGTCAAGGAAAGAAATAGGAAACTGTTAATTTGTGATAATGTCATATGAAAAACACATTTTTGTCATTGTTATCCGATTTCAGACCTGAAATTAAAACATTCTACAAAGTCTTGGATTCCTTGGAACCGATATCTTGCCAGTATCAATGTCGAAAATAGACAAAAATCGTGGAGATCCTGGATTGCCGGAATGGATGTGCTGCCTGTATACATAACTGAGTTTGTATAGAACCGGCCTACTCGCATACGGCCAAATATGCCTTTTTTATTATTTTGATTCGCCAGTACAATAAGAGAACAACGACATTCATAAATGAAATGAATCTACGACCAGGTTTGTGAAAGTAACATATACGAAGCCTGTAATAAAAAAAGGACAGTTTCCTAGGCAAGGCAGCACCGCTGACGATACAAAGAAGAATCAGGGTTGACTACGAGAGCGAAGCGTTTTAAGGCATAGGTCTCCACCCTTGGGACACAACACTGGCAACACTTCGGCCATACATCGGCAATTCTTGCAACAGCCTGCTCCACCATCAAGATTACTGTCCTAGACCGCAATACTGCTGAATTGTAACCACATTGCATCAATGTTGACGGCAACAAAGTTGCGGCTATACATTACTATAAGATGAGACCTTGTAAAAGAACCTGAAGACTTGGCTCTTTGCTTTTCAGAGAAGACTGTAAAGCGAATCTTGCTGGAACAGCATCTAAGTATGTTTTACAATCGTGAATAAAGTAAGTAAAATTGGCAACCCGTCGAGTTTATGCTACCTAATTAGCAATGGCTGTGTTTATACTGAGCGGTTTTAATTACAGTGGAGCTACTCACAGAGGTCCAATGTGGGATGTAATAATCGTATGGCAAGGGAACTTGACGTTAATGATGAACCGATTAATGCTGGAAAAAATTAGTTCCGGTTTTGGCCACCAGGTGCAAATCTGGCTCTGTGGCTGCAAGAAAACGTATAGAAATGTTTCCATATGTAATGGATTAGGAACGGGACATGGGCAGAAAAGGTAAAACAAGTGACAAAAGCATATTGTTGATTTCATTATTAACCGTCGCTTACACAATTTCTTCAGTATGAGGACCGGAGACGACAACGAGATGCTATACAGTGCCCCATTTGCACCTGGCGGCCAAAACTGGAACTAATTTTTGCAGCGTAAATCGGTTCCGCGTTAGCTCATTAGCATATCTACCAAGTTTCGATGCCATGCAATAATTACGGCCCACACTGGACCTCCATGAACAGCTGCACTTTCACGCGTACGCACTTATACTTAGTGGGTGCTTGCAGAACTAGATCGGGTTGAAACAAAAGAGAATGGGGGGCTGCGGTAGGTAGTGAGCCCACGATAGCTTCGTTCAGAACCCAGCCAGCGCCACGGACCTCATTTCACGCTCGTCAAGGCGTCCACAGCAAACTGGTCGCTGCTTCACCGTCTCCTGTCCTCTTGTTGCACGCCCACCGTGCTATTGCACTTCCTGGTACAACGCGTCGTAGCATTGTGCGATTGGCAGAACGTTCCGATCACTGTTTACAGACACTTGACAACTGCGCTGAAAAATAGTGTCATGTATCTGTGCCGCTTTGATATGGAGTGCAGCATTCAGTTGAAGGTACTTGGCCTGCCACAACAATTTGTGACTTACTGTCCAAAGTGCCGTCGTAGTTAGGTGTTATGAACGACGTTGATACAGTCCTGTACGCAACCACTAAGCTGGTAGGAAATTCAGTAATCTCGTATTCTGCTCGCTGCTTATTTTGCCTCAGCAGCTTCTTGTTTGGCCTGACGACGCTACGTAGACTTACAAGCGAAACACTCCACCTTTTAATGATTAAAACTGAATAAAAATGGTGTATCTGTTCTACCACTCTTCAAAATTTCTTAAATTTCACCAAAGAAGACGAAGTAAATATTCTAGAATTTGATCAAGAAAAGCTGCCAACATGAGTAACTTAGAAGTAGATATCCACGGAGAAACGAAGCAACTTAAATCACCTAATAAAAGCAAGTCTTCCAGTCCAGACTGTGTACCAATTATGTTCCTTTCAGAGTATTCTGACGCAATACCTCCATACATAACAATCATATACAACCGCTCGCTCGACGAAAGATCCGTACCCAAAGACTGGAAAGTTGCACAGTTCACACCAATGTTCAAGAGAGGCAGTAGGAGTAATCCACTAAATTACAGCCCTGTATCATTAAAGTCGATACGCAGCAGGATTTTGGTACATATATTGTCTTCGAACATCGTGAATTACCTCGAAGAGAACTATTTGTTGGCACACAGCTAACACGGCTTTAGAAAATATCGGTCTTGTGAAACACAAGTAGTTCATTACTCACACGAAGTGTTGAGTGCTATTGATAAGGGATTTCATATTGATACAGTATTTCTAAATTTTCAGAAAGCTTTTGACATTCTGCCACACAAGCGGATTGCAGTGAAATTGCTTGCTTATGGAATATCGTCTCAGTTATGTGACTGGAGTCGTGATTTTCTCTCAGAAAGGTCATAGTTCGTAGTAATTAGCGGAAGTCATCGAGTAAAACAGAAGTGATTTTTGGCGTTCCTCAAGGTGGTGGTGTAGGCCCTCTGCTGTTCCTAATCTATATAAACGATTTAAGAGACAATTTGAGCAGCCGCCTTATGTTGTTTGCAGATGAAGCTGTCATCTGCAACATATCTGAGGCTACTATTAACATTGTCTGCGAGGTCGTTAATACGAGGGCATACTGAAAAGTAATGCCTCCGGTTTTTTATATAAAATCTCATAAACCTTTTTAAATAAAACAAATGTCATTAACATTCTACATCTTTATGCTTCATGTCTATATATCTAAAGCCCTCTAAAGCTAGAGGGCTCCGAATTGTAGTGGTGCGTACCGTAACTTTGTCGTACCGTGAGAAACAGCGTCCAGCAATCGAGTTTAGAATACTATAAGTTCATCCACACATGGAGCACCTTCTCCTTAAACATGACAATGACACACCACACACGAACGCTGCGGCATCTGCATCAATCCGACGCCTTGGATTCACTGCCATCGATCATCCACCATACGGTCCCAACGTGGCGCCGTCCAGTTTTCATCTGTTTCCAAAACTTAAAGAACACCTTCAGGGCCTTTACTTTAATAGTGATGAAGCGCTGCAGGCGGAGGTGAGGTTGGGGCTCTGTCAAGAAGTCAAACATTCTACATTGACAATATCGAGAAACTGGTCTCTCGGGGAAAATGTGTTCGTTGCCGGGATGACTATGCTGAGAAGTGAATAAACATAATGTAAATAAAGTTTGTTTTATTTATAAGGATTTAGGAATATTCACATTAAGAAATTCTGAGGTATTAGTTTTCAGCGCGCCCACGTATATCTCAAAAATGTGTTTGCCTACCAAATGGTAAATACTAAGAAGGGCTTTTGGTTTACTTTACCACACGGTAACAACGTTTAGCTCTGTCGCTTATTCTTTTCCTTTACTTTCTTATCAATGTTCTGCCGTTACTGAATATCGGTGACAGATTTGCATTGAATACACATAATGGACGACGATATCTGTTCAGCTATCACAGTGTATCAGTTCCTGTTGGAATCGTAATGTTGCCCGCCCGTGATTGGTTTACTACTGCTTAGAAAGCATCTTACGCACCGCCAGCAGCCACTGTTGGAGCAGTACGATGTTTGATGACCAGTTAGTGATTTTGCATACTCTCAATCAAGTTAATATTGTTAACGACTCATATAATATTACGTACAGCTAGTTTGTATTACTTAATCAAGTTATTGTTGTTAACGACTCATATAATATTACGTACTGCTAGATTGCATTAGTCAATTACAATCTACTGGTGTCACAACCAACTATTTTACAGACTGACCAGGTAATTTCGCCTGCGAGTTTTCTTCTAATTAAAGGAGTTCGCCTGCGAGTTTTCTCCTAAATAAAGAATTTCATTTTTGCTACAAAAGAGAAGTTTGTTGGTTCTTGTTAGGGCGAATGATATGGTTTACTTTGCTCGCTTTTGCCGTAAAGTTTTTCGATGAGACCAACCCCCCCCCCCCCCCCCCCTCATCTGGTAACGCATAAGACGGCGAGTGATACAGCAATCTCTGTCGTCGCTGGTTTTGCTGAGGTATGGTGTGGCGCCTTCTACGAAGACCACGAATGTCCGAAGATATTCTCGAGGAGCAGAGAGGGGGAGAGGAATGGTTCAAATGGCTCTGAGCACTATGGGACTTAACTTCTGAGGTCATCAGTCCCCTAGAACTTCGAACTACTTAAACCTAACTAACCTAAGGACATCACACACATCCATGCCCGAGGCAGGATTCGAACCTTCGACCGTAGCGGTCACGCGGTTCCAGACCGGCCGGCGGGGGAGAGGAGGCAAGGACTGTAAAATTGTCATTTTCAACATAAATGATTTAGTCAGTTTCCTGACGTGTCATGCCGCAATAAATGCGATCAGTCGTGTAATGCTATAATTGGCAAAACAGACGTTTAGAGGAGTCACGGGAAATCATTTCTCGAAGTGTATGAGAAGTCTGTAGTGAATAAAAACTATTTATTTCAGGGTACAGGGGAGAGGAGAAGAAGGGGGGGGGGAGGCAAGTGCCCCGTCTCGACCTTCCTTCAGCACGTCTGTAGCGAACGTGCACTAAAATAGCTACTGACGCACTTCTACAATTAATTTGCTTACATCAAACAACTTTTCTGAAAAGTACCAATAAACTCGGAGCAGTGTATTCAGGTGGAACTAACATTTTCAGTTTACTCTCAACTGCCAATTTTCAGTCATATTTGATTGCAAAGCCCGATGTATTGCCGTAGGGGCGTGATCCCTTGTATTTATTTTGGCTTTTGGCCTGAAGGCAATACAGCCACTTCCAGTTTTTTGGGGTTTTACAAAGTAAGGTTATATTTACGTGGAAATTTAATAATTAGTTTTAGAGTTAGTACACTATGTGATCAAAAGTATTCGGACACCTGGCTGAAAATGACTTAAAAGTTCGTGGCGCCCTCCATCGGTAATGCTGGAATTCAGTATGGTGTTGGCCTACCGTTAGCCTTGATGACAGCTTCCACTCTCGCAGGCATACGTTCAATCGGTTGCTAGAATGTTTCTTGGGGAATGGCAGCCCATTCTTCGCGGAGTGCTTCACTGAGGAGAGGTATCGGTGTCGGTTGCTGAGACCTGGCACGAAGTCGGAGTTCCCAAACATCCCTAGGGTGTCTATAGGATTCAGGTCAGTCCATTACAGGGATGTTACTGTCGTGTAACCACTCCGCCACAGACATTGCATTATGAACAGGTGCTCGATCGTGTTGAAAGATGCAATCGCCATCGCCGAATTGCTCTTCAACAGTGGGAGGCAAGAATGTGCTTAAAACATCAATGTAGGACTGTGCTGTGATAATGCCACGCAAAACAACAAGCCCCTCCATGAAAAACACAACCACACCATAAAACTACCGCCTCCGAATTTTACTGTTGGCACTAAACACGCTGGCAGATGACGTTCACCGGGCATTCGCCATAACCACACCCTGCCATCGGATCGCCACATTGTGTACCGTGATTCGTCACTCCACACAACGTTCTTCCATTGTTCAGTCGTCCAATGTTTACACTCCTTATACCAAGCGAGGTGTCGTTTGCCATGTATCGGAGTGATGTGTGGCTTATGAGCAGCCGCTGGACCATGAAATCCAAGTTTTTTCACCTCCCGCCTAACTGTCATAGTACTTGCAGTGGATCCTGATGCAATTTGGAATTCCTGTATGATGTTCTGGATAGATGTCTGCCTATTACACATTACGACCCTTTCAACTGTCAGTCAACAGACGAGGTCTGTCTGTACGATTTTGTGCTGTGGTACGTGTCCCTTCACGTTTCCACATCACTATCACATCGGAATCAGTGGACCTAGGGATGTTAGGAGTGTGGAAATATCGCGTACAGACTTATGACACAAGTGACACCCAATCGCCTGACGTCGTTCGGAGTCCGTGAATTTCGCGGAGGGCCCAATTCTGCTCTCTCACACTGTCTAAATACTCTTGAGGTCGCTGATATGGAGTACCCGGCGGCAGGTGGCAGCACAGTGTTCCTAGTATCAAAAACGTTAGTTTTTGCTGGTGTCAGAATACTTTTGATCACATAGTGCATATTATTTTGATTCAGATGAGTTGGTATAGAAGCTGATAATGGTTGATGGAATCTGATTAACTGCTCAGTAAATTCGTTTTTCTGGTTTTCATGCAATTTTACATTAGAAAAATATCTTATTGATATCCCATCATGTTAGTCCATCACATTCACAATAAGGGTTGTCTCGACCCTGTAATCGGTGGAGATGGGTAGCGAAAGATACACGATTAAATCTCTTACGGATTATGGAGTTTATAAATTTTTTGTTTGCCTTAAATGTGTAAAATCATTATTTTGAAGGAGTGTTCGGCAGTGTTTGGCCATAATATTTCCTTTTAATACGCAACGAGGCATGGATTCGCCATTCCATTGTTGCCTTGTTCCTTTACATATTCTTCGTATGTGATGACGACGAGAATAAGATATTTATAAAAGTATCGTGTTAGGGAACGGTTTTCGCTAAGTCATCGATCATTTCATTATATTTAGTGTTGGCGTGTGCTTTTATCCACATAAATTTTATCTTCTTTCAGATATTCATTTTCTTTGGTAGCTTTTATGATGTTTATTACTAGTTGGTTGGATTTCTTGAGAATGGCAGGTGTCTGCAGGTCTTGGAGGAAGCTTCTGAAGTCCGTTAAAATCAAAAAGCTCTTTGCTGTGAGGGTCTGCGAGTAATTTAAAGCTACGAGTACAGCCACAGCTTCTGCCGAAAAACTACAAGTTTCACTGGGAAGCGATATCAATTCCTTGTAATTTCTACTTGGGCATGGGAAAGTGCAGCTCTCTCTATCATTATATAGGGTTTTGGAGCCGTCAGTAAAAATCTGGAGGTATTCTGGTTCAAAATGGCTCTGAGCACTATGGGACTTATCTATGGTCATCAGTCCCCTAGAACTTAGAACTACTTAAACCTAACTAACCTAAGGACAGCACATAACACCCAGTGATCACGAGGCAGAAAAAAATCCCTGACCCCGCCGGGCATCGAACCCGGGCGTGGGAAGCGAGAACGCTACCGCACGACGACGAGATGCGGACAGGTATTCTGGTAAATTATCAGCAACACAGATGTTTACTAATTGTTCTGCACCATTAATTGTTGTTATTAGGAAGCAGAAGACGGCAGCTACTGAAGCCATTTCGTTTCACTGGTATTCTGATTCAGGATACGCTGAAAGCAATTAGATGTGCTACGTCCACACGAAAGTGTCATTAAGTAATCAACCATTCCTCACCGCAATTTAGAAAAAGGCTCACTCTTCGGTGATCTTTAGCCGACCCACCGGCTGCTCTATGCAGAAAAATCTCTTGCAAAATCTCAACAACTTTGATCACTTGGAAACGCACGTTCTACACTCCATCTTTATACACCCTTTCCATTAAATGTTAAGTTCTTGAGTCGGTAGATTTCCCCTCTCTCATACTTTAAATGTCCAGAATTGTCGTCATTACTGTGTCTTCCCTCTTCCACCTTCCTTCAACTATCCCTCCCTCTGAATTTACGTAAATATTAATCTCTCTGGGTAGAGCAACAATACAACAGAAACTATACAACATTTACATACATACAAATTTATATATTTCTGATAAAACACAAAATATTAGTCGGGCGGGGTAGGCGTGCGGTCTGGGGTGCGGCTGCCCCCGTCAGAGGTTCGAGTCCTCTCTCGGGCACGGGTGTTCGTGTTGTCATTAGTGTAAGTTATATTACGTAGTGTATAAGCCTAGGGACCGATGACCTCAGCTGTTTGGTCCCATAGGAACTTACCACAAATTTAAAAAAAAATTAAAGAAAAAGAAATACAAAATTATCATACCAGAAAAATTCAATCACATATGGTGTGTTGCAAATAATCTTATGACACCAGAATAGGATCAGGTCATAATCGGCAGTAAACAAAGTATTATTTAGCAGCAGCGCACAGCGTTCTGAAATATTATTGTTTTGAAATCCTTAAGAAATGTGGGGTTTCATCTGCATGAAATATATTTTTTGATAATAAATGAAAAGCACCAGTTTGCTTTTGTTCTACAATATTACTTGTTGTTCTACCAAGAACCGACGGAAGATTCTGTTAATATATTTTTTGACTATATACCCACCCTCGGACTTTATTCAGAGACGATTATTTGTGGGGTAAAGAGGGGGGAGGACGAGCTACCGTCGTTTCGTTGAGCCTACCACGCGTATCAGTTCGAGGAACCGCTAGCTGCTGGACCCAGGATCATTAATTTCACTTTTTTTCCTACTTGCCGGCGCGTCGTGAGGTAACGGTTCGGGGGCGTTAGCCACGCGTCCTTGGGCTGTAAGACAAGGTCGGACACGGAGTGATCTCCGCTGATGGAAGAGAGGTGCAGGTCGCCAGGGCAGCGGAAGCGCTTCGTCAGTTACCCGTGCGCCGCCCTCCAAAATTAGTACCCACGGGCGTGATCTCGAGTTTCCTTTCTGTACGAGCTTTCTTCTTGCTGCTCACGTGAATGTTTTTCGGGCACTACATTATCTCTGCGTTAAAAGAAAAGGCTTCGGTTCACCGTAGGAAACTCTTTACAACGTAACAGGGGCGGAAGTACACTGAGGTGACGAATGTCATGTGCTAATGATATGCACATATTTTACATATGGTGGCAGTATCGCATGCACAGGGTACAAAAGGGCGGTGCATTGGCGGAGCTTTCACTGGTGCTCAGGCGATTCCTGCGAAAAAGTTTCCGATTGTATTATGGCCGCAAGACAAGAATCAACGCATAATGGTAGTTGGAGCTAGACGCATGGACATTCTATTTCGGAAATCGTCAGGAAATCCAGTGTTTCGAGTTCACAGTGTCAAGAGTGTACCGAGAACACCATACTTCAAGTACTACCTCTCACCAAGGACAACACTGGCCGACGGCCTTCTCTTAATAACCGAGAGCAGCGGCGTTCGCGTGGA
Source organism: Schistocerca americana (assembly GCF_021461395.2). Classification (NCBI taxonomy): domain Eukaryota; kingdom Metazoa; phylum Arthropoda; class Insecta; order Orthoptera; family Acrididae; genus Schistocerca; species Schistocerca americana. Next base: position 1,037,847,962 of record NC_060120.1, on the reverse strand, counting down.
GTTGTCAGTGCTAACAGACACGTAATACTGCGTGAAATAACCGTAAAAATCAGTGTGGGACGTACGAAGATCGGATCCATTAGGACAGTGCGGCGCCGGCCGGCGGTTCTAGGTGCTACAGTCTGGAACCGCGCGGCCGCTACGGTCGCAGGTTCGAATCCTGCCTCGGGCATGGATGTGTGTGATGTCCTTAGGTTAGTTAGGTTTAAGTAGTTCTAAGTTCTAGGGGACTGATGACTTCAGAAGTTAAGTCTCATAGTGCTCAGAGCCATTTGAACCATTTTTGGCAGTGCGTCGAAATCTGGCGTTAATGGACTATGGCGGGAGACGATGGACGCGAGTGAGTTTGCTAACAGCACATCGCCTGCAGCGCCTCTCCTGTCTTCGTGATCATATCGATTGGACCCTAGACGACGGAAAACCGAGGCGTGGTCAGATTAGTCCTGATTTCAATTGATAAGAGCTGAAGGTAGGGTTAGAGAGTAGCCCAGTCCCACGAAGCCGTAAACCCAAACTGTCAACAAGGCAATGTACAAGCTAGTTGTGCCTCCATAATGGTGTGGGATGTGTTTGCAAGGTCGAACTGAATCGATCATTGACGGGAAATGGTTACGTTTGGCTACTTGTTCCCAAACAAGGATGGGATTCTTATGTGTGGCAATGTGTCAGATCACCTGGCGGTAATAGTTCGCGATTGGTTTGAAGGACATTCTGGGCAATTCGAGCGAATGATTTCTCCACCCAGGTCGCCCGAGAAGAACCCATAGAACATTTGTGGTACATATCCGAGAGGTCAGTTCGTGCAGACGAACCTGCTCCGGCAACTCTTCTGCAATTATCGACGGATGTAGAAACAAAATTGCCCAGTAGTTTTGCAGTGTACTTCCAGCGACTTATTGAGTCCATGCCACATCGAGTTGCTGCCCTACACCGGGAAAAAAGGAGGTACGAAACAATATCAGGCGGTATCCCAGGACTTTTATCACAGTTTAGTGTCAAATGGTTCACATTTATCGGGCATACAGCAACTGCAGCAAGAATGGATGATCCACAAGTCACTCCTGGTCATAAAGTAAATAAATAAATAAAAATTAAAAACAGAGTAAACACAGCTGCAGACCTGTGTGCTTTATATTCGTCTGTTGTGGCATGCTAGACCGTATTCTCGAACAGCAAGGCGTTTTCGCAGGGAAAGTAGCTCCTCTAGGAGAATCAGCATAGCCTCTCGTGTAATATATGGCTCACATTGTGAGTCTTGATTGTGCTCAACAACGTTTCGTTGTCACACTCGATGAAATTCTTCTGGGTATGTGACCGCATTGGTAATTTTTCCTAAAACATACATAGGAAGGCCATTTGCTACAGTGGCCGAAACGGCGGAGAATTTTACACCATGACAATGCGGTCACTTATCCAGAAGACTTTTATTGACCCTGTAGTATGACTGGAAGCCAACAGCCTTGCCGCAGTGTTAACGCCGGTTTCCGTCAGAAGTTAAGAGCTGTCGAGCTCGGCTGGCACTTGGATGGGTGACCGCTCGGGCTGCCGAGTGCTGTTGGCAACTGGGATGCACTTATGAGGCACATCGAGGAGCTACTTCATTGACAAGTAGCGGCTCCGGTTGTGGAAACAGACAACGGCCGGGAGAGCGGAATGCTGACCACATGCCCCTCCACTTCCACACCAGAGACGCCTCGGCTGAGAAATGACACAGCGGTTGGTCGGTGCCTTTTGGTCTTCCGAGGCCTGTTCGGACGGAGTTTAGTTTTTTTAGTTTCAGTATGGTTCCAAATCGTACGGTTGTTACAATGCAAAGTTGGTGAGTTTATCAGTCCACTTGCACTCTCTTCTACGCTCTGTGATTCGGTACATCAATCTCTATATTGAGTAAGCAGTGAAGGAAACAAAAGAAAAATTCGGAGTAGGTATTAAATTCCATGGAGAAGAAATAAAAACTGATGTGTCGACAGAAGTGCCGACACAGTGTGGTTTGAGGAGACCGAAATGCACGCTATAAGCTCACGCAGGATGGCGTGAGGTCTGAAACAGGATACGTAATGAATGCTATAAAGAAAAGTACGTAGCTTCTGGAATACTTAACTTTAATCCATCATTTGTATACATCGTTCTTGATGAGACATGCTTCATACGATAACTATCAATTGCTATGGCGCCTTGCTAGGTCGTAGCCATTGACTTAGCTGAAGGCTATTCTAACTATCTTCTCTGCAAATAAACGAGGCTTCGTCAGTGCGCATCGCTAGCTAAGTGGTCCGTACAACTGGGGCGAGTGCTAGTAAGTCTCTCGAGACCTGCCGTGTGGTGGCGCTCGGTCTGCGATCACTGACAGTGGCGACACGCGGGTCCGACATGTACTAATGGACCGTGGCCGATTTAAAGCTACCACCTAGCAAGTGTGGTGTCTGGCGGTGACACCACAAAAACTTTGAGGTTCGCGGATGACATTGTAATTCTATCAGAGACAGCAAAGGACTTGGAAGAGCAGTTGAACGGGATGGATAGTGTCTTGAAAGGAGGATATAAGATGAACATCAACAAAAGCAAAACGAGGATAATGGAATGTAGTCGAATTAAGTCGGGTGATGATGAGGGAATTAGATTAGGAACTGAAACACTTAAAGTAGTAAAGGAGTTTTGCTGCTTGGGGGGGCAAAATAACTGATGATGGTCGAAGTAGAGAGGATATAAAATGCAGACTGGCAATGGCAAGGAAAGCATTTCTGAAGAAGAGAAAGTTATTAACATCGAGTATAGATATAAGTGTCACCAAGTCGTTTCTGAAAGTATTTGTATGGAGTGTAGCCAAGTGAAACATGGACGATAAGTAGTTTAGACAAGAAGAGAATAAAAGCTTTCGAAATGTGGTGCTACAGAAGAACGCTGAAGATTAAATGGGTGATCACATAACTAATGAGGAAGTATTGAATAAGATTGGGGAGAAGTTTGTGGCACAACTTGACCAGAAGCAGGGCTCGGTTGGTAGGAAATGTTCTGAGACATCAAGGGATCACCAATTTAGTATTGGATGGCAGCGTGGAGGGTAAAAATCGTAGAGGGAGGCCAAGAGATGAATACACTAAGCAGATTCAGAAGGATGTAGGTTGCAGTAGGTACTGGGAGATCATGAAGCTTGCACAGGATAGAGTAGCATGGAGAGCAGCATCAAACCAGTCTCAGGCCTGAAGACCACAACAACAACAACAAGTGAATTTTATGAAATTAGAGCTTAGCCTGCTAAATTTTGTATTCCAGGCTCCTGGGACTTTTTAAAGTGATTCATTGGAGAAAATAGTGGCTTTGAACATCAAACATAGGTGCTCACTCAATTTTTATGGTGGAGGACTGTTAATTTGAAACATACACATTTCCAGATGACAGAAATATTAACGACATACTGTCACTATCACTTAAGTTTCTGATGATATAAGTGCGACCTAAAAAATGCTAAACTAGTTACTATTACTGTCTTCAGAATAAAGGATGGCAGCCAAAAACAGTTGCAGGATAGAATTTTTTTATTAAAATTCTTGACCAAGGTTTCGGTACATATAAATATACCTTCATCAGAAGTAAAATTTCCTGAATAGAAAGACACATTCATTAGAAAAGCCATATCAACGAAAGTGAGAAACAGAAGCTTAAATAACGGTGAAATTGCTAAAGTAATACAGGCACACAATCTTTAGTACTTACTAAAATTACATCATGCACTGGAGAATAATAAAACAATTATGCCAAAAGGCGTCGTCAGTAATTAAAATATCATCTCCATTTGTACAACATGACGGCGTCTTTTGGCATAATTGTTTTATTATTCTCCAGTGCATGATGTAATTTTAGTAAGTACTAAAGATTGTGTGCCTGTATTACTTTAGCAATTTCACCGTTATTTAAGCTTCTGTTTCTCACTTTCGTTGATATGGCTTTTCTAATGAATGTGTCTTTCTATTCAGGAAATTTTACTTCTGATGAAGGTATATTTATATGTACCGAAACCTTGGTCAAGAATTTTAATAAAAAAATTCTATCCTGCAACTGTTTTTGGCTGCCATCCTTTGTGAAGAATTTTAACAGTTGCTGCTGCAGCCATGTTTAAAATCTTGTACTATTCCTGTTGTTCTTAATGTCTGCCTTTATTATTATTCCCTATTACTATTTGGGGGCTAAATTACAATTATTCTCACAATAAAATCTCATATGTATATAAATGAACCGCAAACAGCGCTTAATTTGTAACATTTCACGCGCCATTACGTAGCTTCTCAACCATATCAGTTATCCCCCTCCCCTGCCTCCCTGGCCCTTGTCATAAAAATCACAAGTTTCGATTTTTTAAAACGTATGATAGAAACTGATGAGAAATCGTTGTTTACAAAATACTGTTCAGAAATTCAGGTTTTTAAAACAGTTTCTTATAATCAAAACAATAAACCCACAAAATTTAATACAAAGAACAGGTGCTACCGTCAGTCCCCATACATTTCGTGAAAGCATATTAATACAGTGTCTCATATTCAAACATTCCTTCTGTTATTGATTTCTCATTGACAAACATAACTCAAGACGCCGCTATGCTACTAAATCGCTCAGGTTGCAGTAGTAAACAATAGGCGATATGAACCGATCACAACTTCGGAACTGATCACCATTGTCACAATCACTATTGCCGCTGCAGCCGAAAACTATATTTACTCTGCAGTTTAGTACGTCTACTTTTTTAAATCTTCGGTGCCAACTTGTTCCATTGATCGGAAGATGACGGAACGTCGTTCCGGCCGAAATAAAGCCCTGAATGCAAATTTATCTCAAAACTGAGAATGTTTTACAAAACTTTTTGTTATTTATAGTTTCTGGTCCAATGTAAGTCTAGCCAAAAATAAAAAAGGCAATAAATTATAATAAATGTAGCTTGAAGTGAACTTTTGGGAAATGAATGGCGAGCATGTCAACAAGTCATTGGCTAGCAGCAGCGACTGAATTCTTGTGATTAACTTTCAATATCCCACCTGCGGTCTACAGACCACATTACATCTGGCCAGAGATAATAACTGGACAGTAGGTTAGATCTGAATCCTAATACCATGCACAAATTTCGAAAGTTTAGTATACAGGGTGGGTACTGTCGTTTGAAAACTATGACGTCTGTGCGATAAAAGATAAATTAGCGTTTATCTGTTCTGTCACGGCGCGTTTCTGTTCGGCGCGTTTCGAGGGCTTACACCCTCATCTACAGGAAGGTCAATGGATTACGTAACATATTCGTTTGCTGGACAACTGACTACATCCAGGAAACGAATTGTAATGTAACCCTATGGTCCAATTGTAGTTTAGGCTGCAGGAGAAAATAAAAAGTGGCTGTCCAGATAATTACTTCCCTTTGTCTTTGCCGTCCAGAAGCAAAATAGAAATGCATCAAGCAAATGACGTTTAGCTTCCAGGCAGACATTAACCAGCATGACTGCCTTTCTTGTAATTTTGTTAGTTACCATGACATGAACAGCAGAGCAATACAGATACAGTATCAAATAATGCAGTTCTGTACAAAAGTTCATGGTTTGTAGAAAGTTTGTTGATGCTAAATCACAGCCAGACTCAGCTTTTACAGTTTCTAACTCACAATTCAACAAAATCTGGCATTTTGATTGCACAGAATGGGCATACGATTAGTGAGACTGAACAGTTCAAATTCATAGGCTTTCAGATACGTAGTAAGGTATTAGCTTCTGGGGCAACTCCTCTGATTCAAAAAAGCCATTCTGTGGCTGAGAAAAGCGCTGTTCGAGCAATGTTTGGTGTAAGTTCGCAAATCTCTTTTCAGTAGTCTGGGAATTCTGACATTGGTCTCTCAATACATGTTTTCAATAACTACGTTTGCTGTTAACAGTATCAGCTTTATTCCAACAGTTACCAGCTTTCACTCATTTAATACTAGGCAGAATCCAATCTGTATTTGCAACACTTCTCATGGCTCTTCTGCAGAAAGCGGGCAGCATTCTGCTGCGTCCATTTGCAATCAGCTGCCTCAAGAATTAAAAAATCTTAGCGGTAATCCAAGCACTTTAAAGTCTAAATCGAAGAGTTTCTTTATGGCTCACTCCTTCTATTCTGTCGAAGAAATCAAGGAAAAATTAAAAAATTAACCTGACTCCTGTGTTAAGTTATTCGCTATATTTATTTAAACTTATGACTTGTCGTCTGCATAGCATTCATATACGTTTCATTTTACCTGTTATTACTCTTCTGTTCGTTCTATGATCATGGAGACTTGCTCCTCAATCTGGTCCTACGGAATATAACATATAAAATAAAATAAAATAAAGTATCTCTTTTTTAAAAAAGTAGCATCCTATATTTTTATTTGGGAGTCCATTTCCTCTGCTCAAGACATGTTCAGAAGCGCATAACAGGATACCATTCACGTAAACATGATAGTATTAAAAGCATGAGACAAAATAACGTACCACACGATGCACATACCTAGGGCAACATTACTTATCCACTTGATAGAGTTGACAAAAAAAAGAAAAAAAGGGAAATAGACGTAATTCACACAGTCAACCGACATCAGTAGAACGTTTGTGTGAGTGTAGTGGATACTATGAAGAGAAGGTAGAAGTGAAACTTATCCCCTACGGAAAATGTAAGCTAGCAGAATAGGTGTTCATGTTCCATGTTTCCGTTTGTTTACTGTCAACCCCAGCATGTGGGCAAGTTACGTTATCTTCTGTATCTGCGCTTTGCTGGTAGTTTACACGAGAGTCAAAGGCAGTTTTATGTTACGTTTCGAATAACGTTATGTTTACGTGAATGGTACACTGTGATGCGTTTTTGAACAGGTCTAGAAGGTTGGAAGTGGACTACCGAATAAAAAAGTACAGGTTGTTATTCAAGAAAGACGTACTGCTGTTCATATCTTCCTAACGAACAAAGTTACAAGAAATGCTGTTCTTTTCTAGCTAAAAACCTTTGGTTTAATATATGTTTTGTATTTCGCTCCTGGACAAAGAGTTAATTAGCAGCTGCCAAGATAGACAGGACACCCTGCGTATATGTATATGAGGTCTTCAAGGTATATCTCGTTTTCTGTGCTAGTTAGTTACTTGTTCCATAGATCATTTGACCGATTATTTTATCTCAAAGATGTGGAACGAGTCACTTTACAGGTTATGTAAACATGATTAACGTTAACATTAATGAACACATTCCTACTCTTGCAGCTACACTTAAAAATAACTCTTTTTACTGGCTACCAGTTTTCAAGAAGAAAGTCGTCAATGAAATAGAAGAAATTATCCAGGAGAAATAATTATAAATTAGATTTAAAACTTGTTTCAGTACCTATCAGACATTTTATGTTAGTGGACAAATGATTAAAAAAAAATTTACTGTTGCATGTTGAACCCCTCTCTGTGCCACTGACAGCTCTAACAATCGGTAATCAAGGTAATTTTTTCCTCTAGTGGTTTAGGCATTTACATTACTATTCTTCTGAAGTTGTGATGGATTATTTATGACTAATTTCTTTAGCGAATATATGGTTGCGACGGCGCTGTTAAAATGCCTAGTTCCGTGTACAGGTGCCTACATGACGTACGTGGGTGAATATCACATATTATTTGTACTGATCACCTTGTGGAATCGATATTTTCTTTGTAAGTGACGACTTACCCCAGAAAAATTATTTGTGTGAGCGGGAAATGCAAGATATATTAGGAGGCTGATACGTTAGCAATGATACGAAGAACGAAAGTAACTGAACTTAATTGTTTGAGAAGCTCCGCTTGTTTTAGTTCAGGTTTTCATTAATATGTACATCCAAAAATTTGGAGCGTTCTACCCTCCCTACCGTAGTCTAGGGGTAGCGTCTTTGAAACATAATCAAAACTCCTTCGGTCCCGGGTTCGATCCCCGCCACTGCCTAAATTTTGATAAATAATCAGCATTGGCGGCCGAAGACTTCCAGCATAAGAAGCCAGCCTCATTCTGCCAACGGCCTTGTCAAAGAGGGCGGAGGAGCGGATAGAGGTTCAGGGCACTCTCTTGTCCTAGGGGTGGGAAATTGCCCCTATAGGCGGAAGAATCAGCTATGATCAACGACATGAGGATGCAGAAGGCAATGGAAACCACTGCATTAAAGACACGTAACGTGTATCCACAGGACATGTGGCCTGTATTTGAAGAAGTGTCATGATGATCTCTCCATTGGCAAAAGATTCCGGAATAGTCCCCCATTCGGATTCCGGGAGGGGACTGCCAAGGGGGAGGTTACCATGAGAAAAAGATTGAATAATCAACGAAAGGATACCGTTCTACGAGTCGGGGCGTGGAATGTCAGAAGTTTGAACGTGGTAGGGAAACCAGAAAATCTGAAAAGGAAAATGCAAAGGCTCAATCTAGATATAGTAGGGGTGAGTGAAGTGAAGTGGAAGGAAGACAAGGATTTCTGGTCAGATGAGTATCGGGTCATACCAACAGCAGCAGAAAATGGTATAACAGGTGGAGGATTCGTTATGAATAGGAAGGTAGGGCAGAGGGTGTGTTCCTGTGAACAGTTCAGTGACTGGGTTATTCTAATCAGAATCGACAGCAGACCAACACCGACAACGATAGTTCAGGTATACATGCCGACGTCGCAAGCTGAAGATGAATAGATAGAGAAAGTGTATGAGGATATTGAAAGGGTAATGCAGTATGTAAAGGGGGACGAAAATCTAATAGTCATGGGCGACTGGAATGCAGTTGTAGGGGAAGGAGTAGAAGAAAAGGTTACAGGAGAATATGGGCATGGGACAAGGAATGAAAGATGAGAAAGACTACTTGAGTTCTGTAACAAGTTTCAGCTAGTAATAGCGAATACCCTGTTCAAGAATCACAAGAGGAGGAAGTATACTTGGAAAAGGCCGGGAGATACGGGAAGATTTCAATTAGATTACATCATGGTCAGACAAAGATTCCGAAATCAGATACTGGATTGTAAGGCGTACCCAGGAGCAGATATAGACTCAGATCACAATATAGTATTGATGAAGAGTAGGCTGAAGTTCAAGACATTAGTCAGGAAGAATCAATACGCAAAGAAGTGGGATACGGAAGTGCTAAGGAATGACGAGATACGTTTGAAGTTCTCTAACGCTATAGATACAGCAATAAGGAATAGCGCAGTAGGCAGTACAGTTGAAGGGGAATGGACATCTCTAAAAAGGGCCATCACAGAAGTTGGGAAGGAAAACATAGGTACAAAGAAGGTAGCTGCGAAGAAACCATGGGTAACAGAAGAAATACTTCAGTTGATTGATGAAAGGAGGAAGTACAAACATGTTCCGGGAAAATCAGGAATACAGAAATACAAGTCGCTGAGGAATGAAATAAATAGGAAGTGCAGGGAAGCTAAGACGAAATGGCTGCAGGAAAAATGTGAAGACATCGAAAAAGGTATGATTGTCGGAAGGACAGACTCAGCATACAGGAAAGTCAAAACAACCTTTGGTGACATTAAAAGCAACAGTGGTAACATTAAGAGTGCAACGGGAATTCCACTGTCAAATGCAGAGGAGAGAGCAGATAGGTGGAAAGAATACATTGAAAGCCTCTATGAGGGTGAAGATTTGTCTGATGCGATAGAAGAAGAAACAGGAGTCGATTTAGAAGAGATAGGGCATCCAGTATTAGAATCGGAATTTAGAAGAGGTTTGGAGGACTTACGGTCAAATAAGGCAGAAGGGCTAGATAACATTCCATCAGAATTTCTAAAATAATTGGGGGAAGTGGCAACAAAACGACTATTCACGTTGGTGTGTAGAATATATGAGTCTGGCGATATACCATCTGACTTTCGGAAAAGCATCATCCACACAATTCCGAAGACGGCAAGAGCTGACAAGTGCGAGAATTATCGCACAATCAGCTTGACAGCTCATGCATCGAAGCTGCTTACAAGAATAATATACAGAAGAATGGAAAAGAAAACTGAGAATGCGCTAGGTGACGATCAGTTTGGCTTTAGGAAAAGTAAAGGGACGAGAGAGGCAATTCTGACGTTACAGCTGTTAATGGAAGCAAGGCTAAAGAAAAATCAAGACACTTTCATAGGATTTGTCGACCTGGAAAAAGCGTTCGACAATATAAAATGGTGCAAGCTGTTCGAGATTCTGAAAAAAGTAGGGGTAAGCTATAGGGAGAGACGGGTCATGTACAATATGTACAACAACCAAGAGGGAATAATAAGAATGGACGATCAAGAACGAAGTGCTCGTATTAAGAAGGGTGTAAGACAAGGCTGTAGCCTTTCGCCCCTACTCTTCAATCTGTACATCGAGGAAGCAATGATGGAAATAAAAGAAAGGTTCAGGAGTGGAATTAAAATACAAGGTGAAAGGATATCAACGATACGATTCGCTGATGACATTGCTATCCTGAGTGAAAGTGAAGAAGAATTAAATGATCTACTGAACGGAATGAACAGTCTAATGAGTACACAGTATGGTTTGAGAGTAAATCGGAGAAAGACGAAGGTAATGAGAAGTAGTAGAAATGAGAACAGCGAGAAACTTAACATCAGGATTGATGCTCACGAAGTCAATGAAGTTAAGGAATTTTGCTACCTATGCAGTAAAATAACCAATGACGGACGGAGCAAGGAGGACATCAAAAGCAGACTCGCTATGGCAAAAAAGGCATTTCTGGCCAAGAGAAGTCTACTAATATGAAATACAGGCCTTAATTTAAGGAAGAAATTTCTGAGGATGCACGTCTGGAGTACAGCATTGTATGATAGTGAAACATGGACTGTGGGAAAGCCGGAACAGAAGAGAATCGAAGCACTTGAGATGTGGTGCTATAGACGAATGTTGAAAATTAGGTGGACTGATAAAGTAAGGAATGAGGAGGTTCTACGCAGAATCGGAGAGGAAAGGAATATGTGGAAAACACTGATAAGGAGAAGGGACAGGATGATAGGACATCTGCTAAGACATGAGGGAATGACTTCCATGGTACAAAAGGAGCTGTAGAGGGCAAAAACTGTAGAGGAAGACAGAGATTGGAATACGTCAAGCAAACAAGCAAATAATTGAGGACCTAGGTTGCAAGTGCTACTCTGAGATGAAGAGGTTAGCACAGGAAAGGAATTCGTGGCGGGCCGCATCAAACCAGTCAGTAGACTGATGGGAAAAAAAACCTCCTCACTGTCTCCTGCGCATGTGCTACATCAAGTGTTCGAATGACTCTATTTGTTCTACAGAACTGAATGTAGTGTGTTGTTTCAATATTTAGGAAGAGTTCATTTTGTGAGAACACATAATAATTCTTTGTAAAACATTATTTGCCAACTGTTCTGTTGCTTTCACTCTAACGGGATTTGTTACAACACTAGTATCGTCTGCAAAAACTAGCGATTTTTCTTCTTGAATGTTAAGTAAAAGACTTAAACATACATAAGGAATAGTAGCGGATCCAAAATTGAGCCCTGTGGGTCTCCCTTCGTGATTTTACCCCATTCACTAAAATCTTATGCCTTTCCGACATTATCTGAATTATTCACAACAAACTTTTCATTCTGTTTGACAAGTATGCTTGAGACCAATTGTGTGTAAAGCAATCAGTCCCATAAAACTTGAGTTTTTCAAACAGAATGTCATGCTCTACACAATTAAGCGTCTTGGAGAGATCACAAAAATACCAATTGGTGATATATTATTATTTAAGGCTTGTACTGTTCTATGAGTGAATGTATAAATAGCATTCTCACTCGAGCATCCTCTTTAGAATCCAAACTGGAATTTACAATTAGGTAGAGTGGTTACGAGTCTTTGATGACAGCTGGATGCATCTACGTATGGCACTGTGCACCCGGCAGTGTGGATGCGGAGTGAACAATGAAGAGGCTCTGGAGCGAGTTGGCACACAGCTTTCCACACTGTCCTTCGGCGAGAAGAATGTCTTGGTGTGACCTTTCTGAAATATCGCCACCGCCTCAAGACTCCGGCCCTCCACCGTGCAGGATGCTGTCTGTGTGCACCAAAGACTACATTTAAATTCATTTAGCCAGCAATGAACAACACCCGCGCAGTTCCGTCTACGTTATTTGTATCTGAACCAACTTTTTAATTAAAGTGTACGATATTTCTTATTATCGACGTCTACAAAACGTGTAGCACTGATAACTAAAGGCAGCTACTAAAGAAGGACTACGCTTCTTCTTTGTTTGAGAATTAGGTCAGAAGCGTTACAAAAGCCACGTTTTACAACACACGTGTCACTGAAAAGTAAATTTCTCGTAATTTCTCGGAAACCAACCAGACTAATCACTCGAAAAACAGCCCATGAACAGCCTCGTATGAGTATGCTTGCTGGATTATTATTGTACATGAAATGAAATAGACCACTGCTCGCTAGCCGACTAGGGACACATTTTGCAAAGGTATGCAGCGTTGTTCGAAAGTCCGTTACCTAGTAAGTTGATAATGAAGATAAATGTTTAGATGTGCATAATGTCTTGTAAATGTCAACGGAAACATTTATTTCCAGTGGTACGTTGTTCAATTTTTTATTATAAGGTGCGATGCCTCCTACCGACGCTCCAGGTTGAGGGTAACAGTTTGGTAAAACACCGTATTCTGCTGCGTGAAGAAGTCAGTAACCGCTTGCTGCACATCCCCGTCTGACCATTAAAGGCACTTTTTGACGACCACAGCCATAAAACTTGTACCTAGTGTGGTAGGACAATCAGTCAATATAAAATCAGAGATGATAAAATACTCTGTATTAATCTTGGGTGAAAGTCTAAATCGGCAGTAGCTCCTTATTGTGTTTTCCCTGTGTGACCACCTGTTTCATACACTGGAGGTATAGAATACAGGTCATAGAATACTTCATGTGCCACGAATTCCAAGTTACAAATGCGCGTAAAAACATGTCAATCTTTGGTAAAACTTTCATGAAACGGCAGATGGGCATCCGATCCGAACCATGGATCGGACAGGTTTGCACTACCTTGTGGCGATGATGTCAGATGCCTCACCAAACGATTTACCGTGCTTTTGTTCAGTTTCAGGTCTCCGTAGACATTCTGCAAGGACCTATGAATATCTGTGATGCTCTGCTTTTTCGCCAAAAGAAACTCAGTGACAGCTGTCTGCTTGCAACCTAACTCCGTTACAGACGCCATTTTGAAGGCTACCTGTAGCACCGCCACTTGTCGGAACTTCATAAAACTACAGGGTCTGAAGTAGGAATATTACACGATGTTGCAAAGCGAATTCCGCATTATTCAGCCGAAACTGGCGCTCCTCGCACATTACCATGTACAGATGAGCTAATAGCGCATGATAACGTACAAATGGCCATGCATACGCGTGTAATGTAAAATTGAGGTAATGCAAAATAAACAAAAACTGTTCTTTAGACCTAATTTTCGTAGATTAGTTATCACTTAGGATACGAAGGTTGCCCAGAAAGTAATGCACCGCATTTCTTTTCTCAGCTGGAAACAATGCTACGAATGCTAAACGTTACGTAAGTATTATTTCAAGTCTCCTGAGTGAGCGAGCCAAGTTTCCGTCACTTCAGACAGATAGCGTAGCTGCAGGACAGTTTCAAAATGGCGTCTGTAGGTGATGTACGTTACAAGCAACGCGCCGTCATTGAAATTCTCACTGCAGAGAAAAACTGTGGGGGATATTCATAAACGCTTGTGCAAAGTGTATGGATCATCTGCTGTAGACAGAAGTACAGTTAGTCGCTCGACACGGAGGGTGAGGTCATCAGAAGGCAGTTCGGTGGAGCTCTACGGTTTGCAGCTGTCTGGGAGACCATCCACGGCTGTCACACCTGACATGTTGCAGCGAACTGATGTTGTCATTCGCCATTTAAGGTTGGTTGGTTGGTTGGTTGGTTGGTTTGGGGAAGGAGACCAGACAGCGTGGTCATCGGTCTCATCGGATTAGGGAAGGATTGGGAAGGAAGACGGCCGTGCCCTTTCAGAGGAACCATCCCGGCATTTGCCTGGAGTGATTTAGGGAACTCACGGAAAACCTAAATCAGGATGGCTGGACGCGGGATTGAACCGTCGCCATTTAAGGATGCCATTCGTGGAAGACGTTTTGAGGACGATGAGGAGGTGATTCACACAGCGAAGCACTGGCTCCGCCACCAGGACAAGGATTGCTACCGACGTTGCATACACGCCCTCGTTTCGCGCTGAAGGGAGGCCTTAGAATGGGATGGAGATTACATGGAAAAATAGGGTGTGCAGACAGAACACCATTCTTTTGTGTATGTAAGTCTCATTATGTTCAGTAAAGAATTGCTTTCTGAGAAACCCTCGTATTTCGACATTTGACAGATCTGAACAGAAAAGACCCACTGATGGCGGTACTGGGGAGCTGAAAGAAGTGTGGGTTACAAAGAAAGTGGTGTTTTGCTCAACAGGCGTGCATTATATCGAACAAGTTTTATAATCTTTCAGTCGAGAAGGGAAGAGATCAATATACTTGTGGAATGAACCATCACAGTATTAGAAAGTGAGATAGTGTAACCGGTATCTAACACTCAGTTTATGAAATGAAATGCTTAGGTTAGATTTCGCAACATTCCTGTATTCGGAGCTCGACTGCTCCTTCTTCGACCGACTTTTCTACGAAAACGGTAGAACGGCTTGACCTTTCCCCTTATGTCATCCACCTGTCCACGAAATTTTCCATTTAGTTGGTACCGTTACAGTTGCACAAGCAGAGGACAAAAAGAAAAGACGACCCACCTGCGACCAGTCTGGAAGCCGCAGAACTGTGCAGTCCCCTATTACAAGCGGCTGCACGGGGTGGCAATAAGGAACACGAGCGCTTCCAGATAACACGTGTTTCCCCGTAAATGAACCGGCATTCCAATTTCGCTAATCGGGGCTCGCGAGCTGCCATCAGCACGTGCCGTCGCAAGCTCGCTATCGGCGGACACCCACTTAAGAGGGAAGCCCTTCCCTTTGTGCAACAGCACACTCTCCCCCGGTTCGATGGCCTTTACACAATTGTCCGGTGCAGCGCCCACCCGCCGCACGTGATGTTGTCACATGCGGCTCTCTTCGTTTTATATATAATCTCGGAAGCAATTTTCCCGACAGGCCTCCCACAGTGGGTTTTTGTAAAAGACGGCCGGCGTGCAGGGTTCACTGCTCCTTTCGTTGTACCTGCCTCACTTGCTGGGGAATATTCCAGACTCTAAACAGAATGCCTTGAACGAAAGGACGAGGATACACGTTTTCAGCCGGGTGGAATGTCCGTAGATAGCACGGCCGTGCTACGGTTAAGATCGTTGATCTCTAAGCATTTCTCCTTAACGGATAATTTTTGGAATCTGCATTAACTAATTTATATGTCGCGGGCCAAAAGTTGCGTGCCTTTGTCACACATCTGTTTTGTATCGAAACTGCACCAGGGTCGGCGAAGGATCTGTTTATAGGGGACCTTCGTCAGTTCTCTGCACCATTATACTCCCATTAATGAAATAGTTAGTGATAAAACTCGCATTGACTGTGAAACAAGGTACAAAAGTCACTATTCTTACACACCAGATCACTGTCTTGTAGCAATTCGATTGCACTCAAATAAATTTCGAGATCAGACCAGTGGAGTGTGCAGGAGTGTAGTTTTTGACTGTGAAGCACATCAAAAAGTCACTATTTCAACACATCCGATGACTGCCCTGTAGTATTTTGGTTTCTCTCAGTTGAATACCGAGATAGACCAGTGGAGTGTGCACGGGTGCAGTTCTGTTAATTATCGACGTTTATTCTCTCATTTCATAGAGTTACAATATACGCTCCCTAACTTACGGCAGGAGCATAGGAAGAAACGGCAAAACACTATGTCTAGCCAGACCATCCACGCTTGCACATAAATGTACTGAACACGATGCGGATAGAATGGAAATGCGCGTATGGCATTGCTGGCCGGGAGGCCCCATCCGACGAAGTTCAGCCGCCAACTGCAAGTCTTTTTCAGTCGACGCCACATGGGCGACTTGTGCGCCGCTGATGAGAGTGAAATGACAACACAACACCCGTCCCCGAGCGGAGAAAACCTCCATCCCGGGCAGGAATCGAACTCGGCCCCGCTTGCATGGGAGGCGAGCGCGTTACCACCCAGCTAAGCATGCGGACAATCATGAAGTACGGAATGCGAAGCAGTTTATGATCAAACAGTTCATATGTTCTTCTACAGAATGCATCCGCTCTTACTCGCAACGAACCAGTGTAGAATCTGTAAAAATCCTAATACCCCATCAGCCGAAGTATTAAAAATAGCAAAAGTTCATAATATGATTACTCACCTTAAAACATGAACACGCTTAAATGTCCGAAATGCGTCAGTGCTGACACACCTTTTCCATTGAACGGAATGAAACCCACACGAAAATTTTTAGTGTGTCACACTTGAACACATATAATCAAAAGCATTTAAAGTTCTGACTCAATGTAACTATCAAATCCAAGTACAGCACACACTTCAAAGTTAAATTTCGTTGACCTAGTTCGCACTGCAGAATCGCTTTTAAGTCTCTGCTCGGTGCGACTACCCAGAAATCGAGTCCGGAACTCGATGTACAATTTTCAATACAATTTTACAACACGTCGATGCCTAACCGATTACTTTGTGATCCTCCACGGAGTACACAGTCGAGCGACTTGGATTCGATACAGATTCACTGCTGGCTAACTACACCGGTGTGGATGCGTAGTAGCAAAACGGTTAGTCTTTACTGACGGGCGTAGTCCACTTAATAGTGCAGCTACGACCGTGCAGAGAACCTCTGGTAGTAAATTATGTGACGTGTTTGAGGGAAGACTGTTGGATGCAGAGAAAAGACAAATAACACACACTGGTCACAATATCTGGACTTGTACCCCTAACACCCTGCATACGATATACATACTTCTGGATTATCTCTTTCGGAATGTATAGTCTCTTTATGAATGTAAGCTGCTGCATAGCAAAAAATTCCATTCAGAGATTCACAGAGAAGAAATATGAACATAAGCTTACCTGACGTTTACACTGAAGAACTGAACCCGTCTGCGAGAATGACAAGCAAATCTGCCTGCGAAAATGTGAATGGAATATGTCCTGTCTGAACCAACACTACCTGTCTAAAAGAAATTGACTCTGAACTTTAATGTGAATAATTAAACTCAACATCGTTAATTGACCATAAACTCAACGTTGTTAACAGACCATGTCAAGATGAAAACTCTTAATCTCCCGTATTTGGCTTACCTGTGTAGTAGTGCAAAACGTCGTGCAATTGCTCTCATAGAAAACGAACAGGCGTGTATCAATTTCTGAGCTGCTACTAACTATAGAGAATCACTGTAGTGTAATGCGATCTCTCACACACATGTAATGCAAACATGGTTCTCGTAAAATTTATCTCTTGTATAAAAGAATGTCCGTTTGGTAACGGAAGCTGGATAATGACGTAGAATAATCTGAGTTTCTCTCTTAACAAAATATTCTCAAGAAACTGTACTAAACAAAAATCATCTCAAAAAATTTCTTGTCAGTGTTCTATCTATAAAATTCCACCATTGAAGGCTAAGCGACAACAAGAAAATATTCCATTACAGATAACTATTACACTAGATCAACATTGGAGAAATAAAAAATATAACTCAACATGAAAATTCATTCTAACACAAAAGTGCAGATACTAATGACTAAATTCTTTTTGTCTTTTCAAATCCTGACATTGACTGTGAGAAGTCTTTATAAAAGTAGCAAGAAATTCCTAATTTGGATGTCTGTGCTGAACCAAGAATGCCTAACTAAATGCTGACGCATCAGAGTAAAATATATACATTCGTCACCTCAAATCCCAGTCTTCTCAAAATAGTATGTATCTTACCACATACACTTCATTCATTGCATACTGATAACATTCCTTTTGTAATAGTAATATGTTTCATCAGATCAATTAAATAATTCCTGAGAGCACCACGTTCTGCGTCCTTCCTGTACAAGCTCGCTGCTGCGACAGCTCACTACAACTCCCTATCTTGTCTCCTCGCGATCAACAACACCCGCACATCTTCGCAGAGCAACGATGATCTAACCAATCTCTGTGCAGAGCAGCTTCTCTGACGAGTCTGTGCGCGCGCGTAACAAAACGATACAAATATTACATGTGCGTCCGAAGACATCCAAAAACAAGAAAATTACCTATAAAATTATATACACACACACCTTTCAATGTACAAAGCGAGCAGACCGCATGCAAAACGCTTGGTGATTTTTACACTAGTAGAGACCTCATACTGATCAAGCATTCGATCGCTTCCCACTAACCAACTCGGACAGCTACCAACTCCTTGACTTTTTCCTTCAAAGCCTATCTTCTGTTCTGTAGAATAGGGCCCATATGAATTCACCTAACTGACAAAATTTTCTATTTTCTGCTTAACACGAGATCTTTCGAAAAGTCCTACACCTCAAACACGGCACAAATTCCTCACCTGGACTGTCTCACACAATGTATTTAACAATTTTGACACTCGATCAAAATTAATATTAGATTATTAAAAACTATGCAATCAAAACCGTAAACAAAGCCAATGAATGTAATGTCTAACCAGGCGCTCGTACAAAACTGGTGTTTGTGGCTTTAATTCACACCCGATCTCGTTTTCAGTCAAATTTCGATGAAACAATGATAACTGTCAGACTATTAACCACAAGAGTACCAAACTTTGGCTCCTGGTACATTTACAGTCCCTGAACACAACCCCACACTCAAAATGATAGATCAGCATAGAACGCAGTTTTAATATGGTTCAAATGGCGCTGAGCACTATGGGACTTAACTTCTGAGGTCATCAGTCCCCTAGAACTCAGAACTACTTAAACCTAACTAACCTAAGGACATCACACACATCGATGCCCAAGGCAGGATTCGAACCGGCGACCACAGCGGTCGCGCGGTTCCAGCAGTTTTAATAATCGGTAAATATTTTAACAACAGTGCTCTCGTTAGCGGTGGTCGGATTCTCCGTATTAATGGCCAAACAGACCTCGTATCTTCACAGCTGGAACCGTAAAACGCAGACAATTTCCGTCTAATTTATCATTGGGTCTCTGCCAAGTTCTCGTCAATCTCACCAGAAGAAAAGGCACCGCTATAACTGTACAGAAGTGTGACGTCCAGGGAGTAAAGCATTAACCAAACACTTCAGGTTCTACTGAAAACCATACGGTTCCTTCTCGCTGTGATAAATCTCGCAAAGCCCATTTTATCGACCAGTACCTCCTCCACGTAAGGATTCGTAATGTACAGCTAAACTGCCGCCAATAGTCAACAGATAACTGTAAGCACGACTTTGAAATTGATGAAGGTGGTGTAGGAAACGCAAGACTGTCTATAGCACTGCTTGTCCTGTTCCCATTGTCTCTGCTTTCTCATGTCCACAAAGATCCTCGACTAAACTATCGATTTTGCTAATCAGAGAAACTCGCGAAAAACGTTCAGTGCTTATGCTTCTGAATCAATCCGCGCTGCAGCTGTTACTCGGAGCCGTAAAGGTTGGTGTAAGAGGGGACATTGTTGTGATGATGACGATGATGATGTTTGGTTTATGAGGCGCTCAACTGCGCGGTTATCAGCGCCCGTACAAAGTCCCAACCTTTGCCCCGTCCAGTCTCGCCACTTTCATGAATGATGATGAAATGATGAGGACAACACAAACACCCAGTCATCTCGAGGCAGCGTGCTCGGGAGGCGAGAAGGTGACCGCCAGACGACGAGCTGCGGACGCACATTGTTGTGAGCTTATCGAAACAGCCAGATGAAGGGAAAAAGAGGGCTACAGAACGTTTACCTTGTTTCTCGTGTTTGGGAATTCCCCCGTTAGAGCGGTCGGGAGACTGTGTGGCGGTCGTTGCCTGACTACTGTTGGCAGCGAAAGTGCGATCCGGAAGGGTATCCCCGTGAGAAGCAGAACAGTCTCCTTGTACTCCTGAACACACACTTTGTCAGCCACGACGGACAGATTCTCACGGAGCAGAAAGAAGTGCACCGTTTCTCCTAGACAAGCAGATGCCCCTGTTTGTTTATCAGCTCGTAATAACGGATGCGAACATTTGTTAGGCAAATGATGGACTGGTGTTACCGGTTCCACGGATGAACGTGATGCAACAACTGTATGTTGGGAAACGATTAACATTACGTTCTCCACCCATTTTGCATCTCTAGCTTCATTTAGTTGTGATTGCCGATATTCAAAATTTTGGTATATTGCTGATTATCATAATCAGCACCATCGACGCACTTACACTTAGACATGATATAGTAAGAGAGAACTTCCAATATAATTTGTTTCTTAATCTTCCTTTTCATTCTTCGATATATTTTATTTCTAAGACAATTATTTTCTTTTTATCATTGGCATTGTCAAAGAAAATAGAAAATCATTCAGGGTAGCTTACACACTTTACGAAATTATTCCTTCTTGCTTTGAAAGATGCAGGTGTTGTCACCGTTATTTGGATTAGTCTTGTTTCACATAGTATGCCACTTCCCTGGAAGTCTTGGGGGACGTGTTTGCCATCGTTAGCCTGCGGTAAACAATAACATAGTGTTTATCATAATGAATATATCATTTTGCAAAAGAGTGTACGCCATCATTTGCATGACACGGTGAACGCTTGAATATTTCTGGTCGAAAGATATTATGGAAATCGGTGGCATCCGAGTAATTATACAGGGCTATTACAAATTATTGAAGCGATTTCATAAATTCACTGTAGCTCCATTCATTGACATATGGTCACGACACACTACAGATACGTAGAAAAACTCACAAAGTTTTGTTCGGCTGATGCCGCACTTCAGGTTTCTGCCACCAGAGCGCTCGAGACCGCAGTGAGACAAAATGGCGACAGGAGCCGAGAAAGCGTATGTCGTGCTTGAAATGCACTCACATCAGTCAGTCATAACAGGCCGAAGTTCAACAAAGATCCACCAACTGTTAACTCCATTCGGCGATGGTATGCGCAGTTTAAAGCTTCTGGATGCCTCTGTAAGGGGAAATCAACGGGTCGGCCTGCAGTGAGCGAAGAAACGGTTGAACGCGTGCGGGCAAGTTTCACGCGTAGCCCGCTGAAGTCGACGAATAAAGCAAGCAGGGAGCTAAACGTACCACAGGATGGTGCTCCACCGCACTTCCATCATGATGTTCGGCATTTCTTAAACAGGAGATTGGAAAACCGATGGATTGGTCGTGGTGGAGATCATGATCAGCAATTCATGTCATGGCCTCCACGCGCTCCCGACTTAACCCCATGCAATTTCTTTCTGTGGGGTTATGTGAAAGATTCAGTGTTTAAACCTCCTCTACCAAGAAACGTGCCAGAACTGTGAGCTCGCATCAACGAGGCTTTCGAACTCAATGATGGGGACATGCTGCGCCGAGTGTGGGAGGAACTTGATTATCGGCTTGATGTCTGCCGAATCACTAAAGGGGCACATATCGAATATTTGTGAATGCCTAAAAGAACTTTTTGAGTTTTTGTATGTGTGTGCAAAGCATTGTGAAAATATCTCAAATAATAAAGTTATTGTTGAGCTGTGAAATCGCTTCAATCATTTGTAATAACCCTGTACATACTTAAAGATTATTTTTCTGTTATTCCTTCACAAGTCGAAGTTTTTTTAAAAAATCAAAAGAATCATGGATTAACTATTGTCTGGTTGAAATCATGGGACATTGTAGTCAGTGTACATTACACATAAAAAACTGCAATGCACTGAATGACTATTGATGTTAAAAACAAACTATTGAAATGTCAGAATAGTACAGCTATTGTGATGGAAAAACGAGTTTACAAAGCCACAACGTTTGCAATAATGTTAAGCAGGCGTGTAATGTATTTTAGAAATAATACCTAATGGACTGTTTAGGTCAGGCTACACAGTTCAATGCTACTATCTTCTGAAGTAGGATGAAGTTCCAGCTGTTGACTGATTTTGAAAGCAATCTCACTGAAATCATTTTGCCGCGCTCATCTTATTTAAAATACTTAAATGCTGAAATAATCGACCTTTAGGTCGTGTTGCAGATGCCTCCCATAGGACGTAGAGTGAACTTATTGTTTTTATTGGCCACATGTCATACCAACAGGCTGGGCTAGGGAGTATCAGCCGCTGCGGACTCGACATTATTTTGTTGGAGTACTCGGTCGGAAATGAGCGGGAACCCCCCTGTAACTGCCTAAAGAGTCCGGCCGCTGTTGTGATCATCTGCTGTTGATGATAATCCTGACTAAATGTGGTTGGGCGAACATAGGTGAAAACCGAGTCGTAAACGGTTCATAGTCTTCGGCGACATGCTTTTTGAACCCACAGATGATGATGACGACGACGACGACGACGACGACGTTTGGTTTGTGGGGCGCTCAACGATGCGATTATCAGTGCCCGGTACAAATTCCCAATCTTTGCACAGTCCAGTCTCACCATTTTCCCGAAAGATAATGCAATTATGAGGACAACACAAACAACCACTCCAGGGGCGGAGAAAATTCCCGAACCCGGGACCCCGTGATCCAGAGGCAGCACCGCTAGCCACAAGACCACGAGCTGCGAACTAGAACTGACAGAGATGGAGCTGCTACGGTACTGGAAGCCTAGCATTCGAGGTCCGCGACCGCTGTGAACTGTTGCTACTACTTCTGCTACTAATACTACCAATAGGCCCACTAATAGCAGAACGAAACAAGAGAGCAACGCGATACAACATAAGAAATACACTGAGGAGGCGAAAGTCATGGGATACCTCCTAATATCCGATTGGACCTCTTCCTGTCCGGCGTAATGCAACAGCTGGACGTGGCATGGATTTAACAAGTCGTTGGAAGTCCCCTGCAAAAATATTGAGCCATGCTGCTTCTGTAGCCGTCCTTAATTGAAAAAGTTTTGCCGGTGTAGGATTCTGACTGAGCTCTCGATTTTTTTTCCCGTCGTCAGTCTTCTGACTGGTCTGATGCGGTCGTCAACGAATTCCTCTCCTGTGCCAACCTATTCATCTCAGAGTAGCACTTCTAACCAACGTTCTCGATTATTTTCTGGATGTATTCCAGTCTCTATCTTCCTCTACAGTATTTACACTCTGTAGCTCCTTCTAGTACCACAGACGTTATTCATTGATCTCTTAACAGCTGTCCTGTCATCCTCTCCCTTCTCCTTGTCAGTGTTTTCCACATATTCCTTTCTTCTCCGATTCTGCGCAGAACCTCGCTGTTCCTTACCTCTTCGGTCCTCCTAATTTTCAACATTCGTCTGTAGCACCACATCGCAAATACTTCGATTACCATCTGTTCCAGTTTTGCCACAGTCTACGTCTCACTACCATTCAATGATGTGCTCCAAACGTACATTCTCAGAAATTTCTTCCTCAGATTAAGGTCTACGTTTCATACTAGCAGACTTCTCTTGACCATGAATGCCCTTTTTGCCTGCGGTAGTCTGTTTTTGATATCCTCCTTGCTCCGTCCGTCATTGGCTATTTTGCTGCCTAGATAGGAGAATTCCTTATCTTCATCTACTTCGTGACCATCAGTCCTGATGTAAAGTCTCTCGCTGCTCTCATTTTTGCTACTTCTCATTACTTTTGTCTTTCTTAGATTTGCTCAATATTCTGTACACATTAGACCGTTCATTCCATTCAGCAAATCATGTAATTCTTCTTCAGTTTCACTCAGGATAGCAATGTATTGCTGTCCTTTCAACCAGAACTTTAATTTTACTCATGAACCTTTCCTTTATTTCCATCATTGCTTCTTGGGAGTACAGATTAAACAGTAGGGGCGAAAGACTACATCCCTCTCTTACACTCTTTTTAATCTGAACACTTCGTTCTTGGTCTTCTACTCTTAATAGTCCCTCTTGGCTCTTGTACATGTTGTGTATTATTACTTACCCCTATTTTTCTCAGAATTTCGAACATCTTGCACCATTTGACTTTGTCGAACGCTTTTTTCAGGTCAACAAATTCTATAAACGTGTCTTAATTTTTCTTTACTCTTGCTTCTATTATCAACCGAAACTTCAGAACTGCCTCTCTGCAGCCTTTACGTTTCCTAAAGCCAAACTGACCGTCATCTAATACATCCTCAATTTTCTTTTCCACTCTTCTCTTTATTATTTTTGTCAGAAACTTGGATGCATGAGCTGTTAAGCTGATTCTGCGATAATTCTCGCACTTGTCACCTCTTGCATTCTTCGAAATCGAGTGTATGATATTTTTCCGAAAGTCAGATGGTATATCGCCAGACTCTTACACTCTACTCACCAATGTCGATAGTAGTTTTGTTGCCACTTCCCCCAATGATTTTAGCAATTTTGTTGGAATGTTATCTATCCGTTCTGTCTTATTTGATCTTAATTCTTCCAAAGCTCTTTTAAATTCTGATTCTAATACTGGGTCCCCTGTCTCTTCTAATCTTCTTGTCTCACATCAGACAAATCTTCTCCCTGATGTACTCTTTCCACCTATCCGCTTTCTCCTCTGCATCTAACAGCGGAGTTCCCACTGGAATCTTAATGTTACTACTATCGCTCTTAATTTCACCAAAGGGTGCTTTGACTTTCCTATACACTGAGTCAGTCCTTCCAACAATTATTACTTTGAAAGCACTTGCCCGGAAAAAGGCAAAGGCTCCGAGTTCGAGTCTCGGTCCGGCATACAGTTTTAATCTGTCAGGAAGTTTCATTTTAGCGCACACTCCACTGCAGAGTGAAAATCTCATTCTGGAAATTATTACTTTTTCGATCTCTTTACATTTTTCATGCAGCCATTTCGTCTTAGCTTCCCTGCAATTCCTGCTTACTCCTATTTCGTTCTTCAGCGACTTTTATTTCTGTATTCCTAAATTGCCATGAACATTTTTTTATATTTGATTCTTTCTTCTGTTACCCATGGTATCTTCGGAATTACCTTCTTTCCAAATTGACTGATTCCGCTGTTTAGACGTGTCCATTCCTCTCCAACTGTAGTGCCTAGTGAGCTATTCCTTATTGAAGTATCTATAAAATGGTTCAAATGGCTCTGAGCACTATGGGACTTAACATCTGAGGTCATCAGTCCCTTAGAACTTAGAACTACTTAAACCTAACTAACCTAAGGACATCACACACATCCATGCCCGAGGCAGGATTCGAACCTGCGACCGTAGCGGTAGCGCGGTTCCAGACTGAAGCGCCTAGAACCGCTCGGCCACAACGGCCGGCGCAGTATCTATAGCCCCAGAGAAGTTACAGAGTAAATCGTCATTGCTCAATCCTCTCGTATCCCACTTCTTCGCGCATTGATTGTTCCTGACTAAACTCTTAAACTATAGCCTACTCTTCATCACCACTAAATTGTGATATGAGACCATATCTGCTGATGGATACGCATTACAATACAGTATCCGATTTCGGAATCTCTTTCTGATCATGACGTAATGTAACTCCGGTCTTAAGTATGCGTCCTCCTTTTGTGATTCTTGAACAGAGTATTCGCTATTACTTTTTGAACAGCGTATTCGCTACTACTAGCTGAAATTTATTACAGAACTCATTTAGTCTTTCTCCTTTCTCACTCCTAGTACCAAGCCCATATCCCCCGTAACCCTGCCTTCTAGTCCTTCCCGTACAACCGCATTTCAGTCCCCGACGACTATTAGATTTTCATCTCCTTTTACGCACTGTGTTACCCGTTCAATATGCTCGTATACTTTCTCTACCTCTTCATCTTCAGCTTGCGAGGTTGGCATGTGTATCTGAACTATTGTTGTCGGTGTTGGTTTGCTATCGATTCTAACAAGAATTACCCCACCGCTGAACTGTTCACAGTAACATCTAATCTTTGCTACCTTCCTATTCATAATGAATCCTACTCTCGTTATGCCATTTTCTGCTGCTGTTGATATTACCCTACACTCATCTGATCAGAAATCCTTGACTTCTTTCCATTTCACTTCACTGGCCTCCACTACATCTAGAGTGAACCTTTGCGTTTTCCTTTTCAGATTTTGTAGTTTCTCTAACACGCCCAGGCTCCTAACATTCGAATCCACGACTCGTAGAACGTTTTCCTTTCGTTGGTTTTTTAATCTTTTTCTCGTGGTCACCTCCCCCTTGGCAGTCCCCTACCAGAATGGGAGACTAATCCGGAATCTTGTACCGATGGAGAGATCATCATGACAGATTTTCAGTTACAGACCGCTTGTCTTATGGATATACATTACGTGTTTTTAGTGCAGTGATTTCCATTGTCTTCTGCATCCTCATGTCGTTGATCATTACTGATTCTAGCTGCTTTAGGGGCAGTTTCGATCTCCAATAAGGAATGCCCTGAAGCTCTGTCCGCTCCTCCATCCTCTCTGACAAGGCCGTTGGCAGAATGTGAGCGACTTCTTACGCCGGGAGTTTTTGGCCGTCAATGCTGATTATTATTCAAAATTTAAGCGGTGACGGGTTTCGAACCCAGTACTGAGGACGTTTTGATTACTAATCAAAGACACTAACCCTAGACTTATCGATTATGTCTCATAAATGTTCTATGGAATTCATGTCGGGCGATCTGGCTTGCCAAATCTTCGCTCTAATTGTCCAGAATGTTCTTCAGACCAGCTGCGAACAACTGTGGTCCGGTGACATGGCGTATTGTCAACCATAAAGATTCCATTATTGTCTGCGTACGTGAAGTCCACGCATGGCTGAAAATAGTCTCCAAGTAGCCGAACTTAACCATTTCCAGTCAATGATCGGTTCAGTTGGACAAGAGCACCCAGTCCATTCCACGTAATCACAAAAAAAATGGTTCAAATGGCTCTTAGCACTATGGGACTCAACTGCTGAGGTCATTAGTCCCCTAGAACTTAGAACTAGTTAAACCTAACTAACCTAAGGACATCACAAACATCAATGCCCGAAGCAGGATTCGAACCTGCGACCGTAGCGGTCTCGCGGTTCCAGACTGCAGCGCCTTTAATCGCACGGCCACTTTGGCCGGTCACACGTAATCACAACCCACACCATTATGGAGCTATCAGCAACTTGCATAGTCTTGTTGACAACTTGGATCCACGGCTTCGTGGTGTCTGCTCCACACTCGAACCCCTTCTTCAGCTGTTACCAACTGAAACTGGGACTCATTTGACCAGAGCATGGTTTTCCGATCCTCTAGGGTCCAACCGATATGGTCACGAGCTCAGGAGAGGTACTGCCATACCCCATTAACGCCAAATTTCGTGGCACCGTCCTAACGGATATTTTCGTCGTATGTCTCACGTTGATTTCTGCGGTTATTTCACGCTTTTTTGCTTCTGTGTAAGCAATGACAACTGTACGCAAACGCTGCATCTCCCGGTCGCGCGGTCATGAAGTCAAGGCCGTCGAGCACTGCGTTGTCCGTGGTGAGACGTAACGCCTGAAATTTGGCATTCTCTACACACTTTTGACGCTGTGGACCTCGGAATATTGAATTTCCTAGCGATTTCCGAAATGGAATGTCCCATGCGTCTATTTTCAACTACCATTCCCCGTTCAAACTCTGTTAAATCCCGCAGTGCGACCATAACTTTTTTACATGAATCGCCTGGGTAAAAATGACAGCTCAGCCAGTGCACTGCGCCTTTATACCTTGTGTTCGCTATAGTACCGCCATCTGTATGTCTGCTTATCGCTTTCCCATGGCTTTTGACACCTTAGGGTAAGGGCGTGGTACTAAAGATGCATGTCGTATTAGTAGGTGTATTAGAGGTACCATTATACGGTTCTACTGATCTGAAAATCGTGACTTGTTACCACACTTTTTTTTCCATGCAGCTCTTCGTGTTGGCTGTGTTTTTCGAACGCATATCTACGATTTTACGGTGGCGTGTGTACCGATGTGCCTTAAAGACAACACCGCACAAGGAGCTGAGACGACAAAACAAGCACCTTTCTTGCAACAAAAGTGTGCCCTTCACTCTTTCAACGACAGAGAATCAGTCACACGTTCGTCCCACGGCCTAATGGAGCAGGGTGCTGAACGGCTTTCCCCAACCGCAACCATTCACTGTCGTTTACAGTGTCGTTATCTCGGTGGCGCCCAAGTATTTCTATGGCAGATAGAAATCTCTTTCTCACTCATCTCCTCTCTTCGTCCCATCCTTGCTTACTGCAATTACTGGTAGCTATCTCTAACAGGACTCCCTAATGAAGTGTCGCGTTCCTCTCTAATTTCCCACTAATCAACATGTAATGTTGACGACTGGTGTGTTTTCTCTGGGCTGCGGTGGGAATAACCCTTTAGTTTCTCTCGCCTTAATGAGATTACGTCACCAACCTTGGCACGCATGTTTACAGTGATACTACCTTAACGCAATTTGAATGCTAGCGAGTATAAGATACGACGGATTGATGTTTTTCTAACGTATTTTTGACTGGTATATCGTGAGAGGTGATTTAATCATGTCATTGGAAAGCCTTACTTTACTTTCACATATAGTCGCATTTCCTTCGTGAGCTATCATTGATGTGGATGCGTATGGCGAGAGCTTGCAGACCATGTTTTAGACATTGTTTGCCGCAGTGGTGAGGTGCAAAATTTGAAATGTGAAAGTGTTGCAGGGCCTAAGTTGTCGATTACACGGAGGCTACTGAATTGAGTGTCTTTTCTCTTTAACTGACTTGTCACTGTTATCCACAGCTCAGCACCATCCTCTATTCGGAAAAAGTGCCTACTCAATATCTGATCAGATTTACCAGTGAACTGAAGACGTACTAGCAAACGAAAACCACTAAGTTGTCGTTAACGGAGACACATCTACAGAAGCGAAAGTAGTGTCCGGTGTACCTCAAGGTAGTGTGATGGGCCCACTATATACAGGAAGGATGGTCAGAAACAGTCTCAAAAGTACCTTGGAGGAGCTGTCATTTTTACTCAGGCGATTCATGTAAAAGTTTATGGTCGGGAATTAACAAACTTTGAACGGGGAATGGCAGTTGAAAATAGACGCATGGGACATTCCATTTCGGAAATCGTTAGGAAATTCAATATAACAATAGTGACAGTTAACGAGAGCGCAAGTACAGTTGTTAGATCGTTGTAGGGTAGGTTGTGCTGAGAAATAATTGTTCAGAAAAGAATTCGATAGATTGCGCCGTTCCAGAGTTAATAAACATCATAGTAGGCCAATCAGGCTGTTGCACGCACAAATACAAGCGCCCCGCCAGATACAATTGATGCCGGTTGTTCTCACAGCGTAGAAGATAGCGCACGAGATTGCTAAGCTTTTGGCTCGGGTTTTATCCTTACTACCGTCCTACGTCCAGTTTTTGCACCGCTCTCTTGTTCGGTGTTAGGAAATCAAACGAAGGGCGCGCTTGGCGACATCGCCCAACGGGCAAATTAACTCGGGGACGGCGCAAACCATCTAATTTGTTAATTTCCTCTTCTAAATAAAAGTAATGTGATGGAAAGTGAACGGCGTCTTCTGCCATATTAATTCATGAAACAAGAGATGGCTAAAGTAATTATGTATTTCCATGTGATACACATCCGGATCGTGGAATTTTCTGCTATTAACTGGGAACATAAATTTTCAAATTAATCTTCAAAATAATCTGGACATAAACACTGTATCCTGTAGTGGAAAGTAAATAAACATAAAGCATAAAGGCAAAGGTAGCCGTAAGACGATTTCAATGCTTTATCTCCTCTACCAAAGAGGTGTAATACATATTAGTTGATTTTGGCCAGTAAGGTTCTGTGAAGGCCAGATCGTGTGCTAAGGTATTTAGTATCGGTGACATTATAGTGTACTCTTGTTATCAGAGTGTCATATACGCCGTGGGTAGAATACTGGATACGCTGATTCTTGTTGATTACAGTTGGAGCTATCGTAGAGCACGTGAACGATTTACAAGTTGCACAAACATCTGCAAAACTGTCTTAACGAAACCAGTAACAACAGTTATAGTTAACGAGAACGGAAGTACAGTTGTTAGATTGTTTTACTACTGCTAGGGACCATGAGAACAAACCCGTTTACGTTCTGTGTACATTAGATAGCTGAGAGCTTTAACATATGCGTATATTGTAGATGTATATTGAGTTGTAACTCATATTAGTCTAGCATGTAAACAACTACGACGTTTTGTCTCCTAAGATAGTTTTAAAATCACCTTGTTTAAATAAATAAAAGGTAAATTAGCTGATTCCTACCTCATATCAAAATAATAAGCTCTGAATTTATAATATTTAATTTGAAACCCTATAGTGGATTAATGAGCCAAACATATTGTGAAAATTAAATTAAACGTCTTCTTTTAAGTCAGTAGAGAAATAAAAAAGCACGGAGAACGGAACAACAATACATTAATGCACAGACTACATATTAATTAGATAATAACACATTTTAATTTGTTCGATTGTGGTATTCGATGTTATTGGAAGTGTTCTGTTCAAATGGAAGTAAAGAACTTACTTAAAAGCGATATTTTGAAACATCGCTGACGTCAGTGTATCTCATTTAGGATGTCAAATTTGTTATAAACCTTCTGTCTTCCGTGATGCCTATATCATGTGTATTTACTAAGAACTTGTTAGAACGAAAAATTCGTAATCTTATTTATCATTTCCCTTGCAAGAAGCTGCTATATTTTGTGACTTTACTTTCGTACGCGGATCTGAAGATGGTCGTTGTTGATTTTTCTTTTCTATAAGTGGTCGGAAATAGAGAGAGAAATAGCTTCACTTTTGGGAGCGCTGCGTTCTTAATCGCGATGATACTGCAAACTCATAAAATCTGTGTACTATTTGGTGCCATTCCGTTCAGATACCTGGAGAAATTGTCTCTACACCATCGATTTTCCAGAATCGTCGAATGGATGCTGTGTTAAAAATTCGACTGTGATTGAGTTCAAACGATGAGATATCGTCAAAAGAGAGAATCAATTCTGCATCAAAAAAAAATTCAAAGTATAAGAATGTTGACAACTTCTCTGAAACAAGATCTTTCGATTTCTATGATATTAATAAGCTGCGTATCTAGTTCTGTCTTCGTTGCTTGTTTATTCAGCACTACAGACTAAAATATACATACTCTGTAGTAAAAAAAGTGAAAAAAACCAAGAATTGAAGTAAATGAATGTACAAACTGATAATAGTTAGCCGGCCGAAGTGGCCGTGCGGTTAAAGGCGCTGCAGTCTGGAACCGCAAGACCGCTACGGTCGCAGGTTCGAATCCTGCCTCGGGCATGGATGTTTGTGACGTCCTTAGGTTAGTTAGGTTTAACTAGTTCTAAGTTCTAGGGGACTAATGACCTCAGCAGTTGAGTCCCATAGTGCTCAGAGCCTTTTTTTTTATAATAGTTTTGAAGATTACAACTGCTCTCTATTCTGGCACGCCGATAATGTGACTGCTAATTTTCGTAGTTTCACCCGTTCTACCGCTAGATGACTGTCGCGCTAGACCAGTACCTTTCGCGGCGGATCGTCGTGTAATATCCACTTACTGCGCTGAGGGTCTCTTTAGTGTAATATCTGCCATCTTCAAAACAGCGTGCCACGGAGATAGGTTCTGGAAAAGTTGTAGTGTGTCCCGCCCAGCAGCCAGTGTTACTCGCTGCCTGCTGCTTCGCTCACTCTAAGGCAGCGAGAACCAGGCCGTGGCAGAGGCGGCTGGTGAAGCTGTGCGACTTTGAATACAATGGCCCGTTCCCGCGGCACCACGTCCAGCCGTTTGGGGACAATTCGCTCCTCTAGAGTCTTAGAGTTAGGAGACGTGGCACGCGCCGAACAGGCAAAACGGCGACCACACAAAGCGTCGCCACCTTTTCTGCGAGCTGCCGCTGACAGTGGGGTGCGTTTGTGTTGAGCACAATGGGAGCCGCAGAAGGCGCTGACTTAACGCGTGTGGCCGTCTCCTCCGGAAACCTGTTGATAGTACCCTATTTCATCCATACATGGTCAGGTTGTCTGTGCAACAACGCGGCATTCCTTTCTCAAAATTCTATCACTCTCATAACTGACCATTGACAATGACACTTAAAAGGGGCGATCTACATCTACATTTATACTCCGCAAGCCACCAAACGCTGTGTGGCGGAGGGCACTTTACGTGCCACTGTCATTACCTCCCTTTCCTATTCCAGTCGCGTATGGTTCGCGGGAAGAACGACTGCCGGAAAGCCTCCGTGCGCGCTCGAATCTCTCTAATTTTACAATCGTGATCTCCTCGGGAGGTATAAGTAGGGGGAAGCAATATGTTCGATACCTCATCCAGAAACGCACCCTCTCGAAACCTGGACAGCAAGCTACACCGCGATGCAGAGCGCCTCTCTTGCAGAGTCTGCCACTTGAGTTTGCTAAACATCTCCGTAACGCTATCACGCTTACCAAATAACCCTGTGACGAAACGCGCCGCTCTTCTTTGAATCTTCTCTATCTCCTCCGTCAACCCGATCTGGTACGGATCCCACACTGATGAGCAATACTCAAGTATAGGTCGAACGAGTGTTTTGTAAGCCACCTCCTTTGTTGATGGACTACATTTTCTAAGGACTCTCGCAATGAATCTCAACCTGGCACCCGCCTTACCAGCAATTAATTTTATATGATCATTCCACTTCAAATCGTTCTGTACGCATACTCTCAGATATTTTACAGAAGTAACTGCTACCAGTGTTTGTTCCGCTATCATATAATCATACAATAAAGAATTCTTCTTTCTATGTATTCGCAATACATTACATTTGTCTATGCTAAGGGTCAGTTGCCACTCCCTGCACCAAGTGCCTATCCGCTGCAGATCTTCCTGCATTTCGCTGCAATTTTCTAATGCTGCAACTTCTCTGTATACTACAGCATCATCCACGAAAAGCCGCATGGAACTTCCGACACTATCTACTAGGTCATTTATAGATATTGTGAAAAGCAATGGCCACATAACACTCTCCTGTGGCACGCCAGAGGTTACTTTAACGTCTATAGACGTCTCTCCATTGAGAACAACATGCTGTGTTCTGTTTGCTAAAAACTCTTCAATCCAGCCACACGCCTGATCTGATATTCTTTGCTCTTACTTTGTCTATCAGGCGACAGTGCGGAACTGTATCGAACGCCTTCCGGAAGTTAAGGAAAATGGCATCTACCTGGGAGCCTGTATCTAATATTTTCTGGGTCTCATGAACAAATAAAGCGAGTTGGGTCTCAGACGATCGCTGTTCCGGAATCCATCTTGATTCCTACAGAGTAGATTCTGGGTTTCCAGAAATGGCATGATACGCGAGCAAAAAACATGTTCTAAAATTCTACAACAGATCGATGTCAGAGATAAAGACCTATAGTTTTGCGCATCTGCTTGACGACCCTTCTTGAAAACTGAAACTACCTGTGCTCATTTCCAATCATTTGGAACCTTCCGTTGCTCTAGAGACTTGCGGTACACGGCAACAAAAAGTTGAGGCGTTACTGCAGCCTATGTGCTACGTAGCGCGACTCCGATGCAGGTATATAAGTACCGACATGTAGGCAAGCTATAAGTGTGGCATTCGTGCCTTTCCGACCTGCGTGCGGTAAATGCTGAAAAATGTACTATGGCGACGTTATTACCAAATGCAACCAAACAGGACTAAGGTTATTGTTGTCTTGGCTGCCGAAGGACGCACACAGGTAGACATCTATCGGACAACGGAGAATGTTTATGGGCAATTTGTCCCTCGAAAATTACCATTGTGGAATGGTGCGCCAAGAGACGCTAGTTTGTACGGCCTTCGAACGGAAACTTTTTGATCGTCTCTTATAGAAAGCAGGACGAATTTGCCCAGTGATAAAAAATCGTATTCGCATTCACTGGGGATAAACTTCTGTTCCTGTTCTGTGAATCCCACTTTTCGTATACATGATTTCAGGCGAAAACCAGAGTTGTTACTTCCACAAGTGCACCTTCTAACAGTACTACCACTTGCAAAGTAGGTTAGAAATCAGATTAATAATGTTGCTCACGCAGCATATGTTCGCTTTATCGAGCAACAACAAAATTATTGACTGTGGATGGTATCGTCAGAATGGAAATAATGAAGTCACTGTAAAAAAAGTCATTAATTTTGGCCCTTATCTTGAATGGATTCCCACGTAGATTTCGTCGAAGTTGTTATGGCTCATCTTGTTGATTCTAGGGTGATTCCACTGTGACTGCTAGAAGGTCCAGATCTGTATTTTAGCAATATTTGAAGAGCTAACAAATATGTTTTTCTGGAAATTCTTAATGATCAAACAATCCCAAATCAGAACAATGGTATGGTAGAAATAATTTTTGACTTGTTGTTCACGATCCACATTTTTTATTAAACTTCTTGTAAATTCACATATACTTCTTAATTGTCACATCATCAAGAAAACAGTTTTGTATCAGTCTTCATGTATTTAATTTCCGCTTTAACCAAACACAAGACTTCACTGTTCTTTTACAAAGCGAAATAACAACTTAACTTCTGCAAAGTGAAACAAAGACTGCTCTGTGCGCATTCGCGCCAAAACGGTTACAAGTAAGTCAAAGATTATGACAGTCTCACAGAAATGAGTACACACAAGAACCATATCACTGTAATATATCGATCCATCGGAGTACCTATACATCAATAAAACCAAATGTGAATATTGTCACAAAGATATGTCTGTTACTTCGCAGAAAATTAGTACGATATTACTGGTATCGAGAACTGGGGTTGGAGTGCCGTAATGGTCACGTAAATATAGAACCATTACAACCTTCATTTCATTACCAGGTAGTTGTACAAAGTGCGGAAGAGACCATTGCCGACCACAATATGAATGCGATTTGAAACTCTAAACAGAGATATGATAGTTTTTTCATAATGTGGGGCCACAGTCATAATATATTTCTTTAAAGTCAGTACCGCCATTAGACTGTATTTTATTTGCAGTCTTACATTTACACGATCATGATTAGTGTTTTAAGTGTGAGGCACTGTATAAGTGCCATTATCAAGTGTTTTAAGTGTTAGGCACTGTATAACACTTAAATCACTCGATAATGACACTTTCAAGCCGAAATCATGATCGTGTAAATGTAACACTGCAAATAAAAAACAGTCTAATGGCGGTACTGACTTTAAAGAAATCCAAACAGAGACTCTGAAATCTAATATAGGGAGGATCTTTCAGCTGTGTACTATACTCGGAATGAAACCCGCAAATTAAATATCAGACGTATGTGACTGGCTGGAACAATAAACCGGCTGACTCAGCTGCCGTTAGCGATGGGTTTTATGCAACTTGCATCGACTTCAGATACCACGCGCAAGATTTTCATATTCTCTCGGTCACTACACGCAAACTATTAGTCCAATAGAAAAAACCGAACAGCCCTTTCTCTAGAAAATTTAATCTAGTTTAATTTTGTACTGGAATATGTTTTCGCTAGAGGTCGTAGTTTCCGAATTATTTAACAAAAAACTAAAAAACTGGCCATCAAAAGTTTTTTTTTTTAATAACTCCGAAGCTGTGGGCTCCAGCGAAAACGTATCCCAGTGGAAAATTCACCTTCATTTAATTTCTTACCAATAGGTCCTGTTCATTATTTATGCAGACGTAATAGGTTGCGTGTAGGTAGCGAGAGAATATTAAATTTTCGCATGTGGTTTTTCAAGGTATTGGAGTTGCATAAAACCCATCAGTAGGGGCAGCTCAATCACCCTGTGTTATCTGTCGATTTAATGGAAGTATGAATAAAATAAATTAAAATATGTATAATTAATGATTTATATAATAAAACGCTGCATACCACGATGTATATTTCTCAAGTGCAACTATTTACATTAGTACAACACGTGACGCCTGCGTGTGTTTTGCTGTGTTTCCCTTGCCCTTCAGTCTCCTTTATAACGTTTTGCTACGAGAGAAAAAAGACTTTGGATTTCTTAAATTTTAATCTCAGAAAATAATAGTACATTAAGCTAATTTTACATGTGATTTTGTTTTTGCTCAAGCTTCTATATAAAACAGATTGCACGGAATTTTCATTCTCGGTACACTTACACATCAACTGTTATATACTTAACCAATTCACAAAGCCAGCCGTAGGAACACTCGTAGGACGCTGTAGACCCATCCACAAACAAAGGAGAAGATCTTAAGCTAGTCCATCGTTTCCAGAAATCACAGATAATGGATTTAATGGAGGAACTGAAAATTCTTGTAAACCGAAAAAATCAGGAGAAAAGTTCTGACATGCTATACAGTGAATTGGTTAATTCCTTCAAATGTTTCTCCTGCATATAATAACAATAGGAAATCCATAAATATGTTGGTTCCTTCATACATTCCACTCAATATTTGTAACAAAATACTAGAAAAATACAGTAGATTGTAAAACGCAACTAATAATTTAAGTAGTCAGAGGAGTTACTGATAGGAAAGTTTGATGTAATTAGTCTAATCCACGAAAAATGTAACACTTCTGGCTGAATCCACACTCTTCGTTTACCAATACTGTGGTAATATATTTGTAAAATATTTCGATTTCACGTAAACGAACGAAGTGAGTGATGGTTCATGTGGATTTCTGCTCTATGAAGGAGGCACAATACCTTTAAGTAGATACAAAAAACACGAACTTCTAATATTACTGTCTAAAATATTACGAGATTTATTTTTTCCGGTTGCAGTAAAACTATAAAAGACGACTGCAGGGCAAGAGACGCAGAACACACTTGTAGACAACACGTGCAGTATTAAAATAAATAGATGCTCTTAAAAATGGGAATAAATTCCTGAAAAGCGTTGTGCTGCGCATGAAAGTACGTAAATGGTGCAGTGTTTTGCTATTTAAATGTTAATGAAGCAGCAGGAGTCTTTCGAAAAATATCGATTAATTAAAATATGTAATTAAGCGTAATACAAAATTCATGAGCTGCTTTCAAGAGAAAAATCTGGACCACTTTCGTATACAGAAAAACACAAAGACGAATTTTTCATTATTTTGTTTATCCAGGTCCACTAGAGCATGCTTCAAAAATTTCCCGTTATTGTTAGAGATTTAGCAGCTTTTGAAGTTCACCGTAGTATTGCAGAAAGGCTGTAATGCAGATTGAGTTGCTAATTTATCGAATGTGTGCTACTCATATTTGACAGTTATCATAATTTCTATATATATTTCAGGACGCCGTCAGTTAAGAGCAGCGGGTGTCGTTAATTCTGCTAATGGCCGCCAGATGGTAGGGCGATAGCGCGTGCTTCGGTAATTGCAGCGAGGAAGACGGTTGGAGCTGCATCGTTCACCCGGCACGCGTGGCGGCCAGATGGGGATCTATTTGTCCGTTCAGTGCACCGGCGGCAAGCGCATTCCGTCCGTCATCCCGATAGCCGACCGTCGCCTTTAAACTGTGCAGGCGCCGCACGTTTAGGTAGGAGACAATTCAGCGTGCGGCATCAGACTGCCGTATCGACAGCCGTGACAACAGCAGATGCGAGATACGACCCATTCATCGCCGGTCACGAATCTGTAACGAGTACCGAGAAGGATGCGTCTGCTCTGATCACAATCGCGAAAGGATAAGAAACTTTACATCACGTCGAACTGTCAAAACCCTTTCAGGTGTCAGAAAACTGATTTTTTTCCGAACATGTTGTTAACGTTGCAGATGTAACGGACGTTTCACACTGTTCTCATGTCAACGTCCCTGGGGATAAAATCTAATCGTTAGATACATATCAGACTGCTCTTGCAATGTGTGGCTAGCTTATATGCCACGATAAGCAATCATAGGAAAATAAAATAAATTAATTCAGAGGTTCTTCAACCTGAAAACCTTCCACCACAATTTTAATCTAGCCTGTGAGCTCATAAGAGACTATAATCCAGGTTTTATGTCCCTCTAAGGGAAATCCAACACATATGCGAATGAATGCAATCTAACTTTTCTTTCAACTTTCGGACACTGCAACGGAAGAATTAACGAGCTCTTTTAACAAGAGTTAACCATACTATAGCACTCATGGAGTTGGTAAATAGACGGGTGAATGAGCTGCATTTTATAGATGCAATTCGTGTGAAGCAAATGTTTTTCGCTCTCCATATCGTACACCGCCAAGTAAACTCAAAAGATCTGAGCTAATCTGGTAGCAGAATTTTCAACTTCTCCACCTTCAATGCCTCCTGTCCCGAAGTTCAACTACGTCACAAATTTACTGCATAGATGAAAACCGTAATCAATAAAATTTTCGTAGCTGCATAAGCTAAGTTATTCCCTCTGGGGTTTAATTGCAGTTAAAGTGAGAATATACTCCATAATTGAAGTTATGGAACACATGGAAGGTTCACTCGAAAATGAAGCAAAGTAAATGAAAATAAGCCCTTAAGAATGTTCACACTCAGTGTATGATGTTCGATAACTAAATACAATAAAATATTTAATGTATAAAGTCAATTCAACGGACCGTGTGGCTTTACTCCCATCCATATACAGAGTATTTAAAATTAAACTTCCGAACCGCTGTAGAAATAACACAACTGGTCAGAATGACGTCAAACTGCAACGGAATATTATTGGAGAAGGGGGAAAACGCATGGCAGAAGAAAAATAAATAGTTACAAAATGTAGCAATAGATGGCGCTGTAAGTATCATAATTTAGCAGTGGTCGACTACAAATGACAAATGAATCATGCAAGAATGTCTAAACTGTACGTTGACGCTAAACAAACTATAGCACTCAGTGTGCATGGGTGTGATACTGTTAGTTACGTAATCTCATTCACCACGGCAAGGTTATATCACATCGGATGGGAAAAATCGGTTTTGAATTGTCCTGAGCCCAAAAACCGCATAAAATGCATAAATCAAATTGGATAATTAATTTCCGTGTGACTGGCGCAAAACATGTTCAATATGCTGTCCACCGTTTTCTGCAACAAGTTGAAATTGAGAAACAGCACGTTCCACAGCTGATCGAAGTGCTTCCGGGGTCACGTTCAGAATGTGTTGCGCAGTGCGTGCCTTCAATGCAGCTACGTTTTCAATCGAAACACTGAACACAACACCTTTCAGGTAACTCCACAGCCAGAAGTCACACGGATTAAGATCAGCAGCTAAAACTGGATTTGCAATGTGCAGAGGTGCGCAATCTTGCATAAAAATGATACCATCCACACACCCACGCTGTTGGAGAGCCGGAATGACGTGGCTGCGCAAAAGAAACTCATAGCGGTTACCAGTGACGGTGCAGATAACAGGACCGGAAGCACCTGCCTCTTCGAAAAAATATGGCCCTATGATAAATGAGCCTTAAACACGAAGCACACAGTGACCGTTTCAAGACGAAGTGGTACTGGTTGATTTGCTTCGTCTGTCCTCAAAATCTTCCACGGCCAATCATTGTCTACTTCCATGCGAGCAAGAAATTCTAAAGCAAAGGTCTCTCTTGCTGGTAGGTCAACAGGAGGCAACTCGTGCACATGGGTAATTTTGAATGGATAGCAAAAAGGATGTTTCGTAGGATTTTACGCACCGTGTCCACGGGTATGTCCAATGTTCGGGCAGTTCTCCGTGCACTACACGTTTGCACACCACCACTCGTCTCCTCCTGCATTGCTGTGGCCACTGCTTTTATTGACGTCGAATCTATTCGTTTCCTCCCTCTACCAGGTTACACACCAAAAGAACCAGTCTTTTCGAATTTCCCAATCACTTTCTCCAGACCCACTGCAGTCATCGGGCCAACGCCTGTTTTCAAACCCTTCAGTGTCCGGAACTTATGCAGAGCGACGTGTGCAGTCATCATTCTTGTAATACATCTTTTGCTATTTGAGCAGCAAAATAACTTATAATGGCCGAATTAGAGAGGACATAAAATCTGGACTGGCAATGGCAAGAAACACTTTTCTGAAGGAGATAAATTTGTTCATCGAATACAGATTTAAGTGTTCGGATATCTTTTGTGGAAGTACACTGCTGGCCACCGTAAATGCAACACCCTGAAGGAAGCATCCGATTCAAGCGAATTTTACACCATGGGTTTGCAGCGATGAGATATGCAACTGATTAGAATTTCAGCGCAGACGCACATCACGCGCGCCTGTGGCGCCACCTCATAGCGCCATTTAAGGCATGGCGATTTCGACGAGTGTACGTTCGGCACGTGTGTTTACCTTGTGGTTGTTTCGCAAGACGATCAGTTATGCCTCGTAGACAACAGCGAACATCTTTTGATCAAGTATCTGAGTTCGACAGAGGAAGGATAGTGGCTTACCGAGATTGCGGACTATCATACAGAGAAATCGCTAGTCGTGTTGGACGAAACCAAACAACTGTAATGCGGATATGCGACCGTTGGATGCAGGAGGGTACGACGGAGCGACGTGGTCGATCGCATTCACCTCGGTGCACCACTGCACGTGCTGATAGGCAAATTGTGCGCATGGCAGTGACGGATCGCTCAGTGACATCCCGAACCATAGCACAGCACATTGCGTCTGTAATGCATCATCCAGTGTCTGTGCGTACCATTCGACGCCGTTTACGGCAGGGTGGCCTGTCCGCAAGACGTCCATTGCTTCGTCTACCATTGACGCAGAACCACAGACGTCTCCGTCGCCAGTGGTGTGATGACAGACGGATGTGGACGGCAGAATGGAATGACGTTGTCTTTACTGACGAGGCACGCTTCTGTCTGCAGCACCACGATGGTCGGATTAGAGTGTGGAGACACCGTGGAGAGAGGATGCTGGACAGCTGCATTATGCTCCGCCACACTGGTCTTGCACCGGGTATTATGGTATGGGGCGGTATTGGATATTAGTCTCACATGCCTCAAGTACGCATTGCCGGTACTTTAAATAGCCGGCGCTACATATCCGAGGTGCTGGAGCCAGTTGTCCTTCCTTACCTTCAGGGCTCGGCCACAGCCATATTTCAACAGGATAAATGGCGACCACACGTGGCACGCATTGTCCAAAGGTTCTTCGTCAATAACCAGATTGAATTGCTTCCCTGGCCGGCTCGCTCTCCGGATCTTTCGCCGATGGAAAACCTGTGGTCCATGGTTGCTCAACGAGTGACCCAGATTATATCCCCAGCTGCCACACCAGATGATCTTTGGCAACGTGTGGAAGCTGCTTGGGCTGCTGTACCCCAGGAACACATCCAACGTCTCTTTGACTCAATGCCGAGACGTGTGGCAGCGGTGATCTCCAACAATGGCGGCTACTCTGGCTACTTATTCTGGCAGGAACCACATGTCACAGACGTCTGTAAACGTAATCATTTGATACTTGGTCAACATGTTATCTACAAAATAAATCTTGTTGTGCTACCTCTTGTCTCTCTTGGTGTTGCATTTACGGTGGGCAGCAGTGTATTTGTCTGGAGCGTAGTCATGTATGGAAGTGAAACATGGACGATAAGACGTTTAGACAAAAAGAGAATACAAGCTTTCGAAATGTGGTGCTACAGAAGAATGTTGAAGATGAGATGGGAAAATCATGTAACTAATGAGAAGGTAGTGAACAGGATTGGGGAGACAAGAAATTGCAGCACAACTTGACCAAAAGAAGGGATCGGTTGATAGAACACATTCTGAGACCTGAAGCGATCACCAGTTTGTTACTGTGGGGGGAGGGGTATAAATCGTAGGAGGAGACCAAGAGATGAATACAGTATGCAGATTCAGAAGGATCTAGGTTCTGGTAGTTATCTGAAGATGAAGAGGTTCGCACAGGATAGACTAGCATGGAGAGCTGCATCAAACTAGTCTTCGGACTGAAGGCCACAAACAATACGGAATCAACTGTTGGAAATGCATATTTATTGTGTTATGGATATACACAGCACACATCACATAACGATGACGTAGGACATGGTAATCGTCTAAAGTGACGACTGCTAGTCTCAGAGATGGCATGAAGTTCTGCTGCACATTGTCAAAGATACCAGCTAGCAAGCAGGTCTTCATCCGTTTCTACAGGGTTTCATACACCAATGCCTTGACGTAACCGCAGAGGAAAAAGCCCGGACGTGTGAGATTCGGTGGTCTCGTGATGGGACAGGATCTTCCCTTCCAATCCAATGATGAAGGTACGTGTTGTTCAGGATCTCGGGGACATTAAGATCGAAGTGCGCTGGAGCACTGAAGCCATACACTCCGTCCTACGCGCTGGGATCAGTGTATCAGTATCAGTGTATCAGTATCAGCAGCACATATTTTGTAGATGTACTGTTGCACATGAGCTGTAATTACGATATTTTTATCGAAATTTCTGTAGATGTAAGTATAGTGTCTTTTTCATTTGAACACACCTTATAGTTTGAGCTACATGACTCTTAATTATTGAGACTTCGAAGCTGTGAGAGGGTTAACCCTGTCACTCCGGTAAAGCGAGGCTGGAGACCCTTCAGTGATTTGATAATGTTACGGAGCAGGGAATTAATCTGCGTCCACCAGTGAACATTTCCGATTAAATCCGCGGAGGAATACGTCGCGTAATATGTCTCGACCGCTGCTCGTTGCCATGAGGTTGTGGATTCAGGCCAATGCTGTCAGTGTGACTTCGGCAGTGGCATGGAAGCTCTGAGGTACGTACGTAGGGAGCCTTTTACTTGCTCTGATCTTATTCTGAGGCTGCTTTTCTGCAACTCGTAGAGATACCTATCAGCCGAGTGGATAGAATAGAAAATCGCCAAAATGGTACCGGGTGGATATAATTAAGGTGCAGAAACTCACAAAGGTCCAGTGTGGGATATAATTATGGTATGGCAGCGCAGATTGGTAGCTATTGTAATGTTTTAATGCGGAACCAGGTGCCAGTCTGACGCTCTGAACAGTGAATGTAAGAAATGGGCATCGAAGTGTTTCCAAATGTAATGAATTAGGAAAGGGGGCGTGGGCAGAAAAGGTCAAACAACTGCGAGTTATTATGTTTATTTTGTTATCAACTCCCACTCTGTCTGCAGCTCGTGGTCTAGTGGCTAGCGTTGCTACCTCTGCATCAGGGGGTCCCGAGTTCGATTCCAGGCCGGAATTTTCTCTGCTCAAGGACTGGGTGTTAGTGTTGTCCTCATCATTTCATCATCATAATTTGTGACTGTGGTTAGATTGGACTGTGTAAAAAAATTGGACTTCGTAAAAATTGGGACTTCGTACGGCCTCTGATGACCACGCAGTTGAGCGACCCCAAAACCAATCATCATCATCATCATCACCATCATCATAAACTTCCGCTTTCACAGTTTCTTAATATTAGCATAGACCA
Organism: Schistocerca americana; assembly: GCF_021461395.2. NCBI lineage: Eukaryota > Metazoa > Arthropoda > Insecta > Orthoptera > Acrididae > Schistocerca > Schistocerca americana. The sequence continues at coordinate 1,037,804,663 of NC_060120.1, read as the reverse complement.
AAATTGGAAGTGATTTGTTTCCCAGCGTAAATCGGTTCCGCATTATCGCAGTTGCATATGTCAAATTTTGCCATACGATAGTTATCGACCTCACTGAACCTCTGTCAGTAGCTGCACTTTACTACGTACAGGGTTGTTATAATTAACCTTCCTCTTGAAGCGTGCGGTGACTTGCGGAGGGTACAAATGCGTGACTCAGAAGGGCGAACGTGTGTGGGCTCTTCTTGTAACGCGTTGGACGAGCGGCGGTCCCTATGAGTGGCCGCCAGCACGTCTCGCCCGTGCTGTGTGACAGGGATTGTGAACGCCGGACGGCAGGATGGAATGGGCGCACACACAGGGTGGGAGTCGTGCCTTCACGGCCCATAAAAGAGCGAACGAAGCCTTACGTGAGCGAGGGCAAGCTCTAGCTGCCCGTGATGCGGCACATTCCCCGGTTCTGAAGCTGCCACGAACCTGTTGTTGTTGTTGACACTATTGTGCGGTGTCTGTCAGTGTCGCCGCACTGTTTCCATTCGTACGGATGAAGAGGGGGTGGTGTAAAGCGTTCCAGTAGTCTGTGACAGCTGTCACGCAACAGCTGACCAAAGGTAACATACACGACGTGATCATTGAGCTGTACTTACTGTTTCGAAAAAGAAATGAAGTTGCGTGATTGATGTTGTGTTCGTAAATGAACACTTGAAACAACTAAAGAGTTTCCAAGAACAAAAACTTGCCCTGTGAAGATTGGCTTGGAAGTGAATAGTAGTAAACCAAAATACTAATCCCAGATAACGAACCATTTAAGAGGCGGAAACCAATCAATAGAAGCTATTGATGAATATATCTATCTTGGATACAAGATTAAATTAGGAAAAAACAATCATAATGCAAAAATCCCCCTCAAAACAGGGCTCAGCTGGGCAGCGTTTCGGAAACTAAAACTCATCCTGACCAATAAAGACGTCCCATATAACCCGAAAGCTAAAGCCTATAACATGTGCATACTATCAATTACAACCTATGGCTTGGAAACTATGACTCTGACTAAGGAAAGTGTTTGTAAATCACAGTGGACATAACCAGCCGTGGAGCGACAGATGCTAGGAGTCAGTCTCAGGGATGGGTTTCGATCCTACACTAGTAGGAGAACACAGGTAACAGACGTCTTAGAAAAAATTAGAATAATGAAATGGCCGTAGGTCTGACACGTAGCTCGACAAGATCACAGTAAGTGGACGCCTAGGATCGCTCACTGGAGACCATCGGACCACAAGAGAGACACTGGAAGACCTCAGATGGCTTGATGAAGCGAAACTGGTGCTCAAACTCGAATGTACCAGGTACGAAGGCGATGGAAACATATGGAGCAGGTATATATCCAGCAGTGAACTGAGACAGCCTACAGAAGGAGAAATGTGATTAATTTTTGTTTCTTTAGAAGAGTGAAAAGAAAATTGCGCAGCCCATTCATAAAGCGGAGTGTAGTGCGTTAGTTGTTTTCTGCATCTGAAGAGGAACAACGCTGCAACAAACCATGCTGAGTTAGCGGGAGCATACGGCAACAGTGCACCATCAGTTGACATAGAGATATCGAGGCGCAGACGCTTCCATTGTGGTCAAACAAACCTGAATGACGAAGAAGATCATCTCTCTGTGAAGATAAGTGGAGCCCCTGGTGGTCGAAGTCCGGCGTATCACAATCGAAGCGATAGTCGAAAAACTCCAAATCAGGCATTGATCAATTTCCATGTTACACATTTCAGACACGACAATGATTGAAAATGGCAGTACCCGTTCAAACAGCCCGTCTAACATAGACAGCAGCGAAAATGCTGCAGTTTCACCAGGTTATCCTAGATGACTTGTTTAGATTCGTAATCGCCATGGACGAATCTGAGTGTTTCACTAGGACCAAGAGACAAAGTAAGTAATGGATACATGTGGATTCGGCACCTTGATCGGGCGAGGTGTTGTTTCTATGGACCGCAGTGGTGTGGTACCAACAGATTATCATAGTAAGCGGAAAACAGTCATAGCAGCATACTACCGAAATCTGACGAGGCTGCGAGAGGGTGTCAAGACGAAGCTTCGCGGGAATCGTCCTAAGGGTGTTTCTGGTCCACAAATATGTCCCTGTTTACTCCGCACAGGATACAAGTCACACATGTTGCTTCGTCGGGCTATCAAATTTTTGCCCCCCCCCCCCCCCCCCCCCCCCCGTATTCTCCTACTTGACATCCATTGCGTGGAAAGTATATCCTGAATGACGGTGGGTTGACATCCGAGGTGGATCGTTTCCTGATTACCGAAAATGCAGACTTTTACAACCGAGGTCTCCATCAAGCACGCCATCGCTGGGAGAGATGTGTCGTATTGAAGGTTGAGTATGTACAGAAAGACCGACACCATCACTAAGTTTGATGTTCGCCGCTTCTTCTTCTTCTTCTTCTTCTTCCTGCGAGTATTCTACACCATTTGGCGTCTCTCGCATCCATTGTAGCTGGGGACTTCCTCTTTTTCTATCTCGTGGACGTCTCCAGTGCTACATTCTAGAAGACCATTTTTCCTGAAGCATTCTTCTAAGATGTCCACATAATATTAGCCGTTTGGTTTATATTATGTCTACAATACCCGTGGAAACTACCATCTATTCTCTTCATTTCTTATTTCGTGTTTCCTTCCTACTTCACAACTTTGTCATCAGAACTCTATTTCCATTGCTTTTTATTTCTTCCCAGTGACCGTTCAGACTTCCCACAGTTCAACACCATACCGAGCTAAGCTCTCAACTACTGTTTTGTATATACTTTTCAATTTTTTACGTATTTTTATTCCAAATGATGGTATGTAGCTACTTGATTGCTACCTTTCCCTGGCTTGTTCTGTGCTTTATTTCCTCATTGCATCCATCCTTGTCCGAAATCATTGCCTCCAAGTATTTATATGATATAACACACTTAAGATCCATCACCCGAAGAAAGATCCCCTCCTTTACCTCGACAACGAAGTATTCAATCCTTTTGAAGTTTATTTTCATGCCCTTCTGTTCATATTCTTCTTTAAGGTTTCTTAACATGTAACATATATTCATTTCTTCCTCGGCGAAAATGACCTTATCGTCGGCGAGATTTGAGAGAACAGGGTATCATTGCCAGTTCTAATGCCCATGGTTTTTGCACTTCCTTACAAATTTTTGCTAGGCGATAGTACAAACTGTGTCAACACCTCCTACCCTACTGAGACTGCAAATGAGTGTTGTTTGTAAGCTTTGTTAGTCAAATAAGACTTATTGTTGTCCACCTTCAACAAAGATATGCTACTTCAGTTATGACACTCTTGCTCCAGTTCACAGCGCGGGAAAATATATTCGTTGTCCATTCAGATGCGCAGAACAGAATTTTTGTTGTCAACATATATTGTCTCCAACGTCACGTGACTTTGATTAGGCATAAAGTTTCTCGGCAAGCGCCGTGTAGAATTGTGGTCTTGTATCTCTGCTACAACTCCACCTCACTGAAAAGTGCCCTGGATTTTCATAGGCATCTTAAGAATTTGCGTTCGATATCTGAAAGAAGTTTGGTTGTAAGTTATGAAGAGAAATCTAAGAATTTACGAAGAGAGAAATATAAGAAGTTACCACTTTTTGCGACAAGTGTCACAGCTAAGATGCCGCTTTTTTGTTAGCCGAAATGATTCGATAGCCGTCGCTAATTTTTAAGTTGTATACTGGACTTAGCGTATTGATTAGTCTCTGTTTTAATAGGTTATGGTGCAGCAGCACAGCTTTTTAGAAGGAAAAAGTGAAAGTATTCGGAAGGTCATCGAATTTGGAGCAATGATAGTAATTTATGACACACTGAAAGATTTTTAGCGACGAAAGTTTTCCACTTATAGTTAATAAAATTCTTCTGGCTTTGAGGCCGCATTGTCAGCTGTAAAATTCCTACTTTTCGGTGACTATTGCAAGACGCCTTCCTCATGGTGTATTGCAGTTAGCAACAAACCGTGTATTGCAGTTAGCAATAAACCCCGAGGAAGGTATTTTGCAGTAGTCGCCGAAACGTCGGAATTTTATAGTTGACAATGCGTCCCCAAACCCAGAAGAATTTTATTGGAAGTGACAACGGCCGCGGGAGCCTACGTTTGCATTTTCCCCTTTACTGTGTGGTACCATATGTTTTAAATATTCGTTCACCCTTAGGGAAACCAACATTGTACACATCATAGGAACCGTTACTACGTTCCTTATTGTTGGTACCTTAAAATAGGCATTAGTATAATCCGGAGGTAATGACTCAGGCTGTGATACAACCACCTTACCTGCAGCTGAAAACTGCTCTCCACGGGTATACGTTCAAAGGATTAACTGGTAACACACTCCTACGCTACTGAATTTATGTAATACTTAGCTCGTTAATATATTGCCATGCAATCACAGGAATTGGCTCTACAGTATTAATTCTGCATTATGCTATGACTCAACATTTTCCGACGGATGCAGCACCTCTTACTACATCTACATGGATACTCTGGAAATTACACTTTAATGCTTGGCAGAGGATTCTACCTTCACAATAATACGCTATTATCCAATCCGAATGAAATGGTTCAAATAGCTCTCAGCACTATGGGACTTAACATCTGTGGTCATCAGTCCCCTAGAACTTAGAACTACTTAAACCTAACTAACCTAAGGACATCACACACATCCATGCCCGAGGTAGGATTCGAACCTGCAACCGTAGCAGTCGCGCGGTTCCAGACTGAAGCGCCTAGAACCTCTCGGCCACTCCGGCCGGCCAATCTCGAATAGCACGCGGAAAAATCTTCCCGTGCGAGTTCTGATTTCCTTTATTTTATTATGATGATACCTTCACTCTATGTAGGTCGACGTCAACACAATATTTTCGCATTCGGAGGAGAGAGTTGGTGACAGAAATTTCATGGGAAAGTCCTGTCGCAACGAAAGATGCCTTTGTTTTAATTATGTCCACCCAAAAAGCTGTGTAATGTCAGTGGCGCTCTCTCCCCTATATCTCGATAATCCTCTTTGAACTTTCTCGGTGTACTCCGTTAATCATTTGGTAAGGATCCCAGACCGAGGACTGACAAGCGTAGTGTAGGCAGTCTTTTTAGTAGATCTGTTGAATCTTGTAAGTGTCCTGCCAATAAATTGCAGTCTTTTGTTCGCGTTCCACACAACAGTTTATATGTGTTCTTTCCAATTTAAGTTGTTCGTAAATGTAATTCCTAGAATTTACGGCCTTTAGATTTAACTGATTTATCCTGTCACCAAAATTAAACAGATTCCTTTTAGCACTACTGTGGATGGCCTCACACTTTTCATTATTTAGGGCAGTTGCCAATTTTTGCACCACACAGATATCTTTCTTTTCTAAATCGTTTTGCAATTGGTTTTGATCTTCTGATGACTTTACTAGACGATTAACGACAGCAGCCTCTGCAAACAACCTAAGACGGCAGCTTAGATTGTCTCCCAAACCGATTTTATATATATATATATATATATATATATATATATATATATAAGGAACAGCAGAGCCTATAACACTACCTTGGGGAACATCAGAATTTTCCTTTGTGTTACTCTATGACTTTCCGTCAGTTACTACGAACTGTGATCTCTCCGGCAGTAGTCACATAACTCTGACAATATTCCATATGCACACAACTTGATTACAAGCCGCTTGTGAGGTACTACTAATATAACTGCATCATTAGACCTTTCCTATGCCAAGTAATTTACCTTAATGTGACGTATTTCGATTTACATCCGTTGCAGCACAATTAGCCACTATTGTTGTTACTAATAAATTAATGTGTAAAGATAGGGAAAATGTGATCTCCCGAACTGCGTGTCGTACAATGATGTAATTCTGCGGGTGTATTTACTGCGATATGTAGATGCTGTCTGCAAAATGTATAGCCGGCCGTGTGGCCGAGCGGTTCTAGGCACTTCAGTCAGGAACCGCGCTGCTGCTACGGTCGCAGGTTCGAATCCTGCCTCGGGCATGGATGTGTGTGATGTCCTTAGGTTAGTTAGGTTTAAGTAGTTCTAAGTCTAGTGGACTGATGACGTAAGATGTTTAGTGTTTAGAGCCGAGCAAAATGTATTGCGTGTAGAGTTAGTAGTAAAGAAGTAATAATTTAAGACGTCGTGTCTGATGCTGCAGTTTTACTTCATGAACAGAAAAAGTACAGTAAACGGTAAGCTTTTTACCTTCATCGCTTGGTGGGACTGTCAGCGAGAAAAAAATCGTTAAGTTTAGGAATTACGTGTAAAGTTTGTCGCAAGTAACTTCAGGGCACTAATTATGAAATACTCGATGAATATAGTGTGGGTATTTGTGCGCCGTGACTTCTGCTGCCTCAAGACATAATACACGATTTCTACCTGTAACATTTATCTTGGTGTCTTGCAGTTGCGTTGTATATTGAAAAACCAATCACGCTCCTATAATGTTTTTATTGAGGTGTTCTGATTGCTATGAGCTCATTTCGAACCGCATGGTAATTTTCAAGCTATCTGAAAAAAAAAATCAATTTTGAAGTTTGTGTACGTTTTCGTTATCCACAAATTATGTTACAATTTTGAAATACTTAAATCATTAACACATCTTTATTGCTAATACTGTGTAAATGTTAACGTAGGTGGAGATATATTGGCCTTCAGTTTATCCAGGTACTGCACACTGTTTTTGAGATGGTCGATCATTTTTGTATTAGACTGCTTCTTTTGACAGCTTTTAGCGATGTACTATGATCATATCTCTGATATTCTTTGTGAGATGTTGTAATCTTTGTTTTGTTTACTTGAATTATCGTTAAGTATCTGATTTATTTTATAGGTTTGCGAGTAGATATATTTTTTATTCTATTTATTGGCACTATTTTTTACGTCTCGGTTATTACTCTGTGGATTTATGTGGTTTTTTTTTACCTTTGTTTTGTTTAGTGGTGGTGTTATGCTTGCTTAATTTATTTACCCATGATTGATTTCGATGATTTCAACAAAGTTGTCGATATACTTGTAGTTTTTATATTTTAATTCAATTTATTTATTGAAGATTTTGTTGGGATATTTGCGCGTATGAGTGTAAATTTCAATTTCTTTCGAACGATTTCCATAGCGTGTTCTGAAAGGTTTATTTGGTGATTTTCAGTTCTGATGTGATGATAGAATGTGGACTGGTTCATGTCGATATGTTTTACGTGTTTTGAAATTTCTGACCGTGTGTGTGTGTGTGTGTGTGTGTGTGTGTGTGTGTGTGTGTGTGTGTGTGTGTGTGTATTTTCCACATCTCCTCCTAAACTATTGGATCTATGTCAACGAGACTTGGTACGCGTATCGTTTACTCTTCGACAACAGTCGCTGTCGCATGAGAACCGCCTTCCTATATAGTTCAGGAGATAATACCTGATAAACACACATGCGTGAAAAAATGCCTCGTCATTCACGAAATTTTAACACATTTATTCTTTACTGCTAAGACACTCCTACAGTTGAGTGATTTTAAGGAAATCCCTGACAGCTGACAGCGCTTTCGACAGCCTTCAAACGCGAAGTGCAAATGGCTATAGGCGAAAGGAGTTGCCGTCTATAGTGCTAAGAGGAGGTGTTGCTATAAAGACGTTTACAAAATAGTGTCGTAGACACGCGAAGCAGCTGTGTCTAGCGTGCAGAAACTGTCCGTGATATTACTCTACAAACACAAATCGCTTTTTGTTTTCGTTTCTAATAGAAAATTGACAAAATCAATACCCCGGAAATGCTTGGTTTGTTAGCTAGTTCTGAAAACGTAAGTTTTATTGTCCTTGCAAGCCGATAGACAGACAACCTGGAACTCGGGCAGTTTCTTGGATTAGCAATTTAGTACTATGGATTGACTTCATTAATGGACGGTTTCTCTTTAAATAAGTACCATTTGCATCAAAAAATGATTGTCTATTGGTGAGAGATCCTTCGAGAACTAGGAGTGCCAGGAGCATTTACACTCACAGCTTGTAGCATAAGATCCTCTTCCGGTACGCAGACAGGTGGTGGTGTGTGAAGAGAAAGGCTCAAATTTCTGTCCAGACACACTGATTTAAGTATTTCATTATATAACTTTACACTAACGTCAGGATGGTTCACCAACAGGCTACAGCCGAATTACTTCCGCATCCTTGTCCTTTCCCACCTTGTACCCCGCCTGTAATGACACCGAACTTTCCAACCTTCCTGTTTTCTTCGTCTTCTTCCTCTCGGGGTCAGGTCTACAGGTAGTTCTCCCTCGCCCAATATGTTTCCTTTCACGTCATCATCACTTTCAACTGCAACAAAAATGAAGAAAAACAAATATCACTAGAAGCTAATATCGTTTAATAGGAACTCCAGATCTAGGTCCTTCCACGTTATCATCGCTTTCAGCCACTAAAAAAGCGTCGCCTCAACGAAATGTGTTAAACTTTTTATCATGTCAGATGCTCTGAATCTCGGCACCTCCTTGCCCTCCAGAGAAATTCGCGGTACTGAACGTGGGATCGGATTATGCTAACCCATTACTGATCTATGTCCTGTCTCCTTCTGTCTGCATACTTCTGTTCAGTCATCGCATAAAGAAAAGTAAAAAAGGTCGTCGTTATTTCATTCTGGAAAAACGAAAAAGAGTAAAACTGGTTAGGGCTACATGATTATTATAAGCACTTCATACCTTAAGACAACGTATCGTGTTAAACACCGCCCCCCAGTAAAGTTGATAGGATGATTTTATACTTTTCATTAATAATCATGGCTACTGGAAAGCAACTTCACAATTCAGTTACGGGTATTGACTTATACCGGTACCCTTACTCCTCGCTCTGTCACATAGTAGGTTTTTTCAGATGAATAATCCCACAGGAATACAGCTTTCAGCAAGTTCATACATGAACTTCACTACCTTCTACTCAGGACTACGTGCTCTCCACAGCTTACAGTTACGTCCACCACAAAGCTTCAACTGTCTCTGCTCCCGAACAGGGAACTGCTTCAGATTGGACAGTTAAAACCGAATAAAAATGAAAACGGGTTTAAAATTCGGAGATGCGTCTGTTGTACCACGGAACAAGGACAGTTATCCGTAAAACATTACGTTTGGGTGCAATCGGTGTCTGTGGATTAACGAATGTAAGGACTGTAGATGCGCAAGTAGCTGAAGAAACAATATCGAGTAACACACAGTCATGATTAAAGCACATCGGAATAGAACGGAACGTAAATTTGACGTTCGGCGCGCAGCATTACTTGTCACAAATTTGCATCGCGGCCTGTACTCCGCTCGTAATCATAAATATAAACATCATCATGACAACCCCAGTTTCATGGAGACGGAAGTGGTAGGAGGGGCGGGGGGGGGGGGGGGGTGAATAATGCAAAAGCGTTCGCCATGTCTTCCTGTCATTGAACAGTTCTTGGCCCTTGACATCCGTACCAGTTTAGCTTCTGTTTTTCACCTCTACTTTCACAGTCCCTAACCATCGTTTCCTGGAGCTTTCCCTTAGTCTTTTTTTCGTGGTTCATCTGCTTCGAAGTAATTTTTGCTATTTTACATTTTACCATGCCCGTCAAAGGACCATATCTGCAGTGTGATGTCTTCTATAACACCGGTACTGCCTGTTTTGAAACCAGCTTTCTTCCCGTTTATTTCAGTTTTGATCTAATGTTTTCTTAGTCCATCTGATTAGGTGTTTAGATGCCAGCTTCGTTCATGTTTAATTCCATTGTCTTATTTAGCCTTTTTAACAACGTTTATAACGAATTTCACTTCTACAGCTTGGATGTTTCTGGTTTCTTTACCTAGAAGCGTACATGATTTCAGTTCATAGTTCAGAATTGGTACAAACAGTGGAGCTGTACTATTGGATACTTTGTTATTCCGCAGAATATATTCCGCTTGTGTAAAGAAATGTGAGGCCTTTTGGGTTCGGTTGGTTAATTGTATTGCGCTATTGTGCTTCAAGATAATACTCACCATGTACTTTGAGCTGGAAATATATTCCAATATTTAATGTTTGAAACTTTTCTTTCCCTGTGTGCCGTATTTTCCACTGCCTTAGTTTTGATTGTTTATTGATCGAATTCACGGAATAGGTTTCTCCAAGTACTCAGCGTCACTTGCACTTCTGTTTCACATTCCCCTCCCGAATAGCAGAACGTTGCCTGGAAACATCACGCCATTAGATACACTATAACTTTCGTTAATGGACTTAATGATTCTGTCCATGACGAAGATATATGTTCGTGGTGGTAAGACACATCCTCCTTGAACTCCTCTCTGTGTTCCAGGCGTTCCATCCTTCATATGAGCACAGCTGTAACATTTCTGCTATAACACCTTCGCTTTATTAATCAGGAACAAGAGCAGGTTTATATCTTCTTATACCCCGCTAAGGACTGTAAATAGGCCATTTCAATATCAATGGCAACGGCAGAAAACGACGATTATTAAGAGTGAAAGTTATAGGTGACGTTTCGTGAGTTAACCGTGTCTTAAAGATTTAATGTCGATAAATTTCGTGGAGCGCTGTTCCATACGACCATCTGTGAGCTAATTGGTGGGAACACTTAAAGATGTGAGGGAGACTGCGATTACCCGTTGTAATGCAATTAGCAACGACTTGTGGAATCACGTATTTGTGGGTAGGAATGTGATGTAATACGGACGTAAAGAGCCTTGAGAGAAGCCGATTGGCAGAGCTGTCTTCTTCCACACTGACAGCACTCGTTTATTTAGCTTTCCGCGGCGAATTTGTCGTGGCGGCACAAACCGTGTGATGTCCGCCAACCGCACCAAAAATGGGGCTGTGACGTCACGCTTGCTGAGATGGAGTCGCGACGACCAGCGTTGCGAAAGATGCCTACAGCGGGCCCGTGTCACAGGCCTCGGAGCTTCGCTTTTGTGAGCGGGGTTCCCGACATCCGAACGCGGCTGAAGGACGCGGTATTTTCCCGTCTTTGGCGACGCTCCATTGTCCAGCTCGGATGGACAAAGTGGCCCTGGAACGCTGTAAAAGTCCTCCGTCACCATTCATTCATTGGGCCACACTTAACTTCCTTGGAACGAAGTTTTCGTGGTTTGACGATGAGAGAAGAAAAAAGTAGGTGTAATATAATGCCCACCTGTCGACTTCTATTAATGTTATTTCGATGGCTGTTCGGAAAGCAAGTTCCGATCCGTCGCGAAATGAAAATCACTGTGGAAATCAAAACTATTTTATATGCAATATTTAGTTGCACCTTCCACTTACTTCTCAGCATAGTCGCCGCTCCGACTTAGACGTCTGTCGTAGCGTTGTGTCAGCTTTCCTATACTCTCATGATAGAGGGCAGACGCCTGTGTTTTCCGCCAATACTCTACGCTGGTCCACAGCTCGTTGACTGTACCAATATGTTGCCTTTTTAGCCAGCGATTCATGTGGGCAGAGATGAAACTCGGGGACTGCCAGTTACGGGCTGTATTGTGGGTGATAAAATACTTCCCGTCGAAACCGCTGCATGAGCATCTTCATTGCCCCTGCAGAGTGCGGCCGGGAATTACCATGAAGAAGGAACTGCATGACAGTTGTGTTATGTGGGTTGCATGACATCAGGCGAAATCTCCCACTAGGCCTTCATACTTGCTGGGAGACGCTATTGGCAGTGCTCACTATGCACTCATAACTGAAAAGAGTTACGTGACTCGATCGACAGGCGTACTGGAGACACCGCCCAATACATCTGTGCAAAGCTTCATCGGATTTTCACAGTGGTTTCCATTTCGCGATCAATCGGAACTTACTTTCCGAGTGTTGTGGTTTCCAGTTCAGAGACTGATTTGGTGCAGCTCTTCATGCTACTCTATCCTGTGCAAGCTTCTTCTTCTCCAAGTACCTACTGCAACCGACATCCTTCTGAATCTGCTTAGTGCATTCATCTCTTGGTCTCCCTCTACACGATTTTTACCCTCCACGCTGCCCTCCAATACTAAATTGGTGATCCCTTGATGCCTCTGAACATGTTCTACGAACCGATACCTCCTTCTAGTCAAGTTGTGCCACAAATTCCTCTTCTCCCCAATTCGATTCAGTACCTCCTCATTAGTTACGTCATCTACTCACCTAATTCTTCTGTAGCACCTCATTTCGAAAGCTTCTATTCTCCTCGTGTCTAAACTATTTATTGTCCATGTTTCACTTCCATACAAGGCTACACTCCATGAAAATACTTTCAGAAGAGACTTCCTGGTACTTAAATTTATACTCTATGTTAACAAACTTGTCTTCTTCAGAAACGCTTTCCTTGTCATTGCCAGTCTACATTTTATATCCTCTGTACTTCGACCGTCATCAATTACTTTGCTCCCCAAATAGCAAAACTCATTTACTACTTTAAATGTCTAATTTCCTAACCTAATTCCCTCAGCATCACCTGATTTAATTCGACAACGTACCATTATCCTCATTTTGCTTTTGCTAATGTTCATCTTATATTCTTCTTTCAAGACATTGTCCATTCCTTTCAACTACTCTTCCAGGCCCTTTGCTGTCTCTGACAGAATTTTCCGAGTAGCCGTTACTTTATTTTGTTTAGCTCTTTGAAGAGCAAGTGGAACCACTAAATTAGCTCTAGTCTTATTGTTCATATGTTGCCAAAACTTCTTCATGCTGCCGCTATGGGTCTGTCGACGTTCTAGTGTTCATGCCTTTTTATTTAGTCTGACTTCTTTCTGTTAGTTGTTTTGGCGTGGACGCATGTTGAGTCGATCTCTGTAATTGCCTCTGAGTGAAAAGCTACTTCGTTTCGATCCTTTATGGTGTCGATTAGCCATCGCACTGAAGTTCCCCGGTTCCGTTTTTTGATGCTGAAGATTTTCTTGTGCAATCGTGAGTTGTCTATTCGTGTTCATAACATTTCAGACATTCTTTCCGTATAATTTAACTTCAACATTCTGTCCGTATATACAGTTTTCAAATATCTTCCAGTATAGGTCGTTCTATTTATTCGATAAGGCTGACATTCGTCGTTAACGATGATGTCTCAACTGCTTGGAGTGCCTCTGGGAGAACGTTAAGTAGTAGTGTAGTCTGGATTTGATGGGAAAGAATTCCTAGTAACAAATGTTCCATATGTGTGTCTAGACCATTTTCAGCGTTTCTGCACGAGTCATATTAGTCTTTTGACATTGTCCAGAGCAATAGCAATTTCAGCCAAGTACCTGAAGAGTTGAACCGGAGTGAGTTGGCACATCTGTCGTGAAGATTTACAGGTCTGCGTGTCGTGACCTGAGCCTTATTGTAAGCGACTTGTGGGTCACTTTTGACAGCGATCTCACGAAATTTCTGTAGGACGTGTCCGGCTTCATTCATAGTTCTGGTATTTATTACTAGGTCATCGGCAAAGGGATGACTTTGATGTTACTACTTTTAGCTTTTGTTCTCAAATTTATTTTGATGATTTGTTTAGAATCAAATTGGAAAGATGTGAATATAATTCACACGTCAGTGTAGGACAATGTAGTTCAGCACAATAAAACACTTCCTAAACAAATAGCTCAGTGGGTAAGTATCCAACAAAAAAATCCAGAAGTGAACAGTTCCAATCCTGCCCGTCCATGGGTTGTTTCTGTCAGTTATCACGTCTTTTACTCCTGCCAGTTAGTTGTGAATTCGAAAAACGCACTGCTGTGGTCTGGAGTTCACTTTAAACTGTAGCTCCTCCCATTACTGACTGTGATCAGTCAGTTTGAAGACCGTAGGATGGCAAAGGCGTACCAGCTCCACTAACAAGACCATCCATGCCTGGTAAAGCACTGTGCTGTTAAAATCATCCTTCGGACTCTGGACAACTTCATATTACTGTACTGCTTAAAAGTTCATTTACAGACGTAAGTTACGCGATAATCATTTTACCTACTGATATGAGATTCGTCTTTGAAACTGCTCGTTTCATTTGTGGTCGAGTCTCAATGTCGCTGAATTTACAATGACCAGTATCGAATTTCCGTAGACGTCGTCGGACATCTGGGGGACAAAATTGCTCGGAGACCCCGATATACATTGACGTGACGAAAGTCATGGGATACCTTCTAATATCGTGTCGGACTTCTTTTGTCCGGCGTAGTGTAGCTGCTCGACGTGGCCTGGACTCAACAGGTCATTGCAAGGCCCCTGCAAAAATATTGAGTCATGCTGAGTCTATAGCTATCCGTAATTGCGAAAGTGTTGCCGCTGCAGGATTCCGTGCATAAAATGACCTCTCAATTACGTCCCATATGCGTTCGATAGGATTCATGTCGTGCGATCTAGGCGACCAAACCAATCGCTCGAATTGCCCAGAATGTTCTTCAAGCCAATCGCAAAGAACTGTGGCCCGGTGACATCATCCGTGAAGATGCTATCGTTATTAGCGAACATGAAGTCCATGAATGACTACACATGATCTCCAAGTAGCCGAATATAGCCATTTCCTGTCAATGATCGGTTCAGTTGGACCAGAGGACCCAGTCCATTCCATATAAACACTGCCCACACCATTATGGAGCAACCGCCAGCTTGCACAGTGACTTTTTGACAACTTGGGTCCATGGCTTCGTGATGTCTGCGCATATCCGAATCCTGCCATCAGCTCTTACCAACTAAAATCGGGACTCATCTGACTAGGCCTCTGTTTTCCATTCGTCTGGGGTCCAACCGATACGGTTACGAGCCTAGGAGAAATGCTGCAGGTGTTGTTAGCAAAGGCACTCGCTTCGATCGTCTGCTGCCATAGCCCGTCAACGTCAGATTTCGCGTCACTGTCTAACAGATAAGTTCGTCATACGTCCCTCATTGATTTCTGCGATTAATCCACGCAGTGTTTCTTGTCTGTTAGCATTGATAACTCTCTCAAACGCAGCTGCTCCCGGTCTTTAAGTGAAGGCCGTCGACTGTGTTGTCCTTGGTGAGAGATAATGCCTGAAATTCAGTATTCTCGGCGCACTCTTGACACTGTGGATCTCGAAATACTGAATTCTCTAACAATTTCCGAAATTTAATGTCCACCGCATCCAGCTCCAACTACCACTCTGCGTTCAGAGTCTGGTAATTCCCTCTGTGCGGCCATAATCACGTCGGAAACTTTATCACATGAATCGCCTGAGTACAAATGACATCTCTTCCAATGCACTACCATTTTATACCTTGTGTAGGCCATCTGTATGTTTGCCTATCGCTGTCCCATGACTTTCGTCACCTCAGTATATGGCTTCTCAAAAAACAGTAGTTATTGAGACAGCTACGAATATTAGGAGAACTACCAAATATGCAGCATCCAGTCGCAAAATCATGTTTTATTTATTCACTTTTGCAAATCTATTTCAACTGATTCCTGCATATTTGGTAATTTTATAGTTTACGGTCGCTGCACAACTTGGGAAACACATGGAGCCCACCATTCATTAGGAGAATTGGCTTGAACACATCGCATGATCTCGTCGTGCCAGATATCGCTGCTGCTACTGTAGAACGGTTACTGCTGATCGACGTTATAGTGGCCGACGGACTTTTCCTGGATGCCGGTGGCGTTCCAGAATTCTTGAAATCACTCATTTGCAACGATTTCAAGGCTGCCGAATTTGTGCTCTATTTTTCGCCTACTTCAAAGCGTTAGGTTATTTTGACTTGCAAACCAACGTACTAACGGGACCTTTGGTGTATTTTGTACAAAATTTGACTAGTCTACCCTTTGTTCACAACGAAACTGCGAATTCCAATAAGACATTACAGATTTCTTGCATTGCTTCTCCGTATGTCTGAATCACGCACTTATTCAGTCTTAGTTATACTCTTTCCGTACATAGATATCACAGTTCTGTTTCCTGGGAAAACTTTGACAATCGTTTGGAGTCACTATCCACCTTTTTTCCATATTTAATTTTTCTCGACGGCGTTTAACGTTACGAGATTTGTATACGCCTCTATGTGAGTAAGATACTGGCTTCGGAAATTACTGTCAGCCGGTACCTGGTAATCACTTTATTTCACATCCACTTCTAACATGAATCCTCAGCTCCAAAGACGATTTCATTATATGCATGCGCATTTTCAACTTAGGTGATAATGATTTAATTTCATCCGGAGGTGCTTCTTTTTTATATAGTTAAACTAACATTTTGCAGGCTGTTGAAAGTATCGTACGCCAACAGTACAGTATATTATCACTGTTATCTGTTCAAAGCTGTTTATGTCGTACTCACACAAGCAAAATGATACACAATTTCTATAACGGTATGTAGATTCCACTTCACAGCGCATGGTGGCTTGCGGAGAATAAGCGTAGATTTAAAGTAAGTGCTAGGCATGCAGATATATTCGATTGAATTTCGAAAGATGTAGCTCTTTTAAACAAAATAGTTAATGAAAGTCTCTGTTTCCTGTGGCAAACAGTATTTACTCAAACGCTTCGCAGTGGGTGCAGTTATCTGTAAACGGGTACCGTAAGAACAAAGCTGCATAAATATTCGCTTTGAACTTCATGTCCGAATAAGTAAACACTTACAGATGCACGTGTTTAACAGTTTTGAGGGATATGAACTGGATTGATCTCGCAAACTCGGTCGTGGATAAGGCATGTGACAGACTTCGGTTCGTTGTCAGGATACTGGGAAACTGCAGTCAATCTGTAAGGGAGATTACTTGCAAAACACTTGTGCGACACATCTTAGAATATTGCTCAAGTGTGTGGGTGGGAACTATACCAAACCGAGGATATTTACCAGCCTGGACTAACAGGTATTATTGAGCGTATGCAAAGAAGGGTAGCATGAGCGGTCATAACTTTGGTGAATTCATGACCGATACTGAAAACCTGGGTTGGCAGACTCTAGAAGATAGATGCCAACATCTCATGAAAGCCTACTTACACAATTTCAAGAAGTAGTGTTATGTGAGTAATCTGGAAATATACCTACGTATCGCTGCCACAGGGACCGCCATGACAAGATTAGGCTAATAACATCGCCCACAGAGGTATCTAACTCGTCATCCTTCCTGCGCTCCATACACGACTGGAATGGGAACAAACCCCAATACCTGATACAGCTGGAGGTACCCTCCGCCATGCACTTCACTAAAGTTTACAGAGTACAGATGTAGACAGACATTTTGTCATATGGCCTTGCGTGAGGTCAGTGCCTCATCTTCGCATAAATAAAAGCACTTTTCCCACAAGCTTCCATTTTGTGAAGTCGAAAATTTATTGGTCGGTTGATTGATTCACTGCTCTCACGATATTGTAGTGTGCGTCATTCGCACACTACAGTACATTCTACTAATTTGCAGTGTGTCTGGAGAGACAGACAACTCTGACCGTAGTTAGCACTAGGGTTGTAAGCCCTAGAGCCGAATCTCCTCCCACCCCCCCCCCCCCCCCGCCCCACCCCCCCTCCCTGACGGTGTAGAATATTCCTCCACAGAGTCTCATCATCTTACAGCAGAGCATGGTAAAATAGTAAAGTTGATAATTTCATATACGTTGGTGATACAGTAAAGATGAAAACTAGCGAAAAAGAAGCCAACAGCGGCAGGGGAGAGAAGATAGCCGCTTCTTATTGTAGGACGCATATTGTACGTAAGACAAAGACACACTCAGCGAAAGCTAAACGGAAGCACTGTAACACAGCAATCAAACCCAAATGCCTAAGCACGCAAGTGAATGCCACAGAATAACGGGAAACGATGGACTGAGGGAAACCGACGAGTTAGAGTTCAACTACTTTCTTAAAACGATGGATCCTAAGGTTACAGACGAACACAATAGACGGCGAGGATGAGAAGATTTATACGGGAATAACAAACGACTGATGCAGTCAATAAGGAAACGACTTCTAATGTTCTACGGACGCCATTGTCATAGGAATAACTGCCAGCCAATTTCTGGGATTCATAGTTCAGTAAGTTAAGGTATTTTGCATAGTTTCGTTCATTGATGTTTTATGGAATAATATCCTAAGCTATCTCTTCGATTAAACCAAAAGTGTTTATTGCACAAAAGAAAGTAAGTAGAATAATGTTTAGTGTTCACACTCATACACGTTGAGGGTATCTCTTTAAGCAACTGGGAATGTTAACGACACTCTCACAGTACATTCATTCACAAATGAAATTTGTTACCGGCAATTCATCTGGTTTGAGAGTAACAGAGATATTCAGAAGTACGACACTAGAAGGTAAACTGATCCACATTACCCTGTAATCAATCTAACTTTGACACAAAATGGGGTGAAAAATGCAGTGGTACCTTGACAATTTACCCATGGAAAAAGAATGTCTTACAGGTGATGGTGTTTTCAAATTTGGATTAAACAACTTTCCTTTAACAACTGCTTCTATATCATAATGAGATTCTTGATTAGAGGTGATTATTTATTTTAATAGGAAATAGCTGTAAATTGCCAGCATGTACTAACACAATTTTTTTAAGTTTTATATAAATATTCCATGTTTATAGTGTTCACTCATTCCATCTGTATCGTGAATGTAATTTGTGAAACAAGTAACTAACTATCAATATAACTGTCTCATTCCATGTAGGCTTTCACGGCCGGCGTCTTTATCAGTAAACTCTTCCGGGCTAAGTTGCCGCGGTCGATCTGTAGAACTTCTTCTCCCTGACGTTTCGTTCTCAACTACGGAGAACATCTTCCGAGGTGAGTCGACGACTGGCAGCTAGGAGCTGGGGCCGCCGCTTGTATAGAGATCGTAGGGGGCGCCACCACACGTCACGTGGCGTCGATGTGCAGCTATCTCTGGCTATCGTCTGTTCTCTCGATTGCAGGCAATCGATTGTCCCGTGATTGATGCAACGTCGACCGCCATATCTTATCCAATTTTAATCCTTCTTCTTTACGATTAAAATTGTATTGATGTTTGTGGATTTCAATTGCCTCTCTATACATACGTGTATAATAGTGCGACGTCCTCGCTAGCACGCTTGTTTCACCAAATTTTATTTCGTGATCTCCATCCTTAAAAACATGTTCCGCTACTGCCGATTTGTCTATATGTCGCAAGCGACAGTTTCTTTTGTGCTCCGTCAACCGTGTATTGATGCTTCTTTTTGTAGTTCCTATGTAAATCCTGCCACGTAATTTTGTATACCCCGGGCGTGGCTAGGGGGTGACGAGCATCTTTTGTTGATCTTAGGCATTCACTAATTTTCTTAGTAGGTCTAAAAATGGTCTCTACCTGAAACTTGGCTAGTAAATTTCCAATGCGATCCGTGATATTATGGATGAACGGAAGAAATACTTTTTCAGCTGATGGTTGTTGCTGTCTGCTATTTTTAGGCATTTTTCTATTTGTGTGAAGTGCTCGGTTAATCTCGTTTTTCGTATAACCATTTTTCGCAAAGGCCATTCGTAAATGATTTAGTTCTTCTTGTAAGTGGCCTGGTTCACAAATATTATTGGCCCTATCCACTAGTGTTTTTATGACCCCCCTCTTTTGCCTAGGGTGGTGGTTTGAGTTCTTATGGAGGTAGCGATCAGTATGTGTACCTTTCCTGTAGACCTTATGGACTAAGGTCCCATCCGCCCGTTTGATAATTGATACATCCAAGAAGTTAAGTTGTCCATTCTTCTCCTTCTCCATAGTAAATTTCATCTTTGGGTTGATGCTATTTAAGTGCAGCAGGAAATCATTCAAGTCTTCTTCCTCATGATTCCATATTACTAAGGTATCATCCACATACCGATACCACTTCGAGGGGCTTTTTTTGGCCGACTGCAGTGCTTGATGTTCAAAATATTCCATGAATAAATTCGCAATTGCGGGACTTAGGGGGCTTCCCATGGCTACCCCATCGATCTGTTCATAAAATTCACCATTGTACTGAAAATAGGTTGAGGATAAACAGTGTTGGAACAAGGCTACTATATCAGTAGGGAACATATCGGCTATATGGGAGAGAGCTTCATCAACTGGAACCATCGTGAACAAAGACACTATATCAAAACTGACAAGTATGTCATTAGGACCGACAGTAATTTCCCTCAATTTCTCAATGAAGTGTAGAGAGTTTTTAATATGACTCTCAGTTTTGCCTATGTAAGGTTGTAACAAAGAGGCAAGGTGTCTGGCTAGTTCTTGGGTAGGAGCTCCAATTGCGCTGACTATTGGTCTCAAAGGAACATCAGGTTTATGTATATTTGGTAATCCATATAATCTCGGAGGATAAGCCTCCGTTTTACAAAGATACTTTTTAACTTCTGTAGGAATGGAAGACTGTTTTATCAGCCGATTGGTGGCATTCAGCACATTCGTTGTGGGATCCTTTTTCAACTTCTTGTATGTGCTGGGTTCCAGGAGATCACTGATCTTCTTGTGATAATCCTCAGTATTCATTAAAACAGTAACATTTCCCTTGTCAGCGGCAACTATAATAACATTCTTGTCTGCATTGATCTCCCGCAATGCCTTCCTTTCCCCTTGAGACAGCTTGCTGCTGGGTGGCTTAGCTTTGCGTAATATCCTGGAGGTTTCCATTCTAATTTCATCAGCAGAATATGATGGTAACTGACGAATTCCTGCCTCTATATTAGCAATAATGTCCTCCACAGGAATCTTGGATGGAGTTATTGCAAAATTCTCTCCTTTAGACAGAACAGAAAGTTCTTCCTTAGACAATTATTTTTCCGATAAATTAATAACCGTTTGGGAATTGTTTGGAATCGGTGTTTCCTGTCGATCCTCTTGTAGACGATCAAACTTCTCCTTCTGCCTATTGGAAGACACTTCTGCACTAATCTCCATAGATCTAAATGTTAAACTGTCCACTTTGTTCCAATGACAAAACTACATAGTATTGTTAATAAGTAAATGAAGATTTAGCAGTTGGCCATCACATACCGCCAGTCCTCGTCGTGTCTGATGTATCCGCTCACGTAGTAATGCCAGTTTCATACGAGAGTAAATACGGTTAGCTTGTGCCGAATGAAACATTCTTCTCACTTTAATATAACTGTCTGTCTATTCACAACTGCCGAAACAGATTTTAATGTACTAATACTTAACAAGAGATATGAAATCTTCAATAAGTGGTTCATGGAAGTAAAGGAGGACATCAAGAGAACTGAACTGAATCCGGAAGATATCTCTAGCCGATCAAGGTAGAGATCATCGCTCAACAGCTTTAAGGGGGTTCAAAAAGCAGAACAGTAGTTGGACAGAGGGGAGAAGGTACGCGGTCAGGAAAACAATGCGAGGCTTTCGGGCTGCAAACGAGGCTTCCAGAAATATCTTCCACATACTTGGCGTAGTCTCTAATGGCCTAAATAAAAAACGAAATTCTGCTTCTGCTAAATAACTGCTTTTTTGCTTTTCATAGTATCGCAATAGTGAATCAGATGCACGTTAACCACTAATCTACTTTTGTATAAGCTCTCTCTTAAGACTCTGCAGAAGGAAATATGCGGCAAATACACTGCCGGAATAAAATCACAACACCAAAAAGTAATGTAGAGTAATTAAATTTCTGGAATACATTAGTCCAGGTATAATATTTCGGTGATTTCAGTGATTCAATAGATTCAGTGGTACATTAATAACCGGTGCAACCGAAAGAATGTTGAATACAAACAATGCAATGTGTTACACAGGTGCCAGATGTCAGTTTGTGGAATGGGATTACATGCCTGTTGCACTTGGTCGGTCAATAAAGGGACTGTTAATGTTTGTGGATAATGGTGGAGTTGCCTTCCGATGATAAAGCATATGTGCTCTATTCGAGACAGATCTGGTGATCGAGCAGGCCAAAGCATTCTGTAGATGATGTTAGGTGCTAACAGCGGTATGTGGAAGGTCGTCATTCTGTTGGAAAACCCCATCCTGGAATGCTGTTCATGAACGGCAGCACAACAAGTCGAATCAGTAGACTGATGAATAATTTTGCAGTCAGTGTGCATGGGATCACCATGAGATTGCACCTGCTGTTATACGAAATCGCACCCCAAATCATAACTCCAGGTGTAGGTCCAGTGTGTGTAGCACGCAAACAGATTGATTGCAGATTCTCAACTGGCCTCCTTCTAACCATCACTCGGCCATCGCTGCCACTGAGCCACAACCAGCTCTCATCAGAAAACGCAACAGATCACCACCATGCCGTCCAATCAGCTCTCGCTTGACGCTACTGAAGTCGCAAACCGTGGTGGTTTGGGGTCAGTGGAACGCACGCTACAGGGCGACTGTCTCGGAGCTGTCCTTGAAGTAACCGATCAGCAACAGTCCGTTGTGTCAGTGTGGTGCCAACTGCTGCTCAAATTCCTGCTGCAAATGCAGTACGATGCATCACAGCTGTAGGCCAAGCACGATGGTCTTCCCTCTCGGTAGTGCCACGTGGCTGTCTGGAGCCCGGTCTTCTTGCGACCGTACGTTCTCGTTGACCACCGCTACCAGCAATCATGTACTCGTCCAGTGCCTCCATTCCTGTCAAATCTTCCTTCAGTATCGCAGAAGGAACATCCAGCTTCTCATACCCTATTACACGACCTCGTTGAAACTCAGTGAGGTGTTGATAATGGCATTTATTTGTTTATTTACTCGTCAAGTTCCGTAGGACCAAATTTAGGAGCAAATCTCCAATTACAACATAAAAGTAATAACAGATAAAAATGAATGTTCATGAACCTTAAAAAAGTCAGTCCATAAGTTTAAGTAAGCGCTATCAGGAAAAAAAAGAAAATGACAGATTAGTTTTTCAAGGAACTGCTCGACGGAATAGAAGGAGTGACCCATGAGGAAGCTCTTGAGTTTCGTTTTGAAAGCCCGTGGATTACTGCTAAGATTTTTGAATTCGAGTGGCAGCTTATTGAAAATGGATGCAGCAGTATACTGCACACCTTTTTTGCACAAGAGTTAAGAAAGTCTGACCCAAAAGTAGGTTTGATTTCTGACGAATATTAACAGAGTGAAAGCTGCTTATTCTTGGGAATAATCTAATATTGTTAACAAGAAACGACAATAAGGAATATACGTATTGAGAGGCCAATGTCAAAATACCCAGACTCGTGAACAGAGGCCGGCAAGAGGTTCGTGAACTCACACCACTTATTGCCCTTTGAGCCAAAAATATCCTTCCAGAATGAAAAGAGTTACCCCAAAATATAATACCATACGACAATAGCGAATGAAAATAAGCAAAGTATACTAATATTCGTGTCGAACGATCACTCACTTCTGATACCGTTCGAATAGGAAAAATGGCATTATTAAGTCTTTGAACAAGAACCTGAACGTGTGCTTTCCACGACAGCTTACTATCTATCTGAACACGTAGAAATTTGAACTGTTCGACTTCACTTATCATGTGCCCGTTCTGTGGAATTAAAACGTCAGGTTTTGTTGAAATGTGTGTTAGAAACTTTAAAAACTGAGTCTTACTGTGATTTAGCGTTAGTTTATTATCTACAAGCCATGAACTGTACTATTTGAAACCGAGCCAATGTTGCACACAACATCCTTTACTACCAAGCTAGTGTCATCAGCAAACAGAAATATTTTAGAGTTACCCATAATACTAGAGGGCATATCATTCATGTAAATGAGGAACAGGAGTGGCTCCAACACTGATCCCTGGGGCACCTTACCACTTGACAGTACCCCACCCAGATCCCACATCACAGCCGTTATCAACATTGTGAATAATGACCTTTTGCTGCATGTTGCTAAAGTAAGAAGTGAACCAATTGTGAGCTACTCCCCGTATTCTGTAATGGTCCAACTTTTGGAGCAATATTTTGTGATCAAGACAATCAAATGCCTTAGTTAAATCAAAACATATGCGAAGCGTTCGAAACCTTTTGTTTAACCCATCCAGTACCTCACAGAGAAAAGAAAATATAGCATTTTCAGTTGTCAAACGACTTCTACAGCCGAACTGTACATATGATAACAAATCGTGTAATGTAAAATGATCAATTATCCTTACATACACAGTCTTTTCAGTAGCTTTAGCAAATACTGATAGCATAGAAATAGGTTTAAAACTGTCTTTCTCCCTTTTTATAAAGCGGCTTTACTACTGAGTACTTTAATCGCTCAGGAAACTGACCATTCCTAAAGGAAAAATTACAAATATGGCTAAATACAGCACTAACACGTGCACCATAATACTTTAATGTTCTGCTAGACACTCCATCATATCCATGAGAGTTGTTAGTCTTCAGTGATTTAATTATTGACTGAATCTCCCTCTTGTCTATATCACAGAGGAGTATTTCAGAGGCCGACCGGGGTGGTCGAGAGGATCTAGGCGCTACAGTGTGGAACCGCGAGACCCCTACGGTCGCAGGTTCGAATCCTGCCTCGGGCATGGATGTGTGTGATGTCCTTAGGTTAGTTAGGTTTAAGTAGTTCTAAGTTCTAGGGGACTGATGACCTCAGATGTTAAGTCCCATAGTGCTCAGAGCCATTTGATTTGAAGTATTTCAGACATCAATGTTGGAAAGGCATTTTTCGCCTTAAAGACATGCTTGGCTGACGTCAACTCAGGACATCCAACCTCAAAGGTACCTAACGCTCGCGACCGTTACAGCGTGTATTTAAAGCAAACCTGATTTTCATCCTCATAATGGCGCTACTATCGCCACTCTTATGCGACTGGCGAGAAATTTGAATAGACATCGACTTCCAGATGGAAAACGCTCCTACCAAATTTCGTTTACGTCGCAAAACTCCTCCTTGTATTACGATTTTTGCACCGTCAGTGTATAATATTTTTGAAGTGTGTAAGAGGTCCATGATTAAGGGCTTTGTTGTTAGCGCAGTCGAGAAGATGTAATTTCGATGGATTGCTCACGCGCTGCCTGCGATATGTAAGCTATAAGAGAATCTCAGACCAGAGAGCAGTGTTGGCTGCAGTAGGAACTGTGTAATAGTAGCGAGCAGTCGTGTGTGTGGAGTTGGCTGGGTCGGTCGTGGGGATCGATGGCGGAGCCTGAGCCATGTAGTATACAGTAAAAGCAGTCTCGCGCATATGTACTATTTTTATATCAAGTCCCATGTAAATGTTCTTAAAAAATCTCTTAATAATCTTTCTTATAAAAATTAACTTTTGACAATTATTCATCTCAGTTTAAAGAATTTACTAGTTTCTCCAATCCATGGTCATCCCGATTATTGCAAAGAAAAATCAGTTGTTCTTTTTATACATGACAAATCTATTGGCCAACATTGCACTGGGCTGTGCCAGAAAAATTTCTTATAGGAGCAGATATATACGCGTTATCCGGCGACTTAATTGAGGTAAGAATTTTCTATTTATTCAGTATGATCTTTCAGGGCCATGACGCGGCACTGCTGACATCCAAATTTACCAGTTTCAATTCACAGTCAGTCAATTATTGAAAGCTGGTATATGAGTCAGACTTTTTATTAGGAGGTTAGTCACATTGTATTATTGGTAGGTTACGGAATTTATTTATTGGGAGGTTACGCTAAATGTGAATGCTATATATTTATTATTTACTGTTGGAAGGTTATTATATTGTTGGGCGCCGTGTCGTGAGTAGGTGTGAGCTCGGCATCTCGTGTGCACACATTCCTGCGCCGGCGCACTCGCTAACGGCGCGGCGCCACAGCAGCGCCGGCCGTCGCCTTGACCATTCATCTTGGTCAGCCACAGGGGCTGCCCCCATCCCCAATAGCGCCTCAGCTCACGCCGTCCAGGAGAAGGAGAAGAAGCTATTAGCGTGGCCAGCACGCACCGACGCACCGCCACTGAATAATTCATGTGTGTATATGTGTGTGTGTGTGTGTGTGTGTGTGTGTGTGTGTGCAGCGCAGCAGAGCTGGGTGGTGTAGCCAGAGGTCGCGCAGCCATGAATGGCCGCAGCCTCTCTAATACCAGCCCCACGGAGCCGTTTGACTGATGATGGTTGACGCGGGGGTCTGGCGGAGACGTTCTTCCGTTGCGTCAGGTGTCGTCACGCGCTCACTGCGATTACTTTCTCATTCATTACGCGGCGGTCGCTACCTCTCCGTTCCGAACTCACGTCAGCCAGGAATGTTTCCACATCGTCATCGCGGCGTGTCTACGGCGATAGGTAAAAATGTTGGGGCTATGTACCAGGTGGTAAGAATAATAGCGGCTGCAGATATAGAAAATGGAAACACAGTGAAATAAACACTTCAACGCAGTCAAATGGCTCTGAGCACTATGGGACTCAACTGCTGAGGTCATTAGTCCCCTAGAACGTAGAACTAGTTAAACCTAACTAACCTAAGGACATCACACACATCCATGCCCGAGGCAGGATTCGAACCTGCGACCGTAGCGGTCTCGCGGTTCCAGACTGCAGCGCCAGAACCGCGCGGCCACTTCGGCCGGCTTCAACGCAGTCAACAGCATGAATACGTAGGGACGTCTGAAAGCAAGTGACACGTGTAGTTCCACTCTAAGACGAGAGAGATAGAACACAAATTCGGTGAAAAAATAGCGAAGTGAAAATAGTCAGTGGAAAGTGAAGTGCACTGCAGATTATCACCTAAACGGTGAGTGTCACAGAAATGATACAGGATTTGGGCTGGAAATCGTTAAAAGAAAGGCGTTTTTCGTTGCGACGGAATCTTCTCACGAAATTCCCATCACCAACTTTCTCTTCCGAATGCGAAAATATTTTGTTGACACCGACCTACATAGGGAGGAACGATCACCACGATAAAATAAGGGCCGCGCGGGATTAGCCGGGCAGTCTCAGGCGCTGCAGTCATGGACTGTGCGGCTGGTCCCGGCGGAGGTAGAGTCCTCCATCGGGCATGTGTGTGTGTGTGTGTGTGTGTGTGTGTGTGTGTGTGTGTGTGTGTGTGTGTGTGTGTTTGTCCTTAGGATAATTTAGGGTAAGTAGTGTGTAAGCTTAGGGATTGATGACCTTAGCAGTAAGTCCCATAAGATTTCACACACATTTGAATATTTTTTGATAAAATAAGGGAAGTAAGAGATCGTACGGAAAGATATAGTTGTTTATTCTTTCCGCGCGCTGTACGAGATTGAAATAATAGAGAATTGTGAAGGTGGTTCGATGAACCCTCTGCCAGGCACTTGAATGTGATTTTCAGAGTATCCATGTAGATGTATATGTCTTCAAGGCATATGCTCGGTGCCTACTAGATGCTGCCGAAAACTGGTGCGCAGACGTCGTCTTCCATGCATTACACCAGCCGGCACAGAATTTCGCCGTTTAGGTTACAGGGCCGCTATGAAATTAAACTCCCTACGCCGTTTTGCATTTGCGCCCTGTATCTTCGCTGATTACCTGCAGGAGTTTCAGCTCACCTGGGTCGTCTTCTATAGATGCAGTTTATAGATATTGATGTCTCCATTGGGATTCTTCTTCTCAGCAGGTCGCGAGTTCGTTGCTCGTATATTGAATGGTGCACAGACGAACAGTGGTGCAGAATAAAATTCCAGACTATGATTCGGCAGAAATAAAGAAACGGACACTGACTTAGAGTGCTTCTCAAATGCCTCTCAAAATGTATTCAAACCATGCCGTAAAAAGTCTGCAGACGCATACGCCAGTAAAGGTAAATTTTGAAACTTAAAGTATTTTCTGAATTCCGTGAATAACAGCCTCACTGTACGCCATATGCTTTAACATTTACTTTATATATCTTCCGGTATTATCACACGCAATATTTCAGTGTGACTCAGTGTTCTCTCACTTACAACAAACGTCTTTCACACCTTTCGGTCCCGATCGCGACTCCTGCAGACGCTGAACCACCGTTTCGGCCCTGTCTCCTCCTGATCGCTTCTGATTGGTGCATCTCAGCATCCAATGAAAGTTCGCCTTAATTAAAACTTCTGACTTTTCTCATAAAAATTATTGAAGTTGTAATTATTAACTGGGTGTTCTCAGTACAAGTAGGACCACCGATGTGGTTGGAAGTTATAATTTAATGGTAATCTGTAAAAACAAATGGTGAACGACATGCGGCTTGGCTCCCAGTCTGAACGGTTACTCCCCGCTACTCCAGCATAGGAAGCCTCTCGAACGATCCGTTTTCCCACATTACGTGACTATATGTCGTCGCGTGTTGTAAGGTCAGCTCTCTACTATCGGCTACTGATGCACCTTCGCTCTATACACTGGAGCCTGTAATGTAATGTAGGAATAAAAGTGGGACGCAATGTGTCATAAATGCTTCAATTTAATGTTCGTATTGTCCTGCAGACATACTTCCACTGCTGTACGGTTAGCAGGTGCTTCATAGTGCGACACTGAAATGGCGCGGCAACTGGGATATGTAAACTAAAGTACGCGGGACAGTACGATTCTTGTGGGCAAAATATCTGAATTGAACAAAGATTCACTGTGAAATTCTAGCTGTGTATGGACCAAATGCAGTGTCGCGTCCAGCAGTAGTGAGACGGTGCCAACAATCTCAGGAAGACTGCACTGAAGCTGATTGCGAAATGCACATTTTGCACAGTGCTGTTTCCTTCTTTACGGCAAACTGAAAGAACATCTGGAGGGAAAGAGATTTTCACACCTGTTTTCCAATGGCTCCATGACCAAGGAGCGAGCTTCTATTGTCGAGGAATTGGACAACTGATAGACTTTTATTTACAGAGACTTGGTGACTAAGCTGAAAAAGAGTGTCATGCATCTGTGTCATTTAGATGTGTAGTGAAGCATTCAATAAAAGTTATTTGGCCTGCCATCATAAGGCCTAACTTACTTTTATGTAAACTTTTATAAACGAGAGAAAAGGAGGAGATTAGTGTTTAACGTCCCGTCGACAACGAGGTCATTAGAGACGGAGCACAAGCTCGGGTGAGGAAAGGATGGGGAAGGAAATCGGCTGTGCCCTTTCAAAGGAACCATCCCGGCATTTGCCTGAAGCGATTTAGGGAAATCACGGAAAACCTAAATCAGGATGGCCGGAGACGGGATTAAACCGTCGTCCTCCCGAATGCGAGTCCAGTGTGCTAACCACTGCGCCACCTCGCTCGGTGAGAGAAAAAATTGCAATATTTCTCAAAAAAGGGCTTTTTAATTCGCCCATTCGTCACTGATAAACTGAGTGTAAGGATTTAGAAGCATGTATCAGTAGAGAAAGACAGATGTCGCCTACAGAAAAATTAGAGACCTTTGGAGAAAAGAGAACAACCTCATTGAATATAAAGAGCTCAAACGGAAAACTAGTCCCAATTAATGAAGGAAAAGCAGAAAGGGGGAAGGAATATATAGGGGGTCCTAGTTTACGATATACGTCTTTCAGCTAATGAAGAACAGGATGTAGGCATTCTCATCGGCCATTAACTGCTCCTGCCTTTACGGCAGTTCTGTAAGGCGCGATCTCCTGGCATGACACTAAGAACTGCTTTGGCAACGGAAGTTAACCGTCAGAGGGAAAATGCTCTCCCAATAAGCCCGCCATGAAGACTCCGGTCACAATCCATTTAGGAGGTTCAGGGAACCTCCGTCACCTCCAAGACTTAGAAAAAAAAAACCTTCACTCTGCAGCCGCATACTGGACCAGATTACTAAAATAACGAACAAAGCTAGCGCACGCAGGTGGCTGAGAAGCAATACGTTACAGTGTGATCTAAAATGTTCTAAACATTTAAGTCACCACTGTGTTTGAACGAATACTTTAGTGTACGTATAAACGTTGGCTTCTGGTCACGTGCAAGCAACGAACTCCTCCTATCTTCTGCTAAGCATTTTAAATCGAGCTGCGCTCTCGCGCCGCTAGCATTGGACCCACACAGCGAGTTTACGTAAGAAAGCTGCCTTGCTGACTGTATAGTGTACAGTGCCGCCACCTGCCAGCTCTCTACGCAAGCAGAGAGAGCTAAGGACTATGGTTGAGCCGCCGTCCGCTCTCTAGCGCTGTAGTCTGCTGTCGCTCTTTCTCCAGCTCTCTCGCCAGCTCGGTTGCCGTTTCTGGTACGGAAACGGCAGGAGTAGTGCAATCCATACATTTGTGCGTTTACCATCAGGGCCGGATTTACGCTTAGGCCAGGTAGACCCCGCCTAGAGAGCCGAGAGGGAAGGAAAGAGGGCACCTCGTTCATATTTTCCGTAAACTTGGCAAGAAAAAACGATAGTGACTTGAAAACATGGAAAGCAAGCTAGTATAATTGTCGCCAGCGTAGGTTCTGGTTCATTATTGAGATTATTTGGAGGTTGGTTGATAATATAATTGGTAATAATTACTGTATAGTGGTGTTTCTCTTCGATTAGTGACCAAGTTGTCATTGCTTTGGTTTTCAGTTGCCATGAATAAGCCCTTAGGTATATAGGGTGTTTCCGCAAGAGCGTGTAAAAATGTAACGCGAGAGAGAGAATGCTCCACTGAATAATTTGAGGTAGGGAACCTGGGGTCGGAGAAGCCAGCTTAAGCTGATATGGAAGTATACTTCTGTCGCTTTGTCTAGCATTACTGTTCTCTAGTTTATTTACAACTAACTAGTGTACAAGTTTACAAGTACTGTGCTGTTTATTTACGTGTACATTCTTTATTTCTTCCAAGGAAACAAGGACGATGACCCTGTGCACTAGGAAG
This sequence comes from Schistocerca americana, assembly GCF_021461395.2. Lineage (NCBI taxonomy): Eukaryota > Metazoa > Arthropoda > Insecta > Orthoptera > Acrididae > Schistocerca > Schistocerca americana. Next base: position 1,037,774,108 of record NC_060120.1, on the reverse strand, counting down.
TCTTGATGCAGGTTTTGTTTACTTGTCCATAAAGAGATTCTGTTATATCGTATTTACATTGTCACATGACAGAAAGTCTTATGAATCCATAGAATGACAGTGGATCGCCTCACTTCAGGCTGAATGTCCGCAACTACCTCAATGCTGTATTTCCTGGCCGCTGGATTGGCTCATAGCACTATGGGACTTAACATCTATGGTCATCAGTCCCCTAGAACTTAGAACTACTTAAACCTAACTAACCTAAGCACATCACACAACACCCAGTCATCACGAGGCAGAGAAAATCCCTGACGCCGCCGGGATTCGAACCCAGGAACCCGGGCGCGGGAAGCGAGAACGCTACCGCACGACCACGAGCTGCGGAGGCGCTGGATTGGAAAGGAGGTCCTATTCCAAGGACTCTAATTATCTCCTATGGGGATATCTAGCGTCACTTGTGTATGGGTCCCTAGTGAACACGGAGATAGTTGCCAGAATTGTAGCGGCCTGTGATGTGGTTCTAAACGCACCAGGAATATTTGTCAGGGTGCGTCAGTCTTGTTCACCGATGTCATTCTTGCATTGAGGTTGAGGGCCGTCAGTTTCAGCACACTTAGTAAGACACAGTACAAAAAATGGTTCAAATAGCTCTGAGCGCTATGGGACTTAATGGCGGAGGTCATCAGTCCCCCAAAACTTAGAACTACTTATACCTAGCTAACCTAAGGACATGACACACATCCATGCCCGAGAGAGGATTCGAACCTGCGACCGTTACAGACTGAAGAGCCTAGAACCGCTCGGCCACTACGGCCGGAACAGTACAACTGGTACGTTGAATGTGTCAGTGGTGGTATTTGCAGTTAACTCTAACTAAAGTGTATAAAAAAGTACACGGTAATGTGATTTTATTCCTTCTATCTCCTTAAGCTGGCTTCTCCTACTCCTGATTCACTATCTCAAATCGTTCTGTAGAGCATCCTCTTTTTCCTGTTAAATTTTTGCAAGCGCTTACCGAAACACCCTGTATATTTTTAGAAAGTAGCGCATCGAACGCGATCAGCGACGTGAAGAATCTAAGTTCTGCTCAAAATAAGTAACCATTTCTTGAATGAGAAAAGGAAGATTTCGTTCAAGCTAAAATATTTGTGAATATTTTTATCAGCGTACAAATTAAAATTTAAACAGCCCGATCTGTACTAGCAATGTTAACAGTTGGTGCGAAATTTTTATACCATTTTATGAAAAAGTTGTTGGTTGTGAAACGAGCGAGTTCAGTGATGGTCGAGTTAGAAGTGGGAACGACATTATTGTTGATTTGATGTTGATGTTAAAGAGGCACTAAAGACGAAAGTGTTTCTCGGTTACGGCAAACTTTCTAGGTCAATCTTTATTTTCAGCATTCACATTAAATTTTGTTTTTGTTTTCTTTCTGCGGAGAAACCCGCATCGCCCTGATTTGTTTCGTAGTTACTCTAAAGTGCAAGTCGCTACTTTTCTTATGACTTACCATTCCCCCCTCTCCATTTCCGACTAAAATGAGACGCCACGTAAGTTGAGCCTCTTCCTCCCCATTGCACCGTCTGGATTAAGATGACCTTAGGCAGAAATATTAATATTAAATGCGAGGATCTTGATACGCGTACTACAAGTATTTCCATTAGTGATTACGTTATTCGTTATAAGGAATCTTACTTCTGCAGTGCAACAAAAATGTGCTAAAACTAAAAACCTTGAATGTCCAAACCAAACGAGTGAGAGTACGAGGGTGGGGGAGCTAGGGAGGGGGGGGGGGGGGGGGAGGAGAAGAAGGGGGTGGGGCACCGGGAAAAGATTTTCCTAGAGAGTCGCCGTTTGGAAATCCGTTCCTTTTTACCATACTATCGTGTGCTGTACGCTGGTTTGCATCGAGTGTAGTGTGCGAGGCCCCCTTGTTACAAATGGTTTCAATCTGAGGAGCTTACGTTGCCACACTTTGATTCACCAGTATTGGTAGGTGTATCTGCTGCTACCTCTACCTTCATTTCCTTCTAAAATTACTTTACTTGACAACTACTGAATCAAAATCACTTTTTATTAAGAATTTGAATTCATCTACACTACTTGCCATTAAAATTGCTACACCACGAAGATGACATTCGACAGACGCGAAATTTAACCGACAGGAAGAAGATGCTGTGATATGCGAATGCTAACCTTTTCAGAGCATTCACACACGGTTGGCGCCGGTGGCGACACCTACAACGTGCTGACATGAGGAAAGTTTCCAACCGATTTCTCATACACAAACAGCAGTTGACCGGCGTTGCCTGGTGAAACGTTGTTGTGATGCCTCGTGTAAGGAGGAGAAATGCGTACCATCTCGTTTCCGACTTTGATAAAGGTCGGATTGTAGCCGATCGTGATTTCGGTTTATCGTATCGCGACATTGCTGCTCGCGTTGGTCGAGATCCAATGACTGTTAGCAGAATATGGAATCGGTGGGTTCAGGAGGGTAATACGGAACGCTGTGCTGGATCCCAACGGCCTCGTATCACTAGCAGTTGAGATGGCAGGCATCTTATCCGCATGACTGTAACGGATCGTGCAGCCACGTCTCGATCCCTGAGTCAACAGATGGGGACGTTTGCAAGACAACAACCATCTGCAAGAACAGTTCGACGACGTTTGCAGCAGCATGGACTATCAGCTCGGAGACCATGGCTTCGGTTACACTTGACGCTGCATCACAGACAGGATCGCCTGCGATGGTGTATTCAAGGACGAACCTGGGTGCACGAATGGCAAAACGTCATTTTTTCGGATGAATCCAGGTTCTGTTTAGGCATCATGATGGTCGCATCCGTGTTTGGCGACATCGTGATGAACGCACATTGGAAGCTTGGATTCGTCATCGCTATCCCGGGGTATCAGCCGGCGTGATGGTATGGGGTGCCATTGGTTACACGTCTCGGTCACCTCCTGTTCGCATTGACGGCAGTTTGAATAGTGGGCGTTACATTTCAGATGTGTTACGACCCGTGGCTCTACTCTTCATTCGATCCCTGCGAACCCCTATATTTCAGCAGGATAATGCACGACCGCATGTTGCAGGTCCTGTATGGGCATTTCTGGATACAAAAACTGTTCGACTGCTGTCCTGGCCAGCACATTCTCCAGATCTCTCACCAATTGAAAACGTCTGGTCAATGGTGGCGGAGCGGAGCAACTGCCTCGTCACAATACACTAGTCACTACTCTTGATGAACTGTGGTATCGTGTTGAAGCTGCATGGGCAGCTGTACCTGTACATGCCATGCAAGCTCTGTTTGACTCAATGTCCAGGCGCATCAAGGCCGTTATTACGGCCAGAGGTGGTTGTTCTGGGTACTGATTTCTCAGGATCTATGCACCCAAACTGCGTGAAAATGTAATCACATGTCAGTTCTAGTATAATATATTTGTTCAATGAATACCCGTTTGTCCTGCATTTCTTCTTGGTGTAGTAATTTTAATGGCCAGTAGTGTACATTTTAAGTCACCAATTCGAGGCCCGGAAAATCGGTACGGGCTGCAGTGTGCCTATCTACCGGCTTTCAGGGCAACAAAAATTTGATTTTCTGTATTTCATATAAGTATTTACCGGATTTGAAAATATAAAATGTCGTCATACTCTTCTCATTACCTTAAAGGTTTAACACAATGAGACAAGTATTACACTTAGAAACTGTGTATGTGTCATAAGGCAGTGTAGCTCACTACATGCAAATATCCCTACTACGAGGACGTGCTGAAAAGTAATGCCTCCGAATTTTTGTTTTTTCTCACTATGGTTGTGCTATTACATGTCTTGCATATTACTTATTCGACTTTCCCTCTTGGCTGATGGAAGTTGCGACCCTCTGCCACTAGATGGCTCTGAATTGTAGCGAATAACATAGCGGGGTGTAACGTAGCTATGTCGGTACATGGGAAAACTGAAAGCACGAATTCGAAAAGTTCGTCCAGACACGGACCACCCCCTCCTTCATCATGACAATACCAGACCTCACACGAGACACGAGCGCTTAGACATCTGCAACAATCCGACGCTTTGGGTTCACTGTCATCCATCATCTTCCACAGAGTCCCGACTTGACCCTATTCGATTTTCGTCTGTTTTCAAAAATTAAAGAACAACATCGAGAAGTTCACTGTGATAGCGACGAAGCGGTACAAGCAGACGTTAGGTTGAGGCGCCGTCCACAAAATCAGACATTCAGTGACGGGATCAACAAACTGGTCTCGCGTTGGGAGAAATGTGTTCGTCGTCAAGGTAACTACGTTGACAAATATATATGTAGACATAAGGATTAAAGACGTAGAATGTTAATAACGTTTGTTGTATTTAAAAATCTTTAACAGTTTTCACATACGAAACTCGGAGGCATTATTTTTCAGCACGTCTTCGTACATTCACCCAGTGTTTGAGAAAGAGAGCCCTTAGCGACTTCCACCCAACTTAAACTTAATTTCAAACCTTTTCTAAACTTTTACTCGGTTACAGTGTTAACGTATAGTAATTGACTCATTAAATCATTGATGCGTCCAACTCGTTTCCGAAAATTTTCTGGAAATTCTCTTAATGTGTTAAAAGAGTGACTTGTTCATCCACGTTTTTTTGTTAAGTGGTCATCCAGTTACATTTCCCTGTGTCTTTCTTTTAGCTCTTGTAAGGTTTTCCATCTGTTTTATTCCCAGGTGTAGCGCCTTCTACCCTTACTCAGTTGCCTTCATGCGTGTGAGATAGAGTGATAGTGTGGCTCAAAGCTAGTGAGATGTGAGTGAGTGAATGAGTGACACTTTAGAGATTTCCTCCACATTGTGTGCAATAATTTTAGAGATTTTATTCACATTCGTTTGTTTTGATGAATGTGAGGGCGCTGATAATCTCGCCGTTGAGCGCCCATAAGCTGCGAACACACACACACACACACACACACACACACACACACTAACTCGGACTTCTCAAGCTGTTCTATAGATAAGAGTTCGACTCTTTAAGGAAGAGTTAGTGGTATCTACTATTATGATGTGCATTGGTCTCTGATATACTCATGAAACACCGTTGAGATGATGCTGATGATGGTGACCATGATAATGATGGTTACGATGAAACATATGGATCAGTTTTGTGCTGGCGTCAAAATGTAAAATGCGATGTCACATTTCGATTTACATTACATTTTAAATCAGGCCCGCTAGGATGGGGTGACTGAATAAACCGTTAGGTTGGAGGAGGATAAGGAAATATCACTTCCAATGGGACCACCCTACAAAACCATTAGGTAGCGGTGCCGTAAGTCCCAGTTACTGTGAAAGGTCATGGCCAGTTTCCGTTTCCACATCTCTGCTTACCGTCCTTCCCTATTGACCTTGTCGCCGAAAAGACGTTAAACTCTAATCTTCCTTCATTCATTCTTCCTTTTCCAAGGTTCCTTACGCTGCGTGGGGGTGATGAAGAATGTTCCAGTATCGCAATGTTTTTTTTACAAAGACACAAGTCTATTGTAAACAATGAAATGAATAACACATGGGTACTGAATCCGAAGGTAACTGCTTGACATTTGATGGCCTGCCCTCTGTTTCTTGCTGACCTGCATGGCTGAGCAGTCTCACGCTTGTACAAGAAGTCGTTAATGGACAGGTGGAGCTGTAAGTGAAATGAAATAAATCGCGAGATACAAAGAGAAGGCTTAAAACTAACAATGGATAAGATCAAAGGCCAGGAAAACCGCTTCGAGTGTCACGTTGTGGAACTCATACGTAGAAACTAAAACCACTTGCCATAACTAACTGAGCGTGAGATTTTTGTACTGGACTCTGAAATGCAGCTCATCGTCAGTGCTAGGTGATATGGAGAATAAACGAGAAACGTATACAGACCTGACAGGTACATCATTTCAAGTAGATGAGCACTGAATTAAGTTTCTACTTTAGTTCATACGAAGTGTTCTCTTGTTTCTGACACAGGCATGCATAAATTTGTTGTTTATCTTCTATTTCAGATACCACAGATGATGAGCTATATGCACGAACATCAATCTGGCAAATAAATAATTTTGAAGTGCAAGTCATGGAGTATAACAAGATGTCCTTTATCAAATACATACAAACTGCGAAGCATCCAATACCCAGAATTTCAATATCAGACGTTGACGGCGAGTTTCTCCTTCCGAAAGAGACACATACAGCAGATTTTTGGTCTTGAATAACTGAAAGAGGAGACGAATAAAATAAAAATTATCACCTGTAGTATAGAACATAATGATACTGCGAGGGAAATGTACAATGGGTGTCTTAATTTGCTGCAATTCTGCACTTTTCTGACTTCCGTTGAGATAAGTTACATGGATGAAAGAGCGCAGGTTGAATATTAGTACGGTGTGTAGAACACACTAATTGCAGGTACTGTGACAATATATGTTCAATTGTTCCGTCACGTTTTGGTAGAACAACTTCATAATCATAAATGAAGAGAACAATATAGTGTATTTTCAACAGTATTAATTTTTTTCTCTTCGACAATTTTCCGTTCATAGGACCATCCTCAGACTTTAAAGTTACTGTAGAATATGAACTATATTGTGCTTTTTATTTATAATACGTTTCATTCTTTGATAGCACGTTAAACCTTTATTGGAAACCAATTCCCAGTTCCAAACGAGAGAGAAGTTTCAGCTCTTAAGTACATCTGTCATGGCTTGACAGTTGTAACAATGTTGTTAAAGTAAAACTGGGGAACAAAATGTATACAGCTATCAATTCGTGCGAACCGTAGTGTTTATCAATGACTTGCCTAGCCGGCCACGGTGGCCGAGCGGTTCTAGGCGCTTCAGTCCGGAACCGCATGACTGCTACGGTCGCAGGTTCGAATCCTGCGTCGGGCACGGATGTGTGTGATGTCTTTAGGTTAGTTAGGTTTACGTAGTTCTAAGTTCTAGGGGACTGATGACCTCAGATGTTAAGTCCCATAGTGCTCAGAGCCATTTGAGCCATTTTTGAATGACTTGCCTATCTTCGTTTCTTCTTCTACGTCCATTTACGACAAAATGAACAGCAGGTATTTTAGCAGTTCATGGCCGTCCTCAAATGCTTGGTTGTCTACCTACATTACTCCTACACAATAGACTTGCACAATTAGACTTGCTGTAGCGCGCGTACACACACACGCACTTGCTGAAGTGATGATAATTACACCGACCATTCGCATTAATGTAATGTAATCCTGTTCCTTATTAATATAAATGATATGCCCTCTAGTATTACGGGTAGCTCTAAAATATTTCTGTACGCTGATGACACTAGCTTGGTAGTAAAGGATGTTGTGTGCAAAATTGGCTCGGTTTCAAATTGTGCAGTTCATGACCTAAGTTCATGACTTGTAGATAATAAACTAACTCTAAATCACAGCAAGACTCAATTTTTAAAGTTTCTAACACACAATACAACAAAACCTGACGTTTGAATTTCACAGTATGGGCATATGATTAGTGAAACTGAACAGTACATATTTCTAGGTGTTCAGATAGTAAACCGTCGTGCAAAGCTCACGATAAGGATCTTGTTCAAAGACTTAATGCTGCTATTTTTACTATTCGAACGGTATCTGAAGTGAGTGATCGTTCGACATAAAAATTAGTCTACTTTGCTTATTTTCATTCGCTTATGTCGTGTGGTATTATATTCTGGGGTAACTCTTCCCATTCTAGAAGGATATTTTTGGCTCAGAAACGGGAAGTTCGGGTAATAAGTGGTGTAAGTTCACGAACCTCTTGTCAACCCCTGTTCACGGGTCTGGGTATTATGACATGGGCCTTTTAATATATATATTCCTTAGTGTCATTTCTTGTTAACAATATTAGATTATTCCCAAGAATAAGCAGCTTTCACTCAGTTAACACTCGGCAGACATCAAACCCGCATGTGGATCGGACTTCCTTAACTCTTGTGCAGAAAGGTGTGCAGTATACTGCTGCATTCATTTCAAATAAGCTACCATTCAAATTCAAAAATGTTAGCAGTAATCCACGCGCTTTCAAATCGAAAGTGAAGAGTTTCCTCATGGTTCACTCCTTCTATTCTGTCGAGGAGTTCCTTGAAAGATGATTCTTGTTGTATTGTTGATTGCGTTTACTTAAACTTAAGGATTGACTTTTTTCGGGTTCGTGAACATTTTATTTTTGTTATTACTTTTATGTTGTAATTTCATGTACTGACACGTTCCATGACCTTGGAGGTTTACTCCTCTATTTGTTCCTACGGAAATTGACGTGTAAATAAAAATGAAAATGAATAACCTTTCAAAAATCTTAATAACCAGCTTTCGCAGCGTGGACCGCTGCTAAACGTGCAGGAAGAGTATCTGGAAGGTACCGACAGGGATGCGAACTCATGTCGACTCCAGTGCCGTGGCCAGCTGCGCTAGATTTCTCGGTTGAGGATACATGGCGCCAACAGCCCGATCGAGGTGGTCCCGCAGATTCTCGATTGGGGTTAAATGCAGGGTCTGGTGGCCAGGGGAGTATGATGGTAAACTTATCCTGGTGCTCTTGGAACCACACACGAACACCGCGAGCTGTGTGGCGCTTTGCTTTGTCCCGTTGGTACATGCCATCGTGCTGAGGAGAAACAAATTGCATGTAGCATGGAGATGCCCCCCCCCCCCTCCACCCAAGATGGATGCATACTTGTGTTGACCCCCTGTGCCTTCCAGAATAACGAGATCATCCAGGAATGCCACGAAAGCTTTCCTCCGTCCCGGACCCTTTCGATGACTGTTGTAGGATGTTTACTTTCAGACATTTCACGCTGTACGAGCCAATGACTGTCTGTAATCTGAAACGGCCACCTCTCGCCACTTAGTGAGCGTTTAGTTGCGGTAATGACGTGCAGATCCCAGCGTTCGTAGCCTGTGAACAGCTGTCGGCATGTATACGTGAACCAAGCACCTGCTGCAGAGGCCCATACGCAGCAACGTCCGCTTTACGGTCGTTGAGGAGTCACTGTTGGCAGCCCCTTGGTTCACTTGGGCGGTCAGTTGTTCAACAGTTCCAAGTCTAATTGCCCGTAAACATCGTCGCTCACCCCTGTCATCCATGGCCCGTGGTGTACCATAGTTGCCTCGGCGCCGGTTTTGGATAGTGCCATTTTACCATGCACGGTTGAAACGTGGGACTTCCGGAAAGCAGGAAAGGTGTGGACGGTGCCTAATCAGGTAACCGTTGGTTGCACAGAAAACACATACACTTTATTTTTAAAAAACAAAACTCTCAACAATCATTTTTTTAAATTTTACTACACTGGCGGCTGAAAGCCTTATTAGGAAAATTGCAAGCTATTGTCGGCTGAAGACCACAAGCAATTTCAGAATACACAAGGGCTGAAGGCCTGCATTACATGTTGTGACTTGGCAAGACAGCCAAGCCACTACGAGGCACGCGTTTAAGCTCACGCAGGCTGGCGTGAGGTCTGGAACAGGTAAAGTAATTATACTAGCAAAAAAGGTACATGGCTGCTGGAATACTTAACTTTAATCCATAATTGGTGAACATCGGTCTGACGGTACATGCATCACAAGATAAATAGCAATTGATAATGGCGCCTTGCTAGGTCGTAGCAAATGACGTAGCTGAAGGCTATGCTAACTATCGTCTCGGCAAATGAGAACGTAATTTGTCAGTGAACCATCGCTAGCAAAGTCGGCTGTACAACTGGGGCGAGTGCTAGGAAGTCTCTCTAGACCTGCCGTGTAGTGGCGCTCGGTCTGCAATCACTGACAGTGGCGACACGCGGGTCCGACGTATACTAACGGGCCGCGGCCGATTTAAAGGCTACCACCTAGCAAGTGCGGTGTCTGGCGGTGACACAACATTACAAATAGACAGTTACACTTCAAAAATACTAAAACCCTTTCTAATTATCTTTATTAATTGTAACAAGCTATAGTGATGGCTGAATGACTCACTAAAACAGGATTGAAAATTATTTGTCGGCTGAAGGCCACAAGCAATGTTACAAACAATTAACAGCTGAAGGCCTGATTAAGAAAGGATTCAAAGTTATTGGGGACTGAAGGCCAGAAGCAACTTTCAGAGTACTCAACGGCTGAAGGTCTGAATTACTTGCATGTTAAAATACTAAAGCCTTTTTAAAAACAATCTTAACGAACTGTAACAGGCAATAGTGACTGCTGAAGACCTTATTAAGAGAAAATTGAAAATAATTTGTTGGCTGAAGGCCACAAGCAGAGTTACAAACAATTAACGGCTGAAGCCTGGAAGGAAAGTGGGGAAGGCAATAACATGTTAAAACACTATGTTAAATTTTAAAGAATTATGACAACTTGTCCAAATAAGACGGAGTGATCCACAGACAGTGCTCCCTGGATCGACCTGAGGAAGGTGACTCCAGCTGTGTAAGCGGTGAGACAGGCAGCCAACAGTTGTACTCACGTAACAGGATGGCAACTCACCCTAGGTGTAGCTTAACCACCGACCGACCGACTAACCAATCCGCCTAACGTCCGATCACTGGTACAACAATGGAATATTTTTAGGCAAGGGCGAATAGACGGACAGCACTACATCTTCAGAAAAACACCCAAGGCCGAAGGAAACACTAGAACCAAGGTAGATCTCCCAAAAACATTTGCACAGTACAATTAAAGAGGCTGTCGAACTACACAACGTGTCGGACAGCATCAACACGACGAGGAAAGGTACACTGCCGGAAAAGAAAGCTAACCTCCAGGGCAGGTAACTGGTGCGTTAGCGGCCACAAGGCAGAGAGTACCGCTGGTTGCACTTCACTTATAAGAACAATAATAAATCCAACTTAACATCAAGGAGTAGAAGGCGGCTAATGGTTTCCGCCAACCTGACAGACTCCACTTGTTGCAGTTGGTCTCACCGACCCTGGGAGCAGCAAACAGCGAGATCTCTCTCTCTCTCTCTCTCTCTCTCTCTCTCTCTCTCTCTCTCTCTCACACACACACACACACACACACACACACACACACACACACACACCATTCATATTATGTTTGATGAAGTGATGATAATTATGTCGGTAGAGGACGTTCAGATGCACGGTTAGCATGGCCGTTATATAATAAGAAGTAAATGCTTAACTTAGTGAAAATGAATTCTTTCCTCATTAGTAATCTTCTTCAGACAATGACGTGTGGGCATGTTTTAGAAATTTCAAACACTGTCTGGAAATGGCAACATATACAGTGGTTACATCAACATACACTGTGTTTAAAAAAACAAGTTCCCCATATATCCCTACAGGAGGCAGTATTGGGCAAAATGGAAGGAAAGTTCATTTAGCGATAAATATTTCCGGAAACCAATACCTGCAATATGGGACAAACTATCCCTTAGCTCCACTGGCAGACGTTACGAGGGGACGTGGTGCATCACGGAAAGATTTACTATTGAAATTTCGGGACAGTCCTTCTCAGGAGGAGTCGGACAACATATTACCTCCCCCCCACCCCCTCCCACATCTCGCGTATTGACCACGAGGGGAAAATTCGAGAAATTAGAGCCATTACAGAGGCTTACCGACAGTCATTCTTCCCACGCACTATTCGAGAGTGGAACAGGATTGAAGGGATCAAATAGTGGTACCGAAAGTACCCCTCCGCCACACGCCATTGGTTGGCTTGCGGAATATGATGTATATGTAGAGAAACATCATGATATATCCCCCAGTCCTTCTTCGTAGTGTGATTCACTCATTCTTTCAAATACACCTGACTCTCTTCGGATAGCGTCACATGTGCTGGTCAGACGTCACGCTCCTGTAACGTGTGCTCGTTCTCCATGGATTGAGCATACATCAGTGCCTTTAACCCTAGGATGCATATACAGGGCCTCCTAGGCCCTTGTATGTCTTCATTTTTAACGATTTCAAACTGCTTTCCAGTACTCTTTCACTGACACTGTGACATTCCTCCTATCAAGTCTGAACGAGATACCTTTTTAAGTTTTTTGTATAATTCAATACGTTTACCCATACACCGTGAATGCATAAGCAGGACTTCAGAAGCCATCACACATTTATAAACGTTCTTTAGCCTATATTGTCTTCAACATTTGTTTGGGAGCAGTTATTAATTCAACAATAACTGTAGTGGTATTTTCAGCAATAGGAGTGCCAACAGCAGCATTAGCTGTAGTAGTAATAGTATAACTAGAAAATCACAAGCTGCTGTTCGAGAGACACGCCTTTTGCTATGAATTCGACACGCAAAGCAAGAGACTCAGTACGTGCAAATGCAGCTAATTTTGAAAGTGTTGTGGCTCAGTGGTTTGAAGAAGATGATTCTTGCGAGGAAGGAAATGTTTTTGAAGATGCAAGTAGTGAAGAATCAGCCAATGAACCTGCAGATGTGAATATTGAGGCAGATGACAGTTCTTCAGATAACATTACTTCATCAGAGTCTGAAAATGAAGAACCACCACAAAAAGGTATTGAAAACCACACATACATTAGTCGGAATGGAACGATTTTGAAATTAGATCCTCCTGCAACTTTTCGTACGCCTGTCCATAATATCGTAAAGAAGACACCTGGTCTAGCCCGTGGTTTGAAAACCTGTAAACCTAAGGGTTGCCTGGGACTATTTCATCTCCAAGGAAATACTAGAGGAAATCATCAACTGCACAAATATTGAAGGCAGAACAGTGGCTGCTTTTCGCGGTAAAACGTGGAAAAACGTTTCGCTTGCTGAAATGGAGGGTTTTCTTGGCCTTTTACTACTTTCTGGTGTTGAGAAAAGTTGGGATGTCCCTGTTAGAGAATTATTCTTGGATGAAAAGGCAAATCCTACATATAAGGCCACCATGTCAGTAAATAGATTCGAGGATATAAGGAGAATGATTAGATTTGATGACAGGCGTACCCGTGAAGCTCGATCTGCAGATGAAAAACTTGCAGCTGTTCGCGATGTATGGGAACTATTTCTTGACAAGTGTAGAAATAGAATTATTCCCAATGATTTGCTCCCAGTTGACGAACAGCTGGTCCCATTCCGTGGAAGATGCAGCTTCACCCAGTATATGCCCTCTAAACCAGCCAAGTATGGCATAAAAATATTTTGGTTATGTGATGCTACATCTGCATATGCTTTAGACGGAATTGTTTACACGGGAAGGAAGCTCCATGAACCTATTCAGAAAAATCTTGGATTGAATGTGGTGAAAGATCTTGCTAAAAGCATTGAAGGATCATCAAAAAATATTACTGTTGACAACTTCTTTACTAGTGTGCAGCTGGCAGAAGAGTCAGAAGAGATGCTTCAGAAGCAAATTACAGTGGTGGGAACAATCAAACAAAATAAACCAGAAATTCCTAATGAGATGAAACCATCTGCCTCAAAAGCGATTCATTCCTCTTTGTTTGCATTTAGAGGTGACATTACAATGGTGAGTTATGTTCCCAAAAAGAAAAAGTCTGTAGTTCCCCTTAGCACAATGCATCACGACAGAAACATTGATGAAACTCATGCAAAAAGAAACCAGATATAATAAAGTTATATAACTCTACGAAGGGCGGAGTAGACCAAATGGACCACAAAATTCGTTATTACACTTGCAAGAGACAAACAAGAAGATGGCCATTTGGATTATGAATGAATATGATGGACGTCGCACCAATGAACAGTGAAATTTTATTTTCCGCCCAACATCTGACGTACCATAGTGGAAGAAGTGATAAAAGGCATTTATTCCTAAGAGATTTAGCAGAGGAAATGGTAAGACCACTAATGGAACTTCGTATTCAGATCCCTAATCTTCCAAAAAAAATCGTTGATACCATGCAGAGATGTGGTGTTCAAAACGATGTCACACTGCCGAACCAACTACCTGTTTCAGGAAAAAGAAGAAGATGCAATTATTGTCCATATAACAAACACAGGATAAGTGCTATGACATGCATTAAGTGTAAAACCAACATTTGTAAGGAACATAGTGGCGTTCGTTGTACTTCTTGTTTGTAACATGTTGAAAACTAAGAAAAATGCAATTTTATGTGAACAATGAATAATAACTTTTTGTCAAAATATTGCCTATATACATAATATTGTGACTAATGAGTATGTTTTAATTGAAGAAATTGGTTGTAATAAATGTTATAAAATGTAAACTGCAAGTGTGAATTAATAAAATTATTTGTATATGTTGTATGTAAATGGATGTAATTCACTCTTGGTTTTTTAAAAAAAATTAGTAAAATGTTAATCAGGCCCACCAGATCCTGTTGCTGTATCTTAGGAATTTTTCAATATGACAATAAATTTGACAGAAATAAATTTAACTCCAAAGAATGATTATATGAAAAGAGGAAAATTTTAAAGTAGGGCAGGGCCTTGGAGGCCCTGCATATGCATTCATGTGTGTTTTCGGCACCATGCATCCTAGGGTTAAATGTCCCCATTGCCAGAAGTATCACGGATTCTGGTCCGGTGAGCGAGGAGCCCACGCTACCGAACCCCCCTCGAGCAGTCCACCGCCCACGAAACGGTGAGGTGAAGTACTGTTGCACAATCCGTGGGAAACGGCGTGGTGCCCTGTCGTGCATAAAACCACAGTAGCTGTCTTTCTGCGAATACGAGATTTGTTCAAAAAAATCGGAAACTTTTACCACAAAAATTTTCTCGCTCACCTATTACTTATTGTGCATAGTCTCCTTCGAAATACTCTCCTCTACAAATGATACACCGCTCCCAACGTCGTTTTCACTTCCGGAAGCAGTCTTCGTACGCCCCTTGCTGGGTCGCGAGAAGCGCCGTTTGCGAATTCTCTTTTATCCCGTGCATCGTTGCAGATCTTCGTCCTTTCAAGAGGGGGAAAAAAGTCCGCAGGAGCCAGGTCTGGAGAGTAGGGAGGATGAGGCAGCACAGTGATTTCCTTTTTTTGTACAATAGTCACGCACCAATAGGGATGAACGTACGGGTGCGTTATCGTGATTCAAGAGACATGAATATTTCAGCCCGTTTCCGTCTCACATTTTCTCGCATGCGTCGCAACACGCCTCGATTGTACTATCGATTAACAGTTTGTCACTGTCACACGAATTCATGATGAACTAACCCTTCATAGTCAAAGAAAATATCAGCATGCCTTTGACATTTGGCCTGACCTGATGGACTTCTTTTGGTCTTGGAGAATCTTTCCCGATCCATTGTGAAGATTGAACCTTGGCCTCAACATCATAATCGTAGACTACGTTTCATCACCAGATATAATTCTCTTCAGAAATCTCTCCTTCTCATTTGCGTGATCCAAAAGCTCTTCACAGATTGTGAGGCGAATGTTTTTCTGGTCTTGACTCACGAAGCGTGGGACGAACTTGGCGGCAGCACGATGCATCCCAAGATACTGTGTCAGGATTACTTGACTTGATCCAACTGGAATGTCACACTCGTCTGCAATCTCTCGGGCAGCCAGTCATCGATTGGCACACACAGTTTCGTTGACGTTCCTGATATGAGCGTCGACGGTAGACGTCGAAGGGCGTTCTCAACGACGGTCATCTTTAATTTCCGTTGGGCCATTCTTAAACCGTATGAGCCATTTGTAGCACAGAGTGCGGCTGAAGCACTCAACACCTTAGGCTTCCTGCATCATTTCTTGTAAGTGTATGGCACAATTCCCACTCATACATTGATACTGAAGCGGTCCTGATGCATCAGCTCTATGACTGCTCGAGGATTTCCGCCTGCCCATAAGTATTTATTGTAGTAATTTACCACGAAATGTACAGTGAATCCTGCCTCATCTATAAATAAAATGCATGTTGTCAACCGCGGATCTTGAACGGCCGATATACGAACAGGTATTGGTGTCCGCACCATTAATAAAAACAGGGAATACCCGGCCACAGTACTAACAAGTAAACGTTGGTAAACAATTCTATGCATGGATGTTCAAGGTTCTTCAATAAAAGCCTGCGTCTCAGCTATTTAAGCCGGGAAATGGAGATGCAGTCAAAATTTTGAAACCATTAACTGCTATTGGATAACCCTCAAAACATTCACCGTTATATTCATTCATTTCCTTATGTGGGGAACAAGCTTTTCCTTTCTTGACCTGTCAGTATAGGGTTGATCCATCATTTCCTCTTCTGCTTTCTTTCATTTCGACGACGAGGAAGAGTAGGCCCTAATATACACAATGCGGAAACTAATTTGCTATCTGAAGATAAACTGTACATTGCTGTTCTCGTGAAGTTGCTACCCCGGCGCCTGTGCTTGACCGTAGTGCCAATACCATACAGATTCTCCTGCTCTGTATGGCCGCTGCACCTAAAGATACTCATGACGCGCTTCTTTCAGCGTAAATCCCGTTGGAGAATTCGCACGTGTCGCCAAATAGTCACTGTAGACAAATGTGCGCCTCCACAATGCTTAGTCACTGTGGGATTCAAATTAAGCACAGGCTTGAGAACAGCTTTAGTTTTAGTGAACAGTATATCTTTGTTTTCTGTCCACTCAGTTTTCAATCATTCAAGTAAACTCTGTGTTGCTTCTATAGTTAAATTCATATAGGTTTCCGGAATAATTAAGGAAACGGCAGGCTGTGGCAGGCTGCCGTTCAGTTAGTGTGGAGTCTGTACGTAAGAGAGCGCCATGTGCACTTGCGAAGTGAAAGTAGTTCCAACAGAAATCGCGGAGTGGCGCTGGCATTCAGACGGTAGCTTTCTTGCTGCGGTCTACGCCGCGATTATTTGAAGTTTTCCCGTGGAGGTATATCAAAGTTTTCTTTCTTTTTTTCATTTTGACTCCTCTTAAAACTAGCTTCACAGAGTGGTATGGCAAATAGAGAAACGGCATCTGAATCAATAACTAGATACTTAACGACACAATTACCGGCACTGGAAGAAGAAATTACACGTAAGGTCGTGCTGGAGCTTTTCTATGAATGCCTATGAAATTAGGTTGATGAGAAGTAAATAGTTGTTCTGCTTCTGACGAGAGCTGAAAATGATTTCACCTAACACCCGAGAACAAGGGCACTTCGTGTCACCATTTTCTGGAATTTGTTTGCGGCAGTGGTTATCTGAATTTTTGTTTCAGTGCTATTGATCTGGCCTTAAATAGATAATCACAAAGTTGTGTACCTTGAAATATGAGACATCGTATGTTTTCTGTTACATTTATGCGTTCAACGATACTTTGGAATTCTTGCAAGATGGCAGCCAAAGTGTCAACTGCAATACGCAATTATGTTCTTATTGCAGGCTAAAATATCGTTAATTAGCCTAAAGGATTCTGATTGTTAAAGGGAAAAGGTGTACTGTTTGTTGAGAACGGTAATCACACAAAACTCAGATAGTCTTTTCGTGTGAAGCTTCCTCTTGCACTCTTCATAGTTTTCGTTTGTTTGCTTTGTAGCGCCATAGCGGGCTTACGTAGCCCACCAGATGGATTCGTGTTTCGTCCAACTTTTAACTGACGTCTTACATATCCGAATTCTGAGTGAGTAAATATGCAGCCGACCTGGCTTTTCGAGCCGCAACGGATAAAAACACTTGAATGCAGCAAGGGTTCGGCCCTCTCAATGAGAAACAGGAAAGATTAGTCTCCTGGGAATATCTTCGTACTGGATATGATGACTCCTCAGTGTCATGTTCCGACAGAACGAAGCGGAGCTGTGGTTAAAGCACCAGTAGTTCTAATCTCTGTCCGACCGCTCAGTTTGTTTTTCGTGGTTTCTTTAACAAGAGAAGAATGAAAACAAAGGGTTTCGCACATGTTTCGCACGATTGTAATACGTTCTTATGTATCTCAAATAATGCTCTAGAACGGCACGCTTCTGCAGCATTTTCGAGAAATCAAGGTTCAGTCTTACGGCCCGACAATCAGGACTGACAGTCTGGGACGCCATTTATTTTCAAAGCACGACCCCTCTCTCGTTATCATTCACGGCACCCTAACAGCACAGCGGTACGTCGATGATACTCTGCGCCCCGTTTTGTTACCCTCACATGGCGCGCCATCCTGGCTTACATTTCAGGAAGACAACGTCCATCGGCACTCGGCGAGAGTTTTTATTGCTTGTCTTCTAGCTTGCCAGACCCTTCCTAGGCCAGCCAGGTTGCCAGATCTCACCCCAATTCAGAATGTTTGGAACATTAAGCGCTGTGTCCTCCAACAACTTACTTCGGGATTTTTTTACAATCTAACGCGCCAGTTGGACAGAATTTGGTACGATATCCCTCACGGTGATCTATCAATCAATGCCAAGTCGAATGACTTCTTGCTCAATTTGTGAAGCTCTTTCTCTTGAATAAGTCGTCCAATTTTTCTGAAATTGAAAGCATTTGTTTTTCCGTACATGTAGATCACATCTACCGATTTCCGTACCATTCGGATAATTCCTTAGTGATACATCGCTTTTTTTTCTTTCAGCGTATGTGTAAAAAAAATGGTTCAAATGGCTCTGAGCACTATGGGACTTAACTTCTGTGGTCATCAGTCCCCTAGAACTTAGAACTACTTAAACCTAACTAACCTAAGAACATCACACACATCCATGCCCGAGGCAGGATTCGAACCTGCGACCGTAGCAGTCCCACGGTTCCAGACTGCGCGCCTAGAACCACTAGACCACCGCGGCCGGCGTATGTGTAAAATGAGCTTTAACAGCGAGAGGATGAAATTTATTGACAATGATAAGGAGAATGAATTGACAATGTTAACAGATAAGGTTGCAGAACGTTAAACAAAATCATAAAGCTGAGTAAGCTAACGGTGAGAAAATTAAGCGAACAAGAAGCGAAATGTACACAATAGTTTTCACTTTTGGTTCAAATGGCTCTGAGCACTATGGGACTTAACATCTGAGGTCATCAGTCCCCTAGAACTTAGAACTACTTAAGCCTAACGAACCTAAGGACATCACACACATCCATCCCCGAGGCAGGATTCGAACCTGCGACCGTAGAGGTCGCGCGGTTCCGGACTGAAGCGCCTAGAACCGCCACAACGGCCACAACGCCACAACGGCCGGTCCCTTACAAACGATTCTCACGTTCCTGCGTAAGAACTTTTCACGGATGAATCCTGTTTCACCCGAGATGGAATGCTAAATAGTCGCAATACTCATGTTCGGGCTGATGAGAACCCGGTGCTATAACAGTGAAGAGCCATCAACAGAGATCGTCACTCAAAGTGGGGACAGGCATAGTCAGTGATTGCGTACTAGGCTCGTTTTTCGTTCCTTCCCGCAGAAATGCACCAGCGTACACAGTGTTTATCAGTGTCGTATTACTCAGGTTCCCAGAACATATCATATTTGTCATTTGTCAACGGGTGTGGTCCCAACGAGATGGAGCCCTACCTCACTTTGGGCTTAGTGTTCTTGAACACGTGGGTGAGACGTTCTCTGGTGAGTGGATAGGAGGAGGAGGAGGCCCTACCATATTTCGTTGCGAGCACGTTCGCCTGATCTGACCCCACATGACTACTTCTTGAGGTGCCCTGTTAAAAGTCTTGTGCATGAGTCGCCTGTCGAGACTGAAGAGGATCGCCTGGCAATAGTTCTCCCTGGCTGCAACACCGTTCAAGCGACCCTGGAGATACTGGAAAGGGCACGATAGAACTTTGTGCGGCGATGCCATGCCTGTACTGGCGCTGAGGGACGCCATTTTGAGCAGCTGTTGCAATTGTAGCAGCTTGTGAAACTTATACAAGTAAAAGGAATTCATTGTTACTGTACCCTACATTTAGGATTTTCGGTCTGTCTGACATCGAGTTACGTCCGCCGCTACTAGACCATCAACAGTGGAAATCATATGAGGGTATTAGGGTGTATTATGCGGGAATTCTGTACGTCATGACCAGGGTTCGGAAGTTGCGATCCTTAGTTTGCTGCGAGGCTAAGGCGGCACTTGATTTTCGCTTATACCTTTCGACTCGGTCGTTTCGCCCTATCTGAAATTGTTACATTCCTCCTCACGGAACTAGTTTGTGTGGAAATTCACACACGTTAGCGAATGAACACGATTAAATTGAACTAGCCGAGTACCGGCGTTTCCGTGGGATGTATTTACTTCAATTATCTCCTCTTTCCCTCTCTCTCTGCCCATATCCTTTGCCTCTCACCAGTCCATCTCTTCTGCCCCTTCTCTCTGCCCAGTGTCCACCTCCTTCACCCCCCAGTCTCTGTCCACTTCCTCCTGGTCCTCCCTTTGTCCATCTGTTATTTCCCCCCCCCCCCCCCTATCTCTGCCCATCTGCTCCTCTTTCTTTCTATGTCCATCTCCTCTCGCCATTCCTACGCTATCCCTCTCTCTGTCCATCTCCTCCTTCCCTCACTTCTCCTGAACTATGCGTCACAAAATAATATAATTTTGTAGTTACATTTAAAGGCGTATGTGGATTCTGTCTGCTAAATAGCTGCAAATGGAGTTAGTTGCAAATGAGTAATAAATTTAGGGGTCATGACTGATGCGACAGTTTCTGCATTAAAAGCGAAAATGCAGGAAGCGACAATCTTTCTTTTTTTCTTTCATCAATTTGTGGAGGTTGTCAGCGAGAAAAAGTTTCGTAAAGGTTTAAAATTGTGTGTAAAGTTTGTTGCAAGTCACTATGTGCTGTCATTCTTAAATACTGGCTGGCGCGCTTAGCAGCTATACATTATGCTACGCGTACATTATGCAACAAATAATGTGGAAGTATGGACTGAGCATATTGAGAATTGCAAAAGCGTTGCATTCATTACTTTCAGTCCTACCACGTGGTACGTTGTACGAATAAAACCATTTTCAAAAATATGATAAAGTTCTAAAGTCAGAGACTAAATAGCTTTTTTAGTAGATTTTGCCCCTAATTCGCGTATAATCGTCAAATCAATAAGTATTTTGTACTACACGCTTTATAAAGTAACTTACGTTCTTCCCCAGGCTTCAAGTTATCTCCTTACCAAACTCCGTCGAAATCGGTTCAGTAGGTTAGTAATAGCAAATTTAAACATCACATAAAATGTGGCAGTTTTACACGCATTTCCGTGTTTGTGACGTCATATATCCTGAACTGTTAGTTGTACAACGCCGTAATTGTGCAAGTACATTTAGTGGTATACGTGACCACTGTCTGCAAAACGTGTCGCGAATACGGTTAGTAACAAAGAAGTAATAAATAAAAAGGCCATGCCTCATTCAAAGACGAACAGCGAAAATGTAGTAAGCGATAAACATTTTTCCTTTCACTATTATGTGGAAAGGGGGGGGGGGGAAGAGTATCACCGAGAAAAGTTTGGTAAAGGTTAAAAATTATGTATGAAGTTTGTTGCAAATCACTAAGTATCATCGTTGTCAAATACTGGATGAATGAAAACTGGGTGCCCTCGCGTCGTGGCCTACACTTCATTTTCACTTCCTGCCCCCCCCCCCCCCCCCCCTCCTCTTCTTACCGTTTTGACAGGTAGGTTTTTTACCTCCACAGCGATTTTTTTACAGATTATGACATGTGTTTTAAGTTTGGTTGAAATTGGTGCAGTGGCTTCGGAGGAGATGTGGAACATGCGAACATACGTACACACATTTTTATAATATGCTTGAATATACTTCTTTCTTCGTTATCCGATCTTGACGAAATACAGAGCCCGTAGCTAAGAATGAGTTACTAGTGAAAACCCCATAAAACTTCGTCTAGTAGTTTTGCAGACTGGCGTGTCCAGTCAGTCAGGAAGATATAAAAAAGTTTTAGTGAAACTTTGAATCTCGATATCTTTTTCGTCTGTGATCCGATTTTGTTGAACTAAAGCCTGTACCGTGCCCAAACTAGGCACTATTTACCTGCGAAAAACTCCTGAAAATTCGTCTGTTGGGTTTAGAGATTCAGCGCGTTCAAAGAGGGACGGATACGACGGTTTTACAGATTTTATTATTAGTATAGATGATGGCGACGGTCATCTCCACAGACCTCGAAGTTGACGGGAGTTCCTCTCCCCTAACCTTCCTTTCCAGTCTTTAGGAAGTGACAGGATAGCCGCCGGCTTCTTCGGGCTGGGTAACAAAAGGGAAACGGCCGTGGCAGGCAGAATGACTTTCCTTCCCCAGGTCAGCAACGTCACCAGCAGATCCCGCGAATCTCCGAAGGTCAGCGACGAGCAGAGGTACACAACCACAATGAACTACAGAGTGCAGTTTCCTTTGTAACAACTACGCGCGGACCCGTAAACCAGGGGGCCTTCTTCAGAGTGACTTATAAGTAGTCTGGTGATCGCTGCACCGGGTCTCCGAATATTAGCAGAAACAAGGGCGTTAACTGATGCCATTTTATCCGTTCTTTACTGCAAAAAAGTTTCGCAGTCGTAGTGTTTTACTAAAACTATTTAGTACTAGTACTGTCTCAGAGACCCTAAGCGTAACATACGCACCTAATTTGAAATATTTCAGTTAATAACGCATGTTGACTCATTTACTTAATGAAATGCGAATTTAGTTCTTCAAGAATGTTTGCTGCAGGCGAGTGTGATGAGTCCCTTTAGAGTGTATTTTTTGGTTGTAGTTGTATGCTAATATCGAAGGGAGAGGTTAAAAACCTTGTACTCACAGCCTACTCCTTTTGAATAGTAGCACGAGTCGCACCAAGCTTAACGCTCCATTCTAGTGATGGTAATCACTGCAAGTAAAAGAGCGCGGATGTGTGGCGTTTAATTAATGATTTTCGTGTGCAGTCTGGTGATGAGGAAGGAACTGTACATTGTTACTTTACCAAACCTTACCGGCGAAATTCCACGGACGAATTTATCTTCTACTGAACTCCCGTACTTTGAAAGCCATCAGAAACAAACTAGAAACGACACAAACATGTTTCGTTTTTTTTTCTAAACGTACTTGTAAAAAGGTTCTTGAACCTAGGTTCTCAAACCTGCTCCAACTGACAGCCATCACATGCGACACGCAAGCGAAGATTTTCCGCGAAGTTTTTCGAAACTTTCCGCAGTATATCCTGAGCAATGGCTGCGATTTATTCTCTTATTGCCCTCTCAAGTTATTGGATGGTTTGAAACCGATGTTGTAAACCTTAGTTTTAATTTAACGCCGTCCGCCCCGATAGCTGCGTGCTCAGCGCGACAGAATGCCGTGCAAAGGGACCCGGTATCGATTCCCGGCTGGGTCGGAGATTTTCTCCGCTCAGGGACTGGATGTTGTGTTGTCCTCATCATCATCTCATCCCCATCGACACGCAAGTCGCCGAAATGGCGTCAACTCAAAAGACTTGGATCAGGCGAACGGTACACCCTAGCCACACGACATTTCATTTCATTTAACGCCAAAACAAATAAAAATATTAGAGTCCCTGATTTCATCTACATGTTCATGATTACTCTCCAATTCACAATTAAATGCCTAGCAGACGGTTCATCGAACCATCTTCAAGTTATATCTTTCTGCCGTTGCACTCTCGAACAGCGCGCGGCAGAACGAACACTTAAACCTTTCCGTGCGAGCTTTCGCAGGAGAATGTCTTCAATAGCTGCTCCCAGCAGCCTACGTGCGTGGCGCGCTGCTCGTTTGGAGGTTGGGTTGGGCTGTTTGGGGGAGGAGACCAGACAGCGAGGTCGTCGGTCTCATCGGATTAGGGAAGGATGGGGAAGGAAGTCGGCCGTGTCCTTTCAAAGGAACCATCCCGGTATTTGCCAGGGGCGATTTAGGGAAATCACGGAAAACCTAAATCAGGATGGCCGGACGCGGGACTGAACCGTCGTCCTTCCGAATGCAGATTTCGAGCCGCCGTTCTACTGGATGACGACCATCGACCTAGTGCACCAAAAATTTGATTCACCCGAAGAGCTGACACGTTCCATTGATCCGCGGCCGAATCCCAATGATCCCAATGATCCCGAGCCCACTGAAATCATAATTGATGATGTCGTTGGGTCAATATGTGACCGCGTAGGGGTGTTCTGCTCCGGAGTCCCAAGTTCAACAATGTACAATCTGCGATGAACGCACCAGCATTTTGCTCTTTCGTCAGAGATGGCAAAGATCAGCATCTATCCTAATTTACAGAACAGACAAGCCTCCGAAACCCACGTTCTGTAAAGAGTCGTTAACGTCCAACCATATAGCGTCCAGTTGTCGTTTCACTGGCCTACTTCTTTCCGTAGACGCTCACGACAGCAGCACGTGAACATTCGATCAGCTCCGCCGTTTTCGAGGTACTCGTTCAAAGGCTCTGCGTAATAATAATCTGCACTTTCTCAGAGTCCCTTATCTCAATGTATTTCCCCATTTGCAGCCCATATCTTCGCCAGGGTGATTCACTGTCCGCATCTGCTGTGCTTACATACTGTTGTTACTGCGTCACGTGCCCGCAACGCGCCAGGCGGCGGCTTCCAACATCGCGGTGGGCAGTGGTCATAATGTTCTGGCTTATCAATGTAACTGTGCGTGTCAGAAGGCCAGAATCGTGCTACAGTGGTCTGAAGAACATAATAGCGGACTTACGACATAATGGGCACCGAAGTCTCCTGATTGATCGGAGCCCGGTGGAAAATACCTGGGACGCTATGGGGCGCCAGCTGCGTAATTTAAGGAAATTTCGCGGCCGTTGCGTAGACGTGTGATACCGCATACCTTCGGAAAACTACCAGGGACTGGTCGCAGAATCACCGCTATATTATGTTGCAAAGGTAGACCGACACGCACCTAGGTAGACTGTCATAGTGTTTTGACTCAGCAGTATATGCGATTGTCTTCGTGTAGAACACTCTGGAAAATTCAAATGTGTGTGAAATCTTATGGGACTTAACTGCTAAGGTCATCGCCGATCGGTGTGGCCGAGCGGTTCTAGGCGCTTCAGCCTGGAACCGCGCGACCGCTACGGTCGCAGGTTCGAATCCTGCCTCGGGCATGGATGTGTGTGATGTCCTTAGGTTAGCTAGGTTTAAGTAGATCTAAGTTCTAGGGGACTGATGACCTCAGATGTTGAGTCCCATAGTGCTCAGAGCCATTTGAACCATTTTGCTAAGGTCATCAGTCCCTAAGCTTTCACACTACTTAACCTAAATTATCCTAAGGACAAACACACACACACCCATGCACGAGGGAGGACTCGAACCTCCGCCAGGACCAACCGAACACGCTGCAGATTACTCGACGGACCCCTTGACAGCTGCGATGTTTTTTGGATTTCTGGATCGACTAGAATGACCAGATTGTTTCCTTAGTAACTTAGGTCCAGTTTTCCTTGGATTTAGAACCCGTCTCTGTATTGAGTCTCCATTTGACACGGCCAGGTTAGGATTGTTACGGATGCTCTTCTGAATCAATCTTTGAATCACGTTCCTCCATTCAGTGTTACTGAAGAGTGATATAGTCCGATAATCCCATTGTTCTCTTGGCCATGACATTTTGCTAGCGGGAAACCTTATCAGTTACCAAGGGGATAGGACGTCACCCTGCCTGCTTTACGTCCATCTTCGCTAAGTCTGTAACGTAACGAAATATGGGAGTCTATTCGGCCTCGCCCTTACCTTTGGGACCTGGGGCACCTACATAAAGATTGCGAACAGCTAATCGGCGGTGTCGTGTATGCGTTACTGCGGAACCGATTTACGGTGGAAAAAGTTAGTTCCAGTTTTGACCATCGCGTGGAAGTCTGGCCTTTGTATGCAAGAAAAACGTACAGAATTTCCATGTTTAATGTGTTAGGATCAGGATATCGGCAGAAAAAGTCGAACAAGTGTGAAAGGCAAAACCTTGATTTTGTTAATAACCGAGGCTTACACAGTTTGTTCAATATGAGTACCGGAAACATCGACGAATTGCTGCATCCGTAAAACGACGTGACCGGCAGCGCCAGATTTGCACCTGGTGGTGAAAATTGGAACTAATTTTTTCAGCTTAAAGCGGTCCCTCATTAACTTATTAGCATATCTACCAAGTTTCGCTGCCATACGGTAATTACAGCCCATACCCGACATCGGTGAGTAGCCGCACCTCAATCATAACCTCCTGGTACATTGCTTGTAATTTAAGGTGAAGGGAATACCAGCCGGGCAGGGGTGAAACAGATGTAGCAGAGATTGAAACAGCGCACAGAAGACGTGAAAGAGCGATGGGAGTAATGTTGATTGCTGCCTCAACCACAGCCCATCGCCAGACAGACTAGACAATATTACGGTGCGTGGGTGTTACACTTCGGAGATTGAACTTCCGGAGGTCTGTCTAACAACTAAGGGCTAGGAGGAAGACATATTAACTGCTATTCACGCCGAATTTAGACGCATGTCCTAGAGCTCAAATTACAAATCCCTTTCTGTTCCACTTCATTACGCTTTTCATTTATTATTAAGCCACTTCATGCACATACTAAGGTGGTTCCCATATTGAGGCAACTGCCATTGGCCGAGCGGTTCTAGGCGCTTCAGTCTGGAACCGCGCGACCGCTACTGTCACCGGTTCGAATCCTGCCTCGGGCATCGATGTGTGTGGTGTCCTGAGGTTAGTTAGATTTAAGTAGTTCTGAGTTCTAGGGGACTGATGACCTCAGATGTTAAGTCCCATAGTGCTCAGAGCCAACTGCCATTTCCTTTCCGTGTCCCTGTTCAACTGAACTAGTTCTACCTTGCTAATAACTTCAGTAACGAGTAGTGACTTCGTGGCAGATCACACGACACGACATTTCGTCGTTTATCAGCGTATTTAGGGTGTTGTAAGTAACAATCTAAAACAGCTTGCATCCACAATTCCAGTGTAGTGATTTGTTCAGTCCTTGAGCGTATAAATCTGGTGATACCTCTCATTGGAAGCTGGGAGGATGGAGGGCGGAACAACGGCGTGGTTATCAATTATTAATACTCATTCTACAGAAAATATCTACTCACCTTCGTCTACAGTCCAGTCCACAAGCCTACCCTGTTAGAAAACGAACAATCTATTTCGACTGGAAAAGTTGTAGTGTAACCAATCGCATCATTCGTGTCTAGAGGTTGCAACAAATGTTTTGTAGTTTCAAGATTACACACACACACACACACACACACACACACACACACACACACACACACACACACACACAGGGAGGGGGAGGGAGAGAGAGAGAGAGAGAGAGAGAGAGAGAGAGAGAGTCAAAGTCACTTGCATTAGCCAGTTCATGGTAATACATCGAACCCGTTAGAAAGAGATTACAAAACGTACTGACTGTGACAAATGCTCGCTCAGATATTCCACAACACGACTGGACATTTGGACATTCAGGTTCCGGTCTCGATTTGCACAAAACATCACGCACATTTTAGTTTATTCAAAAGTTACAGTTTCTGCATGAAAATCGAAATTTCGCGTGTTTGTCTCTCACACAAACATGGTCGCGCTCACATTGTGGCACTCCACAGTCAAGTTTAACTCATAATTCCGCAAAATCATGACTTCTCTTAAGGGCTCTAATACAAGCGTCCCAACTCAATAAAGGCTGAGCTGCAACTGCCCTATACGTCACAAATCAGTTCATAAGTTCACAAAACACGCGTGAAAGTACCGCCCTGCGACTGTCTGATAGATATCACAGCCAATCCGATATCAGTACTAAACCCACGCTACCCCGCGTCTTTTACATTTAACCAATCACAGCCTAACAGCTTTTATGAATAATTCATTAAATAAGCAAATTTAAAAAATACGCAGATAACAAGATGGCTATCTCGTCAAATAATTGAATAATAGTAAGATATTTCTTGTTTTCTCAGTATCAGTACAATAAACTGGCTAGTGGCATTTTTGAAATTTCCCATGATACTATGATTCACTCTACATCCACAGTTCTCACGCTAAGCAAGATTAATAGACATGATAATGTCCATTGATTATATTATTTCACATCCACACCTGCATTCACAGTAATAACTAAATTTAATAAATCAATAGTAATTAATAGATGACGTAATATTCACAGAGGATACAGTACAGTTTCCAAAAGAAATTATTTTCACTGCTAAGAATTTTATGGTGCGTAAGATGCTGACACCTTTCAGGAACAGCCATAACTACTTGCAGCTAGCTGTTTGATCTGATCGTAAGTCTATTACGACATACTCATGACTCATCCCTGCGGGAAGCTGGTCACTCGTATTAATTGCTATAGGCGCGACGTGATGTAACGGTGCTACGTCTCTGGGGAGAGTGGCGGGGTAGGGGGTTGGGAGGGGGAAGAGAAATGAGGGGATATTGGCCAAGAAACTGCAAGATTCTTTTAGGATTATACAGCCGTGGGTGAGGCAGGCGCGACAAAATTCATCCATTTGGTGAGTAAGATGTATGAGACAGGCGAAATGCCCTCAGACTTCAAGGAGAATGTAATAATTCCAATCTCAAAGAAAGCAGGTGTTGACAGATGTGAAAATTACCCAACTATCAGTTTAATAAGTCACCGTTGCAAAATAATAAAACGAATTCTTCACAGACGAATGGAAAAACTGGTAGAAGCCGACCTCGGGAAAGATCAGTTTGGATTCCGTAGAAACGTTGGAACACGCGAGGCAATACTGACACAACGACATATCTTAGACGATAGGTTAAGGAAAGGCAGACCTGCATTTCTAGCATTTATATGGTTCAAATGGCTCTGAGCACTATGGGACTTAACATCTGTGGTCATCAGTCCCCTAGAACTTAGAAATACTTAAACTTAACTAACCTAAGGACATCACACACATCCATGCCCGAGGCAGGATTCGAACCTGCGACTGTAGCAGTCGCTCTAGCATTTATAGACTTCGAGAAAGCGTTTGACCATGTTGAATGAAATACTCTCTTTCACATTCTGAAGGTGGCAGGGGTAAAATACAGGGAGCGAAAGGCTGTTTTTGAATTTGTACAGAAACCAAATGGCAGGTATAAGAGTCCAGGGACACGAAATGGAAGCAGTGATTGAGAAGAGAGTGAGACAGGATTGCAGCCTATCCCCGATATTATTCAGTCTGTATATTGAGAAAGCAGTAAAGGAAACAAAAGAAAAACTTGGAGTAGGAATTAAAATTCATTGAGAAGAAATAAAAACTTTGAGGTTTGGCGACGACATATAATTCTGTCAGAGATAGCAAAGGACCTGGAAGAGCAGCTGAACGGAATGGACAGTGTCTTGAAAGGAGGATACAAGATGACCATCAAAAAAAGCAAAACGAGGATAATGGAATGTAGCCGAATTAAATCGGGTGATGCTGAGGGAATTAGATTAGGAAATGAGACACTTGAAGTAGTATGAGTTTTGCTACCTAGGAAGCAAAATAACTGATGATGGTCGAAGTAGCGAGGATGTAAAATGTAGACTGGCTATGGCAAAGAAAGCGTTTCTGGAGAAATTTGCTTACATCGAGTATAGATTTAATCGTCAGGAAGTCGTTTCTGAAAGTATTTGTATGGAGTGTAGCTGAGTACGGAAGTAAAACATGGACGATAAACAGTTTAGACAAGAAGAGAATAGAAACTTCCGAAATGTGGTGCTACAGAAGAATACTGAAGATTAGATGGTTTAGGTCACGTAACTAATGAGGAGGTGCTGAACAGAATTAGGGAGAAGAGGCACAACTTGACTAGAAGAAGAGATCGGTTGGTAGGACACGTTCTGAGACATCAAGGGATCACCAATTTAATATGTGAAGGAAGCGTGGGGGGTAAAAATCGTAGAGGGAGGCCAAGAGATGAATACAAGCAGATTCAAAAGGATGGAGGTTGCAGTAGTTACTCGGGGATGAAAAGGTTTGCACAGCATAGAGTAGCGTGGGAGAGCTGCATTAAACCGGTCTCTGGACTGAAAACAACAACAACAACAAATGGTTCAAATGGCTCTGAGCACTATGGGACTCAACTGCTGTGGTTATAAGTCCCCTAGAACTTAGAACTACTTAAACCTATCTAACCTAAGGACATCACACACATCCTTGCCCGAGGCAGGATTCGAACCTGCGACCGTAGCAGTCGTGCGGTTCCGGACTGCGCGCCTAGAACCGCTAGACCACCGCGGCCGGCTCAGATTTAAATTTTTCGTGGTTTCCCTAAATCGCTTAACGCACACGACGGGATGGTTGTTTTGAATAAGACATCGACAGTTTCCTTCCGTCAATCCGAGGCTCTGTGTTCCGTCTCTAACCACGTCGCTGAGCACTAATCTAATTTCCTTCTTTGAGTTTTTCCTCTTTTTTTTAACATATCGTAACGGAATGCGTCAGTGTACGGACTTACGCCATTAATTACGGGGATCACTCAGTGAAACGGGACCCGCTGGAGTACAAACCGTCTTTCGCGTTTCACCGCGACGACTCGCGTGTGGTCGTAATTCTCTACATATTGTTACATCATATAACAGTCGCCACTCTCAACACACACGTTAAGTAGTAGTTGTTGCACCGGCTTCCGGATATGTAATAAAGGAAAATAATACAGGAAGCCTGGCTGTTAAAACGAGAGGGAGAGGTGTCAAAACAGCGGTGTTCCATCACCACGTTCAGGTTTATGTAGCACTGCAATACTGAGGTTCTGTTGTGCATTTTTCGCTAAATTATGAAAACCAAGACGCCCAGTGAATGTATAAAAGTAGAGGTTTTCTTCTCTGGTGAAGTGGAACATTAATTTTTTTTTTCTTTCAAACTTGAAGAAGAGTTTGTGTGTGGAGGGGGGGGGGGGGGGAGTCTTTACGCACATCGTGAATATTCTCGCTTACATATTTTTGTCACTAACACACGTCGAACGGAGATTTATCTTTCTAAATATCAACTACTTGTGTCACATGATATTTTAAACAAAAGAGTTTGACAAATATGAAAACATTTTTTCTCCATAGGATATATTTGCCCTGGATATAACTACTCCTACACCAAAAATAAAACACCCGCTAGCACCTTTTTAGTACTGCTTTTGTGTAATATCCAGGTCACTGATGAAACCTTCTCTGTTTGTCATCTGAGTAGCAGTGTCGCCCTTAAGCAAAGTTTCAAGTTTCCCACTCGTCATCGTTGGGCAAGAATGGTATCAAACTTTTTGAAATGTGTCTTCAAGACGACACTGTCACTCGGATGATAATGCGACTGGAATTTTTCGAGAGAACCGCCAACTTCATATCCAAATTCTTCTTCCCTCATTCAGGGAGCAGCACGCCCAATTACGGATACAGTTCATGAAAAATCTGTTTCTCCAGAATGGAAAGTAAATTTCGGCTTGAATTTCTAAGTACATTCTGACTAAATATATGCTTCCTGATTGAGTTATTGTGTGTTTTATCCAAAACCGTACTGAATACTTGAATAAGAGCAAATTTAAATTAAATAACAAAGGACGCTTCATTTCGGATAGTGCAGTTACCTAATTTCGTAATCTAAATTATTTAGCTTAAAGCTGATAACGGAAATCCTTTCATTTACTCCGTAAAATATTTGATTCATACGTAGATTTAGGGGTGTCATAATGAAATGTAATTTGCAGCAATGCCATCCTTAATGTGACAGTACTACAGAATGGAAAGTAAATGAAACAAAATACTGTATAAATTGCGCACAAGCCTATCACAGCTGTTGTTTCTGCACAATCGTTTGGCCGGCCGCGGGGGCCGAGCGGTTCTAGGCGCTTCAGTCCGGAACCGCGCGACTGCTACGGTCGCAGGTTCGAATCCTGAATGGATGTGTATGACGTCCTTAGGTTAGTTAGGTTTAAGTAGTTCTAAGTTCTAGGGGACTGATGACATCAGAAATTAAGTGCTATTCGAGACGGAAACGGCAGAGAAATATCCTGAGAGTTGTTCGATGAAGCTTCTGCCAAACACTTAAGTATGGATTGAAGAGATGTAGATCTAGATGACGAATATACAGACAAACCACCACAGGTAAAATATTATTTTGTTTATTACTAGTTTCGCTCATAAGACGCGATCATATTCACATATTCATAGCACGATAGTCGTGTTTTATCATTACTTTCACTGCAGAATGGAACCACAAAGTGGCACATGCTAAATTCAGATAGTGTAAAAATGAAAAAGGTGGCTGCCACATAGACACCTTTACCTTCCGCTTTGGGATCCAACTGCGACGCGGCACAATTTTTGGGCTTAGATTCCGGCACTTACTTGACCATTTCCGACAGTATCCGAAATTGGGAACTTACCTGAAAATGAGGCATTTTATCTAACTTCCTTCAATTTCGAATTACTAGCAATATGTCTCTTCTCGAGACTCCGTAGGCAACGGTGTTGGCGTCTTCAGGCTGTACGGATGATTACAAGGCATGTGGTGTATGGTGCAGCCAGTCACACACGGGCGATATTTATGTCGTGCTTGGTACCCAGGACGGCAATTTAGGGTGCGTGGGAAGGGGGGGGGGGGGAGGGGAACGGGAACGGGAACGTAGGTAAACGACAAACGACGCGTGTGCCAGGTGTGCACGGAAGGTGATGCGGAGAATACGATATGCAGAGAGCGGTAGAATTTGGGAGAACTAGGAATCCAGTCAGCTTTAGTATAGGCAAGAAGAGATCTCAAGGTTTTTGAGGGCTACAATGGAGACAGAAGGGCGTACCGTTCATTTCGTGACCAGTTAGGAGTTTATTCTCTGCTGTAGCAAGTCATCCTTGTGAACTAATACATCGACCAATTTTAATAGTAATACGAAAGTTGGAACTTTAATAGTGACAACTATTTGTTTACAGCTCGTACAAAATAGATACGTGTTTTAAAGTTTTACTGACCTTCAAAGCAGTCACCAGCATTGTGTATAACCCGTTGCCAGCGATATGAAAGCCGTAGGATACTCTTAGCAGTGCCAGTTGTGTTGACAGTTCGAGCGGTGTTGCCCGACGAATTTGTAGCAGTTCTGAAGCAAATGCCGTGAAGTGTTTCGTTCAGTTTAGAAATCGAGTTGAACTCACTAGGGCTAAAGTCAGGGGAGTGCAGTAGGTGGTGTAGCACTTAGCAGCCCCATCAGTCAAACAAATCAGTAACAGCTTGCACTGTACGTGCTTGAGCATTGTCCTGCAAAATGATGGTCAGGTCCTGCAGAAAGTGTCATCACTTCTGTCTCTATGCTGATCATTTTTGGAACACAACCTACGATCAGCTTACAGACAGAAGTGATGACACTTTCTGCAGGACCTTACCACTATTTTGCAGGACAATGCTCAAGCACGTACAGTGCAAGCTGTTACTGATTTGTTTGACTGATGGGGCTGCTAAGTGCTATACCACCTACTGCACTCCCCTGACTTAAGCCCTCGTGAGTTCAACTCGATTTCGAAACTGAAGGAAACACTTGACGGCATTCGTTTCAAATCTGCTACAAATTCGTCGGACAACAGACCGCGCCGCTCGAACTGTGAACACAACTGGCACTGCTAAGAGTATCCTACGACTTCCACATCGCTGGCAACGGGTTATAAACAATGCTGATGACTACTTTCAAGGTTAGTAAAACTTTGAAACGCGTATCTATTTTGTACGAGCTGTAAATAAATAGTTGTCACTAGTAAAGTTCCAACCCTCGTATCTGATGGAGAACTGATAAGTATATGTGTGGAGCTTAAAGATCATCGCCAGACCGAGGAGAAAGTGTGCCATTTGGTCTCTCTCACGTCGTAGGTCTCAGTACTGAAGCACATTTAGGCTAGAAATGAAGTGAGTGCATAGTGTGTGTTTGGACCCATCCAGACACCAGATGGGCGAACGTTTTCTCGTGTTTGGAGCGCAATACGCAGATGAGTGCCACAGAGGCAGCAGACTGGGGAATGCGGAAAGAGCGGACAAGGCCGGCCGGCGTTACTCAACGTGATGACTGGCAGTCTGTCTGTGGCCCACATGAAGCTCTCTCGACACACATTCGGCATGCCAGCCAGACGCGTTCGCTTTCACTGATGGTTCTGATGAGCCGGCTCCTACTCTCAGCTCCTCTGCAGCAGCTTCCAGGCACTGTCGCCTACGTTACGCGGCGCACGTTTTTCTACAGAGTTCTCCTCCTTCACTTTGTGTACCTTAGAAAATGTTACAATGTGATGTTCTTGTGACAGGATCTTCACAAACATCTGCTATACATCACTGTACTGATTGCAGGAATAATGTCAGAGGGCCAATCAGGACAGCCATACTTCCGCTACGATGTAATAATAAAACGGTGAAATAGAGCTGCCAAACAATACACTGAGGTTACAAAGGCTGCGGAATACCTCATAATACCGTGTAGGTTGGGTTGTTTGGGGAAGGAGACCAGACACTGAGGTCATCGGTCTCATCGGATGAGGGTAGGATGGGGAAGGAAGTCGGCCGTGCCCTTTCAGAGGAACCATCCCGGTATTTGCCTGGAGTGAATTAGGGAAATCACGGAAAACCTAAATCAGGATGGCCGGACGCGGGATTGAACCGTCGTCCTCCCGAA
Source organism: Schistocerca americana (assembly GCF_021461395.2). Classification (NCBI taxonomy): domain Eukaryota; kingdom Metazoa; phylum Arthropoda; class Insecta; order Orthoptera; family Acrididae; genus Schistocerca; species Schistocerca americana. The sequence goes on along the minus strand of NC_060120.1, from coordinate 1,037,739,731 downwards.
TGCGAGTCCAGTGTTACCGTGTAGGGACCGCTCTTCGCCGGCGTAGTGCAGCAACACGACGTGGCATAGACTCAACGAGTCGTTGTAAGTCTCCTGCAGGAAAATTAAGTCATACTCCCTCTAAAGCCGTCCATAATTGCGAAAGTGCTGTTGGTACGGGATTTCGTGCACGAACTGACCTCTCAATTATGTCCCATAAATGTTCGATGGGATTCATGTTGGACGATCTGGGTGGCCAAATCATTCACTGGTACTGTCCAGAATGTTCCCCAAACCAGTCGCGAACGACTGCGCCCCGGTGACTTGGAGCATTGTCATCAATAAAAATTCCATCGTTGTTTGGGAACATGAAGTCCATGAACAGCTGCAGATGGTCAATGATCAGTGCAGTTCTAGCAGAGGACACAGTCCATTCCACGTAAATACAGCCCACACTGTTAAGGAGCCACCACCAGCTTGCACAGAGCTTGGTTGACAACTTGGGTCTGCGTCCGGCCTTTCTGATTTAGGTTTTCCGTGATTTCCCCAAATCACTCCAGGCAAATGCCGGGATGGTTCCTTTGAAACGACACGGCTGACTTCTTTCCTCGTCCTTCCCAAATCCGATGAGACCGATGACCTCGCTGTCTGGTCTTCTCCCCCAAACAATCCCAACAACTTGGGTCTGTGGCTTCGCGGGTGGTCTGCGCCGCACTTGAACCCTACTATCAGCACTTACCAACTGAAATTGGGACCTGACCAGACCACGGATTTCTAGTCGCCTAGGGCCCAACCCCATATCGTGCACGAGCTCAAGAGAGGCGTTGCAGGCGATGTCGTTGGCAGAGGCACTCTCCACGGTCGTCTGCTGCCGTATCCCATTAACGGCAAATTCTCCGCACTGTTCTAACGGATACGTCCGTCGAACGTCCCACATTTATTTCTGCGATCGTTTCACGCAGTGTTGCTTGTGTGTTAGCCCTGACGATTCCACGGAAACGCCGCTGCTCTCGGTCGTTAAGCGAAGGAACGCGATCACTGCGTTGTCCGTTGTGAGAGTTAATGCCAAAAATTTGGTAATTCTCGATACAATCTTGAAACTGTGTATCTCAGAATATTGAATTCTCTAACAATTTCCGAAATGGGATGTCATGCGTCTAGCTCCAGCTACCATTCCGCATTCAAAGTCTGTGTGGCCATAATAACTTCGGCAATCTCTCCACTTGAATCACCTGAGTACAGCCGGCCGGTGTGACCCAGCGGTTCTAGGCGCTACAGTCTGGAACCGCGCGACCTCTACGGTCGCAGGTTCGAATCCTGCCTCGGGCATGGACGTGTGTGATGTTCTTAGGTTAGATAGGTTTAAGTACTAAGTTCTATGGGACTGATGACCTCAGATGTTAAGTCCCATAGTGCTCAGAGCCATTTGAATTTGAACCTGAATACAAATGACAGCTCCGGCTATGCACTGCTCTTTTTATACCTTGTGTGCGCGATACTACCGCCATCTGTATATCGCTGTCCCATGACCTTTGTCACCTTACTGTACACCCCAATGAGGACCAATTGTTAACTTTGAGTCATCTCGAAATTGTTATTAGTAACTAAGGATGGGAGGATCTACGTGAGGCATATCGCACTTTAACACAGAGATATGAAGAAGCGAGGTGCAGAGTTACTCATCTCCTTAGTTTTTATTTGAGGTTTTGTTCAATGGTCATGGACATTCATTACGATGTATTAGTGGTGGAAATGCATGTAAGTGCTGCTACATCATCTGCCCTCGAACTTTCTGCGAGGAAGCATCACATTAACCTTTGGGCACAGTGAGAACAAGGACATCGCACCACCGCATTTCGAGATAGACGTGCAAACCAATCTTGAAAAAGAGAAAAAATAAAAATAAAATCACTCCCAAGAGTACTTCGCGCAAGAAAGTGCAAATGAATACCGACCGTTCTCATATTCTTTGGATTTAACACTGTAACATTTCTAACAAATGAGGAATTCTATAGTATGTTGTCAATTGCTGAGAACAGGCTGCACTAGTAGATTATTGTTGTGGTCTTCAGAGAGTGTTATGATGCAGCTCTCCATGCTGCTCTGTCCTGTGCAAGCTTCTTCATCTCCCAGTACCTACTGCAACGTACAACCGTCTGAATCAGCCCAGTGTATTCATCTCTCGGTCTCCCTCTACGATTTTTACCCCTCCCCCTACAATACCAAACTGGCGATCGCGTCCCTCCAATACTAAGGTGGTGCTGCCTCAGAACGTGTCTTACCAACCTATTCCTTATTCTAGTCAAGTTACGCCGCGAATTCCTCTTCTCCCCAATTGCATTCAGTACTTCCTCATTAGTTACGTAATCTACCCGTCTAATCTTCAGCATTCTTCTGTAGCACCACATCTCGAAAACTTTTATTTTCTTCTAGCCTAAACTAGTTATCGTCAATGTTTCACTTCCATACAAGGCTACACTACATACAATTATTTTCAGAAAAGACTTCCTGAACTTAAATCTATACTCGATGTTAACAAATTTCTCTTCTACAGAAACGCTTTCCGTGCCATACCCAGTCTACATTTCATATCCTCTCTACTCCGAGATTCATCAGCTATTTTGTTTCCCAAATAGTAAACCTCATTTACTACTTTATGTGTCTCATTTCCTAATCTAATTTCCTCAGCATCACCTGATTTAATTAGACTACATTCCATTATCCTCGTTTCGCTTTTGTTGATGTTCGTGTTATATCCTCCTTTCAAGACACTGTCCATTCCGTTCAGCTGCTGCTAGTAGATTACTGGGAAGAAATTGAAAACCCATGTGGTGCAACCTGAGTGGGCACATTCCCAAATATTTATAAGCTGCAATTTATTGTAATCAGAAATATTTTCGGAAGTATGGTGGTTATTTCAAACTATCGCACTTATCTTAGAAGCCGAAACTGACTAGCACTGATCTTCCTGCGATTTTATCAGGTTAGTACTCTAATGTTTATGTAATCTTTTCTCTCCATGTTCAGTTTATCTAATTCGTTTTTACGATTCTGTATTTCATGACTGCCCGGTGGCGGTCAACACAATGCAGTTGCACTTGAGAAGCCCCTCCGGCCATTCCATCTTTTCGACGTTCCCCCAAATTCAGACTGAAATCAGAACTGATTCCTGTGTAAAGGACACATCCTATTTCCTTCATCATTCGTGTTGTTTTCAAATTTGTGCTGTATCTTAATAACCAAAGGGTTCCTATTCTGCATCTCTAGAAATCTCGTTGTCCACCTGACGTACCACAGTCTTCTTTCCTTCGATTTATTTTAGGAAAGAACAGCACACACTTTAGAGCTAAGCAAAGCGCGCTCATTTCATGGTTGTTACCAAAGCAACCTCGTTCGTCTTGGTGGTGATGTGATGATGCACCGTTATGTTGGAAACAAAATTATCTTGTCTGATAGTGTCTACAACTGGACGGTGAGGCGGATGTGCAAACTGTGTTCACATGTAGGCTACCTCGAGCCGTTTTCTGTACCTTCAAAGACAGGAGACCCGATGATATGTTTACAAAACAATATTCGCACAGATTTTTTCTATTAAACTCAATTTTCTTCCACGAAAAGCTGTAATTTGACTGATCATCAAGATCTTCCATAATACATTCTGTACTGAAGATACAATTTCGGGATGCAGTTACACACTGCACATTCGAAATATCCTTACGATTTATTATTTTCGAGCTATGTAATTTACAGCAGACATATACAATACAAATATTTCTGAGTGACTCCATAATTCTTGGAAATGTTAAGGTTCATTTTTTTATTGCACTATTTTCGCCTTAGGCCGTTTCTCAGGTTCTGTACCTCAGTCGGTAAAAACGGAACTCTTATGGGTACACTTCGTAGTCCGTCCGACTGTTAAAAACTACTGTACTCAAGTAGTGGTAGTCACACCCAGTTCAAATTTGTATCCCTTGGCGGCGTAAAAAATTGAAGTTTTCTTGTCCGTGCACTCAAAAGAAATGGCCATTTATGTCACGTATTTTGACACTCCGAAACGCATTCATCAAAATCTGTAGGGTTGCTTCCCGTGGACCCACAATCATGAGATTTGGCAAGAAGCAAAGTTTCACAGCACAAGTAAAGGAAAAATATCCGAAAATTGTTAATTTATGATTATATCTCACGAAAAATTATTTCTTTTGTCATTTGTCATCCAAGTCAAAGTTGCAATGAAAACAATCAGTAGTTCTGCGTTCAGACTGACTCGGTTGCAACGGCGAAAGCCAGACATAAGGCAACGTACGCCTTTGTTGCTCACATGGCGCGTTTCGGAGTATATTCATCATAAGATATCGAGGAGCGATTGCTGCACGTAGAAATGAAGATTCCAGATGTATGTGAGACACACAGTCGTAGACTAGTCTATCTGAACCGAGAAATGCTGATTATTATACACTGAAGGGCCAAAGCAATTGGTATATGTATGCGTATTCAAATACAGAGGTATGTAAACAGGCACAATACGGCTCTGCGGTCGGCAACGCCTATATGAGACAACAAGTGTATGACACCGTCGCTAGATCGATTACTGCTGCTAAAATGGCAGGTTATCAAGATTTAAGTGATTCTGAACGTGGTGTCCTGGACCATCACCAAGCTTCAGCCTGCGAACCATTCAACTAAACTTCATCGATGTGGGCTTTCTGAGCCGAAAGTCCACTCGTGTACCCTTGATGACTGCACGAGACAAAGCTTTACGCCTCGTCTGGGCGCGTCAACACCGACATTGAATTGTTGATGACTGGAAACATGTTTCCTGGTAGGACGAGTCTCGTTTCAAATTGTACCAAGCGGATCGAGGTGTGCGGATGTGCAGACAACCTCATGAAGCCATGGAAGCTGCATGTCAGCAGGGGATTGATCAAGCTGGTGGAGGCTCTGTAATAGTGTGGGGCGTGTGCAGTTGGAGTGATATGGGATCTCTGATACTTCTGGATACGACTCTGACAGGTGACACGTACGTAAGCATCCTGTCTGATCACCTCATTGAGGTCCATTGTGCATTCCGACGGACGATGGCAATTCCAGCAGGACAATGTGACACCACGCATGTCGAGAATTGCTACATAGTGGCTCCAGGAACTCTCTTCCGAGTTTAAGCACTTCCGCTGGCCGCAAAACTCCGAAGACATGAACATTACTGAGCATACCTGAGATGCCTCGCAAAGTGTTGTTCAGAAAAGATCTCCGCCCGCTAGTGGTCTTACGGAATTATGGACAGCCCTGCAGGATTCCCTCCAGCATTATTTCAGACATTAGTCGAGTCCATTCCACGTCGTGTTGCGGTACTTCTGCGTGCTGGCGGGGGTCGTACACGATATTTGGCATGTGTGCATGTTTATTTGCCTCTTCAATGTAAAAATGGTCGTCTACCTCCTGCTTGACTTTTTTATTGAAACTGAAACATTGTCGAAAAGCTTGGTATTCCTGAGATCAATATCTTGCCAGTATAAATGTCGATAACAGGTGAAAATGATCAAGATTCTCGATTCCCGAAATGGATGAACTTTCTATGCATATAAATAAATTTGTACGCAACCCTGAATGTGCGCCTACTACTCGCCCTCTGTTAGGTCTTCAGCATATCATTTTTTAGTTAAAGCTGAAAGCAGTGACCAAACCGAATGTAAGTTACGCTGTGTGTTATGACTTCTTAGATACATTTGTTAGGTGTTTGATAAGAAAAATATGTGCGATGGCAAATAATGCCCATTCAGAAGAACGGTTTTGTCACAAAGGACTTATCCCAACTGCAGACTGTAGCCCTAGAAAGATGATAGCACATGCCTCGTAGCTTTTCTGTATCCAACAGTGCAGGCAGTGGTAGGTGCATTGGGCGATTCTACTGACATTTCAGCAACACTATGTATAGTACATCAGTTACAGTAAATAATAAAGTATGGTGATATTTGACAACAGCATATTAAAACTGCAGTGTCTTTGAATTGAAGTATCTTCATAACCATCGGTACTGTGTCTGTGTCTATCGTCAGCAAGATATAGAAAACTTGTGTCACATGTGTCTATCAACTTTGTAAAGTTTGCATAACTTCTTTGTAATAACACCTTCCGCTGAATGGCGATATTTGGCATCGCAGATTTTTATGTTCAGATAACTAATTAATGTATCCACTAAGTCATTAGATCTAATATTTCTTATATTCTGTTATGTCGCCACTTTTAACTTTAAGTACAAAGTTATGTACTGAAGACGTAATATTTTTGAAAGGGTACTTGGAAATAGCCCATACCGAACTTGTACAATACTGTAAAAGAAAATTAAAAAAATGAAAGATGCAGGAATCATAGTCATTCAAAAAGCTCATGTCTGTGTGAACCCAGGAACCAAAAAATCACTTAATCACATCCTAGCGAGGCACGTAAGAACGTGCTGCATTATCAACAATATAAATAACTAGCTGCAGTGTCCGGTATCGCCCTGGATGTTTAATATCTGCCGCACAAAGTGATTGGCCCTGTGCCTTGTTAATACCACAGCGAATTCAGGCCAGTTGGTTTAAACCTAAGGGGACATTTGATTGACTGGGTGTCAACGGAACGCGTCGAATGAATTCGTTTCCACCTATGTGAAAAGGTGATTAGTTGCGCCATCAGGTGTTACACATTGCGATTCGTCTTCCATTTTTTCAGCTCAGTTTTCTCCATTTGGAGTGGAGGTGTGTTCGAGCACGATTCGAACTTTTCGAACAGCTTACGTCACAGTTAGGGAAGTCTCGGGTTTTATTCAATCTTTTGATTGGCCCGCGGTCTATAACTTTTGTTGGTACTATATCCACGACTTGCCTTGCCGTTTGTATAGCAGTGTGGTATTGAATAACATGTAACATGTAACAACGGCAACTAATTAATAAATCAGAGTTTGTAATCATGTCCCTGTCAAATTCTCGAAAATTCGCTCGTCCCCCTATCTAGCAGCTTCTGATAGTACTACGTCGAAGATGAGTATTTCCGCTGTAGGTTATTCTCGCGACGGGAATTACAGTCAATTTACTACAATATAGTTCGTTTGTTAGGCATTTAATTTTTCATTAATTACCTTCGTTGTTTCATCTGAATGTAGATATTTGCAATAAATCGGAGATTTTTGGCAACAGCCTTTCCCGTTTATGTATTACGTACATATACGTTCCAAGTCAGATTATGAAATCTTATGCAGACACCAATCTTCCCCTTGTCTTGGAAGTTAATTGTGCAAAATTTAATCAATGCCGGAATAAAACTGTACATTTGTACGAATTACAAACAAATAAATGGACCCTCTTCTTTGTATTTTTAGCTGTACTAAACAATATTTCCAGAGAAAACTCCAGCACCAAAAAAATTACTGGGAAGTACCTGTTTACTGCTCAGATACATATGAAATTTCGATAGGCAACGGATGCAAAGACAAAATATGTGACGTCTTATTCAAATGCGGTTGCGACAACATTACTTTCGGGCAGTGCGAGTGGATTTCCAAACAGCCCCGTTCCCAAACGTCAGCGTTTGTCACTTGCTCGGAAAGTTGGCGGTAAAAGCGGTGTAATTAGCTCAAGGTCTGCCGACGTGCTGCTTGCTTTCTCTTCCTCCCGCGTCGCGAGCGGGCGGTGCTGATTCAGGCGCTCGTGGCGATGAGGTCCAGCTCCTGGGCACGCCCCAACTTTCCCTTTCTAATGTTGTGTGTCGCGTAGCTTAGAGGAGAACCATTCGTCCCCAGTGGGGGAAAACCCGACATGTCATCTCAGTGGTCAATTCACCACTTGCGTAGACGCGCCTTTTCCATAGGTCTATTTCATTGTTTAGATCCCATTTCATCAAGTTACACCAGTTCTTGCAGTACTTGTGTAACCATTACTTAACTGTATGAGGCGAAGTTTGTTCCCGTCGTCAACTATTTGTTTGGATCTGTCAGACGTACTAGGGGCGTTCAGTAAATAATGCTACACATTTCTTTCTCGTCCGGTTTCAGTTGAGAAAATGCGGAATTTTTTGTGGAACGTAGTGAAATATTCCCCCTTCAGCCCCCTCTAGTTTCACGGCACAATTATACGTAGCCTTCATAATGGCGTCTGTAACGGAGTGATACATTTTGTTACTAGGAGTTACACTGAAACGAAATGAAACAAGTTTGGCGAAATGGAAACGGCATGCCAACTAACGGAAGATTGATATTATAAAAAGAATCCCTCCTCAGCGTCATGTTCAGTCACTATAACTCAATAGTAAATCCCGCAAGAATTAATGATGCAGAATGCACTCTCAGTTATAGTGAGGGAAATAGAAAAGAAAGGAATATTTTAGCAAATTTCTTGGGGTTGCAAAGAATAGTGGACGGACAATTTGGGCAAAGAAGAAATGAAGATTTCTACAAGAAAGAAGAAGGCTAGATGATTCACGTTAATATGGAAGAAGCAAATTAGGTTTTTGGACCATATATTTAAGACGATCGTAACAGATTCACCAAATAAATTTTTAAGCGGAAATAGACAGCCAATACTTGCACCAAAAAAGGAGACAGTACAAAAATGATTAACAGAAACACGACACAAAGAAATATCACGTTTATGAATTTGTTAAAGATTTGTCTACCAGAAAGCTGGAAATGGAGTGGAGAACTGACGTAAACCAATTTAGTGGGTAATTAAGCGTGGTTTGTAGATGTCGGACTCCACTTACTCGTAAGGGTATTCGTCATCTGGGGCGACGGTACTTTTCCTTTGGCAGCGATGCTACAGTGAAAAGCCTGTTCATCAGAATACGGTCGTGATAGACGACCAACAGGTGTGAGCAGTGTTCAAAATGGCTCTAAGCACTATGGGACTTAACATCTGAAGTCATTAGTCCCCTAGACTTAGAACTACTTACACCTAAGGACATCACACACATCCATGCCCTAGGCAGGATTCGAACCTGCGAGCGTAGCAGCCGCATTGTCCCAGACTGAAGCGCCTAGAACCACTCGACCATAGCGTCCGGCTGTGAGCAGTGTAGACGAGTGAACGTTTGTGCTATTAAATGAACGACCGGCTAACTAAGTTGTATTTCAAGGTTTGTAAAACAGTTCCCACTTCTCTCGTAATTTTGTTTTTGTAAGAGAACGCCAATGTCCGACTACATTTTATGATAACACACGGTTTCTGCTCGAAACCGGCACGGAGTTGAAAGAAAACATGCATTATGAATCCGGTTCATCATTACTAAACTTGCGGGACGCGTACTATTTAATGAGGCCGTAAAGCAAAAAACGTAATTGCCTGCAAAGAAACAAACAATCAGTAGAGCAAATTGATTAGGAGCTGTATAGTGATTACGCTGTTAGCGCTGGGGGCATCCCGAAACCGCGGAACCGGACCTCCACGGCCGAGCAATGCTATCCAAAGACTGATGCGGCATTTAGGTGGCAGCATCTGGAAGTTACGAAATGGTGGCTATTTTCGTGCCGCAAAACTGCTGAGTATCTCGAATCGCACTAAATTAACCATTCTCTTCGTACATCCACGAAATTAAGGCGCAGTGTAAATCAGCTTCCGAGGAATTTTTGTCTTGTCGGTCTAATTTCAGTGTCACATTATCATTTCTCATGGCTGTGTTTAAGTGTTATAGGACCACTGTTGTTCGCTACATAGAAGATTCATATAACAGACGTGGTGGACGGTGTGGGCAGGAGTCTGCGGTTGTTTGTTGAAGATGCCGTAGTGTACGGTAAGGTGTCGAAGTTGAGTGACTCTAGGAAGATACGACTTAGACAAAATTTTCAGTTTTTATGATGAATGGCCCTAAATGTGGATAACATGTAAGTTAATGCGGATGAGTAGGAAGAAAACATCTGTAATGTTAAGATGCAGTATTACTAGGGTCCAGCTTGACGCAGTCCAGTCGTTTAAATATCTGGGCGTAACGCTTCAAAGCGATATGAGGTGGAACGGTCATGTGAAAGCTGTGGTAGGGAAGGCAATTGGTCGACTTCGGTTTATTGGGAGAATTTTGGGAAATAGTGATTCACCTGTAAAGGAGACGGCCTATAGGACGCTCGCCCGACCTATACTTGAGAACTGCTCGAGTGTTTGCAATCCGTACCACATCGGATTAAAGGAAGACATCGAAGTAGTTTAGAGAGAGACTGCTAGAGTTGTTACCGGTAGGTTCGAAGAACGCGTAAGTGTTACGGAGGTGCTTATGAACTCAAAATGGAAATCCCTAGAGGGGAGGCGACGTTCTTTCGAGAAACACTATTGAGAAAATTTAGAGAACCGGTATTTGAAACTAACTGCCGAACGATTCTACTGCCGCCAACATACATTGCGCGTAAGGACCACGAAGATAAGACTCGAGAAATTAGGACTCTCAGAGACAGTCGTTTTTCCCTCGCTCTATTGGCGAGTGGAACAGGAGGGTGGTGCAGAGCACCTTTCGCTACTCACTTTACGGTGGCTTGCGGAGTATCTGTGTAGATGTAGGTGTAGAACGATATTTCATAATCAAAGCAAACGGTAATATGATTACACATGTTGCTTCATCTTAATATGTTCCAAAACTTCGTGCATAGAAACAGAATATTCCGGTGCTCATATCACGGGATCCATTTGTGATAAAAAGGTAGGGTCAAATGTTTTAGATAGCCCTTGGGCTAGGCATCATCTATCAACGGAAGGATCGTCTTAGTCACTGTCCTATAGTACAGGTTCTAAGTATGAATATTGCACACTTTCTGCTGCTTAGGCAAACGGAGTAAATGGTTGGTTCTTTTTGAATTTTAGGTGGTCTTCGGTGGGTTCGGTGGGGCTTATGTAGGTACCTTTAGTTCATTGGCGGTTCCTTCGGAAAAATGATTTTTGTACTACGCTTTCGCCATCACCAGCGGACCAGAACACAGTCGACGGTTCCGAGACGGCTATGCACAGCGAATGGCTGAAATTTTTACGATATGTTCCTTATATTCAGAACTAGAACAAAGCTGAAAATTTTTTCACATTTTTATCCGTTTCCAAGATACAGAGGTTCAAGTTCCCCAAACGTAAAATCGCGGAGTGTGACGAAAACGTTGTTTGACGTAGCACGGAGAAATATGCTCTAAAGTATCTCCATTATCAACTGTGAACCTCATTTTGCAGTAATGAAGAACTTGCAAAATTTTTTTGCACGTAAAATCCGATCTGAGGTGTAAGATTAGTTTTACATTACTTCAATTTCACATAAGTAAACTATCTAAATTTTACTGACAAATACATACTTTTTCATACGACTTATGCCCAGCTGCAGCAGGGAAAAGAATGGAACCAATGCAAAAATACTCCTATCGGAGTACCAAAAATTCCAATATTTTTCAGTTTATTTAAAAGATTCCGACTGGAAAGTGGGGCACCAACTGCTTCGTTCTACCTTCCTGAGCTCCTTTAAAAAAATTTCCAAAAATTTTGGCATTGGAACATATTCGCGGTTTTTTATGCTGACAAAGGAGGAGATTGTGGCAGCGGGACAGAGACGGAAAAGTAATAAACACTGGAAGATAGTAGACAGTGGCTGTGCTCTAGAAACATTGAAGGAGACAATGGCAGTGTAAGAGAAAGAGAGGGACACAAGGGCAGTGGAACATAATTGACAGTGACAGAACAGTGTTACGAAAACAGTGAAGGATACAGTGACAGGTGGGGGGGGGGGGGATTAAAGAGAAAGAGATAGTGAAAGTGGATCGCAGCCAGTGATAATGACAGACAGAGTATTTGACAATTTCAACGAGGAAGAGAAACAGTGAGAAGAGACAGCAGCAGTAGGAAGGAATGAGGTATTATCAGTAAGAGGGAGTAAAAGGAAGACAGCAACACTGAGAAGAGACTGTAGTAGAGACAATGATAGAAATACACAAAGAGACATTGACAATGAAATAGGTTGAATGAGTAAGAATGAGCAACTGGGATTGGATGGGTATGAGCGACTTACAGATGGACGTGTAAGTGAGTTACAGTTAGGGGAGCTTGTGGCAGTGAGAGGTGAGTTGCATGTTCAAAAAAGCGCGAATTTGTTCACACATCAAAATTTTTGGAAAAATTTTGAAGTCGGCCCCGGTGGCCGAGCGGTTCTAGGCGCTTCAGTCTGGAACCGCGCAACTGCTGCGGTCGCAGTTTCGAATCCTGCCTCGTGCATGGATGTGTGTGATGTCCTTAGGTTAGTTAGGTTTAAGTAGTTCTAAGTTCTATGGGACTGATGACCTCAGATTTAAGTCCCATAGTGCTCAGAGCCATTTGAACCAAAATTTTGAAAGCTGCTGAGGAAGGTAGAATGACACAGCTGGCACCTCCCGTATCAGTCAGAGTCTTTTAAATAAACAAGAACGTATTCGTACTTTTTGTGCTTTTTCCCCGATGGTTGTGTTATGGAGGCTACATTCGCGAGGATAGTAATCTAAGACATCATGACAGTCCAGGTCTTCTGAGCGTTGTTAGGAATTGCCTGCAGCCCTTCATGCACAATGTCTCCTCCGATGGCGTGGTGCCTTCCAGCAGGCTAACTATCGAGTACAAGGTCGTTGTACAATAGTCTGAGGAGCATGATAGTGAACTCATGTTGATATCTTCGCCATCAGATCCACCTGATGTGAAACTGTGGAACACGTCTGGGATCCTCCTCCTCTCCGACAAATCATTGGCCTATGGTTTATGGACTTTGCGTGATGGATAGACTTCTGTTACCTTATACATCCGGAAATATACCAAGGACTTGTCGAAGCCATGCCTCGTAGAATCGCTGCAGTATTGCTGTCCAAAGATGCACCTCTACGCTATTGAACAGGGGTCATAATATTTTGGTTCGTCAGTGTATATTGCTTACTATCTAGGAAAACATTTTTGTGGAAGTAAAACGTTCCTAGCATTCCCGTTTGTGAGAGTTTAGAAAGGATAGTGGTGAGCAGAGTTGTAAAGCTACTGCAGCTTACTGTAGGCTACCGTGTGTGTAGACTATAGTAGCTTTCCTGGTAGCTTTGGTCAGTGAAGGTCGTACCTGCGTTACCTGTACATTGGGTGTGCTGCATACCTATTGGGCGTCACCTTATAATGATCGCTTTCTTTACATATTGCGATAGTGTCTTGCTAGATTACTCCAAAAACTGGAAGCGGTGAACCATCTAGAAAATTCTTACTAAGAATTAACAGTATTTATAGCAAAACTGAAACTGTCAATGTATGTCTCGAGTTTTGTTAGGAAATTGTTTCTTTGCAACGTGAAATAGAAGCAGGGTGTAGTAAAAATAAAAAAAACAAATACAGATGTATCATATAGCGCTAGAAAGCGCAATTTCCTCAACAAAAAGGTAAAATAAAAAAACACGACATAAAAATATATGAAATATCGCTTCAATACTTAGTGGAACATACATAAAACATGTTTCTATTATTCATAAACAGCTTTCACATTTATCAATAATAATTGGAAACTCATCATGATGAAGAACTTTCTAATGAGTACAAAATAACAACAATAATAATTACATGTATTATCTTTATGTTTGAGCATGTAAACTGTTCTTGCATCAGAAGTAATTGCTCTGATTACATAAGAGCGCAGAAGTTATGCGATCTTACCTACAAAATGCAATTTATATTATTTAAGCATGTAAAATGCACTATGGACTAACACAGAATGCTGCGCGGTTCTAATTATTTGCAAAATAAATTTAAAAAAACAAGGAGAAGTCGTAACTAGCTGATGCCATTTGGTCCGACAGATCTTCATTTTAAATTTAAGAGAGATAATTCAGAGGCGCAGCTTATCAAATACTGTGGAGTGGACCTGAGACCACCATGTTCCTCTCTGAGGTAACTATGTTGTTTGCTCAAGAATGGGTCCACCCAATAATATATACTTGAACATGGTAGGGAACGTATGCAATAGAGTTTTGTGTTCATGCTGGAGTGAAATTGAAAAATCTTTACTTTATAACATGTATACTGAATTTATACTTTCAGAATAAGAGAAATAAGCGACTGGGTAACTTATAGCGCTGTTGTATTGCGAGTGACGGAGAGTGTTCCGTACTAATGCTAGAGATTTTATTTTCTGTTCCATTTGGTTTCTGAGGAAGGAAAAACTACAGCCGTTATTTCTTAGTATGCTTCCTAATCTCTCTTGTCACAGTGGCGCACAGCGGGCTAGAATCTTAGAAGCATGGTCAAAATTGCAAAATCTGCTCCAATATGGTCAAAAATGGGTGTAATGGGATTTGTAACCTTCCTAACAACGATTTTCTAAATGAAAATTGAAAAATTCAAAATGGTGGATCGAATAAGGCGAAAAAAATTAATGAATGGAAAAAAATGCTTTTGGTGTACATTGATAATTTTTATGGTAAATATTATTACAAAACTGCCTTATTACTGTCTTCATTACAGAAAATATATATTAGTAACAAAAATAGCCTTCTTAGTCTTCTTCCTTTTATGCTTCTTGTTCTTCCTCTTCTTTTCCTTTTTCATCGTCTTCCTCTCCCACATTTGTATCCTCTTCATCATTCTCAGCATCGGCTTGCTTGTAATCCTCTGCAACAGATACCAAGGTAGTAACAGTCCCCGACAACAAAGTTTTCACTTTCCTCGAAGATGGTTTCCGCAAAGAAGAAATACGTAACAGTAAAATATAGTTTTAAAAAATATAATCTATCACGGAAAAGACTAGATATGAAATAATGTAACTATCTTATAAAGTGTCTTTCTATGTATTTTGATTTATTTAAAGTATATTATTTTACTCGGAAATTGATGTTTATAATAGCTCATTTGCGGTGTTATAGCAATGAGAGTTCCATGATTATGTGTGTATGTGTGTTTTATTCGTATTTTAGTGAAATTTTAAATTTTGTTTTCTCAGTATCAATAACGACATTTTGCAATTATCGCTTAAAAATAGCTCAACGACGGACTTGCGTCTACTGGCTGGATTTTAAGACTGATTCGCAAAGATAATAGCACATACTTCAGGACGGAATGAAAAAGAAGGCGGAATGTCGTGGAATCCAAAACGTATTTCTCATTTTCGCTCGCGTTTTACAATTTTTTTGCTTGCATTCCGGTACGAAGTTAATTAACAAAAACCAAATATAAATTAATGGCCAAGTAATGAAATAAGAGTTCGAAATTAAATACATACCTCCTGGAATAGCCTCGGTCTGAAAAGAAAATCTGTCTGATTTCGCTGAACAAAGATATTTCACCCGAGCGAAATTTAATATTCGGAAGAAACAATTGGCAGCTTCTAAGGCCGGGATTCAATAGTCTCAACATTACTCTAGCCCATCTATTAAATGAAACTTCTTAACCCTGAACTTTTTTTAAATTTATGGCCACTTTTTCGGGATTCTGACGGGGACGTTGGACCCTTATTTATCTGGCCCCAAGATACGGGTTTTCTATGATTTCCCTAAATCGCTTAAGAAAACTGCCGGGACAGATCGTTTCGAAGGGAACAGTTTATTTCCTAACGCATCCTTCCGCCATCCGAGCTTGTGTTACGTCTCTAATGACCTCGATGTCGACGGGACGTTAAACATTAATTTCCTCTCTTATCGCAGGTCGGAGACGCCGAGCGGTTCTAGGCGCCACAGTCTGGAACCGCGCGACCGCTACGATCGCAGGTTCGAATCCTGCCTCGGGCATGGATGTGTGTGATGTCCTTAGGTTAGTTAGGTTTGAGTAGTTCTAAGTTCTAGGGGACTAATGACCACAGCAGTTAAGTCCCATAGTCCTCAGAGCCATATTGCCTCTCTTTTCATTTGCATTTAAGTTTCTTGTGCACCTCTGCTACATTTTCATGTTCAGCAACCTGTTATTCTTCTAGTAGCGCATCTCCCAACTCGTGCGATGTCTGTTACCATCATTGCTTGATGAGGATCCCAACCGCTGGAGCAATAACTTAGAACTGGTGGCACTTGCATCTTGCATACAGTTTCATCTACTATCTAAGAAATCTCCCGACAAACCATACTTACTAATGATTCATCACTTTGTACTTTTACTCTTACACACACAAATGCTATGATGTAGTCAGTAAATATCCGATTAGTCCTGTAACCTAACCGGATTCTTTATTTTTGTTACAATTGAGATGCTCATGAAGTTGGAGGTTTATAAAGTCTAGATCTTATTTTTTGTCCACTATATGGAAAATCAAAGCCTAACAACGTGTGAATTTATCACCATACATGGCTATTTATTTGGAACAATGCTCGAGTGAACGAATCTCTCTTACATTTCTTTATGAGAACATTAGGTCAGCTCAAAAACAAAAGAAAAGTAAGAAGCTGACAATTTGCATTTAGCATACGTGCTAATTTCTGATTACAGTTAGTCATCTTAAGCCACAGGATCGTCGTGTATACCCTCTGGTCATTAACTACAATGAAGCGGAGTTATTCTAGTGACAGGAGACGGAATTCGATTCTGCCACACTTCCAGGAGGTGGCGTCTACTTTTCAGAGTTCCTCGCAGGTTTCTCCTGACATGTAAACGACTCAGGTGGCATTAGGGGTATTCCGTGACGCACGTCACGTAGCGTGAGCTGCAACGCTGAGCCATTTTGCGTAACGGCGTGGCAGGATGCGCGGGATATAGCAAGTGCGAGCTGAGTCGACGCCTGCCGCGGCCGACATTGACCCACTGCCGGGTGGACAAGCCGACGACCCACTTCTGCCTGTTCCTCCATATCACGAAGGCGGAGTCACTGTTTTGATCACAGGTTTTTTTTGTTACATACGTAATACTGCATGTTTGTCCCGTCTCATTTTAGTATTAGAGTAGGTGACGATTTCTCCTCCGATTGTTTTTCTCCTATCGTCGCCTCATTCTGAACAGAAATGATTAAAAACCGCGACTGTTATAACCTCAACCTAATTTGCGTTTACAGTACGGCAATCTGACATCTGTGAGCCTGCGCTCTGCTTCCAGCAACAGGGAACTATGCCTAAACGATTGTTCATTAAAAATCGAGCTTATTGCCTAATTTTACTTTCGTTTGTTTTATTTCTCGGAATGAAGCAAGTAAATAGCCCTATTTCACTCTCGTGCAGTTCAAACAATGGTTCTCGCTCGGATGATACACTTCTATCATTTTCAACTCCACAAGCTCAGTGATTAATAAATTCATATTCACAATTTAATCATTATTTCTGTAGATTACTGCAAGCCATTTCAAGGTCCTCTATATTACAAATAATCCTTTGAAATAATTTCTCTTCGGTAATTACACTACTGGCCATTAAAATTGCTTCATCAAGAAAAAATGCAGATGATAAACGGGTATTCATTGGACAAATATATTATACTAGAACTGACATGTGATTACATTTTCACGCAGTTTGGATACATAGATGCTGAGAAACCAGTACCCATAACAACCACCTCTGGCCGTAATAACGCCTGGGCATTGGATGGCGTGTACAGGTACAGCTGCCCATGCAGCTTCAACACGATACCACAGTTCATCAAGGGTAGTGACTGGCGCATTGTGACGAGCCAGTTGCTCGGCCACCATTGACCAGACGTTTTCAGTTGGTGAGAGATCTGGAGAATGTGCTGGCCAGGGCAGCAGTCGAACATTTTCTGTATCCAGAAAGGCCCGTACAGGACCTGCAACATGCGGTCGTGCATTATCCTGCTGAAATGTAGGGCTCCGCATGGATCGAATGATCGGTAGAGCCACGGGTCGTAACATATCTGAAATATAACGTCCACTGTTCAAAGTGCCGTCAATGCGAACAAGAAGTGACCGAGACCTGTAACCGGTGGCACCCCATACCATCACGCCAGGTGATACGCCAGTATGGCGATGACGTCGCCAAACACGGATGCGACCATCATGATGCTCTAAACAGAACCTGGAATCATCCGAAAAAAATGACGTTTTGCCATTCGTGCACCCAGGTTCGTCGTTGAGTACACCATTGCAGGTACTCTTGTCTGTGATGCAGCGTCAAGGGTAACGGCAGCCATTGTCTCCGAGCTGAAAGTCCATGCTGCTGCAAACGTCGCCGAACTGTCCGTGCAGATAGTTGTCTTGCAAACGTCCCCATCTGTTGACTCAGGGATCGAGACGTGGCTGCACGATCCGTTACAGCCATACGGATAAGATGCCTGTCATCTCGACTGCTAGTGATACGAGGCCGTTGGGATGCAGCACGACGTTCCGTATTACCCTCCTGAACCCACCGATTACATATTCTGCAAAACAGTCATTGGATCTCGACCAATGCGAGCAGCAATGTCGCGATACGATGAACCGCAATCGTGATAGACTACAATCCGACATCAAAGTCGGAAACGTGATGGTACGCATTTCTCCTCCTTATACGAGGCATCACAACAACGTTTCACCAGGCAAAGACAGTCAACTGCTGTATGTGTATGGGAAATCGGTTGGAAACTTTCCTCATGTCAGCACGTTGTAGGTGTCGCCACCGGCGCCAACCTTGTGTGAATGCTCTGAAAAGCTAATCATTTGCATATCACAGCATCTTCTTCCTGTCGGGCCGGCCGGAGTGGCCGAGCGGTTCTAGGCGCTTCAGTCTGGAACCGCGCGACCGCTACGGTCGCATGTTCGAATCCTGCCTCGGGCATGGATGTGTGCGATGTCCTTAGGTTAGTTAGGTTTAAGTAGTTCTAAGTTCTAGGGGACTTATGACCACAGCAGTTGTTTCCCATAGTACTCAGAGCCATTTGAACCAAATCTTCCTGTCGGTTAAATTTCGCGTCTGTACCACTTCATCTTCGTGGTGTAGCAATTTTAATGGCTTGTAGTGTACTATACCTACGTGCGCGGACTACGTTCGTCTGCCATCGGCAAGAACCCATCACTGACTCTACCCTACACTGTCGGTGATATCAGGCAGTAGCTGCAGTTGAAGAGAAGAGAAACCGTCAACAATATTCTGGAAAATCAGCGATATTCGCAGCTATGTGTACCGCTGGCTAGGATACCGATATCGCTAGCCTTCCAGTCTGAGGCAAAACAGTGAAAACTAAGTGTTCAGCTTGGCAGAAGCATGTCATCACCGGAATTAACAATGAAAAAATATTTACAAACGCTTGTTGTTCTGTGTATATTTGACATATTTTCATTGGGTGCCAGTCATGAAATGAATACCAATATCCACATGTGACAGTGCAAGAATTGTGGTAAAAAACAAGCACTACAATGGGTCTGTGAAAGTTAGTTGCAAGTGTTCTTCTGTTGTGTCTTTATGTGCTTTAAAATAGCTTTTTAAACTGATACATTAAATGTAGTTGAAATAATGTGGTAGCGGGCACAACGGTTCAAAATGGTTCAAATGGCTCTGAGCACTATGGGACTCAACTGCTGTGGTCATCAGTCCCCTAGAACTTAGAACTACTTAAACCTAACTAACCTAAGGATATCACACACATCCATGCCCGAGGCAGGATTCGAACCTGCGACCGCAGCAGCGCACGGTTCCGGACTGCGCGCCTAGAACCGCGAGACCACCGCGGCCGGCGCACAACGGTGGTTGACAGTCAATGTAAAAGTAATAAGACGAATTTAGTGGTTTCCAATGTGGTGTCCATTATATTAAAAAAAATTATCGGTGAATAACAAAATTTCTGGTGTTCAAGTATACAGATGACTGCAAGAAATGATATGTGAAGTTTTTACATTAATGTTGCAGGAAATCTATAATAAATAGAAAAACAATTTTTCCTATCTGGGATACATAAGGTATACTTGTGAACACTGAATGTGGACACTACCAAATGATAGTACAATTGTCGTCACAAAAAATTCGGTTTGTCCTCAATTCTTGAATTTACAGATCCCATATCTGTAAGTCTCAGATGTGTGACATTTGTGTAAGTGAGGGATCCCCAAGTGCAACCAGCTGTCTCCAGCTATTGTACCTGCCAATGTACCAAACAGACAAACAGCTTGTGATTGTATGCAGGTCGAAGGAACCTGACATACTCACAACACGGATTTTTGCAGCTATAGCATAACTACTCAAGACTACTAGAAAGCTTTTAGGGAGGAACGTTCTTGGAAAATGCATTAGGGTGATACGCAACAGTAATGAAATTTGTTAATGAGTAACTCAGCTGGCAAGACAAAAAATCCAAGCTGGTCACCCAGTTAGTCATCACCAGTAGCACCTGGCTCTACTCTTTGTCACCGCCATGGGAGCTCCCTTGCTGGCCCACTTCGCTGCTGTTACTCCTTTCCTTGTCAATTACTGGTAGTTCCTTAATTAACATTATCTGATCATCGCTTGGGTAGAATTCAGTAAGCACAACGGGTTGAGATGTCCCTATCAGTTAATTATATACTTTGTGGAAAACTGTTATTGAGCTATACTAAAAAAATTGTATCACGATTACTGGAGACATAGTTCGTCTAATGCAACTTATTTAAAGGCTATTTTTATTGTGCTATGCATGTTTCGGTACATTTTCTTTGTGAAGCATGTTCGGATGCCTGTAATGTGTACCTGTTTTCTTATAACTGCGCTGTACATAACACAATTATCATAGCTGCGTTAGACGAAGTGCATCCTAAGAACCAAGGAACGATGATTATACGACGATATTCGAATAAAAATTCAGATTTGATGAATCCTCCCATCTTCGATGACTGCCCGATTACTGCTCCGTGCAATTACTACATTTCGCCTGAAACGCGACCGTAAATTTCGGTACACGACTCGGTTGCCATTCGACTGCTTCCTCCGGCAGGTTTTTCGAGACTGCTCGCTACTGTGGACTATAAAGACTGCCACCCTAGCAAGTGCTCAATAACAAACACCCGTAAAACACATTGTAGGGTCCAGAAATGTTTAAGCGCGGATTGTCGCAACTCATAGAGGATGTGCCCCTTTGTTGTATCGATCAAGATACAGCAACGGTGACCTCGGCATCTCCATGTAAAACCTCCCATCCGTATACGCTGTCTGTTCACTCCTGCACACAGTATGGTTTGGTTTACGCCATCCAGAATGGAATAGCCCCCCTGGTAAAGATATGCACTAAGAAACCACAGTGAAAATCAGCCTGCCAATTGTTCCTTTGTCTAAAATCTGAGAAGACGACCCTGAGATGATTATTATATTTTTCTGTAATGTGCTATAGATAACTATTAAGCGTGCCAGAATAAGCTTATTAATGGGTAATGACAGGAAGTGCGGCTGTGATCCAAACGATACACAGGGTGAACATCAATAAAGCCGACAAACTGTAGGGACAGGTTCCTAACTGGATATCGGGGAAAAAAGGTCCTATGAACATGTGTCCGCAAATGGACAGTGTGCCTGCGACGACAACAAATAGTCCCGTAACACAGCACAGAGCTACATCGCATCCACGTCACAAATGTTCAGGGTGGCCTCCGTGAGATGCATTGTACGCGTTCACACGTCGCATAATGGACTGCCGCACTCGTAATCCTACTTTGCCTTACACCATGTTGGCGGACCACTTGCCCGGAGCTTGTACTAGACTCCGTCTCAGTATACTGTAGAACCTGGCCCTCCACATTTGGTGTCCGCACAGTACACCACCTCCCTGCGCGTAGGTCTGTCTGGAAGGACCCGTGATCACACAGACGCTCAAAAAGGGCTTCAAATGTTGTGTGATGTGGTTGGTGTCTGTTAGGGTACTGTTTTGGTATAGCCGTGCTCTTTCGACCTTTTCCACCTGCTTGGCTGTACACAAACACAATCACGATCTCGGCTTGTTTCCAGTATGAATACCTGACCATTCTGCTGCTTACGGTACGCTGGGTCAATCTCACAGCCTGCAACGTGCAAGGAACACACGGCACTTGGTCAGAGGAACAGTCATTCAGCAGCGCCATCTATCGCGGCAACGATGCATTGCCGTACACGTGTTCATAGGATCTATTTTCCTCCACTTGCAGCCAGGAATCGTTCCCTGCCGTTTGTCGGTTTCGTTAATGTTCATCGTGTATATTTTGTGGCAACAAAATGTTTGTAATGTATCCTATGAACATTCCAGCATTCTATACAACCAATCCTTTTTTGGTTACTGATTTCAAATGCTGTTCTCAAGTGTAAATTATTTTTGTGTAATAAATTGAGTAATAAACGAATTTCCCCTGGGATAACAACACTGCAATAGCTGGAAAGTGGCAAACAGGTAGAACAACCTCACTCTTGCACCCTTCCCCTTCTCTTTCATTATCATCTTTTCCAGAAATAATGATGGTGCTCTCCACATGCTGTGGAACATCAAAAAACTTAAAGCACTTGACTCGCAGGAGTCAGCTATGAAGGGTTTCACCAAGCCATGAACTGGCATGAACGAAAAAAAGGGTCTCCCATGGAGAGATGATGATGATGATGATGATGTTTGGTTTGTGGAGCGCTCAACTGCGCGGTCATCAGCGCCCGTACAAATTCCCAATCTGTACACAGTGCAATCTAGCCACTTTCACGAATGATGATGGAATAAAGAGGACATCACAAACACCCAGTCCCTTGGAGAGAGGATTCACACTGAAGCTCTTTACTTGGTGATATAGTACGGATGCGTCAGTACGCCTGGTAGCCATGTTGGTTTAATTATCACCTCGAAAATACAAAAACAAAAACAAAAAACAAAAAAAGAAAAACAAGCTCTGACCATGAGACCTGACGGTGGTGGTAGTCCTGCTGTTCATATTCACTCTTCAGTGGTACACCTTTTCCCCAGCGACTGATGACTTGGCGAAGACCATGACTGTGGAAGTCACAAAACGTTTCACCTCGAAAATCACTTTTTCCTCACAATTTAAATGAATGCCATGATATGTTTTGGAAGCCCGGTTGTTGTATTGTGAATTAATGTCAGTCTTCGACTAACTTATACTTCTAGGGGAAGTGGATTTAGCTCTCCCTAGTTAATAAAAACAATTTGTGTTAACACAGGACGAGCGATTGCAATTCTCTTTGCTCTCACAGAGTAATACTCGTACGTCTATTATCCTTGTTCTTGGCCGCTGTGTGCAAGGACAACACGGACACGCTGTAATGTGTCAGGCAAATCCAACACCTTCTATGAAAACCCTGACATGATAAGCAAATCAAGTAGTATGTCACATAACTCCGAATAAATCGGGACATTAAATTAACCAAAGTAATACGAGTAACGAGTGAGCAAATGGAATACCACAGGCTAACACAAGAATGCCTAAATGCATGTCATACCTTCCCGCCGTGAGACAGACGCAGTTCCGAGGGGAGAAACGAGAACAGAAGCCGAGAGCAGAACCGTGTTAAGCTAGAAGGCCCTACGATAAGGGACGGACCCCCGCGTCGCCAGCTAACCGCTAAGACAACACCCCAGCCGCAAGTTTTAGCGTGAGACTTTTTCGCGTCTCTGTTACGTCAGGACCACCCCCCAGCCCATGTTAAAAGCTAGAACCCTCCAGAAGAACAGTATAGATCTTACGATAACACAAAAAGGACCACACCAGTTGCAAGTTTTAGCGTGAGACTTTTTCGCGTCTCTGTTACGTTGCAAACTTTAAAAACATTGCCCCACCACGAAAAGTATAACGTTTCTCATTGGATAGACAGAATTTTTGTAGGCGGAGCTTAAGGTTAACATTGAGACCCTGATTGGTCAGATGAAAACACAGCCAGATAGTTTTTTTAAGCCAACTTCGGTAAATTGTAGTAAGGAGAAGTAAGAGGGGAGTTGCTTCCGAGACGGCGAGGTGAGCGGAGCTGTGCTGCCCGCCGCCCCCTGACGAACACCGACAAGGTAATGAACGCACGCGATGCCGCCTAACAGCGCATAAAGCTTCACTCAGAAGTGCAAAAGTCTCATCTGTTACACCCCCTTTTTGTGTACTACTAGTGTCGATCGTCAATTAAAGCTCATCGTGTTCACATTTGCCACTTGAAGTAAAGATTTGAGACACGATGATTTTTCTGTTATATAGTTATTGAGAAGCCACATCAGCCACTGTAATTTACGACAAGTTAGATAAGTAATTAAAGATAATTGAGGGTCACTGTAGACCATTTTGATAGTTTTCTCTCTTGTGAAACTTAATTTAAACCTAGATTATAGATGTGATATGGCATAGGACATCCTTCGATCCATTGTAGAACTTGGAAACCCACTCAGGAAATATTCGTTCACATTTTTGTTGAACGCAGGTGCTTTTTATCGTCCTGTATTAAAACATTTCCTTTTATCAATAGTGCAATTTATAAACAATGTTTTGCGATTAGAATAAAATTTCCAATGGTAAACTTAATTGCTTTTTTCGACGTTATTTTACCAGCTAACTAAAAATAGGAAAGCCTTGAACCCCTTCCACTAAATTTAGTTAGTATTAAGATTCTTTTACAGGGAGTGCAGTGGAGCTGACGCTGAAATCATTAAGTATTTGGTTATATCATCGCTAGTCTCACTGAACTCTTCTGAATTCTACATGTCATGTGTGGTCTGGCGTCTCCTTACCAGCAACAGGTCCCAGGTTCAAACTAGTCAATTCCCTAAAAAACACGCTCAGAGCGTCGTTGCGCGAAAGTGGTAGGGAGACACGATATAGAACAAACAGACACCACGCAGAATGTTAGAACGCCTTAAGTCAAGCAATTTGGTAGAAAACAAGATATGTTTATTTTTAATGTGTCGCCTACCCACGAAAAGTTGGCGGACAAGTTAAAGATTCTTGAAAATTAAGTCACGTCTGTGTATAGCAGGGGTTTATTTGTACCGTCCGTTTCATGAATTTAACAACAAACTGAAAGGGATCTAAGTCATCTGCATATATGTAAGTTGACTGATAATGACTCTAATAGTGTTGGAGTACCAAAATATACCTGGATGACTGCATGGAAAAGGAAACACCAGAATTCTTATATTTTCAACTAGCGGTTTCAGAGTTAAGGAATCCAAAGTTACAGAACACAGTCAATCAAATCCGCAACACTCGCTGCATAATTGAAACACACAAGTAAGTGAGTTGCTCAGAATGACACCCAAGATTGCAAACTTACATTTCCTCAGGAACACAAAGTCTACCAAACAGCACCAATTCGGGAGAGCGACGCTTCAGACCCGCGTCCGGCCATGCTAATTTAAGTTTTCCGTGATTTCCCTAAATCACTTGAGGCAAATGCCGAGATGGTTCCTTTGAAAGGACACGGCCGACTTCCTTCCCCATCCTTCCCTAATCAGATGGGACCGATGGCCTTGCTGTTTGGTCCCCTCCCCCAACCAACCAACCAAACAGCCAACCAAACAGCACCAGAGGCCGCTAGGAGGCAATCCATCAAAATTATCTCCCCACACAGCAGCCGGCTGCCAAGTGATCCTAACTGTCTTACTCCTTCCCAACTCATCTCGAAAAACTCAACATGGAGGATACGATTCCATGCTGTTGTCAATATGATGGGCTAGGAGTGTTGCTAAATTCATGAAAAAAGTGTGGGAAGCAAATGTAACTTCCCTCCTTATGCTTACTACATGCAAGTTGGTGCTGGTCCGAAAGCAATGTCTACACGACTGGTCAGCCTCCCATGAGCTGAACATTGCCTTGAGCGACGCAATACTATTGGCTGAACCCAATTTTTAGAGTCAACGCAACTGTTTCTTCTATGCTGGTCAAACAGAGCCGTGGCATCTTGCTTTTTTAAGTTCATGCATTGTCTGTGGACTGTAGGGCAGCTGCGGCATTCGCTGACCACAGGAGATGTCGGCGCGAGCCTAGCTTTCTAAAGCCGTGGAGCGGGCAGCTACCCGACTTCCGCAAAACTGCCTGTATTCTGAAGAAAGGGGGGGGGGCTCTTCACCTAATGAGATTCACGGACTGCCTTCTGCTAACAAAAGAGGACATAGAGACATTTCCAGCGACACACGACCCAAATGTGGAAGGCGCAAGGCTATCTTTCCAAGCACACGGCATCAGTATTCTCACTAAAATAATCAAGAAATAGAGGGAGAAACTGAACTACTGTTGTATAGTGTTGTGTGACAGTAACATCACAGGTTTCTCTGGTACCGAGCGCCGCGGGTTCCGAATCCGCACCGGACGGCAAGGACGTCGATTACCACTAGAGGTCTCTGCAGCCGTCGCGCCGTATGCCGTGACTGCACGCGCGTTCCTGGCCTTCATATAACGTGAGGGCGCCGCGGTGGAGCAAGTGGTCCCGGCGGCCAATAGCGACATACTCTATCATGTATTGAAGCGCCTGCCTCTCGCTCAGCAGGCAGTCTGATATTCACGTTAGTCTATCAACATTTCGCCTACATACTGTGTGTTTACTTTACGTTGTTTCCGTGTAGGAGTGGATGTTGTCGTTTGTGACCCTGTTGCTATTTGCGTATTTTTGTTCGTTAGGTCTTGCTCGGTCGTCCGTCGTTGTTCGTGTCCATCCTTCCCCGTTCGTTTTGTTTGTTCGCGGACCGCTCCCGTTTGGTCCAGCAGCGCTTTCTTTCTCGGCAACCCCGCGACCGTTCCGGTCGCGGTTACAAAAGTTTCTGCATCCGAGGAAACTGGAAAGACTTATTGGATGACACGTCGGGAGAGTACGGGATAGTCTGACGAAGCAGCATTTGTGACTATGTCCAGTACAGATGACCTTCGTGTTTTTCTGGAGCAAAAACACACCTTTGATACGCTTCACAGGATGCTTTGTGTTGATAACCTCCCATACCCTCTTCAGTTTATTTCGGTAGTACTCTCCTGTTCCAGTGTGCCTTTTATGAGGATTAACTGTTAGCATGCATCATGGCAGTCCCAAAGAATACTCATCATCACCTTGATCGATGATAGCTTTGCCGGTGGTGGCTAATCCATGCATCAACTGGCTGCTTTTCTTCATTGTCTCAGGCTTGTAGTGATTCAACCAACAGTCGTCCATGATGATTAAGAGCCCAAAGTCATCCGGATTTTCCTGACACGCTGCAACATTTCCGCTGCTGCCTCGTCTCCGTGAGGTGTGAGCGAGACTGATTTTGACTTCATTTTCACTATCGCTTAGATTGTGATACGCAGGTGTTTGAGCACCTGGACTTCCAATACTATTACGTTTCTTGGATCAGAAGCATGGTCTGCCACTTTGTTCTTAGTCATTCATATTTGCTTGTCCACATTGGTAGCGTCGGAACCACATGACCACATTGTCGTATGGTGATGTACTGTTGCTGTTCAGTTACACAAACTCAGTGTCGATTGTTGTGGCGCTGTTCCTCTTCACATGAAGAAAACGAATTACAGTACCACACTCGACTCAATCGAAGGGGTGCGCTATTTTCCTTTGGCCACTTTAGCGGCCTGCTGTTGTATGGAGACACAGGGTCCTCAGTACTTATCAAGACAGCAGAGATAGGGAACAAATAAGAAGTTGATTATGTAGCTTCATTTACACTGAAGAGCCAAAGAAACTGGTACACGTGCCTAATATCTAGTAGGCCCCCGCGAGCACGTAGAAGTCCCGAAACACGACGTGGTATGGTCTCGTCTAATGTCTGAAGTGGTATTCGAGGTAACTGGCACCATGAATCCTGCAGGACGGTCCATAAATCTGTTACGGCCTAAAGTAAAGCGCCGGCACGCCAGTCGGGAACGTCAAAGAAGAGAAGGCTGTGAGACGAAGTCAGCCAATTGCACGCTGACCGGACCTCCCTCCATGACGACAACGCGGCAGCAGCGGCTCATATGTGAAGAAACAAAAGCGCCGCGACCGACGGGTGACAGCCCAGTTCAGTAGCAGCTTCAAGATTAGCGACTTCGATAGGAGCTTCAACTCTAGGTACTTTGCTTGTACTCTCTATGTGGCACAGACTTGGGACTGTCTATACTGAAGAAGATTGATTATTTTGTGTGTCGCCCTTTGCTTGTGAATCATCTGTGTGATTGCCAAAGTTAAGTACTGTAATTTTCTTATTGTAATAAAACTCCTTAATAGGACTTCGTCCGCCCCCGGTAGCTGAGTGGTCACGGCAACAAACTGTCAATCCTAAGGGCCCGGATTCGATTCCCGGCTGGGTCGGAGATTTTCTCCGCTCAGGGACTGGGTGTTGTGTTGTCCTAATCATCATCATTTCATCTCCATCGACGCGCAAGTTGCCAAAGTGGCGTCAAATCGAAAGACCTGCACCAGGCGACCGGTCTACCCGACGGGAGGCCCTCGACACACGACATTTTTTTTAAAGGACTTGGTTGGTTGTTTGTCTAGCGAACCGAGTACACAGGCTTTCTAGAAACTACAAAATCCGTAAGAGTACGAAGGGTTGGAGATCTCTCCTGAACAGCACGTTGCAAAGCACCCCAAATATGCTCGACAATGTTCATGTCTGGGGAGTTTGGTGGCCAGCGGAAGTGTTTAAACTCTCAAGAGTGTTCCTGTAGCAATTCTGGACGTATGTGATGTCGCATTGTCCTTCTGGAAGTGCCAAAGCCCGTCGCAATGCACAGTGGACATGAATGAATGCAATCTTCGTTGATCCATTATGGATCGTGGGACGACGGCTGGCACGAACTTCTTGATGCAATAATTTACCAATAGCCGTATTAATTGTAGTAATTTATTTTATTTTATGAACTTATGTGTGCTACCAATTTCGGCATTACATTGATGCCATCTTCAGGGCCCACACGTCATAGTCGTAAGATCGCTATACACGGAAGGTCAGTGTCGCCTGTCCACCAAGAGCTGTTGCAGGACGATTTGATTCACGGATCCAGTTATATGGCTCCTTCCGTGTATAGCGATTTTACGACTGTGACGAGTGGGGCCTGAAGATGGCATCAATGTAATGCCGAAACTGGCAGCATATAGAAGTTCATTAAATAAAATAAATTTCTACAATACATACGGCTATTGGTAAATTATTGCATCAAGAAGTGAATGAATGCAGGTGATCAGACAGGATGCTTACGTACGTGTCACCTGTCAGAGTCGCATCTGGACGTATCATGGATCCCGTATCACTCCAACTGCACACGTCAAGCACCATTACAGAGCCTCCACGAACTTGAACAGTCAACTGCTGACATGCAGAGTCCATGGATTCATGAGGTTGTATCCATACCCATACATGTCCATTCGCTCGATACAATTTGAAACGAGACTCGTTGGACCAGGCAACATACTTCCAGTAATCAACACTCCAATGTCGGTTTCGACGTGCCCAGCCGAGGCGTAAAGCTTTGTGTTGTGCAGTCAGCAAGGGTACACGAGTCGGCCTTCGGCTCCGAAAGCCCATATCGATGATGTTTCGTTGAATGGTTCGCACGCTGACACTTGTTGATGGCCCAGACTGAAATCTGCAGCAGTTTGCGGAAGGGTTGCACTTCTGTTACGTTGAACAATACTCTTCAGTCGTCGTTGGTCCCGCTCTTGCAGGATCTTTTTACGGCCGCAGCGATGCCGGAGATTTGATGTTTTTCAGGATTTGTGATATTCACGCTACACTCGTGAAATCGTCGTACGGGAATATCTCCATTTCATCACTATCTCGGCGATGCTGTGTCCCATCGCTCGTGCGTCGGCTATAACACCACGTTCAAACTCAAACTTTGATAATCTGCCATTGTAACTAACAACTGCACTTGTCTTATAGAGGCGTTGCCGACCACAGTGCCCTATTCTGCCTGTATTTGAATACGCATACCTATACCATTTTCTTTGGCGCTCCAGTGTATTTGTTTTGATAAATAAAACTTTTTGACTATCGCTCGTATGCTCTGTTACATAAGGATGATTCAGAATTCGGCGATGGCCTTGAGAAAAGAAGTATTTTACTGAAGCTACCTTTATGTAGGAGCGAGACTCAAAACCGGGACTATTGCCTTTCGCTGTGCCAATTGAACTATGCCAGCACGATTCATAACCCGTCTTTACAGCCTTACTTCCACCAGTACCTCATCTCCTAGCTTTGTGATATCACAGAAGTCCTTCTGCCTAACTTGCAGGATTAGCACCGCTCAACGAAAAGATGCTGCCGAAACATTGGTTAGTCACATCCTGGGCGATTGTTTCAGGAATGAAATTTCCAGCGCTGATATTAAACATCTTGGCAGTTTGCAACTCGAATCTGGGACCTTTGCCTACGACGGGCAAATTTCTTTCTGAAGTATCTTACTGTTTGATTTGGTGAAACTGCTGACGATGGGATTTGAACTTCGGCCCTTTAGAACAGTGTGTGGTGTCGTAACCACTGCGCCACGAGGAGCCTAATTGCTATGATGGTGCTGAGAAGCCGCTGTGTCGGCTTAACGATCGCTTTTACGGCAATTATGTGAGCATTTCAGCTTTGTGACCGTGGGGTAGGCCGAATCGTTAAAGACCTGTACTATCTGGCCACCAGTGGACAGTTTTACTGTCGTCTTTACCTCCGCGGTACATTCAATAGCTACTCGTATTTCACGTCACTTCACTTTGGACAACGCGATCGCTCATCTCGGCTGTGGACTAAGCGGCCTCTGTGATCAGCACGGTTCCCGTTTCTCCCGTCTTTGTATTAAAAGCGTTTGGGTACCCACCAGGTAGACGACTGGTGAAAGCGAACCCGAAGTTACTATTCTTGTCGTTTGCACACTGGGTAGCAGGAATACGTAGCACTTGAATGGTTCAAATGGCTCTGAGCACTATGGGACTTAACATCTGAGGTCATCAGTCCCCTAGAACTTAGAACTACTTAAACCTAACTAACCTAAAGACATCACACACATCCATGCCCGAGGCAGGATTCGAACCTGCGACCGTAGCGGTCTCGCGGTTCCAGACTGACGCGCCTAGAACCGCTTGGCCGCACCGGCCGGCACGTAGCACTTGAATTTCGTTGATTCACAAACGAGAATTGGTATGTCAGACTGTTCAACACTAGTTTAAAGAAACCACAGATGAAAACACGTCAATTTTATGCGGAGACTAAATAATTTGATCAGACATCATATGTTGTGTAAATATGATTTTTAAATCCACTCTGATGCCATACGTTTGACGGAAGCTCACTAGAAGAAATGTGAGTCGGCCCTTCAAAACGGCCCACTGCTTCCTTTACGGCGCTGTAGATGGTGCAGAGCTAGTACCAGGCTGCCATGGGCCATCCAACGCTGACAAGAGTCAGTCGGTTGGGAGCCAGCGAGGTATACGGACCTTGCAACAATGACGTCACACTAGTAGGATTGTCCGTTACACTTCGAGAATGTTCGGCTCCGTGCAGGGCCCACGGGAAATCAATGTTTAACTGAAAAGATACCCAAATAAGATCTAGATTTTGTCGTCTGCTGTCGAGAACTTTCATCCATTGAAAAGTGCAGTTAAGAATTCGTAAAATCATCTGAAACAGTTACTCGTTGCTCTCCGTAGACGGCTGCTGGCACTCGTAAGACGTACATTATCACGCGCTGTGACGTACGCGCCACAGCCTGTCTTTCTCGTGGACCTCGGTCGGTTGCATGGAATCAGCACAGTGGTATAGGTCGACTGGCGGACTTGAGAAAATGGCAGGGAGCTACTGTCGTATTTCGGCCTGTCCATGTCAGCACCGTGACTTAAGTTGCAGAATATGTTGGCGTATCAGCTCGGACAGTCAAGTTTGTCTACAAGGCATTGAGTGTCACTCACAGTTACTCAACAACGTGTAACGGCATTGATCGTAAAAACTTTCTCACAAACAGAGACGAATGTCACGCCTTGTCTATGACAGTTGGTTTCAAAGCCGATAGGAATTACTGTTGGCAGTGAATTCAGGTCGATGTCAACTACTTACCGAACAAACATACTCGTAACTAAGAGAAACGCATACCATGGACGTTTGGAGTCGCGTCCCTCCCAAAAGGACGCTGCTAACAGTGCCATCCAAAGCTGCACGTCGGCAGTGGTGCAAACAGTTCAATAGCTAACGGGAAACGTGTAATGTGGTCCGATAAATCACAATTTCTCCTCCTTTTTACACCAAGCAAAGCGTAGAGAACATCGGCGGCGCAATGATGCTTTTAATCCGAAAAAAGTATAGAGTGTATAGTTAGTGTAGGGGGCCGTTCTCTAATGTTTTTGGGATGTTTTTCGTACCACAATGGGATACATTCATAGGTTACCGTTAATATGGAGCAGAATATCGAAATAACCAGTCTCGGTGCCCATATATTGCCATTGTATACTTTAATGATGAAAATGATGTGATGACTTCCGTCTTTCTAGACGATAACAGGCGAGTTCCCAGGGCTGTTCGCACAAGTTCCTGGTTTGTCGAACGCTTCCCGCTAAATCGCCTAATGTAAGTCCCATGAAAAAATGTGGAACAGCGAGTTAAATGTAGTAACCGGCATCCCTGTTATTTGGTACCTCTATGGGATTTAAACACCGATGAGTGGCGTCAGTTGGTTATGGGATACCTGGACACTGTTCGTCATCGAACTGAGGGCATTATGAAGGCTACATTCGGTGTCATATAATATCTGGCTGACAGCTGCTTGCGGGTGACTAATTTTTTGCGCTGTGTCATTATATCCGAATGCACAGTGACATTATAACACACTGTTGTGGGTGCTCTGTAATATGTAGTTCAGTGCAATGGGAAAATCGTTCATATTAGTAAAAAACTTAAGTCATATGGCGTTATCGCCTGTGAGACGAAGAGAGAACCCGCCAGGGTAATCGAGAGCTCTAACGCGCTGCTTCCTGGACTCGGGTAGGCGCGCCGGCACTGGATCGAATCTGCCCGGCGGATTAACGACAAGGGCTGGTGTGCCAGCCAGCCTGGATGTGGTTTTCACGCGCTTTTCCACATCCTCCTAGGTGAATACCGGGCTGGTCCCCACGTTCCGCCTCAGTTACACGCGCCCCAGACACTTGAAACACGTCCGCATTATTTCACGATTTCCACTAGACGCAGACAGTTGGGGTACACTGATTCTGTCCTGGGGGGTACAGGGTGGCGGCAGGAAGGGCATCTGTCCACCCCTAAAACAACTAACATTGCCAAATCCGTTGTAACCACGCCGACCCTGCGATCGCTGCGGGACTGTGGCGTGAACGAACGAACGAAGGAACGAACTGGGAGACGCCGAGAGGCATGTTCAGCTGCCTAATTGTAAAGGTACTTCCTCTTCTCCGCACCTGCTGCACCTGTCCTTCGCGAAGTGTGAGACCGCCGAGCCTAAGGTCCCCTTCCTAGGGCGGGTCACCTTCAGCATCGTCACGTGCCCAATGAGACACTGCGTCTAGAGTTAAAATTTAATTCAGGAGACTGGCGTGAAGTCTGGTGATCAGGAACTTTACGCCACCACTCCTCTTCCACTTTGCCAGAAAATCAAAGGGAAAATTACCAAGAAGCGTAACGTACCCGGGCGATTAATCATGCGAACACTGAACTCATTCTTTCAGTCCGTGGTACAGGGATTTTGTAGCATCGGTGATTTCATACTAATGGCGTATTTCCAAACAGAATGAGTAGAAATGTCTGTTGCGGCTGAAGCCAATGGGGTTCAAAGGATTAACTTGGGTGATCTGAGGCCAGCCGGGGTGGCCGACCGGTTCTAGGCGCTACAGTCTGGAACCGCGCGACCGCCTCGGGCATGGATGTGTGTGATGTCCTTAGCTTAGTTAAGTCCCTTAGTGCTCAGAGCCATTTGAACCATTTGGGTGATCTGACGGTAACCAGTGTATTTAACAAGACAAGGCCATCGGCTTCATATTAATAACTACTGTCTCTTATTGTGGTGTTATCGCAGGTGTTCTTCGTGAATTCGTCGAGATCAATTACGAATTCTACAGAAGGTTACGAATTATATATAGACACCATCGGAAGCTAGTCCAAGGCTACGTCTTAGCGCGCAAAATGTCGATCGCCACCAACGGAATGATAAAACTGTTGCGACGTTCCCTTTTAAAAATATTGGAAGCTACGACATTTCGTCCCTAAATAAATAATAAATGGTTGCGGTGATGAATTTACAGCACAGTACGGGCGTAGCACTGGTTCTGTTCTGATTGTGTGTGTGTGTGTGTGTGTGTGTGTGTGTGTGTGTGTGTGTGTGTGTTTGTATTTTAGAAAAATATCACAATTACGAAACTTCCTGGCAGATTAAAACTGTGTGCCCGACCTGTGTGAGGCAAAGGTCCCGAGTTCGCGTCTCGGTCGGGCACACAGTTTTAATCTGCCAGGAAGTTTCATATCAGCGCACACTCCGCTGCAGGGTGAAAATCTCATTCTGTTTGCAATTGCGCTTAACTGTATTTTTATGTCAGTGGTTTGCGTCCGTCATGAGTGCACTGCTGATTGAACTGCACATATAAACGACAAGGCAAACGCCTTATTACGGCACTGCTGAAAGTATATCATAGACCGTGGTATTACAAAAACCAAAACATTGTACGTCGCAGAATCGTAAATATACTCATTGCACTCCGTGACGTTTTTAATACATTCAGAACAATTTCTTTATCGGCTGGCAGTGACTACACACCCATCAACAAAATAAGGATCAACAAGATGTAGGAAAACAATCCTTAATTTTTACAAACGACGGGTAACCTATTCTTAATAACCATGGGATGTCGCTTGGTTAGCTCGGTGTAATTTCTTATCAATTTCGAAGACACATGTTGAGAGACGCTACCTTCTTTGATGTTGTTAAATGAACGTTTCAGAAGCAGTTCTTTGGCATATATTTCCACAAAAAGGAAAAAAAGGACGCTTCTGAAATCTGCGAGGACCATTCAGTAATTAAAGTGACAGATTGATCCGGGGAAAAAAACTGTTAGTAGGGGAAGTTTGGAACTTTTATGGCTTTAAATTTGCGTTACTGAGATGAGCCCTGATCAGCTGATGCATCAACATTGTTTTGTTTGTAACTTCAAAAATACATTTCAAGATGGCGAGTCCTCTTGAAACGTCCACATTAGTTGAACAACGTCTGTTATTCGTTTTTACTTCCTGAAGGTAAGAAACCAATGAATATATGCTGTAGAATGTCTAAAGTTTATGGTGAAGGTTGTACGAATCTTGAAAATTTTTACAATTGGGTAGAGCAGCTCAAAAATGGTCGCGACTCAGTGGCTGATGAACACCGTTCTGGCCGACCAGTTACAGTTTCAACTCCCTCACTTGAAAGTCGAATTGATGACATTATTCGTGCCGACCGCCGTGTAACTGTCGAAATGATAGTTGATAAGGTTCAGGTTAGTACTGGTACAGTTCATAACATTATCTGTGACGAGCTGAAGTACCGCAAAACATGTCCAAGATGGGTCCCAAAGGAGTTGACGCGGCTACACAGGGAAACAAGGTTGAGAGTGTGCAGAACTAAAGGTAGTGGTGAATGCATAAAAACCTCAAGAAGGAGATATCTTGAGCTACCTTTACTTTTATCGTAATAAAAAATAATCTAGTCACATGCAGAGTTCAAGAAAGTTTTATTTAAACTGTTTAATTATTATTAATACTTCACAATCAACTGATCACTCTCACTCTTGACTAATCTTCACACTTGCACGTGCTGCAACTAGGACTTTTTACTTTTTAATTCTTCAGTCGTAATATTTCTGCTTCTGAATGTAAACTAGCTTCCTATTCGGCGAATAGTCCGCATTTATGCATAGAAGGTTCTCTGTACAAGAAAACAATAGAATATTCGCGACTTTTCTCAAACAAATGCCACACAGAATAACGTATCGAGATCACTAGAATGGCCGCGACTTTTCTCGCAGGTATGTGTTAGCTATCTATGTGCCAGATAGAAAAGTATAAAATATGATGACGCGGAAGCCAGTGCTACATAGGAAAGTACAACTACTCGATAACTTGATTCAGTTGAGTCGACTGACGTAAGAAGCGAACGAATAGCGAGCTGGCTGACTGGCGGGGGCGGCGAGGGTGCCAATGTTGGCAGCCCCGCGCGCCCCCCACATGTATCCACCATTGGCTAAAGAAACATTATGAAAGAGAAGGTGAGCACTTCCTCAACAAAATTTTGACTTGTGATGAAACTTGGGTTCACTGTTATGAGTCAGAATCAAGAAGACAAAGCATGGACTGGAAGTAGACCAACACACCTGTCCACAAAACATTAAAAACCCAAGCATCAGCAGGAAAAGTCATGTTGACGGTGTTTGGGGATTCCGAAGGTCTAGTTTTTTTTATTATCTCGAAGAGCAGCGTACAAAGAACAGCCCATACTACTCGGATTTGTTTTTAAACAAGGTGAAGCCAGCCACGAGAGAGAGACGTCGTTGATCTCAGAGGAGAGGTGTGATTCTCCAGCAAGACAACGCACGCCCTCATATTGATCAACTAATACGTGAAACCATCGACAAAATGGGCTGGGAAGTAATGGCTCATCCTCCTTACAGTCCTGATTTAGCACCTAGTGATCTCCAGTTGTTTGGTGCACTGAAGGTGGCATTACGTGGGAAGAGGTCCAGGACAACAAGGACGTGAAAGAGTTTGTGGGAAATTGTTTCAAACATCAAGATAAAGAGTTTTTTGCAGCTGGAATAAAAAAAAGCTTGTAGTCCGTTGAAAAGTAGAAAAAGTATTGTTTTGTTAACGCACTCCTGGAAATGGAAAAAAGAACACATTGACACCGGTGTGTCAGACCCACCATACTTGCTCCGGACACTGCGAGAGGGCTGTACAAGCAATGATCACACGCACGGCACAGCGGACACACCAGGAACCGCGGTGTTGGCCGTCGAATGGCGCTAGCTGCGCAGCATTTGTGCACCGCCGCCGTCAGTGTCAGCCAGTTTGCCGTGGCATACGGAGCTCCATCGCAGTCTTTAACACTGGTAGCATGCCGCGACAGCGTGTACGTGAACCGTATGTGCAGTAGACGGACTTTGAGCGAGGGCGTATAGTGGGCATGCGGGAGGCCGGGTGGACGTACCGCCAAATTGCTCAACACGTGGGGCGTGAGGTCTCCACAGTACATCGATGTTGTCGCCAGTGGTCGGCGGAAGGTGCACGTGCCCGTCGACCTGGGACCGGACCGCAGCGACGCACGGATGCACGCCAAGACCGTAGGGTCCTACGCAGTGCCGTAGGGGACCGCACCGCCACTTCCCAGCATATTAGGGACACTGTTGCTCCTGGGGTATCGGCGAGGACCATTCGCAACCGTCTCCATGAAGCTGGGCTACGGTCCCGCACACCGTTAGGCCGTCTTCCGCTCACGCCCCAACATCGTGCAGCCCGCCTCCAGTGGTGTCGCGACAGGCGTGAATGGAGGGACGAATGGAGACGTGTCGTCTTCAGCGATGAGAGTCGCTTCTGCCTTGGTGCCAATGATGGTCGTATGCGTGTTTGGCGCCGTGCAGGTGAGCGCCACAATCAGGACTGCATACGACCGAGGCACACAGGGCCAACACCCGGCATCATGGTGTGGGGAGCGATCTCCTACACTGGCCGTACACCACTGGTAATCGTCGAGGGGACACTGAATAGTGCAAGGTACATCCAAACCGTCATCGAACCCATCGTTCTACCATTCCTAGACCGGCAAGGGAACTTGCTGTTCCAACAGGACAATGCACGTCCGCATGTATCCCGTGCCACCCAACGTGCTCTAGAAGGTGTAAGTCAACTACCCTGGCCAGCAAGATCTCCGGATCTGTCCCCCATTGAGCATGTTTGGGACTGGATGAAGCGTCGTCTCACGCGGTCTGCACGTCCAGCACGAACGCTGGTCCAACTGAGGCGCCAGGTGGAAATGGCATGGCAAGCCGTTCCACAGGACTACATCCAGCATCTCTACGATCGTCTCCATGGGAGAATAGCAGCCTGCATTGCTGCGAAAGGTGGATACACACTGTACTAGTGCCGACATTGTGCATGCTCTGTTGCCTGTGTCTATGTTCCTGTGGTTCTGTCAGTGTGATCATGTGATGTATCTGACGCCAGGAATGTGTCAATAAAGTTTCCCCTTCCTGGGACAATGAATTCACGGTGTTCTTATTTCAATTTCCAGGAGTGTATAAACGCTTTTTTCTCCAGACCAATTTGTCTCATTAATTACTGAATGACCCTTGTATTTAGACGAATTTTTCTCATAACACAACGAAAATCGGATATAACTCCAGGCCGCGCGACTGCTACGGTCGCAGGTTCGGATCCTGCCTCGGGCATGGATGTGTGTGACGTCCTTAGGTTAGTTAGGTTTAAGTAGTTCTAAGTTCTAGGGGACTGATGACATCAGATGTTGGGTCCTATAGCGCTCAGAGCCATTTGTACCTCCAGGCGTAATAAACATGGGCATCGTGCAAAACCGGAGGAGCTCTTTCGCTTTGTTGTGTGAATGATACTGAACAGTAGCGTACGGAACAAGTTTGTCAAAACAATAATAAAATACGAATAGCCGTTATTTTGCTTTTATTTGTTAGGTAGCCAGTTTCGTCATTACAATATGCCATCTTCAGGCCTGCGTATAGAAATCTGTAAACTGGTATCGTGAAGATTTTTTTTCCCACGTGCATGTGCGCTCCTTGGACAGTTATCAGTTATTGAGTTGTTGACAACTATCAAGAAGCACACATGCCCGTGGGAAAAAAGCCAAAATAACGGTTGTTGGTATTTTAGTATTGGAAATTGACCAGCCGAAGTCCCGCACTCCGGACATAGGATGGAGTTACATTTATAGGTTTCTCAGATGTCGTAAACTGCCGCTGCACCAAAATGAACGGCAAAAGCACCACTCACAGTAACAACGGTTTGTGCGTAACACACATATTGCACAAGAAAATTTTCTTATAAACATGTGTCTAACTACACGGTTTTTAGCTGTGAACGATATGGTCGTGAGAATTCAAAACACGAGGGGAAACTGCGTCAGCATCAAGAGTGCTTGCCGAAATCACAAGTTACTCCGAAGTTCTTTCGCAGGCGCCAACTTTCCCATTATTAATGCAACCGTGGTCTGTAGGTGGTGTTGCGTTCGGAGGGAAATCGAGCTACAGGAGGCAGGCGCGAACTGCTAAAGAATTCCGGAAGCGGTGTCCTTGGCATACTGACCAGAAATCCACTTCTGGCAGGCCAAACACGCAAGTATTCTTGCAGCGTATAACGGAACACTCGAACAAACTGTTGCAGTAAACGCTGAGAATTTGTGAGAATGACAAGCGTTTGTAGGCACTGAACGGCATAAATTTTTCAGCGATGTTCTAGTTTTTAATGTACTACTTTGCGATCACAAGACTCGATTACGATGTATAGTGCAGGGGAATTTATGTAAGATCTATCGCTACCTGCGTGGTGGCCAAGCAATCCGTCAGAGAATATTACTTCATTATACTCGTATGATGTGACCACAACCAAGGCATCTACAACAGGTAGTCGTAAAGTTCTACACAGAAGAGCCAAAGAAATTGGTACATCAGCCTAACATCGTGTAGAGCCCCCGCGATAGGCAGAAGTGCTGCAACACGACGTGGCATGGACTCGACTAATGTCTGAAGTAGTGCTGGAGGGAATTCACACCATGAATCCTGCAGGGCTGTCCACAAATCCGTAAGAGTACGAGGGGGCGGAGATCTCTTCTGAACAGCACGTTGCAAGGCATCCCAGATATCCTCAATAATGTTCATGTCTGAGGAGTTTGGTGGCCAGCGGAAGTCTTTAAACTCAGAACAGTGTTCCTGGAGCCACTGTGTAGCAGTTCTGGACATGTCGGGTGTCGCATTGTCCTGCTGGAATTGCCCAAGTGCATCGGAATACACAATGGACATGAATGGATGCAGATGATGAGACAGGATGCTTAGGCTCGTGTAACCTGTAAGAGTCCTATCTAGACCTATCAGGGGTCCCATATAACTCATAATGTGAATGTTTCGGTCTCCTAGATCTCTTTGCAAATCACGAACAAAAGCTAATTTCACGCCATACCGCACATGCCGAAGTTGAGAGTATTTCTGTTTTTCTCGGTTATGACGTATATTTTATTGCTGATTAAGAGATATTAAGAGTTGTTAAGTGGTGTGGAGTGATGTGTTGCTGAGGATAAGTTATTCTGGTGGAAAGATTAATCCATTCAATGCCTACAGCCCGCCAAGCTTAATGCATTATCTGACAAAAGGATGGCCATCACCAATGCCATATGAGATCATAGGACGCTTAGGGCAATATTGGAATTTAGTGCACAATACTGGCATACTGTCGTCAGGACTGAATTTACTTATGACCATTGCTGGTCGAGCTCTCGAAATTTTCTTGCACCGCCAACACTCTAATTGGGCAGCTTCAGATAGGATGACCCCCTATTTTACTGGCCGTGACCATTGGAATGAATTTTTTCGTCATACGAAGGACAAAATTTGATTATTACCAGGGTCAGATGTTTCTAATCATATATAGTACACCTTGCCCGCTGGTTCTACCAGAATACAAACCGCAACAGAACAAGCTAACCAACCGTCTTGTCTGCGGTTTTGCAGTTTTCAGCTCATATTAGATCGAGGTCTCTACAGAACGGATAATTTCTCTTGCTTGTGTATTATTAACAAATCGGAAATGGTCTGCAGTGGAGACCATGCTGGGAAAAAGATCTGTATTTCGTTGTGCACCTCGGACTGACCTACTCGTGTAGCGTAACGCGCAGCGCTCAAACTTGCCAGACGGGTAGGTGAACCAGAGCCTCGCGGTTGATTAAAGACCGTGCGATGGTGTACCCGACCAGCTTGTGTGTGGCTTTTAGGCGGTCTCCCTCATTCGTTTAGGCAAATGCAGGGTTGCTCCCCAAATTCCACCTCAGACAATACAATACACAAACAGTTCAAACAAAATAACATCCAGAACAGAGTTAAACGATTTACATAGACTTCACCCGGCCGGGGTGGCCGAGCGGTTCTAGGCGCTACAGTCTGGAACCGCGCGACCGCTACGGTCGCAGGTTCGAATCCTGCATCGGGCATGGATGTGTGTGATGTCCTTAGGTTAGTTAGTTTCAAGTAGTTCTAAGTTCTAGGGGACTGATGGCCTCAGAAGTAAAGTCCCATAGTGCTCAGACCACTTCACCCCCATATGTTACTATGACGACTGTGGAGGCATGAAAGGTCTTCCGCCCACGAAGTTAAATAATGAAATAAAGTTTGCCAAGTAGTGAAATACCTGACTCGGAACTAGCCGTGTTAAATGGTAGGGAAAAGAAGAAAAGTGCACTCATCAGATTCCACGCACTACAAGCTGAGTGGGACGCTCAGGTATCCAGCGTGTTGGAGATCACACGAGATGCATGTGAAAAGAAATACTCGGCCCAGTCACATTACTATGATCGCAGCCTATGTTCGACGCCAGCGTGCAGTAACCACTCACAGATGATGATGATGAGGATGATGATGATGATGATGATGATGATGTTTGGTTTGTGGGGCGCTCAACTGCGCGGTCATCAGCACCCGTACAAATTCCCAATCTCTATACAGGCCCCACTTTCACGAAATGTGATGGAATGATGAGGTCGACACAACACCCAGTCCCTGGGCAGAGAAAATTCCCGAGCCCGCGGGGAATCGAACCCGGGACCCCGTGAACCGGTCACAGACGGCAGGTGACAGCACCAGCTGTGGAGGGTATATAAAGCGTGTCGAGGGGACGGGGAAAAGAGTGCTGTCGTTGTAGTAGTGCAGAAACGGAGCGATGTATCTGACAGACCAGTGACTTTCATGCCAAGGCTGGAAGTATTTCCGAAACGCCTAAGTTGGTAAAGTGTTCGCGTGCCGCCGTGTGCGACAAAACGGCGCTATACAAAACCGGTGCCGAGGCAACAGTAGTGCACCACGGGCCGTGACAGGGCTGAACGACGGCTGCGCAGATGTGTACGGGCGAGCAGACGGTCAGCAGCTGACCGCCCAGATAAACCAAGGGGCTACCAACAGTGTCTCCTCGATGACCGTTCAGCGAACGTCGCTACATGTGGGTCTCCGCAGCAGGCAGTGGTTCATGAATCCATGTTGACTGCTGTTTGTCGCCGACGAAGGCTGGAATTTGCACGCCACTATCGCTACTGGAGGTCCACTGACAGACGACAAGTGGCCCTTTCAGATTAATCACGATTTACGCTCCATCGGACAGATAGCCATTGACCTGTACTGTCTTGCAACAATCGTCGAAGGGTACATGCCGGAGGAGAGATTGTTATTGTCCGGCATGGATCCATCATTGGAGACCATGTCCGACCCTACATGTGGTTTGTTTTCCCTCGCCAAGATAGCATGCACCAGCAAGC
Source organism: Schistocerca americana (assembly GCF_021461395.2). NCBI lineage: Eukaryota > Metazoa > Arthropoda > Insecta > Orthoptera > Acrididae > Schistocerca > Schistocerca americana. Next base: position 1,037,697,521 of record NC_060120.1, on the reverse strand, counting down.
CAGTGCAACGTGTCACACAGCTAGCAGTGTACGTACGTGGTTAGGAGAGCCCGAAGATGGATTTACCGTACTCCCCTGGACACCAAACTCCGCGGATTTAAACCCGATCGGGATTATGTAGGAATACAACGATCAGGTTATTCGCGCCATGGAACAGCAACCGAGAAACCTAGCGCGCTTGGCCGAGGCACTGGAGTCATCATGGTTACACATCCCTTTCGGTACCTTCCAGAAACTCATCGACTCTCTTCGTGGACGTCTCGCAGCGGCCCACTCTGCAAAATGGGTTTTTCAGGCTTTTGACAGATCGTCACATTAACGTGACTGGACCGTTTATAATGTTCACTGCCTCATCTTGGAACACGGGCTTTAGGAAGAAGAGGTGAGGCGCTGTGCAGCGCGCCATTAGGAGACTAACTAGACACATCCGTCTCGTATGGCTGTGCTGTGAGTCTTCAATATCGCTTCACTTAATTCAGCTTTATAATAGGTCCATCAGTACTCAAGAACTTATCAGGTTATAGTTCGGGGAGATTTGATTACTTTACCTTTGATTATTTCTATGAAGCGCTTGTAGGACACTGGACTGGTGGTTGTAAGCACTACGGCTCGCATCCGCATCCAGCCTTCCTGCCTTGGATTATCCGTGATTTCCATAAATTGCTTAAGGCTAATGCCGGGATCAGTCCTCCACTAATTGGAGCTAAGAGTCTGTCGCTAATGACCTTGTAACCGATGCGACATAGAAGTCTAACCTTCCTTCTTCCTCCCGCTATTCAACACGGATTACATTACGTTTGACTGTGCTATGTGGCAGCTGCCATTCTTTGCAAAAAGCATTGGTAACCTACAGCTCTTCTGCATTCCACTACAATACAATTTTTAACCGTTTTTTTAACGTGAAGTAAGTCATACCTCATTTTATTGGCGCTCCTACTGCGAGTTATATTTGAATTTATTTCCTCAAAGTTTTCACTATGCTTCCAGAATGAGATTTTCACTCTGCAGCGGAGTGTGCGCTGATATGAAAGTTTGAAAAGTAGGAGACGAGATACTGGCAGAAGTAAAGCTGTGAGGACCGGGCGTGAGTCGTGCTGCGGTAGCTCAGGTGGTAGAGCACTTTCCCGCGAAAGACAAAGGTCCCGAGTTCGAGTCTCGGTCGGGCACACAGTTTTAATCTGCCAGGAAGATTCATATTCACTATGCTATTCATTCACTACGTTGGTTGTGTTTCATCCATCTAGCCAGAGAGGAAGGCACCAAGGTTGGTGTTTAATGATCCCGAAGTCACCAAGTGTTAGAGTTGGTGCAGTATCTCGTGTCTAAAATGGGAAAGCGAAGCTAACGTGATTTCGTATTATGTTAGATGCCCCTTTGGTTTGAAGTACAGAATGGTTATAATTAAACTTTCGCCGTTTGAGAGGGTCTCTATGAAATCGTAAGACAATGAAATGCTAATGCCACATTTGTAAGGACATGCAGCAGCAGAGAAATAATGAATAAACCGTTGAACCAAACATATTTTAACCTCCGCGTGATAAGACAACATTTCTTAATTGAGTGTCATGTTTATTTTCCATACAGATTTCGCTCAGTGTGACGACCACCTGCATCCACGACAGCCGGGAACCGCACTAGAGGTTGCTCTACTGCTGCCCAAAATATCTCCTTCGCTTTGCTCATCTACAACCACCACCGTGTGTTAGGATCCCGTTCATAAAGTCTGTCCTTCAGATAATCCCACAGTCAGAAATTACACGATTTCAGACCTTGTAATCTTGATGACCACGCATTTTCGAACGACCTTCCAATGACTCGATTTTCTGCAGGTGTATTGCGGAGTAACCAAGTGACATCACGAGCAATGCGTCGATATTGAAGAAGAGTAGCAGCACTATTGCTGTTTTTTCGACAAAACAGCTTTAGAGTAAAGATCTGTGCCCACCTTGTTCACAACCATGTTGACTGCCTGCAACCGTAATGCACATTGACAGTTATGTTTCAGCCCTTCGTCGCCGTACCAGTAACGCAGGCTAACAGCAAGTTATGGCAGTAACACTACTGTAGCGCATAGGTCTGAACACCATTCCTGTAAAGTTGGGTGCCCGTACCTTAAATAGTTTAGCATCTGCGCTGGCTCAAGTCGCGAAAGTTTAAATGTAACAGCCCTGTAAGTTAGGAGAACCGCAGAAAACTCATATCTACATGGCTGGACGTATTTCTCAATCCTGAAGCTGTTGAAGCATCATTTATTATTTGTGTACTTAGAAGAATAAAGTAAGAACCAATTACCGATCTCACAGTAAACTACAAAAATATTATTTTCACGACGGACATTCTCATTAAAATTGTGATAAATCCATGAGCTGAGTTAAGCGTATGCAATGACTGGAGGCAGGATAGTGCTCCTAATAGGTTGCCGACTTTCCCAGTCATACGCATCTGTAACAAGATAGTGGTAATAACGGGTTGTCGATAGTCACATTACTATGCATCTGTACGCGGCGTTCCTAGCTGGCTTGCAGCTGTAATCTTCTTCAAAATCTTAAACATGGCTGCGAAACAGCAACTGTATAAATCTTTTTCTTGTGATTTTGTCCCAAACTGGGGAAGACTCGGGGTGGTTGTTATCGGATTCGATATGGTTAATTTGGCTGGAAGCCCTTTCTGTCGCTGCCCTCTTACCCCTGGGACGGAATATGTGTACCCCAACTGTCTGTGTGCAACACCACTCATGTGAAAGTGAGTGAAAGTTTTCTAAATGTTTGCGAGTTGTGTAAGTGAGGCGGCACTTGGGTACCAGCCCGGTATTCACATAGTGGGATGTGGGAAAGCACCTAATAATCACATCCAGACTGACTGGTACACCGACCCTTGTCGTTATCCGTCTGGCGGATTCCATCCGGTTACGAGGTATCTCCAAAGCGCGCAAGCGGGAATTTAACACGCAAAGCTATCCGTGCGGGTCAAGATATGCAACTCTAATAATGCGAACATTTTCAGCACGTCGTGTACTAAGAAAAACCTAACCTCGTCCCTAACAGGTCATGAAGGCCCAAAGGGACCGACTAGCCGCCGTGTCATAGGCGTCACTGGATGCAGATATGGAGGAGCACGTCGTCAGCACACCGCTCTCCAGGCCGTATGTCAGTTTCCGAGACCGGAGCCGCTACTTCTCAGTCAAGTAGCTCCTCAGTTTGCCTCACAAGGGCTGAGTCCACCCCGCTTGCCAACAGCACTCGGCAAACCGGATGGTCACCCATCCTAATGCAAGCCCAGCCCGACAGAGCTTAACTTCGGTGGTCTGACGGGAACCGGTGTTACCACAACGGCAAGGCCGTTGGCACGTCGTGTACTGGAGCTGTCAAATATTGAAGAAGAGACATTTTAACACCAAAGCTGCTGTTTATTTACTGGCTGACTGGTTTCGGGCTTTGCCAATTTTCACAATCCACCTATTTCAGAGAACCTGTAAGCCGTGGGAGGGAAACAAGGGGGAAACAAATGGTAGCACCAAAATTTTTCTTTTAACAGGGCGGCTTTATTGGAGTGAACAGTTACACTAATTCTCAATCTTTCAAAATTAGCTTCAGTTCTTTAAGGCAAGCAGCTGCGACTAATCAAAACAACAAACACTTTTAATACATTAGCAAAGGGCAAGCTGGGAAGACAATGAAATTTAAATAACAACTCTCCACAAATATGGCTTCACAGATAAGATTAAATTTATGATTGTTAAAATTCTTTTTTTTTTAAAAAAACTTTCAACAAATATCCCTTAATGCCTTTAGTAAAACAATAAGTGATAGGCCTAACAAGAAGGTGCAGTCCACCCAAACATTTCCATAGATCAAAGACAGAAGTTGCACAATTTAACCCCAAGGATTTTCCAAGATAAAATTTCCGCAAAACGTAGAAGATAAATCACTACACTAAAATGCTGCATCAGTTATCAACATGAAAATTCACAAGGAGGCCAAGGTTAGATTTTAACATTTCTGACATCGCAGCAGCAGGCAAGATAAAATTACCTCAGTTAACAAAATACAATTACACCAAAACTCAAATACAAGTTAAAATTCAACACACACGGCGACAACCGCCAGCTTACAATAGTTCAAAACATTATTCAATCTCATAGGTGCGCAGATGTCATTACCAAGTGGAGTGTGCGAACCAACTTGAAGCAACTATAACATGGCATAGACCAAATTACAGATTCGGCAGTGTATACAGAGAAGTCGGCAAGGAACGGTAAACAAGTCAGGAAACGATCACCGTCGCCCACATACACACACTCGCGCACGGGCACAGAGGAGCCAACCTTAAGCCAGGGAGACAGGACAAGCAGGGTGAAAAAAAAAAAAAAAAAAAAAGGCAGTTCGTCATTCGTCACGAGGCCCACCGAACCACTGGAAGGGAACTACCAAAATTCACTCACCTTAAACTTTACGTATGACCACCGGGCGAGGAAATGGGAAATCGTACGGGCACAGGCCAGCAAAAATACCAGACAAACACACAGAATCTCATAAATTCCAAAACATAATTTAATCAGTTATCCCTGAAAACCGTGGAACTTGGAACAAGCGAAATTACAGGCCACAGGATCCAAAGGCACTCTGCAGGAGAGTAAGGAGGGAAAAGGTTAAACGAAGTTCTGCAACGGCACAATAGAACGCCAAGAAAAACACACTAAGTAAGGTACATCACCCCACAGTAGGCCGAGAAACACGAACACTGGGGTTTGCCCACGTTTCCGACATAACAACGAAGATAATCTTCTTAGCCGTAGCACCCTGAAACACACGAACAGCACCAAACATCCGAGGACGGAAAAGTACTCCCTGTAAACTATATCCAGGAGCAGCACAGCCACAAGCTCTTGCCAAGGCACGGTCCAGGGAAATCGCCGCGAGAAAGATGATCCAGCACGAGTATCGTCACCCAGACCTCAGCGAGGCGCAGTCAGACAGGGCAGGAAAGCTGGTAACCAGGCGACGACTCCAACCACGGACCCGGGGAGCAGCGAGTAACACCAGCCCCGGCCAGCGACAGCGCGGAGGGACCCACCGTCCGACGCAAAAAGCAATCCTCGCGCCGCTCGCGCCCAAACTTGACAGCCCGCGCACACAACACGCCACCGGGCAGAGACGGCGCCACCCGCCGCCAGGTGGCGCCCCGCAGCGGAGAAACAAACACCACTCGGAGGCCCAACGATCGAGAATGGATCGGGAATACCGCCACCACGGCACAACTTGCAGTTGCTATGATTGGATCTGTAAATGTGCATAATAAGTCAGTGATGTTAATACAGTAGCTAAGTATTGACTGTATTAGAAATTACATAAGACCTTATAATAAAATTCTTTGCATCACCGTCTATTAAAATTTCCACAACAGCTACGATAAATAAGTCTGCGTGGTACACAGTGTAATCCAGTAAGAACAAATTCTCCATTGCGTACACAATACTGTTGTCACGTGAGCCGGCCGAAGTGGTTGTGCGGTTCTAGGCGCTACAGTCTGGAGCCGAGCGACCGCTACGGTTGCAGGTTCGAATCCTGCCTCGGTCATGGATGTGTGTGATGTCCTTAGGTTAGTTAGGTTTAATTAGTTCTCAGTTCTAGGCGACTGATGACCTCAGAAGTTAAGTCGCATACTGCTCAGAGCCATTTTTTTGTTGTTGTCACGTGGGTCACTTCATGCTGGATAACAAAGGTACCACAATTATACGGGGTGATTTTTTCCGCTGTGTACAAAGGACTGATCGATGAGAGGCTATGGAACAAAAAAGGTATAATGAACTTATGTCCGGAAATGCATGGTTCACATGTTAGGGACCATTTATTCAGTCACACATTGTTACAGAGACAGCGGGTTAATACGCGCTGTACCATGCAGCCACAATTAAAGTATGCGTTCAAAATGATTTCCATGTGCCTCAACGCAAGAATGTATGCTCACGTTCACATAGGCCAGGCGCAGTCCGAACAGTGTCAAAGGCAGCACGTATTTTTCTCTGCCTCGTGATGACTGGGTGTTGTGTGATGTCCTTAGGTTAGTTAGGTTTAAGTAGTTCTAAGTTCTGGGGACTGATGACCATAGCTCTTAAGTCCCATAGTGCTCAGAGCCATTTGAACCATTTGAGCAGCACGAATACGCTGCTCCAGTGTTTCCACATCTGGAATGCCTCGCATACACGATATTTTTGAGATGGCCTCATAAGCAGAAATTGCAGGGGTTGAGATCCGGTGAACGAGCAGCCCTTGCAGCTGGACTCCTCATCTGATCTATCGACCAGGGAAGACACGACTGAGATGCGTCCGAACGTTAACAGCGAAGTGGGCTGGAGCACCATCATGGAGCAGCAACATAGCCCTTCGAAACATCAGTGGCACTCCTTCCAGCAGGGGAGGCAAAGTCACCCACAACAAACGCCGATATTTCCGGCCTGTTAGGCGACGTGTAAGGAAGACTGGTCCCTAAATACGGTCACCAGTTACCCCGACCCACAAATTCCCGCTGCACCGATGTTGATGATTCGCTGTCTCCATACCATGGGGGGTTCTGCATACTATCCCACAGATGACTGTTATAAAATTTGAAGATACCACTCCACGTAAAGGTGGCCTCATCTGTGAATGGGATGGATGACACAAATCCCGGAATTATGGTTGCTTGGTGAAGAAACCAGTGACAAAACTGCTCCTGATGTGGAAAGTCTGTCGCTAGTAAGCCCTGTACAAGCTGTAAGTGATAAGGGTAGTAACAGTTGTCGTGGAGAATGTCCCACACGGTCGTCTGGCTTACCCTGTACTGTACAGTCTGGTACTGTCAAGGCGGTCGCCTTCCACAGGGTTAATCACACTTCCCTCCAAGTTTGTCGTCCATACATTTCGGGTACATCCTTCATGATTTCCTGATTACTGAAACCACCATGTCTCAGACAAACGGCGAAACACTGTTTCAAATGTTCGATTCTGTGATTGTTGTCGATAGGGACAGGTCTCCAGATACAACCTTGCTGCCCGCCGCCGGCCGCCCGTTGTCGTTTGCTTTTCCGTAAGTAAACACCATGTCGGCAAGTTTTCGATTCGAACGCGGAACCATTGTGTACAAAGCCGTATCACATCCACTACACGGTGAGTCAGCAAGAAAAGTCAATCGGACACGACCTTACAAATTACTAAGGCAGAAGAGGGTGCTAGGTCATGACGTACCAGGGTAGTGTTGAACGAACTGTGACAGAAGCCCGAACAACAGCGGACTGACGTACTACAACATGCATTGATAATGGCTAGGCACGAGGCGAAATCTGGGAAAAAAAGGTTCAAATGGCTCTGAGCAAAAAAAAAAAAAAAAAAGAAAATGGCTCTGAGCACTATTGGACTTAACATCTGTGGTCATCAGTCCCCTAGAACTTAGAACTACTTAAACCTAACTAACCTAGGGACATTACACACGTCAATGCCCGAGGCAGGATTCGAACCTGCGACCGTAGCAGTCGCGCGGTTCCGGACTGCGCGCATAGAACCGCTAGATCACCGCGGCCGGCGGCTCTGAGCACTATGCGACTTAACTTCTGAGGTCATCAGTCGCCTAGAACTTAGAACTTATTAAACCTAACTAACCTAAGGACATCACACACATCCATGCGCGAAGCAGGATTCGAACCTGTGACCGTAGCGGTCGCTCGGTTCCAGACTGTAGCGGCTAGAACCGCACGGCTACTCCGGCCGGCCGCGAAATCTAGATTTGCCTAATAAAACATGAAAGAAAAGAACGACTGATTGCTAAGCTCTATCATTTGAAAGTCATATCACAGTCGTTGAGTGCACACACATTCCTAATGGAAGGTAACTTGATGGTTGAATAAATGGTCTCTAGCATGGAAACCATGAATTTCCGGATAAAAGTTTATTAGACCTTTTTTTGTTCCGTATCCTCTCATCGATCAGTCCCTAGAGTCTGTACACGGTGGAAGAAAATTATCTTGTATACTATGCACTTTAAATAGAGATGGGGCTCCTCCACGCACGCACCAACGTGGTGACCAAACCAAAAGTTCTGTCACCTCCGTCAACATGTTAGTTATATAACAGGTGGATCATAGGATGCTGGGGCCGGCCGAAGTGGCCGAGCGTTTCTAGGTGCTACAGTCTGGAACCGCGCGGCCGCTACCGTCGCAGGTTCGAATCCTGCCTCGGGCATGGATGTGTGTGATGTCCTTAGGTTAGTTAGGTTTAAGTAGTTCTAAGTTCTAGAGGACTGATGACCTCAGTAGTTAAGTCCCATAGTGCTCAGAGCCATTTGAACCATTTTGAACAGGATGCTGGTCTGTGATGTTATCCGTGCGTCTGGGTAAGACTACGCATTAACACGGTCCATCAGGTGACAGATAGTGGACGAAACGCGAGTGAGAGTAGCGATTTGAAGAGCAGAGGGAAAAAAGTGCCAAGGCTCGTGCCGTGGCAAAAAACCTCTGCGACAGTGGGATGGGTAGTAAGAGCAGTAGTGGCTTACTAGCTGCGATAGTTCATGCAAGGTTGGGTTTGTTAGTATGGGTATCATGCATCATTACCGTGGCAAGCGATGCCGATGTATCCGAGTTTGCTGCAGCCGTTGCATTCCTGGAACAATCAAGATCGTTATATATTAGTGGGAGATCGGCCATAGATCATCTCACTGTGTGGGGTGTGTGTGGAGCTTGTCTGCATGTAGTGTACGGTACGGCTTCCCTGTGTGGTGCCAGTTATCCGGCAAGTGTGTTCCAATTGGATATCCAGTAATGACGGCTGATTAACAGGGGCTCACCTGTACCGTTGTGTTTGCCTGTACTTGGCCATAGATGTTAGGTCCTTACAAGTATGTCTTTTGGTCTTTTATGTTTCCATCTATGGTTGTGGTCGTAGTTCCCCAGATTCAGAATAAACAGGTTCTGCGAATGTCTGGAGTTTCTGTATAGTCTTGTGATGAGTTTGTGGATTACCTCCGTGAGAGTCTCAAATCGGTATTCCCGGTGAAGGTCCGCGATGCGTGTGTATCGTGGAGCATTGCTTATGATTTTGAGTACTTTGTTTTGTATGAGCTGCAGACGGCGCAGGCGTGTGGGCGCAGGGTATCCCCAGACAGGAGCTGCGTACGTCATCAGGGGTCGAATAAGTGTCATGTACATGGATCTCGACACCCCTCTGTTCAGTGTGCTATGCCTGTTGAGCATAGGGTAGGGCTGTTTGAGTCTCGCGCTTGCTCGGTTGGTCATGTGTTGTATGTGGTCCCCCCAGAGTAATTTGCGGCCCAGCCAGACACCGAGGTATTTGACTTTCTCGCGGAAACGTATAAGGCGTGCATGTAGAGTTATTGGTCTGCAGTAGCGGTGTTTGCGCAGTTGCTTCCGTCTTCTAGTGAACAGAACGGCTTCGCCCATGTCGACGTTTACTCTAACACGACATTTCTCTAACCAAGGCTCAGCCACTGTGAGTGCGGTCTGTAAGCGTGGCGTAATGTTTGATGGTTTCCAATCTTGCGCGAGGATGGCGGTGTCATCCGCGTAGATTGCCATCGTTGTGTGTGGGTGGGAAATCGTTTATGTAGAGGTTAAACAGTAAGGACCCTAGAATGCTTCCCTGGGGTACTCCCACGTATATACCGTGTCGTTTTGATTGCTTTCCCTGCACGTCGGTGTTGAAACTCCTGTCTGTGAGGTATGAGTGTATTAGACGCACCAGTCCGTCGGGGAATCCCGCGTCGCTGAGTTTGCGAATGAGGCCGTTGTGCCATAGACGGTCGAAAACCTTTTCGATGTGCAGGAACACCGCCCCTGTTGCTTTGTTTGTGTTGAAGCCATGTGTTATATGTTCAACGACCCGTAGGAGTTGTTGTGTTGGGGAGTGATGATTCCTGAAGCCGAATTGCCCCGGTCTCAGGATGTCATTTGTTATGCAGTGCCTAGTGATACGTTTGATAATCACCTTCTCAACAATCTTACTGAGCGAGCTCAGGAGACTGATGGGTCGGTAATTTTGTGGTTCATTAATATAATACTGTAAGGTGTAACTACATGTGTGATATCTTCTAACGTACATATTTACGTGTGATAACGTAAACAGAAATGTCCACACCCACCATATCTTAAATACTAATATACAAGTTGTTACCACGTGAATCAGCCTACCACTGATGTATTTATTATCCTCGTTCTGTACGTCTAATCCTAAAAAAAGTTGTTTTCTGTAACAGGTGGTTTCTGAAAATGGGCAAAGCCCATAATTAGTTAGCCAGTAAATCAATGGCAGGTTTCGTATTAAAATGTCTCTTCTTTCGTAATGATACGATTATGGCACCAGTGTTCATGATAATGTAAAACAATGGAGACTAATTCAGTCACGTATAAAAGTCCGAGCACTGACCTCATGAGTGTACATAGGATTACTTAGGTAATGTGAACGCTACTGCTATCGAAAGAAGGTTTTTATTAGTGAGGCGAGTATTGTACTGTATTTTTAATATCTGCAACTTGTTGAGATGCAGAGATATTGGAGTGATGACGATTTTTTTTTTTCGGAATAAAAGATGTTAGTTTCTAACGGCACCTACAGGTCGCGGAAATAGCACAGCAATGTTTCACGCATCAACATCAGAAGTGAGACTTTCGGAAAAATGTCCTTGTCATTTGCTCTGTGTATGAGACTGAGATCCGGTAGAGTTTCGTTTTCTTGTAAACGCAGCTTAAAAGACTTGTAACTTCCTTCAGTTACAGCAACATTAAAGATAACTTTGGGAAATGTATCACTGAACTACTCTATTCAGGAAGTAAGGAAAACAATTACGGAAGTACAGGGTGTACATAAAGCCCTGGAACATGTTCAATTACTTATTGCACAAGAACCAAATATTGTACAGATATCATACATACATCATTTTGAAGAGAAACCCTGAAATTTTTTTTCATGTATACTGAAACAGCATAGTTTGGCAATTTGCCGATAGTCGGCGCTAGTCGCAAACATGGCGAGTTCAGGTGCGGAGCGAGCTTTCTGTGTGTTGTAGTTCGACATAAACATGTGTGCTACAGCTGCTCAACGTGTGTTTAGAACCAAGTACGGTAAGAAGCCACCAACAAGGAGGGCCATTTACCACTGTCACAACAAATTCGATATGACGAGTTGCTTGTGCCCGGCAAAGAGAAGCGGACGTCCCAGTGTGAGTGAAGGGAATGTGGAGCGCGTACGAGAGACATTCATAAGGAGTCCAAAGAAATCGGTGTGTCGTGCATCCCGTGAACTCTAAATGGCTCCAATGAGAGTGTGGAAAGTCCTGCGACAGAAGCTGTCTATGAAACCATTCAAATTGGAGCTAGTGCAGAAGCTCAATGACGGCGAAAAAGACAAGCGTTTTGAGTTTTGTTCGCAGTTGCAACAATTGAATGACGACGGGGATGATATTGTTGAACGCTTAATTTTTAGCGACGGAGCCACTTTTCACACTAATGGGAAACTGAACAGACATAATTGTCGAATCTGGGGTAGAAAGCATCGAAACGAATGCATTGAATTTGAGCGTGATTCCGCAAAGATAAATGTTTTTTGTGCCTTGTCACACTGAAAACGGTACGGGCCATTCTTCTTCGCCGAGAGCACTGTCACTGGATATTTCTACTTGGACATGTTGCAGCAATGGCTGATGCCTTAAATGCAATCGGACTCTCCGTTCATCTTTCAGCAGGATGGGCTTCCACCCCATTTTCATCGTGAAGTTCGTGGGCAACTGAACACGGAGCTGCCGCATTGATGTATTGGATATGCTACGGAAGGGGACAGCTGTTTCAAGAAATGGCCTCCCCGATCACCAGATCTCATTCTGTGTGACTTTTTCCTCTGGGGACACATTAAAGGTCTGCTGTATGAACCGCCTCTACCACGTGATGTAGCAGAGCTCCAGGAGAGAATACGGGAAGCGACTGCCGGGTCTGTGGGATCACTCATGGTTCGCATATTGAATGTTCCTATAAAAAAATAAAAAAAAGACCTTTCAGAGTTTCTCTTCAAAATGCAATATGTATGACATCTGTACAATGTTTAGTTCTTGTGCAATAAATAATTGAAAGTGTTCCCAGACTTTATGTGCACCCTGTATATCGTTTCTTTTAATGCGAGATCATAAATACCCCAGCATATCTCCAAATAAATAAAAACATTCCTAGTATTAACCATGCATTAAACGGTATATTGATAATTTTTACTGTATGGACCGTCAGACAGCAACTGAATGAAACACACACACAAACATACACTCCCCCCTCCCCCCACCACACACACGCTTCCGGAAGGCGTTCGATACAGTTCCGCACTGTCGCCTGATAAACAAAGTAAGAGCCTACGGAATATCAGACCAGCTGTATGGCTGGATAGAAGATTTTTAGCAAACAGAATACAGCATGTTGTTCTCAATGGAGAGACGTCTACAGACGTTAAAGTAACCTCTGGCGTGCCACAGGGGACTGTTATTGGACTATTACTTTTCACAAAATATATATATGACCTAGTAGATGGTGTCGGAAGTTCCATGCGGCTTTTCGCGGATGATGCTGTAGTATACTGCAGCATTACAATATTGCAGCGAAATGCAGGAAGATCTGCAGCGGATAGGCACTTGGTACAGGGAGTGGCAACTGACCCTTAACATAGACAAATGTAATGTATTGCGAATACATAGAAAGAAGGATCCTTTATTGTATGATTATATGATAGCGGAACAAACGCTGGTAGCAGCTACTTCTGTAAAATATCTGGGAGTATGCGTACGGAACGATTTGAATTGGAATGATCATATAAAATTAATTTCCGGTAAGGCGGGTGCCAGGTTGTGATTCATTGGGGGAGTCCTGAGAAAATGTAGTCCATCAACAAAGGAGGTGGCTTACAAAACACTCGTTCGACTTATACTTGAGTATTGCTCATCAGTGTGGGATCCATACCAGGTCGGGTTGACAGAGGAGATAGAGAAGATCCAAAGAAGAGCGGCGCGTTTCGTCATAGGGTTATTTGGTAAGCGTGATAGCGTTACGGAGATGTTTAGCAAACTCAAGTAGCAGACTCTGCAAGAGAGGCGCTCTGCATCGAGGTGTAGCTTGCTGTCCAGGTTTCGAGAGGGTGCCTTTCTGGATGCGGTATCGAATATATTGCTTCCCCCTACTCATACCTCCCGAGGAGATCACGAATGTAAAATCAGGGAGATTCGAGCGCGCACGGAGGCTTTCCGGCAGTCGTTCTTCCCGCGAACCATACGCGACTGGAACAGGAAAGGGAAGTAATGACAGTGGCACGTAAAGTGCCCTCCGCCACACACCGTTGGGCGGCTTGCGGAGTATAAATGTATATGTAGATGAACTGAGGAAGACAGGACTACGAAAGTTGAACATACATTAAACACTTGTCATTTCGAAATTTGGTTGACGCCTAGTTCATATACATGCGCTAAGTACTTCTGCAACACAAAGGCCATTATAGTGATTTAGTCAGTGTTTTGAGGCGAATAATTTGTTGCCGCCGTCGGTTAACTGCAGGAGACAAGTAATGGCGCACGTATCGACCCTTGAGGAACGCGGCTGCCAGATATATAGTCGGTCCTGAAGCATGTGGCCGTTGGTGCGTGACGGCGGCGAAATTCCACAGCGCGCGCGCCCTGTTCATTGTTTACTCTGCCTCCCACTGTTTATTGGCTCTGTCCCTCCCCGCCTCCGTTGCATCGCTTTTGGGCCCGCATGACACTTTGCTCTTTCGCCTCACAATGGGGAAGGAACCCCGCTGCTCCTTGCACTGGGCAGTAAAAATATCAAAACATTTGCATCGCCAACGCGGTATCGGTCCATCGCTTTATTTTTCTTTGTACCTTTTTCCTGTCTGCGTCCCCCTTCCTCCTCTTACTTAGTCCGGATGCTGCGCTTTGCCTTCTTCGTGACCCGGCTGTTCGGTATTTTGGGACTGGACAGGCCACCGTTGTCGGCGAGCGACGTCGATGCAGTACGAAGGCAGGCAGGACCGCCCATGTCACGTTCCTCGGATCTTCGCCCACGTAGCAGCCTCCACAACGTCGCCAGTGAAAATACCTTTCAGCGTTGAATACGCCCCCCAGCTGAATAGCCCACATTCTTAACATCGCACGGGCAATACAATGAACGACAATGACGCTTAATTTTTCACAGTTTTTATTTTATTCTGCGTGACCAAACCTGCTTTAATTTTAGAGAGAATTGGCCATTCATTGTGACGACAGATATTTATGATGTAATACTGTGTATTCCGATCTTTTTGCGACGTTAGCAATAGGTAAATGGAAAAATGAAGACTTTTTTCTTTAGCACATGGTGTACTTATCATGCAGGCATCACTTTACTTCGTAGGTGGCACAATGATTACTCAAAAATGTTAAGGGCGTAAGTAGCCTACAATGGTAAGTAACAGATCGTTAATACCACGTCATGGTAAGTAGCAACAAAAATTACTCAGAATATTGCGATGGGGGGATAAAAGGTAAGAGGGACGTTCAATAAGTCCTGCAATACTTTCTTTTTCCGAATACAGGTTGGTTTTATTCACGATATCATTTCTCACTCTTTTGGCTGCAAAACACTATTTTTCAACATAATCTCCGTTCAGTGCGGCGGCCTTACGCCACCTCACTGGGAGGACCTTGCGGCGCCGCGGTTCCTTTCGTCCATTACCTGCACCTACCTGTGAGCTCGCTGCAGCAGATCGCCTTTAGTAAAGCCGAGCAGCTGCAACTTCCACCAGGCTGCATACCACGTAACTACTCTAAGAATCGGGAAAGTTCTTAATTCTGAATGGAAGGTGAAAATGCTGGCAAAACTTCGGTATATTCTGAATCTTGACAATGTACACGTTCATTGCCAAACCCGTGCTACTCTTAACAGAGTCATGCACAAACCATTTCATTCACGTTAGCGTTCGCCCCGATAGCTGAGTGGTAGCCGGTGCGGTAGATCAGCGTGTTCGGTCAGAGGGTTAGCTCCCCTCTGTAATAAAAGAAACTGAGTTAATCGATCAACAACGGACTTAAACGGGTGTCTTACGACGCCCGCCCCGAGCAGAAGCAACGAACGAAAGCGAAAAAAATGAGTTTCTATGCTCAGGGACTGGGCGCTGTGTTGTCCTCATTATCATTTCATCACCATCATCAGTGGAAGGCAACGGGAAACCACCACTGGAATCACTTCCCTAGACGCTCATCCGGTGGACCTCTCTGACGAGGTGTCCCCCTGCCGTAAGACAGAACACAAAGTTAAAGTTTCACGTTAGCATGTTTATGGTAACGTATTTCCCGAAATCTGAGCAGCTACTAAGAACGGATTGTTCTTAAATGAAAATGCTCGCCATACTGTTAAGTTTATCGGTGTCTAATGCACTCAAGTTTCTGGTCGCCAATCTGCTCAATATGCCACTAGGAATTACTGTCGCTTCTCATACACCAAATTACTTAAAAAAATCCGTACTTTCTAAAACACGCTCAGGAATAAATACTTCTTCACTTTACAACACTTTAGAAACATATAGCACAACTAAAACCGGCAAATTGTAACTTCCTTTGGAGATCATACTACGCACGACGGTACCATTGAGAGGCTGGGCTCCGATTCCCTAGACTGCTCTAAGCATTCTGTCTCCAAGAGGAAAGAAGCGAGAAGTATACTACGCAATGATTGGTCAGTTTTATTTAAGGCCAATAGAGAAACATTATTCTCCTGCGTTAGTCCGTCTTTTCATCACTAACCATTCAACAAACAACACACTTCCGAACTGTACTTTTTCCCGAAATAAATATTTAACATTCTGGTATTTTGTTTATACTTTACATTATTAACTATTTTCATTTGCACTCGAATTAACTTTCCTTTTACCACAAACTTACTTAACGTATTGTTGTTGTTGTGGTCTTCGCTCCAGAGACTGGTTTGATGCAGCTCTCCATTCTACTCTATCCTGCAAGCTTCTTCATCTCCCAGCACCTACTGCAACCTACATGCTTCTGAATCCGCTTAGTGTATTGATCTCTTGGTCTCCCTCTACGATTTTTACCCTCCACGCTGCCCTCCAATGCTAAATTTGTGATCCCTTGATGCCTCAAAACATGTCCTACCAACCGATCCCTTCTTCTAGTCAAGTTGTGCCACAAACTTCTCTTCTCCCCAATCCTATTCAATACCTCCTCATTAGTTACGTGATGTACCCACCTTATCTTCAGCATTCTTCTGTAGCACCACATTTCGAAAGCTTCTATTCTCTTCTTGTCCAAACTGGTTATCGTCCATGTTTCACTTCCACACATGGCTACACTCCATGCAAATACTTTCAGAAACGGCTTCCTGACACTTAAATCTAAACTCCATTTTAACAAATTTTTCTTCTTCAGAGACGCTTTCCTTGCCATCGCCAGTCTACATTTTATATCCTCTCTACTTCTACCATCAGTTATTTTGGCCCCCAAATAGCGAAACTCATCTACTACTCTGTCTCATTTCCTAATCTAATTTCCTCAGCATCGCCCAATTTAATTCGACTGCATTCAATTATCCTCGTTTTACTTTTGTTGATGTTCATCTTATATCCTCCTTTCAAGACACTGTCCATTCCGTACAACTGCTCTTCCAGGTCCTTTTCTGTCTGTGACAGAATTACAATGTGATCGGCAAACCTCAAAGTTTTCATTTCCTTTCCATGGATTTATATTCCTACTCCGGATTTTCTCTTTTGTTTCCTTTACCGCTTGTTCAATGTACAGATTGAATGACATCGGGGATAGGCTACAACCATGTCTCACTCCATTCCCAATCACTGCTTCCCTTTCATACCCCTCGTCTCCTATAACTGCCACCTGGTTTCTGTACAAATTGTAAATAGCCTTTCGCTCCCATTATTTGACTCCTGCCACCTTCAGAATTTGAAAGAGAGTATTGCAGTAACATATTATGACACAAAATTCCCCGTCGTCTGCATTGACACTGTCTTAAAACTTTCTCACACTAGTTCGTACAGCGTTCATCAGTAGAACCATGATCTACAAATTTATTTTAGACGACATTTACGCATCATTCACATTACTAAAAGCATATACAAAATTGTACAAACATAAATGAACAAAAGAGCCTTCAAGAAATAAACAGAACAATTCCCAAAACCATTCTCTTGGTCTGTTTCTTGAATAGATCTGTTCGCTACTGTCCTCTAGCAGATGAAAATTAGAACTACGCACTCGACTGAGCCCGCTTCAGACCACCTGTAACTGTGCACGCATGAGTCCTTCTCCCGATACACAGGCTGAAGGCTAGACAAAAGGGATATAAGGTGCCACGCCTCAACCTGTGTGCCTCCGTGGACTGCTCGACTGGTCGAAGTCGGAGTCAACGCCTTGCCACATCAATAAGCTCCCTATCATCCACGTACTTCTTCCTGCGGAGTGCATCCCTCTTTACGTCAGACAGATGAAAGTCAGAAGCTGCGAAATACTGGTGGTGGGGTCAATGAGGAAGAACGATCCAGTAAAGCACGAACGAGTGATTTGTAAGTCTCCTCCTTTGTTGATGGACTACATTTCCTAAGGACTCTCCCAATGAATCTCAACCTGGCACCCGCCCTACCAACAAGAAATATTTATTTCTGGAAGACGTACAGTTCGAAAGCGTATTATTTGTTGATTTTTAAGTCATAAAAGCGCTGACTAACGCGGGAGAATAATGTTTTTCTATTGGCCTTAGAGAAAACTGACCAAACAGAACACAGCATGTTGTTCTCATGGGAGAGAAGTCTGCAGATGTTAAAGTAACCCTGGCGTGCCACAGGGGAGTTTTATGGGACCACTGCTTTTCACAATATATGTAAATGACCTAGTAGATAGTGTCGGAAGTTCCATGCGGCTTTTCGCGGATGATGCTGTAGTATACAGAGAAGTTGCAGCATTAGAAAATTGCAGCGAAATGGAGGAAGATCTGCAGCGGATAGGCACTTGGTGCAGGGAGTGGCAACTGACCCTTAACACAGACAAATGTAGTATATTGCGAATACATAGAAAGAAGGATCCTTTATTGTATGATTATATGATAGCGGAACAAACACTGGTAGCAGTTACTTCTGTAAAATATCTGGGAGTATGTGTACGGAACGATTTGACGTGGAATGATGATATAAAATTAATTGTTGGTAAGGCGGGTGTCAGGTTGAGATTCATTGGGAGAGTCTTTAGAAAGTGTAGTCCATCGACAAAGGAGATGGCTTACAAAGCACTCTTTCGATTTATACTTGAGTATTGCTCGTCAGTGTGGGATCCGTACGAGGTCGGGTTGACAGAGGAGATAGAGAAGATCCAAAGAAGAGCGGCGCGTTTCGTTAATATTTGGTTAGCGTGATAGTCTACGGAGATGTTTAGTAAACTCAAGTGGCAGACTCTGCAAGAGAGGCGCTCTGCATCGCGGTGTAGCTTGCTGTTCAGGTTTCGAGAGGGTGCGTTTCTGGATGAAGTATCGAATATATTGCTTCCCCCTACTTATACCTCCCGAGGAGATCACGAATGTAAAATTAGACAGATTCAAGCGTGCACGGAGGCTTCCCGGCAGTCGTTCTTCCCGCGAACCATACGCGACTGGAACAGGAAAGGGAGGTAATGACAGTGGCACGTAAAGTGCCCTCCGCTACACGCCGTTGGGTGGCTTGCGGAGTATAAATGTAGATGTAGATGTAAGGTTTTGTGAACTCCTCTCGGGTGCACGGCCTTGTGTGAGGCCTTGCTTTGCCATGGAGAAGAAGTTCGATTGCATTTTCATGAGCGTAGCGCAGCACACTTCAGAGTTGACCATTGAGCCACGAGGGAAGACATCAAGCAGAATAACCCCCCCCAGAAGACCGTCGTCATGATTTTACCGGTTGAGAGAGCGACTTTAAAGTTTCTCATCGGAGGAGAGGTGGTGTGACGCCACTCTATGGATTGCCGTTTTGTTTCGGTTCGAAGAGATGAACCCATGTTTCAGCGCCTGTGGCAATGTTCGACAAAAAGTTGCCGCGATTAGCCTCTTAACGCGCAAGCAACTCCGCGCAGCTGATACTCCGTTGCTCCTTGCGCTCTCCTGTTAGGCGGCGAGGAAGCCAGGGGCCACACACCTTTGAGTACCCAAACTGCTGGACGAATGTGTCTGCACTACTAACAGAGACGTTCAGTAGAGCAGCGAGGTGTTTGATTGAGATCCGTCGCTCACCTCGAATGGTAGTGTCCGCACGTTTTAACACTGCAGGAGTCACATGATACGGTACTGCAGTGGACACTGCGGAAGGTTCAAATGGCTCTAGCACTATGGGAATGTGTGTGAATTTCTAAGGGACCAAACTGCTGAGGTCGTCGGTCTCTAGACTAACACACTACTTAAACTAACTTACGCTAAGAACACCACAAACACCCATGCCCAAGGCAGGACTCGAACTTCTGGCGGGAAGAGCCGCGCAATCCGTGACATGGCGCCTCTAACCGCACAGCCACTCCGCGCGGCATAACGGAAGGACAGATCCAGCCAACACCAGTCCTTTAGATGCATTTCAACTCGACAGTCCAGAAACATATCATAACTAGAATTGTGAATGGTGCGTATCCCAGCACTATAAAGGTGACCACCTAGCGGCCAAACAACCGAACGTCTCTTCGCGGCCATGGTTTACCTCGAAGACGTCATCAGTCCCCTAGAATTTAGAACTACTTAAACCTACCCAACCTAAGAACATCACACACAGCCATGCCCGAGGCAGGATTCGAACCTGCGACCGTAGCAGGGGCGCGGTTTCGGACTGAAGCGCCTAGAACCGCTCGGTCAGAGGGGCCGGCACTACGAAAGGTCTCTGTTGGAACAGATGCTCAGTTATAAGTGTACCTGACAAAAAATCGGTTACCTTCGGGAGACATTACGGTAATATCGGGGCGCCTAGCCTTGATAGTGGCGATAAGAGAGTTCACAAGTTCCTACATGTATGTCTCATCCATCCGAAGCCACCGATTGATGATTAGATCTCATAGAGTTATCAAACTGCAGGAAGTAGATTCTACGTTTTACCCACTATGCCAAATAATCCCAGATTTTTCTTTGGAATTAACGTTGGACGATTCAGCGGGCCAATAGAGATGCGATAGGGTCTGAGTGTTCGTCAAATAGAAACGTGTGCGTGGAGTCTTGTGAACGCGGCTGTTTTGAAAGACGCGAGTGTACGGGTCATACACATAATGGATATAATGTTGAAATAAAGACCGTTGTTTATTTTCACGGTAACCTGAACGAGTGGCCCCAAGTCATACTACGAGAAACACGCTTAAAATATCACAGAACAACCACCGGCCCAAATTACACTCTGTGCACACCGTGGTTTAAAGGAGCGTCGTCTGTCCGTCTGGCACCCGAGACGTTGCATCATTTGGAAAGAGGCATCAGCTCGGCTGCAATACACGCCCCCAGTCAGCTACAGCTCCGTTTCTGTGTCGTTTGGTCCATTGAAGACGTGTAGATTTACGGGCGGCTGGGAGCACTAGCTTTCCGAGGTGCCCGACTAAACGTCTATTGCATGAAGTTCCCTACGTGTTGTTCGCTCAGAAAGTGGTCGAGATTGGCCAGCATTTACTGGCGACGTCATTTGCTGCCTGATTTGAAATCGACTGACATTGATAAGGCGTAACACTCGTGCTTGGTCCCTGGCGGCACGAATCTGTTTTAAGCGATTTTACTCCGCTGCAAGTTGTGCACCATTCCTACACACATCGGACATTATGCGTTTATATGCCAGCAAATTGGGCAACTCCATTCACGGTGTGGTCGTGGCCACGTCTGAACACGGTGCTCCTTTATGCCATTCTGTGACGACGCTACGTTGAGCCATCTTACTGGCGTGATACCATGCGACCGACTGGCACATACACACCCCTTTAGTGCCATGACATAAGTCAGCGTTGGAGGACTTTGGGCAGCAAAGATCGTACAGTCAACAGTAGTTCACTACAGGCACACAATTGCAATTTCCACAGAAAAAAATAAAAAGAATTCGATGTACAAATTTAAGTTGGTAACGTAAAATAAAAACACTAATAGACGAACATCAGACAGACAGTAGTAGTTCCATCAGTGACAAGTTAATATTAGTGCAATTTTCACAGTAGAACTATGGTAACATTTTGAAGTTCAAAGTTAGGTTCGTTATATGAATTACAAAAGAAAAAAAAGAAAAGAAAGTTACGACCCAGGGTTCGAACCGGACAGATTCCAGAGGAGAATGAGATTCATGGCTACTTACAACTGAAAGCTGGACAATGGCGTCGTTCACAAAGATAAGTTCCTAATGCGAAGTAAAAATACACACAGATGTACCAGTTTTCGAAACGGGCTGGTTCCATGGGAGCACGAAATCGGCACTGCTTGCAGGTCAGAACTGGATACCGGCGTATTTTAAGTAGTTTGCGAGCAAATACTACCTATCGCCATCACCGTTGTGTCCCGATCACATTATCCACAAGCGATGATTTTTAACCGGTATAGGTACGAGCATGTTCCATCCACATGCGAATGAGAGAGGTCGAGGCCCAAGACAAAGACAGACCGCAGCGCCTACGTCACAGCCCGTGATATTACAGATCTTCCGAGTGCCGCAATCGTTTCCGGCGGAGAGCGAGTAACTATTTCAGACGAGTTTAATAATTATAATTTTTGACTGCCTGTTTAAATGCTTGCAAGTTCTCAGTAGCACACAACAAAATTAAGGCTTTTAGAGGGCACCTTTCCGATTAAATATTGATTTCCCGTGGACCTTGCACGGGGCCGAGCGTTCGCTAAGTGTGGCGCACAAGGCGACTAGTGTGACGTCACAAGTTCGTTGTAGGGTCCGCATTTCTCGCTGACCCCGGAGAGAGGTCACATGACGTCTGTCTAACTTCACCGAGGTAAACAATTGCCGCGAAGAGACGTTCGGTTGTTTGGCCGCCAGGTGGTCACCCTTATAGTGCTGGGATACGCGCCATTCACAATTCTAGACATGTTTCTTGACCGTCGAGTTGAAATGCATCTAAAGGACTGCTGTTGGCTGGAACTGTCCTTCCGTAATGCCGTGCGGTTATAGGCGACATGTCACGGATTGCGCGGCCCTTCCCGCCGGAGGTTCGAGTCCTACCTCGGGCATGGGTGTGTGTGTTTGTACGTAGGATAATTTAGGTTAAGCAGTGTGTAAGCTTAGGGACTGATGACCTTAGCACTTAAGTCCCATAAGATTTGACACACGTTTGAACATTTGAACGGATCTCTGACTGGCAAGCTGTTTTATAGGTCTGATCGGACGACTGTTATCTAAGCTAACTCCTTCGTTGACGGAATGCATTTCCTGGGGATTCCTCCAAAGAATCTAATTCTGGCAACTGCCTTTCCTGCGACTACTTCTATGTGGTCGTTCAGCTCTATAGACGTAACTGTTTCCAGTGATCATTCTGCAATCTTGTAATCATACAATAACGGCTCATTCTGTCCATGTATTCGCAATACCTTACATTTGTTTACGTTAAGGGGCAATTGCTACTTCATGCACCAAATGAAGATCTTTTCCATGTCATTCTAGATTTTGCTATAATTTTCTAGCTTCGCGACTTCTCTATATACAGCAGTATCATCCGCGAAGAGCCTCATGGAACTTCTATGTCATTTATGTATATTTTGTGAAAAAAATATGAATGTATAACACTCCCTTGGCGTACACGTGAAGTCACTTTTTTGTATGAGGACTTCTCTCCATTCAGAATGTAATGCTATGTTGTGTTTACGAGAAACCATCCAGTTGACACACACAGTTAGTCTCATATTCCGTACGCTCGTATTTCGTTCACTAGGGGGCAGCACGGAACATATCGTACACTTTCTGGAAGTCAAGAAACACAGCATCAACCCGGGCGCGGAACTGCTTTCTGGGTCTCACGGACGGATAGGGCAAGCTCTGCCTTCATGTGTCTTAACCGTTTTCGCCTGTTACTGCAAGTAATGGCGTTGAGAGGAAGATTAACCTTCGGTAACTCACCCTTGATTAGACATTCTCTATTTCTGTTCTGTACAGAGGTAAGGTAACTTTGGAGTTGCGAAAAACAAATCACAACTGAATACCAGCAATTCTGTGGTATGCAGTCCCTGGACTGCAGCGATCACGAAAATCCGTACCTGTTACAATTTTCGATCTATGAAACAATGAACTTGACACTGAAGAAAAACCAGTTACGTCTTCAAATACGCACTGGATCAGATAATCTACTTTTGATTTGTTTCGTCCATAATGCAGGTTGCAGGTTCTTGGTCGTATGCTAGTGGCACCAGAAAAGAATTTTGAAAACTGAAGTGGATGTACTCTCAAGGCTAAAGCGAATGAGTCTTTAAATTCGTTAACCTGGACTTCGTCTTCACGCTTACCGAACAAAGAAAATTCAAATATCAGAACGCTTTCATGATATGCATGGGCCTACTATTAAAATCACGTTTACAGACTCTGAATAAAATTTGGGATGATAAGCGCCAGTGGAGTGGATAAATTATCCTGTCATGAACATAGCGGAGAAACTAGTGCTTGCCGTGGATAGAAATTAATCACTCTCGTTAATTAGAGGAAGTCTGTGTGGGACGCGCTAGATGTTCACTCTCACCCGGTAATGAATATTTAAATTGGCGCTCTAATTTCTCACCTCGTTGTCTCGCTACAAGGCGCAGCTACTGACGGGAACCTCGCCGCTGGAATCTTCGGTCTCTCTAAGTGGAGACGAGTGTTTTCCTCCTTAGCAAGTGTGCAGGAGCGAGACGTCAGCTCAGTAGTTCTGTGTAGAGAACTTACACCTCTTAGAAAGCTGTTTGGGACTAAAAGGACACATGATCGGAATATTTAACCATGCCTCACTATTTCCAGGTGCATCTAGGTGCAATATTTACAAACAATGAACAACCATTCTGTCAGTTTTCATTTTTCTTGAAGTGTAATTTGCTCTGTGACACATGACAGAACAGCATCTGGAGAACCCAATATTGCCTTTAACCATCTATGACTGACATTATTTGAAATGCTTGGAATCTTAACTTCCTCTCGTCTTTGAAAGCCGTTGGTTTTTGCGTTACAAGTATAGTGTAATTCAGCACGTCGTGCGACATAAACAGTTACAGAAGGACTATTGAAACATTACCATAAAGAAGGGCGAAGACTGACAGTTTTTACTAAACATGTTGAATAAAAGGCCTTCCGCTCAGGTCGTTAAAGTCCTTTATTGAAAAGACACGACCGGTTTCGCATTCTTATAATGCATCTTCAGATCATAGCATCCTTTAAATTATTGTAGCGCACAGGAGAAACAGTTATAGTCCCATCGCTCATCGTCAAAGCTATAAAAATAACTTATTGTAAAGCGGTAATCAAGATGTATTAGGTTAGTTAAAGAGAGTGCTTCGACGCTATCAGCGCTCCAAATTCTAGTATTGCACATATCTGTGGAAAACTGCTTCTATGGGAGCACAAAAAAATGGGACTATGTTCCTGTTTATTTAAAAGACTCTGACAAGTGGGCCGCGCGGGATAAGGCGAGCGGTCTAGGGCGCTGTAGTCATGGACTGTGTGGCTGGTCCCCGCGGAGTTTCGAGTCCTCCCTCGTGCATGGATGTATGTATGTTTGTCCTTAGGATAATTTAGGTTATAATATTACTTGAAAATACAGCTCTTCGGTTGCACAGGTAAAAAATTTTAAACTTTACCTAGGTTTCAACTGCTCAAAGGCAGCCTTCATCAGAAGTAAAAAAATTTTACATTACATAGAGTAAATAGTTATGAAATGGTTTTGAGCAACAGTGCTCACGTTGAAGATAAAAATATATTTGTACATTATAAAATTTTCCTAGGAATGCACAACTTGATTAAGACGCGCCGCTAAGGGTCGCGTGTGGGGCCGGCACTGTAAGCGGCATCAGACTGGAAGATAGCAATCAATGGTTGTGTTACAGATAGAGCGAAAGAGACAATGTGTGAGAGGGACACAGTGGCAGTGAAAAACAGTTGACAGTGACAAAACAATGCTAGGAAAAGAATGAAGGAGACAGTGCCATAGGGGGGGGGGGAGGTGGCGGGGGAGGGGAGGGGGTGGAGGAATAAAGAGAAAGGGAAAGTGGAATTGGATGAGAGACAGAGTATAAGACAATTACAATGAGGAAGAGAGGTAGTGACAATGAGAAGAGACAGCAGCAGCAGTAGGAAGGAAGGAATGAGATAGTAGCAGTGAAAGAAAGCAAGAGGGAGACAGTGACAGTGAGAGGAGCAGATAATGAGATTGAGTTGGGCTGAATGAGTGAGTGAGAAAGGGCAACTGGGAGTGGATGGGAATGGAGGAATTACAGCCATGGGCTAGCGGGTGTTTGTGAGTTACAGTCAGGGGATCTTGTGGGAGTCTGAGGTGAGTTGCATGTCAGAAAAAGCGCGAATATGTTCATACCCCAAAATTATTGGGAAAATTTGAATGGTGTTGAGCATGGTAAAATGAGGCAGCTGTCGCCTTACTTTTCAGAGTCTTTTGAGTAAACAAACATGTTTTCGCCCGCATCTCGTGCTCGTGCGGTAGCGTTCTCGCTTCCCACGCCCGGGTTCCCGGGTTCGATTCCCGGCGGGGTCAGGGATTTTCTCTGCCTCGTGATGGCTGGGTGTTGTGTGCTGTCCTTAGGTTAGTTAGGTTTAAGTAGTTCTAAGTTCTAGGGGACTGATGACCATAGATGTTAAGTCCCATAGTGCTCAGAGCCGCCACAAACATGTTTTCCATTTTGTGCTCGGATAGGAGCATTTTTCAACTGGTATGTACAGTACACGAACTTGGAATGTTGATAGGGACTTGGCGCCCGAGTTAAATTCCTCTCCTTTAACGACCCCAACACGACGAAAGTTAACTACCTACTCTACATAGTTCTGTTTGGACTGAAGTTATGATAGTTTATGTGCCTAGTGAATCTGAATTCACAAGACACATGACGTTTCACTGTCTGGCAATCATTGGTAAATAGCGTCTTGCCGTTATAGAGGCAACAGATGATCATTGCCGGCAGGAAGTATAGCTCGGAAGAACTGACAAACCACAAATGGATCCGCAACTGCGGAAATGCAGGAAATGGCTGAGTGTCGTTGTGTGCCGCCATTCATCCGCGGCCAGCGGAATAATCTAGCATTTGTGATCTCGTTGAGGAAAGCAGGAAGTAGTTGCTGATTTCGGCGCCCCCTGTGGCATCTGAATTCACTAAGACGGATCGATCCGTTGCTTTGGATGACCTTTAGAGGAGGCGTCCGTTATTTCAGTATGTGAGCGCCATCTATGTGACGATTCGCCGGGACTTCGAGATGCCCGGCGTGAACGGCGTGCGCTTGGCGGAGTCCTCTGGTGATGTCCCTGTGTAGCTATTGACTGCCTATACAAAAGCATGTAACATAGCTTAGGAGTGGTTGTAGTATACAAATCCTAATCGACGGGGACCAGAGGCTATACCCCGACAATGATAACCGGTTTCGAGCACGACATGAATTGCTGTTACGGTGGATGCAGGTCCGTGTTAACCATTTTCCGACCAAACATGGCAAAGGTTGATGATGTTGGGACAGCAACGAGTCACAAATTTACTTTCAGTTCCTTTATTTAAAGGGTGCCGTTACCGGTTTCGAATCGTTATGATTCATCTTCAGACGGTTTGCATGCCTTCCTTACAACATGTGGTGCGTTTTTTCCATATTAACTGTCGTGAAATGTCGGTTTGAAGTGTTTGTTTTCATAACATTCGTCCAACAGACTCCAAACCGACATTTCACGACAATTAATCTGTAAAAACGCACCACATGTTGTAAGGAAGGCATGTAAACCGTCTGAAGATGAATCATAACGATTCGAAACCTGTAACGGTACTCTTTAATAAAGGAACTGAAAGTAAATTTGTAGCTCGTTGCTGTCCCCACACCATCAACATTTGTCTTCAAATAACAGCCACGGTCTCCAACCATGTCATCATATGACAAAATTCCATGGCGAAGGTTTACTTATGGCCTACAGCACTGGAGCTCCGGAAAATATCATTGCTCACATCTGCACACTTACCTGTATGTCAACGGGCCAAACAACACAGGAACTAGACGTAACTGGCTAGAGACGACTTAGACCCTTTTAAAGTGATGCAGGGTCCTGTGAAGTGTTTAACCCGCAATGTGTGGAAGGTGTGGTTGAGAATGACGTTCGTTTCTTTGATGCTTTGGGGTGTTTTACGTACGGTGGCTGGAGCCTACTGATTTAGGTTAGGGTGGACATGAGCCAGGATGTTTATATCGACATTGTTTTCATGATGAGCTTGCTGTGGATACTCTCCTCATCCCAGATGACAAGAGCAGCGTTCACAGTGCTGCACACACTGGTTTGACGAACACTCTGGCACCGTAACGCACATCCCCGAGCTGTTAAACCACCTAAACTTAAACCTACAGAACATGTCTCTTATTATTTGCAAGGCGGCTGATGTGCATCTGCGTACATCCACGCACTTTCGTAGCTGCACGGGATCTAATTATCAACGAGTGGCTTCAGATGGATGTGGTGTATGTCAGTTATGAAAGCTGTGTTATACTGTACTAGCGTGACGCGGGTATTGCAGTGGCTGTGTTGTTAAGAAGAACTAAGTAATGATCCTACGGACATGCATGCATGCATGCTTCCCTTTACGGAAATAACATAATTGTATACAAGTACGGGTTGTGACCCAGGAACGTCGACATGGAAGTTTGGGTCTTGGTGTGGGTCGCGCACGGATAACGAATGCGGAGCATGAAAAATGCTTGATAAGATCTGGAAACTGTCGCCGTACAGGTGCCTACACCACGAACCCGTTACGTGCATTTACGTATCCGAGCCTCCGAGCCATGGGAAAATAAGTTGCGGAATAGGATAATTGTTCTCATAGTAGCACTTACTTGCTATTCGTCGTATGTTTATCTACCATATTACACATGCCACTGCTGTCACATTTCAGGACTTTTGACAGCAGTAGCTTGGGAGTTGACTATGACTACACAAATAGTAGGGACAGACAATTTGGATCATTTCTATTAACAGTACACCGACAAGCAGATATCCACTGATGTAATGTACTGTCATATTCGTTGTGATGCACTTTAACACTTGTAAATAATTACAGTTTTGTATTTTTTTTATAAAGGAGGTATGTTTTATTTTCTAAACTCAAAACTGATGAGAGAGAAGATGCAGTAGTTTATTAGATTCCTAGAACTCGGCAGGTGCTGATTATTTTGCACATGAGGCTGATAGATAATTGACGTGTGTTAGTGCATTGAGTCGCACTTAATGTTTCCTTTTTTCTGAAAAAATAGGAAAATATTTAACACAAAGTGGTTTAAATTCTCTATTTCTTCAAGTTCTGTGAGTATTACATACTGTTTTTTTTTTTCTTTGTTGTGATTTCATTCCCCTGCCCCATATGGGCAGGGGAGGGCTGTCTGCGGCACAATCCGCCGCTCTTCAGCCGAGTGACATACATTACATACTGGTGACTTCTTACGTTTTAAGTTAGATCAGTGCCATTTAAGTAAGACCAAAGTGACAGTACTAATCCTAAATCGAAAGTGTGCCTAGATTCTCTTCCGTATCGAGTAAACACAGTTAAGAAGTTTCTCATTAAAGAATGGATCAACACCTGTTTTTATTCCATAAAAACATTTTGATCAGTAATTTGAAAATATTGGAGAGTAATTCTCAAACATACACTGGTATCCAAAATTAAAGCAACTAATCGCTATTCCCCCTTCCTATGTCTGATTCACTATATAATCATAAAAACTGTCAACAGATGTCCGTACGATCGTGTCCTGCACGTAATATGACATTCCGGTCAACGGGTAACGACGCCAGTGATGACGTCAGGGAACCCATCAAACGGGGTAGTGTTTGTCGGTTAGTCCTACTCCACAATCGCTGTGCACACAGCCACAGACGGTGCAGTATGTCGTAGAGAAGATGCATACCAGACACTCTACGGTGGAGGGCCACAGAAAGAAAGGAAGCAGGACAGTCGCAAACGGATGTGGACCGATAGCATGACGTGAATCGTACTGTTGTTTCTCTGATCTGGCGACAATTTATAGAGACCGAAACTGTATCCCGAAGACCAGGGCAGGGCCGACCACGTGTGATGTCAAAAAGGGCTGTAAGGGTACAACGGTATCGCTTTAGTAGTGCACGGCAACTGGCATCTGAACTCGCAAAATCTACTGGACGTGTCGTATCGAGGCAAATGCTGTAGAGAAGGCTTCAGAAGACTGGCCTTTATTGTCGGAGACTTGATGTATGTGTACCTCTGACACGTCTTCACAGAAGGGAACGTCTAGAGTAGAGTCATCGACATGCCACCTGGTCGTTCGAACAGTGGTCCAATGTTCTTCTCACAGATGAGTCCTGATTTAGTTTGGAGAGTGATTCTTGACGGATTCGGCTTTGGATGGAACGTGGAATAGGATTTCGGGACCCAAACGTTGTGGAAAGAGACAGATATCCAGGAGGATCACTAAAGGTGTCAGCAGGGATTACACTGAACAACAATTCTTCATGAAATTGTACAGGTGAATCAGTAACGTTTAACTGCTGTGAGGTATTGTGATGAGATCTTGGGCCCTCTTGTGCGGTTGTTGCAAGGTGCTGTGAGCCCAGGGTTTGTATTGATGGGCAATAGTGATCGGCCTCATAGAGGACGGGTGGTTGATGTTTTCTTGCAAACGGAAGACGTTGCACGCATGGCGTGGCATGCTCGCTCTACGAATCCCACAGAGCGTGTCTGGGATACACTGTGGAGACGCTTTGCATCACGTCAGCATCCACCAACCACTCCCCAAGACTTAGGAGCAGCTCTGCAGAAAGAATGGGCGTTATTGCCTCAACATGAGATTGATGACATCATTCTCAGCATATCCCGTCGTTGCCAGTCCTGGGTTGCTACCAGAGGTGGACACACCCCGAACTGAGTACCTTAATCAGTTGTCGGAATGTGCGTGCAAATTCGTTAAGTTGGAGAAAACGGAGAACATTTTTGTCTACCGTTACGCATGTTGTAGTTCCGTATTCTTTACATTGTTTCTACTTTACCATCACCTGTTTATTCTGTTGTATGGTAAAATAAACGCAACCTTGCAATTCCGTTCGTTGCTTTAATTTTGGACAGCAGTTTAATTGTACAGTAATTCATTTCACTGATTACTATTTTACATTTTTGAAGCAGCAATTGACTTCAAAGGTAAGATAGTTACTGTACCAACTTACAATAACGTGTTTAGTGGGGAATTAGAAAAAAAAGTTTAAGGCGACTGCTCGCATAAAGCGGGAAATTTGCGTTCGAGTCCCGGTCTGGCACAAATTTTCATTGTCATTCCCTTACACAGCTGATGGTTGTTCGTATTCACAACAGCGAATACATTTCATGTGTAGGCGTGATGTCGTTCTAGGGGTGACTGCTTATCCGGTGCGATTACTTTTGTATCTGCTCTACTAATAACACAGTGAGCACTGTGGAAAGGCTACTGTCATCCACTTGACGTAATATCAGGTACTTTGGGCGGCCGCCCGCATCCTTTATTGCTATGTCACAACACAGTCAAGGCAATAATGTTCACTGCAGGAGAAAGGCCGTGGTCGTAGCGATGGCTCTCGTTTTGCAACAAGAAGAACGGCGAGGCAATATCGTTCCAGAGGCTGTGTTGGGCTCACGACACCGTTTACGATGTCTCATCTTTAGTGCCGACCCATACAAAGGGAATGTTACGTCAGTGAAAGGGCATACGTAAAGGGTCGTTGTGGAAATTTTACTTCCAGTAAAACAATATTCTTTCCTTGCAGCGTCGACGCCCGGGTGAGGCTGTAAAATTAATGAGCTGTATACCTGACAAAAGAAGCTACCACCATCTCGGGGTGGAATCCCAGTTCGGTTTTACAAAGTGTACTCTACGGCATTAGCCCCTTACCTAGTCTGCTTTTATCGTGAATCTCTCGCCCAACACAAAGTTCCAAACGAATGTAAATAAGCGCAGGTGACTCCAGTGTATGAGAAAGGTAGAAGAACGGACCCGCAAAATTACAGACCAATATCCCTAACTACGGTTATCTGCAGACTTCTTGAACATATTCTCAGTTCGAATATAATAAACTTTATTGAGATTGAGAAGCTTATGTCCACGAATCAGAAAGCATCGCTCGTGCCAAACTCAGCTTGCCCTATTACTCACATGATATACTGCAAACTACGGATGAAGGGCAACAGGCGGACTTCATATTTGTAGATTTCAGGAAGGTGTTTGACACGGTGCCCCATTGCAGTCTGTCAACGAAGGTGCGAGCATATGGAATACGTTCGTAGATATGAAAGTGTCTCGAAGATTTCTTAAGTAATAGAACCCAATATGTTGTCCTGTAACGGCGAGTGTTCATCAGAGACAAGGGTATCGTCAGGAGTGTCCCAGGGAAGTATGATAGGACCTCTGTTGTTCTCTATATGCGTAAATGATTTGGCGGACAGGGTGGGCAGCAATATGCGGTTGTTTGCTGTTGGTGCTGTGGTGTACAATAAGGTGTCGAAGTTGAGTGATTGTAGGAAGATACAAGAAGAATTAGACAAAATTTCTAGTTGGTGTGATGAATGGCAACTTGCTCTAAAAGTGGAAAAATGTAAGGTATTGAGGATGAGAGAGCCGGCCGGGATGGCCGAGCGGTTCTAGGCGCTACAGTATGGAACCGCATGACCGCTGCGGTCGCAGGTTCGAATCCTGCCTCGGGCATGGATGTGTGTGATGTCCTTAGGTTAGTTAGGTTTAAGTAGTTCTAAGTTCTAGGTGACTGATGACCTCAGATGTTAAGTCCCATAGTGCTCAGAGCACCTGTAAATTACGGGAAGTTTGTGACCTGTGCCTAAGCATCTAGTGCCACAAACCTCTGGAAACTTATCAGGTACTTTTAGGATCTGTGGCATGCAGAATCACTGCTGAACTGCGTTCCATGGATGGACCAACATGCTTTTAAGTACTCACGTTCATAAATTAAGGATAAATGCAGAATGTGGTGCCACATATCGTGGCAATACACAAAACTGGCGCTAATAGCATAGGCACATAGGGTACACACAAGACACAGATCTGTAAGTCCACGGTATTGGTGATAAGTTGAGAAAACCGTCCCGAAACATTTGTGCTACAAAACGGCACTGTTTCCTGCGCGTGTACCCCGACATCAATATGGGATATGATCACCATGCACACGTACACATGCCGCACAACGGGTTGGCATACTCTGGATCAGGTGGTCGAGCAGCTGCTGGGGTATAGCTTCCACTCCTGCACCAGTGCATGTCGGAGCTCCTGAAGTGTCGTAGGGGTTTGAAGACGAACAGCGATACGTCGACCGAAAGCATCCCAGACGTGCTCGATGGGATTTAGGTCTGGAGAACAGGCAGGCCACTCCATTAGCCTGATATCTTCTCTTTCAAGGTACTCCTCCACAATGGCAGCTCGGTGGGGCCGTGCGTTATCATGCATCAAGAGGAAGGTGGGACCTACTGCACCCCTGAAAAGGCGAACATACTGGTGCAAAATGACATCCCGATACACCTGACCTGTTACAGTTTCTCTGTCAAAGACATCCAGGGGTGCACGTGCACCAATCATAATCCCACCCCGCACCATCAAACCACGACCTCAATACATGTCCCTTTCAAGGACATTAAGGGGTTGGTATGTGGTTCCTGGTTCACGCCAGATGAAAACCTGGCGAGAATCACTGTTCAGACTCTACCGTGAACATAACCTGGGACCACTGTTCCAACGGTCATGTACTGTGTTCTTGACACCAGGCGTTACGGGCTTTCCTGTGACCATGGGTCAGTGGAATGCACCTTGCAGGTTTCTGGGCGATTAATAACCATGTCTGTTCAGTCGTCTGTAGACTGTGTGTCTGGCTGACAACTGTTCCAGTGGCTGCGGTAAAGTCCCGAGCAAGGCTACTTGCAGTACTCCGTGGCCGTGTGCGGGCACTGATGGTGAGATATCGCTCTTCTTGTGGTGTTGTACACTGTGGACGTCCCGTACTGTAACACCTGGACACGTTTCCTGTGTGCTGGAATCGATACCACAATCTTGAGATCACACTTTGTGGCACACGGAGGGCCCGTTCTACGACCTGCTGTGTTTGATCAGCCTCAAGTCACCCTAGTATTCTACCCCTCATACCGTCATCAATATGTGTTCTTTGAGCCATTTTCAACACACAGTTACCATTAGCACGTCTGTAAACGCCTGCACACTTACTCATTGCACCGTACTCTGACATGCATCAACACACCTCTGCGTATGTGGACTGCTGCGAGCGCCACCTTGGTACGACCGCAGGTGAAATGCACCGTATGGTCATACGCCGAGGTGATTTAAACCCGCATACCGCCGACCAGGGCGTTTCTTCCCCCATGTATCAGCATTATCCTTAATTTATGAGCATGAGTGTAGATGGTCATTGTTGTGGATTGGCAGGAGCCAATCCACGGGGTTTGGAGGAAGCCGAAAGGCACGCGTTAAGCTCACGCAGGCTGGCGTGAGGTCTGGAACAGGTCAAGTAATGGATACTAGCAAACAAAGTACGTAGCTTCTGGAATACTTAACTTTAATCCATTATTGGTGAACATCGGTCTGACGGTACATGCATCACAAGATAAATAGCAAATGATAATGGCGCCTTGCTAGGTCGTAGCAAATGACGTAGCTGAAGGCTATGCTATCGTCTCGGCAAATGAGAGCGTAATTTGTCAGTGAACCATCGCTAGCAAAGTCGGCTGTACAACTGGGGCGAGTGCTAGGAAGTCTCTCTAGACCTGCCGTGTGGCGGCGCTCGGTCTGCAATCACTGACAGTGGCGACACGCGGGTCCGACGTATACTAATGGACCGCGGCCGATTTAAAGGCTACCACCTAGCAAGTGTGGTATCTGGCGGTGACACCACAGTCATAATGTTGTGGCTCATCCATCACGAACATCTGATTATATACTGTCACGGAATTTCTCATCGTAGAAACCTTCTGTAATCACGAACGTTGTTGTTACAAACTGTCATTGTAACTCGGCCAGATACGTCTCGGAGTGTAGCAGTACCACGAGCACCAGCTTATGAGCCGAGGGAGGCAGACATCACCGGCAAGTGCTGGACTCATCGCCGTATCTCTGCAGATTACCTGGTCGGAGCAGCCCGGCACGCGCAAGACCCGGAATAATAGAGGGGTGAACAATGCCGACGGGGCCGCACCGTACTTAACCGCCTGCTGCATTCCTGCGCGCAACCGCCGCACCCGCGCGATATAGGTCGAGTCGGCCGCGAAATGCCAGCAGTGAAAGGGAAGCCGCGATAGTAAAGCGGCGCTGCAAAGTGGTCACTGGACGCTGCTGCTGGCGCCAGTCGCCGCTCTCAGACTCCAGGCGACCGTAACATACGTATTGTCGGTGCTCTTTATCGCTCTGTGTATCTTCTTTCTTTGCTTATTTTGCATGTACTTCAAAAAACTAACTCGAATTCACCGATCGGGGTGGCGCGATAGTTGAGGCAGTGGACTCGCGTTCGGGAGGTTACTGCGGTGTCGAGTCCGCAGACTGGTTTGAGGCAGCTCTTTGCACTAGTCTGTCCTGTGCGAGTCTCATCATCTCCGAATAAAACAGCAACCTACATCGATTTGATCCTGCCTACATTGTTTACCCCCTCCCCTAATCTTTCTTACATTATCAGACTGATGATCCTCTGCTTAGGATGTCTCCTATGAACCGATCACTTCTTTTAGTCAAACTCTGCATAAATTTCCTTTTCCCATTTCGAATCAGCACCTCCTCATCAGTTACTCGATCTACCCGTTTAAACTATCCAAAGATTTTTCTGTCGCGCCATATTTCAAAGGCTTCCGAGAAGCAATCAATAAGGAATGTAATGCATTTTGATCTCGGCCAATTTCGGCTGAAAAATCGTTGTGGGACTTCTTGGAATATTCCTGCCTCACCCCTATAGTTTCACGAAGTTCCGATAGGTGGCTGCACTATAAGCAGCATTCAAAATGACGTCAGTAACAGGGGAGCTTTCCAAACAGAGAGCTGTATTGAGTTCCTTTAGGTGGAAGACCAGAGCATTGTAGCTATTCCTGGGCCCTTGCAGAATGTCCACGGAGACCAGGCAGTGAACAAAAGCGCGGTGAGTCGTTGGGCGAGGTGCCTGTCATCATCGTAAAAAGGTCGCGCAAACCTGTCCGATCTCCTGCCTGCCCGCCGACCGCACACAACTCTGACTCCTGCAGTGCTGCCCTCAGGAAATTGAAGTAACTACTTCAGCTTGTTCTTCGTCACAAAAACGCAAACGAACTTACCTTTCTGCAAGACAATGCAAGGCCTGACACAAGTCTTTCCTACCGAAAGGAACTCACAAAACTCCCCTGAACTGTTCTTTCTCATTCACCCTGTGGTCCGGACCTCATACCCTCTGCCTTCTATCTGCTTGGCCCAATAAAGGATGCACACCGCGGGAAGCAGTACGTGGATGATGGGGCGGCAATTGATGCAGCAAGGCTTTGGCTTCCATGTCAACCAGATGAGCAGTACCAAGCAGGCATACAGGCCTGTTAAATGCAGAGGAGAGAGCAGATAGGTGGAAAGAATACATTGAAAGCCTCTATGAGGGTGAAGATTTGTCTGATGTGATAGAAGAAGAAACAGGAGTCGATTTAGAAGAGATAGGGGATCCAGTATTAGAATTGGAATTTAAAAGAGCTTTGGAGGACTTACGGTCAAATAAGGCAGAAGGGATAGATAACATTCCATCAGAATTTCTAAAATCATTGGGGGAAGTGGCAACAAAACGACTATTCACGTTGGTGTGTAGAATATATGAGTCTGGCGACATACCATCTGACTTTCGGAAAAGCATCATCCACACAATTCCGAAGACGGCAAGAGCTGACAAGTGCGAGAATTATCGCACAATCAGCTTAACAACTCATGCATCGAAGCTGCTTACAAGAATAATATGCAGAAGAATGGAAAAGAAAATTGAGAATGCGCTAGGTGACGATCAGTTTGGCTTTAGGAAAAGTAAAGGGGCGAGAGAGGCAATTCTGACGTTACGGCTAATAATGGAAGCAAGGCTAAAGAAAAATCAAGACACTTTCATAGGATTTGTCGACCTAGAAAAAGCGTTCGACAATATAAAATGGTGCAAGCTGTTCGAGATTCTGAAAAAAGTGGGGGTAAGCTATAGGGAGAGACGGGTCATATACAATATGTACAACAACCAAGAGGGAATAATAAGAGTGGACGATCAAGAACGAAGTGCTCGTCTTAAGAAGGGTGTAAGACAAGGCTGTAGCCTTTCGCCCCTGCTCTTCAATCTGTACATCGAGGAAGCAATGATGGAAATAAAAGAAAGGTTCAGGAGTGGAATTAAAATACATGGTGAAAGGATATCAATGATACGATTCGCTGATGACATTGCTATCCTGAGTGAAAGTGAAGAAGAATTAAATGATCTGCTGAACGGAATGAACAGTCTAATGAGTACACAGTATGGTTTGAGAGTAAATCGGAGAAAGACGAAGGTATTGAGAAGTAGTAGAAATGAGAACAGCGAGAAACTTAACATCAGGATTGATGGTCACGAAGTCAATGAAGTTAAGGAATTCTGCTACCTAGGCAGTAAAATAACCAATGACGGACGGAGCAAGGAGGACATCAAAAGCAGACTCGCTATGGCAAAAAGGCATTTCTGGCCAAGAGAAGTCTACTAATATCAAATACCGGCCTTAGTTTGAGGAAGAAATTTCTGAGGATGTACGTCTGGAGTACAGCATTGTATGGTAGTGAAACATGGACTGTGGGAAAACCGGAACAGAAGAGAATCGAAGCATTTGAGATGTGGTGCTATAGACGAATGTTGAAAATTAGGTGGATTGATAAGGTAAGGAATGAGGAGGTTCTACGGGGAATCGGAGAGGAAAGGAATATGTGGAAAACACTGATAAGGAGAAGGGACAGGATGATGGGACATCTGCTAAGACATGAGGGAATGGCTTCCATGGTACTAGAGGGAGCTGGAGAGGGCAAAAACTGTAGAGGAAGACAGAGATTGGAATACGTTAAGCAAATAATTGAGGACGTAGGTTGCAAGTGCTACTCTGAGATGAAGAGGTTAGCACAGGAGAGGAATTCGTGGCGGCCCGCATCAAACCAGTCAGTAGACTGATGAGAAAAAAAAAAAAAAAAAAAAACAGGCCCTCGCAATAAGGTGCCGCAAGTCCGTCGCATCAGACGGACATTATATGGAAAAATAGACTGGCAGCCAAGAGCGTAGGGAATAATAATGTGTCCTGGAATCTTGAATAAAACCATCCTGCTTTCAGAAGAAAAAATATTGTGTTACTTATTGGACGCTCCTCGTATCTCCTTGTCCGAACGCCGGTCGGAGTCGCCGTGCGGTTCTAGGCGCTACAGTCTCGAACCGAGCGACCGCTACGGTCGCAGGTTCGAATCCTGCCTCGGGCATGGATGTGTGTGATGTCCTTAGTTCTAAGTTCTAGGCGACTTATGATCTCAGAAGTCGCATAGTGCTCAGAGCCATTTGAACCTTCTCCGAACTGTTTATTATCCACATTTCAGTTCTGTGCGGGGCTACACTTCACACAATTACCTTCAGAAAATATTTCCTAACACTTAAATTTATATTATATGTTAACACATTCCTCCTTTTCAGACACCATCATGTCCGAGCATGCTTTTAGTCTCTCATGACCGCGTTGTCGACGAGAAGTTGCACCCTAAATTTCAGTGATGTAAGTGGAGAATTTACAGACAGGCAGTTTGTGACTTTTATATTGCCTGATCATTATGAATATTTAAACAATTAGTGGTTGTGAAGGTAAGAGATAATGCCACCATGGCTGTGTCCTTTGTTACAGGAAGCGATTGCTCTGACTGAAAACCCATGAAATGTACGGTGCACAGCTTTCAGAGCTTTGTACAGTCCCAAGTTACATAATCTTTAATACCTTACTTAATAAATCAGTTGATTATTGAAATTTAGTTTTATTTCAGGTAGTAAGAGAACGGTCACAGCAGACAAGAGTCATTAACTGCGTAGCTAAGGAGGTTGTCATAATTAGTTATCAGGGAAGACATAGACTTGTTACAGAAAATTCAAATAATGTATTTTGTTATACAGATGAAACCGATTACCGATGTTTCAAGTGTCGTACAATGAACTACTGTGAAATGCATCTATGAATACAGAGTTTCACTGTGGTTTAATTATACTAGTGTGATAGTCACTTTTGGATGAGAAACCATTCTTCTTTATTACTTTTCAAACAGTAAATTTTTGGCCGTTTTTTTCTATCATCAGTCACTTTAAAAATACTTCTGATTAAGAAAAACTATAATATGAAAGGACTCACATACGGTATTCATTCATTGCGCTCGGGTAGCCTGCCTCCTGGAACATCGTGATTGTTTTAAAAGGTATTGGACACTGAATAAAAGTCGTCTTTATATATAGTACGAGGAAATTTCAAAATCAAATAAACCTTTTTCCTTGCGTACGTAACTAATGTTTCACAGAACGTACAATAAAATGAGCTTCTTTTTGTTAATTTCTGCGTACTTTCCTATGCACTGACGTTCTGAAACCAAAATCAAATAGCAGAGGTTGAAAACAACACTATTGTTGTAAGGTTCTTTTAATTAGAATACGACAGGTTTCGGGCTGTTATACGCTCATCTTCAGGTGTTGTAGCTTGGGGCGCCGCGGTGGACGAGTACAAGACGCGGTTTGCTACCAGCGAGCGCAGACCACGGAGTCTATATTCGTGGACGCATTGCACAATGCTCTGTGCTCGCTGGTAGCACACCGCGTCTTGTACTCGTCCACCGCGGCACACCGAGTTATAACACCTGAAGATGGGCGTCTAACAGCCCGAAACCGGTCGTGTTCTAAATAAAAGTACCTTGCAACTGTAGCGGTATTTTCAACCTCTGGTATAAACCGCAGTTGCGGATGTGCCTCTGACAGGGTTGTTTGTGGCAAAATCTAATTATTTTTAAGTGAAAAGAAAATAAAAATCGCACCAAAAAAATATGGAGGCATAACTTTTAGATTCCTGTGTAACTGTTGTTATCAAGATATTTATTTATAATTCCAAATAAATTAAGAAAATAACTGCTGATGATGGTGGTGGTGGTGGTTGTGGTGGTTAGTGTTTTAACGTCCCGTCGACAACGAGGTCATTAGGGACGGAGCGCAAGCTCGGGTTATAGGAAGGATTGGGAAGGAAATCGGCCGTGCCCTTTCAAAGGAACCATCCCGGCATTTGCCTGAAACGATTTAGGGAAATCACGGAAAACCTAAATCAGGATGGCTGGAGACGGGATTGAACCGTCGTCCTCCCGAATGCGAGTCCAGTGTGCTAACCACTGCGCCACCTCGCTCGGTTACTGATGATGACAAACGAGATGTGAAAGGAACTTGAGCAATGAGATCAAGAAGATTATGCCTTTGTAAATAGAGGAGAATCGGATTTGTATCACCAGTTCTACAAACGCGAATATTAGAGTGTCACACAAACCAAGCATAGCGATCATTAGTGCCATTCCCGCTCTTAATAACCTATTCAGAAAAACGGTTCCGTTAAATCTTACTGTCTGAACATATACATCATTGGTCGCGGTACTGTGTTTACACACAATATTCGTTTAATCGAGTATAAGACTCAAGAAACTTTTTGTCAATAAGCTCCCAGTTTGGTGTCCTTTACTTCGCGCCCACCGTGGTGGTAACCACCTTATCGCGTGCGGCCAAGGGCACTCCAGGTTCCGTTATCTATTTCCCCCTTCCTTGTTCCATTCTTGTTATCTCTAATTTCCCGCAGTTTCTCGCTGTGGTCATCTCGCGAACCCTATGTAGTCCGGCTCTTCTCGGAACGTACCCCCTCGGAATTTCCACAATAACCTCTGAGTGATGCGCAGTACGTCTCTTGCAGCGTCTGTGGCTAGAGTATGCTGAGCATTTCCGTAACGCGATCGTATCGACTAAACGGACCCGTGACAAAATGCGCTACTCTTCGTTGCATCTTTCTATCTGTTCTATTAGCCCTATCTGATAAGGGTCCTGTACCGATGAGTTATAACTAGTCGAAGAAGTGTTTTGCAAGCAACTTCTTTAGTGGATTAATTTCGTTTACGTAGGTTCTTCCTATGAATATCAGACTGGCACCTGCTTTCCCCACATTTTGTTTTTTGTGGTTATTCCATTTAAGGTCGCTCCAAATGGTCATTTCTCGTCTATAATGCAATAGTACAGTATTGGAATCTTCACTTACGTACGCGTACTACGTTACATTCATTTAAGCTCAGTTAACCGCCTGCCCCCACATCAATGATCGATCTCTGCAGGTCTTTCTGCAGTTTGTTAAAGTCTTTTGCTGTTGCTGCCCCCTCTTATAGACAATTGCATCATCCACGATCGGCCATACAGAGCTTCCGACATTATTCACTAGGATATACGTGTGTATTCAAACGGCCTTGCCACAGTGGTAGCAACCGTTCTCGTCGGATAACCGAAGTTAAGCACTGTTGGTCTTGGGTAGCACGTAGATGACTAACCATCCGGGTCTGCGGAGCGCTGTTGGCAAGCGGGATGCACTCATCCCCTTGTGAGGCAAACTGAGGAGCTACTTGATTGAGAAGTAGCGGCTCGGGTCACGAAAACTGACAACGGCCAGGAGAGCCGTGTGCTGACCGCATGTCCCTCCATATCCGCATCGCCTGAGAATGACACAGCGGTCGGTCGGTGTCGCTCGGCCCCCCGAAGCCTGTCCGGACGGAACACATATACGTATGTATACAGGGTGATCGATAACTCCACGACGCTTTTCGAGGCGGTAGTATACAGAAAAATAATAAACTCCAATAAACATGGACTCTAAAATGCATGCCTTAAGAGCTGTTAGGAGTCGTTCATCTTCACTAATGTGAAACGAGTCTCTCTTACTGAACAAGTTTTCATAGCTCTTCAGATTTATGTTATACAGCCCATGTTTACTTGACAATTTTTTCATGTTTTTGTCCATACTACCTCCTTCCAAAATATGGAAACGAACGAACTTGCAGTAGAAGGTATGTGTTTCACAGTGTCGAAGATGAGCAAGTGCTCATACCTTTTAGTGTATGCGTTGTATGGCCCATGTTTACTAGACTTTTTTTTCCTATTTTGGTCCATACTACCACATCTGAAAGTTGTAGGTGGGGCTCTTCCGTATGCACTGGGGTCCCTCCTGAGAGTGATGAGACGCATTTGTTATAATACTTCCGCAGATATTTGCAATTTTGTTTTTGCAAGGTGTAGTTGGAGGCAGCCGTAACAAATTCTGCTCATCACGTCTGTCACACTACACCCAGTGTCAGCGGAAATCGTCGGTTTATTTCCCGTCACAAACAAAATGTTTTTTAAAGCTGGATTTTACGTGCCTATGCGACAGAGCGGCACGAATTAAGGTAGTGCGATATTAGTTTTAGGCATATGTGTCAATAGAAAAAGTGAAAAACTGTCATACCCTTACTTACATTTCCTCGGGCATGGATGAGTGTGATGTCCTCAGGTTAGTTAGGTTTAAGTAGTTCTAAGTCTAGGGGACTGATGACCTCAGATGTTAAGTCCCATAGTGCTTATAGCCATTTGAACCATCTACCCTCATTTAGATGTTGATGAAAAGTAACAATACTCCAGCAGTGACAGCAGCGTCATGGACTGCATCGTCTGCTAGCGCCACGCAGCAGCGCTGCTCAGTCGCTACTGGAGAGCTCGCAATTCTTCGTGTTTTACTGTCCCTGTTGATACATGTCCATAAAATAAATATCGCACTGGACCAGGTTGGAATCATTCTATCGAATGGAAACGTGTAATCCCGCTTTAAAGGTAATTTTGTTTGTAATGGCAATCAAATCGAAGCTTTCCGTCGACATTAGCCGCCGCATGAAAGACGTGTTGAGCAGTATTTGTTTAGACTAATTCCAACTACACGTTGCAAAGAAGAAATTGCAAATATCTGCCGAAACACGTGGAGAAATGCGCCTGATGACTCTTAGGAGGGACGCCCTGTATATATTGTAAACAGTAACGGTGTTATCACAGTTCCTTGGAATAATACTGAAAGTACCTTTACATCTGTCGATTCTGTGCCTTTAAGACTGACGTATTGACTTTTAACCGCAAGGAAATTCTGAATCCAGTCACAAATCTCCTTCGGTAAGCTTGTCTTTTGTTCAGTAAACGACAGTGCAGAACTGCATGAAATGCCTTCTCGCAGTCAAAGAAGCCACCTGGGCATCGATGTGTGTCTGCATGTCATGGACGAACATTGCGGGCTGAGTTCCGGTAGACCTATGTTTGCAGAATCCTTGCTGAGTTTTGGAGATTAGGTTTTCGTTCTCCGAAAACATAGTAATGCGTGAACGTAAAAAATGGTTCAAATGGCTCTGAGCACTATGGGACTGAACATCTGAGGCCATCAGTCCCCTAGAACGTAGAACTACTTTAACCTAACTAACCTAAAGACATCACACACCTCCATGCCCGAGGCAGGACTCGAACTATCGACCGTAGCGGTCGCAGACTGAAGCGCCTAGAACCGGTTGGCCACTCCGGCCGGCGTGAGCTTAAAAGATGTACCATGTTTCTAGACAGACTGTCTTGCTGTTCGGCCCGCAGTGACGCGTGTGAGGCCGTGTCTGCCGATCTCGCGCCCCGCTGCCCGCTACGCAGCCAGTTGCGACACGTACCGCAGCCCGCTGTACCGTACGGCCGCAGTTGATCGCCTCCGCATGCCTGCGATCTCGGCCGCGCTTGCGCAAAGTGCCCGCCTCCAGAGGCGCTGAACTCGCTCGCGTTCTCCACCCCACCCCACTCCACCATGGGCCTCAGTGGAAGCGCCGGCAGGGGTCGTTCTCCCTGTGGCCGGCGCGGCGTGGCGTAACTGCGGGCGGCGAGCGGTCACGTTCCGCACTGCTCTCGTGCACGAATTACGCCGCTCATTGCTCGTGCAGCGCACCAGGCCGCGCCAGTGAAAGTGCCCAGCTGATTCAGCGCCACAGAGCTTCGCCCCACCGCCGATATCTCGACATTCAAACCACTGTACTCACAGTGTACATGCCGCGTAGGTACAGGATAAAACTCCAAGCTTTCGACCACTACTTCCATGGTCGTCGTCAGGGCTAAGACTGACTGTCGTAAACTAGCGAGGCTCCCATTTTTATATGCAAATGACGTCTTCTGATTGGCTGGGATACGTCATGGCGACAGCGATATGGCGCTTAGTGAAGTGGTGCCCTCTACTTCCATACATGTAGTTTCTATCCCGTGTTGCTTGCAGCGCCATCTCTTGAATCAGGAGGTAAAGTGCGGGAAGTTTTCCTTTGCAATTTTTTTTTATCCAACGCGGGATAGAAACTACGTCTGTGGAAGTAGAGGGCACCACTTCACTATGCGCCATATCGCTGTTGCTACGACGTATTCCAGCCAATCAGAAGCCGTCCTTTTCATATAAAAGTCGGAGCCTCGCTAATTTACGACAGTCAGTTTTAGCCCTGACGACGACCATGGAGGTAGTGGTCGAAAGCTTGGAGTTTATCCTGTATTGACGCGGCATGTACACCGAGAGATTTTTATTCAAGAAGTACGTCGCGAAAGACTTCGTAGCCACACTGTATTCACAGCTCCCTTCCAGTAGAAGCTTCTCAACTTCCTGAGTCACCTTCACAGAAATTGGTATCTGGTGTGTCATCTAGGATCACAAGGACCCTAAATTCATCGCCGTAGGTTCTATTTGGTCCTCCACGACTACGCAGCATATGGGTCGACATATCATTCAAAGACAAAAAAAGGAGAAAAAACACGCACGACAAAGGAATTATCCAAATAGGTAGATCTGGTGTACATGCACAGTCAAACAAATGATCACAATCTCAGAAGAACTGGATGATTTATTCAAGAGATACAGCTTCACAAATGGCGCAAGTGAAAACGCGTTGCCCCACCTCTGGCCCTTATGCAAGAAGTTACGGCTTCGCTCTGATTGGTAGAGTTGCGGATGTTCTCCTGAGGGGTATCGTCTCAAATTCTGTCCAACTGATGCGTTAGATCATCAAAATTCGTAGCTGGTTGGAGGGCCGTGCCTGTTATGTTCCAAACTTTCTCAACTGGGAAGAGAAACGGCAACCTTGCTGCCCAACTTAGGGTTTCGCAAGCACTAGAAATTCTCGCCGTGTGCGGGCGGTCATTATCTTGCTGAAATGTAAGCCCAGGATGGCTTGCTATGAAAGGCATCAAAAGGGGCGTACAATATCGTCGGCGTACCGCCCTACTGTAACGGTGTCGTGGATGTCAGCCAAAGGGAGTCTCCTATGAAATGAAATGTAACCCTAGACCTTCAATCCTGGTTGTGGGACGTAAGGCGGGTGACCGTCAGGATCGAATCCAACCGCTGTCCGGGTAATCTCCAGACACGCCTTCGCTCATCATCGGGACTCAGTTCGAAGCCGGACTTTTCACTGAATTCTATTCCGGTCAGTGAGGCTCCAGGTCGAAGATGTACTCGGAGACGTCCTGGACAACGGTGGGACACCAACCTG
This sequence comes from Schistocerca americana, assembly GCF_021461395.2. Classification (NCBI taxonomy): domain Eukaryota; kingdom Metazoa; phylum Arthropoda; class Insecta; order Orthoptera; family Acrididae; genus Schistocerca; species Schistocerca americana. The sequence continues at coordinate 1,037,652,726 of NC_060120.1, read as the reverse complement.
ACTGTCTGCCGCTGTACGGCCCGATCACCAGGAGGGATAGACTAGGGTGTCATTTCTTTTCATAGCAGGACTTCATCGGCTGCACATATACATTATAGCGGTTTGTCGAAAACATTCTATTTCTCGTTTTGTTGCACTCGGTGGCAATCCATCCTCGGCTTACTTTTCAGCAAGACAACGCCGGCTCGCATACGGCGAAAGTTCCTATTGCTTGTCCTCGTGCTTGCGAAACCCTACAGAGCCGCTGGATCTCTCCCCTACTGAGAATGTTTGGAACATTAAGTGTAGGGCCTTCCAACTAGCTGGGGAGTTTGACAATCTAACACACTGTTTGGACAGAATTTGGCACGATATCCCTCAGGAGGACATTCAAGAACTCCATCAATCAACGCCAAGTCAATAACGGCTTGCATAAGGGCCCGACGTGGTCCAACGCGTTATTGACTTGATGAATGCGTAAGCTCTTTGTCTTGAATAATCATCCAATTTTTTTGGAAATTGCAATCATTGTTTGTCTGTACTTGTATATTAGATCTACCTATTTCCGTCTCATTCGCACAATTCCTTCGTAGCACTCTGCTACACAATTTCCTGAGTGTGTATGTTTAAAAAGCTATAGTTTGCAAGTTAATAACGAGAGACGAGGTAAGGTTTGGAAGAGATGGAATAACAAATTTCCACAGTCACGACGTCCGGGCCGATCGAAATACTAGTCCTACAGTTCAGGCTAGATATCAGTGCCAGTTTAAGAGTAATGTGTGAGCTGGAAATGAAGGCCACTGTATAGCAGATCCATATGTTGTGCCAGCATCTCTCACGGGTGCTTCCCACAGGGACTTTACTCTGAATACTCTCCAAGACTTATTGGAAGTTGTGCCCCTGCAAGTAACAAGAAACGCATTGTTCATTGGTGACTGAGCCGCGCCACAAATAGGTCTTTTTAGATATATATGGTTGGTATCTACCGTGGAAGATGGGTGGGTAGAGAGGGACCTGTTCTGTAGCCAGACTTCAGTTCTTTGGATGTAGCAGACAAATCGGATGCAGAAACTCTTCATCATCGTGTCATAGAAGCCTACGATACCATTCGATACCGTTAGGATGTATTTGAAAGGCTGTGACGGTCCATAATTCGACGAGTCTATGCTCGTGTCGATGCAAGGGGACTTTCTGAATATTTATTATGGGTTTCTGAGTTGACAGCACTTTCAAGTTGACAATGTGTGGCTGATTTGTTCAGCACAAAGTTTCATTAACGAATTTAGGTTTTTTACACATATGTGTGAATGAACTTTTTCCCATTTGTATGATGAACCTATCCCCAAACTTCGTGAAAGTAATTTTGAATAACCCTGTATACATATGGCTCCAAGGACAATGAGACTGTCAGCTATGCATTTATGGAGCAAACAGAAAACTTTATTTTATTTTGAATTTTTCTGGTTTGGATCGCTTTGTGACGCGGGCGGTCAGGCTGTAGCCTAGATAATCTGCACACAAATGCGGCCGTTGGACCACCATAGCACTACTTATCACCTTACAAATAAATGGCGGGTCGTTGTGGCCGAGCGGTTCTAGGCGCTTCAGTCCGGAACCGCACTGCTGCTTCGGTCGCATGTTCGAATCCTGCCTTGGGCATGGGTGTGTGTGATGACCTTAGGTTAGTTAGGTTTAAGTAGTTCTAAGTTCCAGGGGACTGATAACCTCAGAAGTTAAGTCCCATAGAGCTTAGAGCCATTGGAACAAATTAATGACGTGGTAAAGACTTCTTAGTGTATGTTGCACAATGATATGCAACAAATTACAGAGGCGTGTCGTGAGCTGCTGGTGAAAAGCAAATTACTACTGGAACTTCAGGTCTCCCAAATGACACGTTGGTCGATGTTTCCATCCAATTTGACCCTAAGTATATTTGGAGCTTTGTGGCTACAACTGAGCATGTTCCAAGGTACCGCTTTAAAAGTTTCAGAAAAACAGACTCGATGGCGAAAGACACTCCTGCTACATTTTCATACAAGGGTCATACTCTAGTCGGCAGCTTTTCGTGAAGGGCTGATTTTCCTAAGGCAAATACAATTACCTATGGGAAGGATTCCAACGCTATGCACCATTTCGCCTATCAACTGAAAATCGAAGAAGGTGATGCCGTACCAGAACTGTCTTGGAAGCGTTTGACTCGATCTCAGTACAGGTGTGAATCAAGCACTCTGAACATCGATTAATCGAAGCTTATCGTGGAGATATAGATGACCGGGAAGGACTGAAACACTATCATAACAATGGGAGGCGCCCGGATTTGAATAATTAATTGAAAAGATCTCTGCGTAAAAATTTACATACAATCGAAAAAACCAAAAGCTGATATTAAGCACTGCAACTGCGAGGAAACAGTGCTCTCTCTTTCTTCCCAGTTTCAGTGCTTAGTATTCGTTTCCCTGTGGTATACATAGGGTGGTTGCAAAATCGGTACGTTATGTTTCAAAAAGTATACAATTCGTCGTGGTTTTATTTCTATTGAGCATATTGTTAAGGTGTAACGTTTGGTTGTCAAGTTACATTCCAACATATGTACCCTCATTTGCCACACAAATCTTCAATTTTTTAGGAACCGAATCCACGGCTTTTCCTAGCAACTCAGTTGATATATTTACAAATACATCATGGATATTTTGTTCATGACTGTTAGTATCCTTTGGTTTTAACCTGTACAATTGTTCCTTAGCCCAGTTCCAAAGGGAGAAGTTGCATGGAGTTAGATGAAGGCTGCGTGCAGGCTGTTCTGTCGGTCCCCGGCCACCAGTCGACCAGCCATGGAAATTCTCTCACTGGAATTGCGTAGTAGGGTGGAGGCCCATTTTGTATGAACAGAAATTCCCTTCCGTTTTCCCATTCTTGAATCACAGGCCATACGTACGTTCGAAGCAGCTGTAAATATTGTGCACCATGCATGGTGCCTCATAGGACGTATGGGCCAAATAATCTACTTGACGACATCCAATACGTGACGGTACCTTTTGGTGTTGATTGCATTTTTTCAGCCGTTAAATTTGGATCCTGATTTCAGCAATAATGAAAAATGTGAAGGTTCACAAAACCTCCAACGTGAAATACTGCTTCATCATGGCGCGTGATATTGTACGGATGGGGACGATCACCTCCCCAACCAAGCATAAACTCACAAAGTTCCATTCTCGTGCCGCAGTCTTCATCGAACAGTTGTTGCGCATAATGTGGCTTCCAAGATCGATGAAAATCGCTCACTTTTTATAACTGTCGTTACCGTGTGACGTGACAATCCCTTTTCCCTAGTAGCTTGTCTTGTTGAATTTGAAGGGCTCTGTTCAAAGATGTGCTGAACAACATTCACATTATCTTCCGATCTGGATGTTGAAGGTCTTCTACATCGACTTGATTCTTTAACTCTACCAATTATCATTGATTTCTTCTTACAGTTCTTTTTGCATTCCTACCTCACTCTTGCTTCCACCATGACTACCGACAGCCAAACTTCATACCTGGCAGCAATGTTAGCTCTCCCTTCTACTATGAGTACACCAGTAATTTTTTGGTTCTCACTCGATCAGCCTCAGAAATCATAAATAGCAAAGATTGGTCAATGTTCTTACACGCCAGCAAGAGATGATCGTACCTTCCAGGAGAAACAAAATTAAAAATAGGTATTGACTTTACAACCATCCTGTAAACCTTAATTCGAGGAGAGATTTCAATTAATGCGTCAAATTCGAGTTTCTCTCATTGTCGTGACTGTGGTGTGGCCCTTCCTGTTGTTTTCTTTATCAGGTATCAAATAAAGGTAAATGTTACAAAATGATAAATAAGCCACTTTAGGATAGAGACACGAGAAGGAAATACCAGCAACGACGAGCAACAGTGGGGCATGGTGGCGTGTTGCCTAGCCTGCAGTCCGTTGTATCTCGCCGTGTTGCGCAGACGGCGGTCGGATGATGTCCCTGATCGCGCGAATCGCGCGAATCGCGCGAATCACGTAGATCACGTAGGTCTCGCGAATAGTAAACGTGCTCGATCTTCAAAGACACTACTCCTGTAAGTATGTGAGGTCTTAGAGCCGGCCTTGCTCCAACATGGCGCCTAGCAAGAGGTCCCCTATGACGTACACTGAAAACACGGGCGCTCTGTTTCGACTGCTCCAGGACGCCAACGAAAATGCGGCTGAGTGACTTGCTTGGTTTTGTTTAAAGACTGGGCCCAGAAGAGAGAGGACTGTGAGGGTAGCATTATTTATTGTTGTCAAAGGAATCGGCTGTTTCTACAAAAACTTACGTCGCGTCCGGCGTACGCTTTAGTTCTGGGGGAAGTCTGCAGATTTGTAAGATGGTAGCTTACTGGCTGTTGACTCCCTCCAAGGAAGGTATCGCTGCGCTTCAAAAAGCGATGGAGAACATACTGACCGTAGTTTCCAGTCTGTAAGTCCACGTTACGCTTTGTGCTCACTGAAAAAAAAATGTTTCTACTTGCTATTTACTAAGCGGGATCTGGAACAATGACTATAAATAAAAGTTTTTTGTTCTAACTGACAGATATATTCTGTAAAAGTTCACTAGCACAATATAAAATAACATGTCCCTGTCAGAAAGAGCACTACTAAAAATTCAAAGGCGATCTCTCTGAGAAGTTCCAAGCAAAACGGTCTACCGCCCTGACTTCTAATCATCAAAGTTAATTGCTCGCCTTAAAAGTTGAAAATAATCTAGCCACTTGTCAACATTACCGGCACCACACAAACAGTTACCTCCGGGAAATACAAGCGATCAAGGACAGTGCACGGTCCTCGAGAGTTCACTTCTTACCTTTACGGAAAATGCTTTTAATAGATACTTTCACTGCCCTCTGGCTATATTTATACACACATCAAAAAAAGTTTTGCATCACTTCGGTTCCTAGAGTTCTGGAAACTGTACAGAGAATTGGAATAGAGATGAACATAAAAATCATTTCCGCCCTTTTTATTGCTCATGAAATCGACACATTATATGTTGTACCACCGCAGCGGAGGTACAACATATAATGTGTCGATTTCATGAGCGTAAATCCCTCAGAGTGATTGGTGGGTCACGTCGTCCATGAACAACCCTTTTCAATCTATCCCAGGCAAGTTCGATAAGGTTTACGTCTGGAGAACATGCTGGGCACTCTAGTCGAGCGATGTCGTTATCCTGAAGGAAGTCATTCACAAGATGTGCATGATGGCGGCGAGAATAGTCATCCATTAAGACGAATTCCTCGCCAATATGCTGCCGATATGGTTGCACTATCGGTCGGAGGATGACATTCACGTATCGTACAGCCGTTTCGCACCTTCCGTGACCACTAGCAGCCCACGTCGGCCCCACATAATGCCACCCCAAAACAGCAAGGAACCTCCACCTTGCTGCATTCTATGGACAGTTTGTCTAAGGCGTTCAGCCTAACCAGGTTGCCTCCAAACAGGTCTCCGACGATTGTCTGGTTGAAGGGATATGCGACACACGTCGGTGAAGAGAATGTGAGGCCAACCCTGAGCGGTCCATTCGGCATGTTGTTGGGCCCATCTGTACCGCACTGCATGGTATCGTGGTTGCAAAGATGGACCTTGCCATGGACGTCGGGAGTGAAGTTGCGCATCATGGAGCCTACTGCGCACAGTTTGTGTCGTAACACGACGTCCTGTGGGTGCACGAAAAGCATTATTCAACATGGTGGCGTTGCTGTCAGGGTTCCTCCGAGCCCTAATCCGTAGGTAGCGGTCATCCACTGCAGTAGTAGCACTTGGGCGGCCTGAGCGAGGAATGTCATCGACAGTTCCTGTATCTCTGTATCTCCTCCATGCCCGAACAACACCGCTTTGGTTGACTCCGAGACGCCTGGACACTTCCCTTGTTGAGAGCCCTTCCTGGCACAAAGTAACAATGCGGACGCGATCGAACCTTAGTATTGGTGGTGGTGGTGGTTAGTGTTTAACGTCCCGTCGACAACGAGGTCATTAGAGACGGAGCGCAAGCTCGGGTTAGGGAAGGATTGGGAAGGAAATCGGCCGTGCCCTTTCAAAGGAACCATCTCGGCATTCGCCTGAAACGATTTAGGGAAATCACGGAAAACCTAAATCAGGATGGCCGGAGACGGGATTGAACCGTCGTCCTCCCGAATGCGAGTCCAGTGTGCTAACCACTGCGCCACCTCGCTCGGTCCTTAGTATAGACCGTCTAGGCATGGTTGAACTACAGACAACGCGAGCCGTGTACCTCCTTCCTGGTGGAATGACTGGAACTATTCGGCTGTCGGACCCCCTCCGTCTAATAGGTGCCGATCATGGTTGTTTACATCTTTGGGTTTAGTGACATCTCTGGACAGTCAAAGGGACTGTGTCTGTGATACAATATCCACAGTCAACGACTATGTTCAGGACTTCTGGGACCCGGGGTGACGCAAAAACCTTTTTTTTTTTGTGTGTGTGTGTGTGTGTGTGTGTGTGTGTGTGTGTGTGTGTGTGTGTAGGTGCAGCGTACCGCTGAATAGAACATACGCTATCAACCGCTCAAGGCACAGGTACCAGCATCTAAATGGCCCTTTCTCGGACACGTATTAATGTGTCTATCATTTAACAACTGACAATCTTATTAATTTTCGTATGAATGTAGTTAAGTTTGCTTTAGTTACTGAAAAAGTTTTAGCTCGATTGTATTTAAACTGTGCCGGCTAGAATTTTTAGAACGGTACCGAGAGTAGAACACGACCTTTGAGCTTCCTATTTTAGATTCCTTGTGATGATTGTTATTTTCACTAAAGTTTTGAAACTTGATACAGCTGCATTGTTTTATCAGTGTAATCAAGTGCTGTAATTAGAACTTTCCGTATCAAATACATATGATACTTAATCTGTTATGAATAGGGATGTTTTCGTTCCAAATTTAATTTTAGCTGAATGTTTGAAAACTATGAGGTAGCTTAATGGAATCACAGAGTTAGTGTTTTTGTATCAAACTGAGGCTACATACCAATTTTCATCTTTATGAGTCTAATATTTAGCGCCCTCAAATTTTCTTAAAAATTGAGATCTTGACCAAAATATTCTCCGGATCAAGTTGGGATTTGTAACTTTTGGTTGTGACTTACATTTGTACGTTCTGAACAATTTTTAGCTTTCTAATTTCATTATTTAGCGCCACTTATTTTTTCTTTAAGTAATACATTTAGCATCATATTCTATAGATCATTCTGAGACTTCACAATGGTAACATTAATACACTGAAGCGACAAAGTTTGGAAAAGTTATTTTAATTTTTAATTTCACAGTTGATTGTGTCGCGTTCACACCCGCTCGCCTCTGCATGTCTCGAAATAATACTCGTACAGCACTCGTTTCGCCACACAACTACAAACCAATGAACATCTCTAACAAACACAGTCTTCTTGCTGACCACCAATAATTACAGTTTGAAAGCGTGGGATTAGAATTCATCTAGCCCTAAATTACTCCTTTAGAGAGAAAATGAAGGTATGTAATTTCCGTCTCACACTCGCCTCGAGCACACACAGAAAATCTGGAGTCAACTGTATTTGAATTTTAAATTATTCATTAATTTCATAATAAAATAAATATATTTTTAGATAAGATGTTTGGAGATTTGGCAGAGGTCTATTGCAAATTATCAATTAATAAAAAAGTGTAGGTCGCAGTAGTCTTTTTCTTAAAAATGATCATCTCCAGATTTAACGCACCTTGAACATATTAAGAGTATCAAATTAAAAATCAAGTGATAAAACAACAAAGTGTGCGAAGGAAGAAATAAGATCAAAACGAGTTAAAATAACGTAGCATTTACCCATATGGCTTCAGCCGGAACAGTTGTGTGAACTCAGTCATCCGCTGCTTTGGGCCAATTTCAAGTGATACAAGTATAAAAAATCGTTAGACTTGAGTAGAACACAAGGCATCTTAAAAATATGTATCTTAGATTGTATGAACCAATTATATCAAAAGTAAATTCGAGAACATTTGTGTAATAGGCTAATTTTCTGGCAGTTAGCATGAGATATTCACTTGATATGGTTGTGGAATAAGGTAGATGACCAAATTAAAGGTGACTGCTTAGAACCAGTGTAGCAAAGTTTAAAACCTGATAGTTGTAACACTTGAAAATGGCCTAAGTCCGAAATCTAGAGTGTGAATAAAACCTGTTGATTATCAGACTGGCGATTATATTTTTCAAAAAGTAAAAGTATTTCTAAAACATCATACCAAATGTAACTTACAAATAAATACATCTTACGTAAGTCATTTCTCGTTGGCAGAGGCTGATGTCATGCGACATAAGCGCGCTTTTTCCACTCTGTTTAACTTGTGGCAGCCATTAGCTGCAGCAAACGACTGTAATTTCACGCACTGCTGGCTGCAGCCATATTGGTAAATGCTACGTTATTTTAACTCTTGTTGATCTTTTTTTCGCATACTACGTTATTTTCTGACTCCCCTATTTAATGTGGCACTCTTTGTATCTGTATAATGTTTTAGGTCCGAAGATGTCCACCATAAAGGCCGAAACCGGTCATCATTTTTAAATAAATGATCAACTGTTTTCTTAATTGATAAAAAAGTAATAGCACCAGGAAGAGAACAGGCCCACGAAAAGACTGCACTAACGAGAGACGCGTGATTGGCTGAAGTAGACGCTGCGTTATTTCAGAGGGGCACTTCTGTAGAAAATGCCAAGCGGCTTGTAAACAAACAATTGATTTGTCACAGGGCTACATTTTGAATAGCTTTCCGAAACTGTTCTGGACTCGAAACATCGGAGAGACGAGAGCGCAATATCATAGAATGAATGGGCGCAGGTTTGGTGTTTCGCAAGGCGAGGAAGTTCTTATTTTGGAAGGTGAGGGATACCGTCGCCAACTACCAGACCAGTTACATTATAAATGCGTAGATGAATGCGTGCGTCACTTTTCGTCTGGAGCTCATCATTGGGCTACACCAGACAAAAGTCATTCACCGTGGGTGCAGACAATATTGAAGCAGAAATAAGCACCGTTGCAAAGTATTCGCATTTACGTGACTCTTATGACAAACAAAGTTTAACATGGCGAGCTTTTTTTCTCCACCAGAGATCAGAGAGCGTTGCAAGGACCAGTCAGTGGTTGAGTGTAAATCTTAAGAGGGGTATAATTTTCGATTTAGTGGTCGAGTAATTCATTTTCGGTCCAGTGGTCGTCGGCTCTGGTGGTTTCAAGCGTGTTATCACGTAGCAGCTGGACTCAAATCAGCGGCGCCGGAATCGTGACTAATTAACGCTATCTCACTGTCGAAACGTGACTGGCGATCCTTGTTAAAACAATTGCGCAACCGTAGGAGTGTAAGTGGTTGATTCGTATCCAATAAAATGTTTTCTTTGCCGACCTTGGGATAGTCACTTTACGTTGTAAAATCACGTGAGTTGCATTCTAGATTGTGGTAGGGGTTCTCGTACTTAGACAAGGTGAAAGTATTTTACAAAGCAAGTTGTTGATGTTGTTGTGGTGGTGGTTTTCAGTCCGAAGATCGATCTGATGCAGCTCTCCACGGTAGTCTGTCGTGTGCAAGTCTCTTCATCTCTGTACAGTTAATGTAACCTACATCCATTTGAACCTGCATGCTGTATTCATGCATAAACTACCCTCCTGCAAATTATTACTCCCTTGCCCTACCCACATACTTCCATTACCAAATTGACCTCAGAATATCTGGTTCTATCAGCCCATGTCTTCTTTTAGCCAAGTTAGGCCATAAATCTCTTTTTACCCCAATTGGATTCAGCACCTTTTCATCACTTATTCAATCTATCCATCTGTTCTTCAGTATTCTCCTGTAGCACCACATTACAAAATCTTCTTTTCTTGTCCGAACTGATAGCCAACGTTTCACTTCCGTAATGATCTACGCTCCAGACAAATAACCTCAGAAATGATTTCCTAACAGATTTACGTTAGGTGTTAACTGATTCTTCTTTTTTAGAAACGCATATTTTTCTGTTACCAGTCTGCTTTCTATAACCTCTCTAGTTATTTCGCTGCCGAAATAGCAAAAATCATCTACTTCTAGTATATTATTTCGCAATCCAATTCCATCAGAATTGCCCGATATAATTCGACTCATTCTGTTACCGTTGTTTTATTTTTATTGATGTTCATCATATGGTGTCACATTATGTCAGGACACTATCCTTTTCTTTCAACTGGTCTTCCAATTTCTTTGCCGTCTGACAGAATTACAGTATCATCGGCAAACCTAATTCCCTTTCCAGATTAGTCCTTGGCTTCCTTTACTGCTTTCTCTGTGTAAATACTGAATAACATTGGGGATAGCATACAACACTGTCTCACTCCCTTCTGAACCACTGCAGTCTGGTTTCTGTACGAGTTGCAAATAACTTTCGCTCCCTGTATTTAAATTTGATCTCCGCTACTTTAAAATTTTCAAAGAATGCAGTGCAGTCAATATTGTCAAACGCCTTCTCTAAATCTGAAAATGCTGTAAATGTAGATTTCCCTTTCTTTAAGCTATCTTCTGAGGTGTGTTGTACTGCCAGCATTGCATCCATGTTCCTACATTTCCCCAGATCTTCCCCGAAGTGTACTTTATCAGTTTTTCTGTTCTTCTGTAAACAGTTCGTGTTAGTATATTGTAACAATGTTTTATTAAACTGATGCTTCAGGAGTATTCAAACCTGTCTGCACCATCTTTGGATTCGAAAATATATGACCGGTGCATAAGTTCGTTCCTGTTTTGCATGTTGGTATTCCGATTGCTATGGGTTTATTTGTCGATTGTTATCCTTTATTTGTAATTGACTGTTACTATTTGAGTTAACGTATTATCGTTTTGTCATTTGGAGATAGCGAGTGGGGGCTGTGTACGCCACAGAATGGACTGCCAGATGGGGAAATAGGAAAATTTCGGACATATTCTTCGGTTTGAGTTCAGTGGAGGGGTGATGGCAGCGGAGGCAGCCGAAACATTTGCGCCGTCTGCGGGTAGAATTCCACTGGGCAGAACACGGCAAGGAAACTGTTTTCTCATTTTAAGGACGACTCCTTTGACTCTCCACGTTCAAGAAGACGTTGAGGGTTTGATGAAGATCGTTTAAACGCATTAATCCACATTTATACCTCAGCGTACTCGAGAACTATGATCATTCCACCATCGTGAGACATTTGCATGCAAAGGGAAAGGTTCAAAAATTGGGCGTGAGGGTACCGCATTTTCTGGACTAAAACCATCAAAATCATCAAGTGGCCGTATGTGCATCTCTGCTTGCTCGTCATCACTTGGCTCGTGAGCATCATCGACCTTTCGTATCCCGTAACGTAACTGGTGACGAGAAATGGTGTCTTTGTGGTAAAGTAAGGGAAAAAAAGGAGTGGTCGAGACCAAAGCAGCAGCTACCCGTACAAAGACCTGCTCGGATCCACAAAAGATAGTCTTGATCCATCTGGTGGAAAAAAATAGTTCAAATGGCTCTAAGCACTGTGGGACTTAATGTCTGAGGTCATAAGTCCCCTAGACTTAGAACTACTTAAACCTAACGAATCACACACATCAATGCCCGAGGCAGGATTCGAACCTGCGACCGTAGCAGCAGCGCGGTTCTGGACTGAAGCGCCTAGATCCGCTCTCCACAGCGGCCGGCCACACTGAAGCAAGCCCTTTCATATCCAACGTCTGGGATTGCAACAGCTGTGGAAGACAGCTGTTGGCGGTACCTCAGAAAACAAGAATTTCAAACTAACGTAGTGATGAACTATCTCTGCAAATATAACGTACAACAAAAGTCCGCTGGATGAAGAAAAATAAGCCACATACAGTAAATGAAATACATAGGACGCTCGGCCACAGCGGCCGGCATACATCTGGTGGAACACCGATGGTGTGGTGTACTACGAATTGCTTTCCCGACTTGTAGCCATCAGTTCTGACATTTTTTATCAACGACTGGGGCGTCTTGCAGACGCATTCCATGGGAAGAATGCGTGAAATGATGCTATTGCACGATAGCCCTCCCCTCCCTTCCCCTCCCCACCCACCTCCCCCCCCCCCCCCCCGCATTCTGCTAAATGGACAAAGAACACTGCACAGGAGATGGGTTTTGAAGTCATTCCGCGCCCATCTTTTTCACTTGATTTTTGCCCTCAGATTATCACGTTTTCCGCTATCGAACAACCTTCAAGAAATTCTCTTTGCGGATCAAAATGCTCTCCGAACATGGCTCGATGATTTCTTCGCCCCAAAACCACGTGATTTCTACAGTCGCGCAACAGAAAATTTACCCCAGCGTTGGCAGACTGTTGTAAATGGTAAAGGAGAATATATTATTGATGACTGATGTCTGTGTTATGTGTATCGCTAAACTTATGGAGAAACGCTACGAACTTATGCACGAACACAATATTACATTCTTCCTGAAACTTCATATACGCATCTCGCACAGCAGGTGGAATAGCTTTGTTGTGGCTGGCTCTCAGAGGATGTCAACATGTCAACGATTCTGAGGGAATGTAGGCTACTCCAGGGCCCTAGTTTCGACTTTGGTCTTTGAGTGCCCTGTCGAACATTTCTCACTGTATCATACCTCCCATCTTGTTTTCACTTACTTCCCTCCCCATTTGATTATATAACCTTCGATAAGGCATATAACACAAGATCATTTAATTTTTACGTGAGCCGAAACGGCAAATAATTTTACGCAACGGTATAAACATTAGCGAACGCAGACATACAGTATAAATATTGAATGCCCGAATCCTTTCCTTTTTACGAAACTGCTATTCGCTCGTATCCAGGCATTGTACCTTCGTTCATGATATGCATAATAAGAGCCATGCACGCTTGAACATTGTACAATTGATTGTTCAGGTTGACCCAACACTGAGTACTTACGTGAGAAGCTAATTGAAAGATCGTTGCCTCCCTTTTGCTAGGTGAAGTTTTATTTGGGAGCGTGATCGCACTGTAGTAGTACCTGTTGGCTATCCGAGGCGCTTCGCATCTGTTGCTGCTAATTAGCGCCTTGGCGGCAGGTTGTGGGATCGTTTGGACGATGACATCATGCGTCCAGCCCGATAAACAATGCGCTGTAAGAATTTATTGCACTCGCTTAGTGACGGTGCCAAATAAAGAGTGTAATCCCTCATCGCATTCATTCACTGTTCTCAGTACACAGCCGATATGATTTGCATATTTTAAGAGCGTCACCTGAGGGTATGGAGAATATGCTGCAGAGGAAGGAAATACTTTTAATTGGCTATATTTATTTACTATTCGTACGGCAAATGACGCAGCAGGCCTTGTCGCCGTTGATATGTGAATAATGCGCAACGTTTTTATTCAAAAGAAGTCTGGTAAGTACCTATGCAAGTGTTTACAATTTACGCAAACTTTGGAGAAAAAACTGAAAATGTGAGAAGTTACGGTAAACGACCGCCAAGGACCGCCACAGACTGGATCTGTGCTATGGTACAGGAAAAAGAGTATGTCCAGCTTCGAATAGGCCGGTGATTCAAAAATGTTCAAATGTGTGTGAATTCCTAAGGGACCAAACTGCTTAGTTCGTCGGTCCCTAGACTTACACACTAAACTTAAACTAACTTATGCTAAGAACAACACACACACGCACGCCTATGCCCGAGGGAGGACTCGAACCTCCCGCGGGAGGGTCCGCGCAATCCGTGCAGGACGCCTCAAACCGCGCGGCCACTCCGCGAGGCTGCCGGTGATTCAAACATAAAGAAAATACATTAGACCCCAATGAGGTTTCATTCGTCCTTACACTGTAGCTGGGAACAAAGTTCAGTTTCTCGGACGCTGTATCGCCAATATGTGAACTTATACATCTGTATCCTGCATCTTCGGATGCTTTGCGGCAGGTCACTTGCAGACCGTAGTCTTTACGGATATGTTCATGACATTTGAATACTGTTAAGAATCATAGAAACTTCGAAGGCAAGGTATAATTTTGACTGTGTGTTCTTTATGCTGTCTTGACCAGTGGATATACGGAACTTCAAATTTTAATTGGCGGTAGAAGGTATCTTGTAAACCTGCAGACGCACAGAGATGAGATACTCTAGCTATATGTAGGAGAGGTGGAGAATTACACTTCATAGACGATAATGTTCTAAGTTATGGTTAAGCTACAATATTTGAGTGCTGATGCAGAATATCTACAGGGGGTGGAAAAAATGTAGATTACCGTGCGGCGTAGGAAAACAGTTGGCTTTCTAAACAACTTCAGTCATCACGATATGGATAAATACAGCTCCTGTACGATTTTCAAGACAATATTGTACCGTTACTCCTACAAAACAGCGGCAAGTTCAGAGAACTATGATGGAGATGGATATCGACCAAAGTAGAGCACTAGTGCTGAATAATTTTCAGATATGGGAGCTGTGAAGGCCAGAGGAGAGCCGCCAGTTCATCCACGCGGAAAAGAAAAACATCTACAATCGCTTAGTAGTGGAAAGGACCACGAGAGATATCTATAAGAGTCTACAAAGATTGTGCGAAAGAACTTGCTCCCCATCTAGCAATAATTTATCGTAGATCGCTTGAGCAGCGAAGGGTACCTAGCGACAGGAAGAAATAGCAGGTCATTCCCGTTTTTAAAAACGACCATATGAAAGAGGCACACGATTATAGATATATATCGTTGATAGATATGTCAATATGTTGAAGATTTCTGGAACACGTTTTATGCTCAACAATTATGACGTTTTTGGAGAGCGAAAACCTCTATAAAAAGGAACATGGATTCCGCAACACAGAGATCCTACGAAACTCAGCTCGCTCTGTTCCTCCATGAGACCCACAGCACCGTATACAACGACGCTCAGGTCGATGCCGTGTTCCTTGACTTCAGTAAGGCATTGACTCCGTCCGGCACTCCCGTTAAGTGAAAGAAAAATACGAGCTTTTCGAGTTGAAATGGTTCAAATGGCTCTAAGCATTATGGGACTTAACATCTGAGATCATCAGTCCCCTAGACTTAGAACTACTTAAGCCTAACTAACCTAAGAACATCACACGCATCCATGCCCGAGGCAGGATTCTAACCTGCGACCGCAGCAGCCGCGTGGTTCCGGACTGAAGCGCCTGGAACCGCTCGACCACGGCGGCCGGCGCTTTTCGAGTATCGGAGCAGATTTGCGATTGGATTCAAGACTTCCTTGCAGACACAACTCAACACTTCGCTCTTAAAGGAACAAAATAGACAAATGTAAAGGTAGTTTCCGGAGTACTCCAAGAAATGTGATAGGAACGTCACTGTTTACGATATATACATAAATAATCTAGTAGAAAGCGTCGGATACTCTTTAATGCTATTCGCAGTTGATGCGGTTGTCTACAACAAAGTAGCAACGCCAGGAGATAGTAACGATTTGCAGAATTATCACCAGAGAATTGATGAGCGGCGCAGGCTCTGGCAGCTGATCATGAACGTAAGTAAATGTAACATACTCCGCATACCTAGGAAAAGAAATGCAGTACTGTACAGCTACACTATTGATGACAAACGGTTGGAAACAGTACCTACAGTAAAATATCTATGAGTAAGTATCCAGAGTCACCTTACGTGGAGTGACCACATGGAACAAATAGTGGGAAAAGCAGATGACAGACCCAGATTCATAGGAAGAACAGGGAAAGCAACTCATCGACGAAAGAAGTGGCTTATAAGGCGCTTGTTCGACCGATTCGTCAGTACTGTTCATGTATTTGGGATCCCTACCAGGTAGGACTGATATGAGAGAGAGAAGATCCAAAGAAGAGCGGCGCGTTTCGTCACGGGATCGTTTAGTCGGCGTGGGAGCGTTATGGACATGCTGAACGAACTCCATTAGCAGACATTACAAGAGAGGCGTTGTGAATAGGGAGAGCATTACTATCGAAATTTAGAGAGAGCACTTTTCCGGGAGGAGTCGCTCGACAAATTGCTTACACCCACGTACGTCTCACGTAATGACCACGAGGAAAAATTTCGAGAAATTACGGGCAATACAGAGACTTGCTGACAATCATGCTTACCAAGCGCTATGGGCGAGTGGAACAGGGGTGGAGGGCTAAGTTAGTTGTAAAAAAAAGTACCCGCCGCCACACACCATTAGGTGACTTGAGGAGTATGATGCAGATGCAGATGTAGATATAGATACTCACAACATCAGTCCAGGACGATGCGAGCTGTGTGAACATTTGGAACACAGCATCACCATTGGGGAACAAAGATTGTACCATGGGATGCATCTGATCAGCCAAAATGGTCACACAGTGCTTGGAAATAACGCGACCTTGCAGATAACCATGCGGTCTATGGAATACAACGATATGTCTGCCCAAATCACCACCGAACCCTTGCCATGTTTCACCCTTGGGACGTAAATTCGGCCAGAAGCTGGAAACAGTGTGAAGCAAGACTAATCTGACAAAATGCCTTTCTGCCGTTGACCCATACTCGATATTTTATGGTTTCGGTGGCACGTTTTTCTTTTACGGACATCTGCATCACTGATGAGTGGTTTTGGGATTTCAGGTCGCCTTACAATTATCTGCTTATGGAGCTCCATTCGTGTTGTTTTAGTGTTGACAGGGTTTGTGAAGACGACATTCAGTTCCACAGTGACTTTTGCAACCGTCATCTACTTATTTTTTGTAAAAATCCTCACCAGTGACCACCTGTCACGACCACTCCACATACACTTTCGTTCGCGTTGTGACTTGGTCGACATTGCCAGAGCACCTGATGGTATATGGCGGAGGATACTTCTGGTACCGATACCATTTCCTCCAGTCTGTGTTCCTTCCGACAGTGATGCCAGAGAAGCACGACTGCTGGTAAGACTCAGTAAAAGTTCTAAGTCTTTCTTCAAAAATGGTTCAAATGGCTCTGAGCACTATGGGACTTAACATCTATGGTCGTCACTCCCCTAGAACTTAGAACTACTTAAACCGAACTAACCTAAGGACATCACACACATCCATGCCCGAGGCAGGATTCGAACCTGCGACCGCAGCAGTCGCGCGGTTCCGGACTGAGCGCCTAGAACCGCTCGGCCACCGTGGCCGGCAAGTCTTTCTTCTCGTGGTCGCTTGCCAAGCTGTGTGTGGGAGAAACTAATATATCACCTGACTCTTCTTGCGATGTAAGCCCTCGAAATATTAACAGTACATTTATCAGTGACGCACTGCGTACTCTTGTAGCCTCTGCCACTGAAGTTTATCGAGCATCTTCGTAACGCCCTGCACCTTATTGAACTATTCCGTGAAGCTTACGCACCGCTCCTCGTTGGACCTGTATCTTTCTGAGAAACCGTCGAGTACCTGTGAGGAAGCCGAGGCTTGTTCGCTTATTTTGGCCCTTCTTCCACCGAGCGAAGTTACTAGGAAATCGGGTTATGGCACTTGCCGTGTTCGCCTCGTAAGTGGACTACGTCTGTCAGTATAGTAACCGTTTTGTGTGCACACATCCACACTTCCAACATCTGACCTGCTGCCCATGAGAAAGTAAGCATTAATGGCTTGCTCTTTCCACATGTACTAGGGGGTACTAACCAAGCTAAAAACATGAGACTTGTAATAGCTACAATTATGAGTCTGCAAATGACGTACATACTGATGTAATGTTATTCAGCACACCGTCTTCAGTCACCAATAAAAATACCCGCAGCACCCATTACACCCTGTATACGCAGACGTAGAAAGATTGCCGGAGGATGATGGCACCGTTAAAAGCCGCTTGCTGTGTTCTCTCACAGCGCTGGCCCCTCCCTCCCGCCAAGTAGATGGCTCCTTCGGCCTCCACAGGTGTTTGCGGCCGTGGCGGCCCGCCTCTAGAGAAAGTGTTCAGCCAGGCCAAGTGCGGCTCTGCCGCCGCCGCCGTGGCCGCCTGCGCCTCTCTTTGCTAAGCGATGTCACCAGACGCCCGCGGAGAAGCGGCCCAGCAGCTCTGTCGAAAAACTTTCGCCCGCCCGTCTTCCTCGCTTCACTTCCGCAGTTATTAACATCCCCGCTTCAGCATTTGCTACTTCCACTCTTTCCTACACGACGCCAGTAAAGACTTTCGTGGCGGCAAGGGGAGATGTTGCACTTTCTTTCTCGATGATTTGTAATTGCTGCTGGATTTACTAAGCTTACGTAGTAATTACACTCGAATAGTAGTTTAATGGAAGTTCAGGAAGGTATGTCTGTGAGCAGTTTGTTAATAAATCTTCGCGCGTTTCTTGGTTAACACTGGTTTCTATCTGTCCATACTACTGTATATGTTGTGACCATACGAAACTACAATCGTCCAGCCGTAACTGTGGTTTCTTTGATCGCTCTGCAAGAGGGCTCATCACGTTATAACACATGAAATATTAATGCACTTTATTTCATAATTGAATAAAAGATTTACGTAACTTGGACACAGTTGTTTGCCACAGGACTGCTTGTAACGTACACCAGTCATTGACTATGAAAGCATAATTTGATGCACGGGTTAAAAAGTTGTTCTCTTGTAGTACAAAATGCAACATTTACAAATTACAGTTCATCGGAAACTTTTACTGTCACTGTCCTACACGATGATGCTGACTTCTGTAGCTGTTGTCACGAACTGGGATAGGCTCTTGCGTGCTCGTCACTATATTGACCTCAGAGTGAGGGTGGGTCTTTTTTTTATTTTTTTAGTTTACACGTCTAGTTCCGCAGGACCAGGTTGAGGAGCAAATCCCCAAGGTCATGGAAGTGTCAGTGCATGAAATTACAACATAAAAGTAATAACAGATAAAGTTAAATGTTTATGAACCCGAAAAAAAGACAAGCCATAAGTTTAAGTAAACGCAACAAACAATATAACGTAGGATTCGCTTAATTTTTCAAGGAACGTCTCGACAGAATAGGAGGAGTGTCTCCCATTGATGGTAGCGGATTGCAGCGAGTGGTCCTCGCTAATGTGTGTGAGATCTATTCGCGTTGTCAGCTTCCTGTGGCACTGCGATCTGTGGACGAGCACCACAGTATATACAATAAGTATAATTTCTAGAACGCAACAAATATTCCAGACTGTACAGTAGCTTAGATTACGCAAGCCAGAACAGGTCTGTAACTGCAACACTGATACAAAATCTCTCTAAATAAAATAAGAAATTTGGAAACCTAATACTCGAAAAGAAATGAAAAGTTAAGAGCAATGTGGGCAGAAGAAAGAAACAAAAACGTGAATAGAAGATGAAGTAGAGTAGGAAAAGCAAGTTGGAATGGGATTAAGCTCTTTATATGGAATGCATATTCTGTGATACACTATAGCAAGTAGCCGCACATCGCACTGTCGAGATGATCGATTCGAACAGCGTTTTAACGGAGCTGATTTTGTGGTTGTTGTGATGTTCAGTCCTGAGACTGGTTTGATGCAGCTCTCCATGCTACCCTGTCCTGTCCAAGCTTCTTCATCTCCCAGTACTTACTGCAACCTACATCCTTCTGAATCTGCTTAGTGTATTCATCTCTTGGTCTCCCTCTACGATTTTTACCCTCCACGCTGACCTCCAATGCTAAATTTGTGATCCCTTGTTGCCTCAGAACTCAGCTGATTTTACATAATATTTTGTTATGGCACGATCGCGTAGTTACTAAAAAAATATTCACCTTACCGGTTGCGGTAAATCATCTCTATCGTAAGATGTGATAATTAATCCACAAATAGTTTTGTCATTGTGTATAAAAACTCTAGTTGTGTGCACACAGCACACTGTCCAACGGTGTAAAATATGTCAATAGACTATGCTTGCTAAAAGTGACTCAACGGTGCACTGAATTTTATCCATTATTGTCAATGTGGGAGCCATAACCGACTTACATTTATAAAATAATCATCTTTAGTCATATACCTTTCATTAAAAAATCACGATGAACTTAATATAATTATGTCGTCTCTCTTGATACACGAGACTTCCTACTGGAACTACGATAGTTGTTTGATGCGATAAAATTATGACAAACTTATCACTTGTACAAAATTACTTGTAGGTTCTGGTATCAGTTGCACGGGCTTGAAGCATACATGATTAATGTTTAAAACTACATTTTCTTGCTTACACATGTTAAGATTTTGAATACTTCTGTATACTTCAAAAATACGAACATTCTAAGGAATATCTGTACACAATAACATTACATTTTTCTCTATTCTAAGACTTGGGTTTGGTTAAGATTATAGCTTCCTGCAGATTTTTGTGCTTTAGATGGCTGTAGTAGCTCAGGTTTGAACATTTCTTGAAAGGAATTTTTAAAATTAGAGAAAAAAATGTGTCTGTTGAAATTAGTTTGTCCATTTAAAATGCATTGACAGTAAAACTAGTACACAATTTTTGTGCAAATGATTATTTTAGTCACATTGCATCATAAAATTAACTCGTATGTGGGTAATACGAACAGTGTGAACTAATATGTACCGTGGCAACATAATAATACTAAGCACTTAAAGAATGGTTTTCAGAGCTCTAAATGCATCGCATAACGTTACATTTTATCGTAACGGAAGGCTATGAGTCCTTCCTGAGGTTTGAATTAATCAGTTGCTTAGTTATAAAACTTCACTAAGCATAAGATTTTCTCACTCACTGTGCTCTGAACATATTGAGTAACTACTGTATTTTAAGAGGATTGTTCTAAATACCGCCACTGAACATGGTATCGCCGACATCTGTTCTGAATGCTATAAGAAAGCCATCTTGTAGTTCGACGTATAGTTTTGGGGGTGCCACTAAATACAGTTGTAGCATCTCGCTCCCTGTGATAAATAAGGCAGCGATGGAAATTTTCTAATCTTGTTCATATATATGCCTCCGTTCGTGCTGGGGAAAGACAGGGTGAATGCGACTGAGTATTATTGGTGCTGACACCATTTGAAGAGGTATGAAACAATATTTCGCAAAGAGCCCTATTTTAACTTCAGTCATTTAAATGAATGCTCGAACTGTACTGTGTGCATGATATTGCCCACTGACATGGTCCAAATGTTCCCTATAAACAATACGTTAGTGTCGGGGATCATATATCTGAATGCGCTTAAGTTCTTCAACCGTTTTGTATAAATTTAATCAATTTAATACTTTACCACTAGTTTTGTTTAACTAAGAAGGCATCTAAGGTGCCGTCTGACAGGAAGTAAAAGCCAAAATGATTAGTTCAACTCCTCAATCTGGGTGTCAATCCTCGTTCGAAATAAAGCAATGAGAAGACTTAAAGTTGAGTAGAGACAGTACGAAGATCAACTAATTATTCGAGACTACATAAGAAAAAATGAGGAAGGGCGAAACAAAATAACTGCAGTAGAAAGAAAGAAGCTCGGGAGGAAGCAAGTAGTGACTGTAGATTTAGAAACAAGACTTTGTTAATAACTAAACTCATATGAGAAGGTATGTTCTGGGCCTTACTCAGAACAACATGAATCAGTGACTTTCCATCTGTCTACTAATAACACTCTTCGCCATACGTTTTCCAAAGCAAATACAGTGCTGTTCAAAAGCGGTTGCACTTAGTTTTGAGGAAGACTCCAACTTTGTGATGTAATATTCCTCAAGGTCTTTAAGGAACTACTATCTAAGGGTTCATTGAACAAAAGACGATTTTAATTTTCACCATCAATCGTAAACACTGAACCTGAAAAAAAAGTCCGTAAGGTTATTTTTAAATTGTGTTCGATTAAATTATAGAAGCATCTCTGTATTGCTCTTTAAATCAGTTTACATCACATAGCATTGGAGAAACGTTGATTTTATAATTGGCATGTCTCGAACTCCTGTAACAGATGTTTTTAAACTTGCCTGATAGGCGGTATTAGGACAGCGGTGGGCGGAATACGGAACTCGTTTTCAGAAATATAGATTGTCTATTTTCCTGGAACTGGCTCTTATGATACCAACGGTAAAGGGTTAGAAAGGAAATGACTTTTGAAAACGTAAGTAGGGCGGATACTTGTAATTTTTATGGAATGTCTTTCATCTGTCGTCACAGGGGGGTGGATGACAAAATATAATAGCTACGGTAAGTGGAATGTTGGACACTCATTCTAATATCAGAATTCATGTATCATGATTCCAGCTGGTACTCAAGACAAATCATTCAACAAACAATATTTCAGAGCCTGTTTCAGACGTTCATGTCTTTAAGGAATGTGTTGAGCTGAAAGACTGGAATCCGTAAGTTGTCAGGGTTTGAGTGTTATTATGTACAATGATAGGAAAACATTAATGGCTTATAAAATCTCCTTTAAGATGTTCTCCACATCCTTGACAGCACACCTGTTTAGATGTATCATCAAAGAACTGCTATAAAACTTTATTTTGCTGCAACCCTTCCTGACTCTTTTGTCATCACCTGACGAAGTTAAATCATAAGTGGAATATACGATGGTTTGTAATTTCAGAATATGTTAAGTACATATTTTTTTAGATTGTGGAAACAATTGCACTTGGTTTACGGCACATCATCATCCAGCACACAGAGACGATTCAAGTTAACTTTAAGTGTAATAGATGAAGTCGAAATAGTCGCATCTAGCTGCACAAATATTAAGTTTTATAGCAGCTTTTTGCTGGTAAATATGAAAATAACTGACTCAGTTACAGTCTTTGAAACACAGTAAAGAGAACACTCCAAACGAGACATCGCATTCCATTATCAATAAAATAAGTGTCATTATAATACCGCGACAAGGTGTTACTGGTGTATCCACTATACGGCAAGAAACAGACTGCTCTCGTCCCCATTCTACTGTACAGCGAGTCCCATTCAGCAGGCTTTGCGCCTGTCGTCTGTCTGAGACGAGTTTTTGCGCCCTTCTTGCAGCGAGTGGCCGACCTGGGAGCCGGTCGTGAATTATTTGCCTCCCTTCTTCTGTATGTACCCACTAGAGCGCCCAACCGCTGAATGAATTTCATCGTCAAGCACCGTGAAGAATGTACGTCGTAAACCGCAGCTGCATTGCGAATCACTGAGAGTGCAATTTTACGCTGGGTCGTTGCTTCTGAGTTATTGGCGAACGAGGAATGGCCACACAGGAGAAGCAGGCGTTTGTGCGTACTCCGTAGGGGAAGATCGTCCAGTATCAGACAGCTTATTATTAACATGAACTCTTATTAAATTCTAGCACTAACGGAAGGACCCAATGCGCCACTGAAGTATAAAATAGAGAAAAGCAAGAGCGATCATGTTATTTTCAATCCAAAAACATCGAATTTTTCAGTGCACGAATTTAAGTTTGCAGTGCTGTATTGTGTTTGCAAGTAAGTAATATCACATTTACGAGGGGCATTCGATAACTAAAGCAACACTTTTTATTTTTTTCTTGGCCGGTTTCAGTTGGAAAAAAGCTGAATTTGTTGGGGGAAATCGTGGAATATTTCAGCTTCAGCCCCTATGGTTTCATGAAGTTCGTAAAGGAGATGCGTTCCAAGCAGAGAGCTCGTTGAAAAACACCGTTTTGTAGCCAAAAGCGTGGGGACTAATGTGGTATATTGGAATCCTAAATAAAACCGACCTACAGTCAGAAAATAAATCGTTGCATTGCTTATTGAACGTCCCTTGTATCTTTAGATACAATTGATATTATTCCCTGTAATGTAGACTGTCACAATGTCTGCTTCATAGCTCCAAAGGGAATGTTAAATTATGACACTGTTGCGTTCTGGTTGTATCAGACAAAACATTTTTATGCTCTACTGGATAAAAATTTAAATTTTTACGGTTTTAAAAAATTTAAGTCAAGTTTATTTCAAAGAAGTGCATGAGGAAATAGACGTAAACCTTTATGGGAAAAGAAACAGGTAGCTACACTATCTGATCAAAAGTACCGTGACACCTCCATAAAACAAACGTTTGTCATGTTAGGTGCATTGTGCTATCAACTACTGCTAGGTACTCCATATCAGCGACCTCAGTAGCCATTAGACATCGTGAGAGAGAAGAATGGGTCGCTCCGCGCGACTCACGAACGTGGTCAGGTGATTGGCTGTCATTTGTGTCATACGCGAGATTTCCACACTCCTGAACATCCCTAGGTTCCGATGTGATAGTGAAGTGGAAACGTGAAGGGACACGTACAGCACAAAAGCGTACAGGCCGACCTTGTCTGTTGACTTACAGAGACCGCAGACAGTTGAAGAGGGTCGTAATGTTTAATAGGCAGACATCTATCCGGACCATGAGACAGGAATTCCAAACTACGTCAGGATCCACTGCAAGTACTATGGTAGTTAGGCGGGAGGTCGACAGACATGGATTTCATGGTCGAGCATCGGCTCATAAGCCACACGTCACGCCGGTAAATGCCAAACGACGCCTCGCTTCGTGTAAGGACCGTAAACAATGGACAACTGAACAGTGGAAAAACTTTGAGTGGAGTGACGAATCACGGTACACAATGTGGCGATCCGTTGGCAGGGTGTGGGTATGGCGATTTCCCGGTGAACGTCATCTGCCAACGTGTGTAGTGCCATCAGTAAAATTCGGAGGCGGTGGTGTTTTGGTGTGGTCGTATTTTTCATGGAGGGGGCTTCCACCGCTTGTTGTTTTGCGTGGTACTATCACAGCACAGGCCTACATTGATGTTTTAAGCACCTTCTTACTTCCCAGTATTTAAGGGCATTTCGGGGATGGCGATTGCATCTTTCAGTGCGATAGAGCACCTGTTCATAACACACGGCCTGTAGCGGAGTGGTTACACGACAATAACATCCCTGTAATGGACGCCTGCACAGAATCCTGACCCGAATCCTACAAAACAGCTTTGGGATGTTTTGGAAAGCCGACTTCGTGACAGGCCTCACCGACCGACATCGATACCTCACTGCAGCACTCCGTGAAAAACAGGCTGCCATTCCCCAAGAAACCTTCCAGCACCTGATTGAACGTACGCCTGCGAGAGTGGAAGCTGTTATCAAGGCTAAGGGTCGGCAAACGCCATACTGAATTCCAGCATTACCGATGGGGGGCGCCACGAACTTGTAAGTAATTTTGAGCCAGGTGTCCGGATACTTTTGATCACATAGTGTATGAAACCTGTTTCAGGATATAGCTTTTTCAGAGAACATTCAGTGATAGACAGGATACAATATTGTACTATCTTTGAAATCTTCGCAGAAGACAGGCTTCATTGCCACATTTGTAGGGGCAGGGCCCTTGAGCATTGTCCTCGTTTAGAGCTAAATAGTCCTTAATATATTTGTGGTAAATATTTCAGCAATGGTTAATCTGAACGTTGACACTTTATAATATGCTTTTACTTATTTGAGACAACTTCCTCCCGATGTGACACCATAGTACCTATGTACAACATGTAGTTATTTTACTTTAATGTTTATAACCATTTATGATCAAGTTTAAACCTTTTTTTGTAACAGATATTACATTTTTCATGTTATAATTTCATGTCTGATACAATGCTTCAAAAATTTAAGCGACCGAAAAGTAAAGGGTGGAAAGAAGACAAAAATATCAACCCATGTATATTCTTATGACATCGTGTTTTATAATTCTATTAAGTAAGTATCACAGAGTTATTTAGAGCGAAGAATGTCCCTATACAATGGAAACTGGAAATTTGTGGTTATTTCCTACGGGACCGAACTGCTGAGGTCATCGGTCTCTAGGCTTACACACTACTTAATCTACATTAAACTAACTTACGCTAAGGAGAACACACACACCCAGGCCCGGGGGAGAACACGGACCTCTGACGGGGGCAGCAGCGCGAACCATGGCAAGGCGCGCAAGACAGCGTCGTTAGCCCCCACCGCTCCTATACAACCGTCAGAAAATATTATAATTTGTTACATGTTCACATTATATGTGTATATTTTTATACATAATTTTCTTAACTGTTCTCATTAGGTTTGATGTGTAGCATGTATCTGTAACTTGAACTAGATTTTCACTCTGCAGCGGAGTGTGCGCTGATATGAAACTTCGTGGCAGATTAAAACTGTGTGCCGGACCGAGACTCGAACTCGGGACCTTTGCTTTTCGCGGGCAAGTGCTCTACCAACTGATGTCATGGTCCCTCAGAGGTCATGGAGGAGATACAGAGAGACTGGAACTGTCGATGACATGCCTTGCTCAGACCGCCCTGCTATACTACAGCAGGAAATGTATTTCTTTTAAATTAGTTTTAAAACGCCACGTGTACAAAGGTACAGAAAAAAATTAATATGGATACGTAACGAAAGGATTTATCTGTGTGATCTAGCCTGTGCTAGCTCATCAAGGAAGACGGAATAATACTGATGTTTTTGCCACATGTCTGTCCCAGTAAGAGTATGCAAGGTCTTTCGCTCATTGTGTTCTTCAACTTTTGTACTTATCTTATTCGAGTAGGAAGTTGCACGAGACAGCGGGTTTTGCGTTTAATGATGTCAATATAATGTGCGGGCGCCCCCTAGTTGCGCAGTACTCGCATAAAGAGCTGAGAGCTATCGACGTCGCTAATTGCAGCTTAATGGGCGAGGCTGGCGTAACCGGCGACTCTGGCGCGGCAACCAAACACGGCGAGGAGAGGAGGGAGTCCCTCACTGGAGAACGTGGCGGGGAGGAAGCGGTCAGGACCCGTTCCGCTAGGGCGGGCAGCCGCGGGCTGTTTCCAGCGCAAACACGCCGCGGCCACCGCCGTTTATAGAAAGCCGGCCACCAATCTCCCGCGCATGCGTGACTTACGCATTAGGCACAGACGCCGTTCCGACTGAATCCCCTCACACTGCGAGGAAAGCGGTCCGAAGTTCGCGATTTGAGGGTCTGCATTCCTGTCGATCGTTGACGTGCTTCATTTCCGGTTTTATTTTATCGTGCTGAATTAATCAGTAAAGGAACCAGAAAGTGTGAAATATTGGGTTGTGGCATAAGTTCGTAGAGTTCTTTGCTTTGCATGTTGCTATTCCTGCTTCTCTTGGTCTATGTCTTGAAACTTCTTGGCACATTGAAATTATGTGCCGGGCCGGGACTCCAACTCGAGACCTCTGTTTTTCGCTGTCAAGTCCTCTATAGATTGAGCTATGCAAGAAAGACTCACGACTAGCTCTGACAGCTTTATTTCTGCCAGTACCTGGGTAGCTCAACTGCCGGCACGGTAGCTCAGCGTGTTCGGTCGAAGGTTAGCTGCCCTCTGTAATTTAAATAAATAAATGGTGTAGCAGGTCTGTGAATTATATCAGGATCCGTCAATAATTCATCATTTGGTTATCTGCCTTCCGGGAGGATTAGTTTCCAATCTTCTCTGTCCTCTGCTTTCCTCTTTATTCTTTGGTACCCTCCTCGAGGTTTACTGACGTCATACAGCATCTGGTACCTTTTCTGCCTTTCCCTCTCTTCTACGAAATGAAGTCTTGAAGTGTAACTACTATAAGACAATCTCGTCTCTGATTATGTCCTATTCGGTTTAGCTTAACATTTCCACTGTCAGCAACATCCTCCGGTCTTCTCCAACTCTCTTCAGTTCCTCCTCATTCCTGACCTCATCAGTTCAGCTGATCCTCCCCACTCCGCGCCATATCCACATTTCACAAGCTTCAGTTCTCCTCTCGTCTCACTTTCTCAGTTACCACGTCTCTGCTCTATAAAAGGCTGCGCTCCAGGTCGGGCACTTCACTAGCGCTTTCTTAACTCCGTGTTCAAGCCACTAACTAAGACTTTTTCCTGATTTAAAAATGCCTTTTACGCTGATGCCATTCTGACTTTGATGTCCTGTTCACAATGCGTATCTTTCCTGATTCAACTTTCTAAATACTTGAATGCTGCCGGCCGGTGTGGCCGTGCGGCCGTGCGGTCACCGGTTCGAATCCTGCCTCGGGCATGGATGTGTGTGATGTCCTTAGGTTAGTTAGGTTTAAGTAGTTCTAAGTTCTAGGGGACTAACGACCGCAGATGTTAAGTCCCATAGTGCTCAGAGCCATTTTTGAACTTGAATGCTCTCACCTGTTAGTTTCAGGCCCTAACTTAGCTTTTTTTTCTTTAAGCTCTAACCATGCTTTTGTTTACTTTTTATTTATTTTCATTCTGGTCATTTATCATGTAAATAAGAGGCCCTTCATTTTCTGCAAGAATCACCACGTCACTTGCGAATCTTATTCATTCTGTTTCCCGTCCATCAATCCTGACGCCTCTTTTCCCTTAAAAACAACTTTTCTCTATTTTCTCCATATACACTAAAGCGCCAAAGAAACTGCTATAGGGATGCATACTCAAATACAGAGCTATGTAAACATGCAGAATACGGCGCTGCAGTCGGCAACGCCTATAAAAGACAACAAGTGTCTGGCGCAGTTGTTAGATCGGTTACTGCTGCTATGATGGCAGATTAACAAGATTTAAGGGAGTTTGAATGTGGTGTTATAGTCGGCGCTCGAGCGATGGGACACAGCATCAAATGGTTCAAATGGCTCTGAGCACTATGGGACTTAACATCTGAGGTCATCAGTCCCCTAGAACTCAGAACTACTTAAACCTAACCAACCTAATGACACCACACACATCCATGCCCGAGGCAGGATTCGAACCGGCGACCGTAGCGGTCTTGCGGTTCCAGGCGGAAGCGCCTAGAACCGCACGGCCAGAACCGGGCGGCGACACAGCATCTCCGAGGTAGCGATGAAGTGGGGATTTTCCGGTACGACCATTTCACGAATGTCGAATGTACTATGAATATCAGGAATTCGGTAAAACACCAAATCTCCGACATCGCTGCGCTCGGAAGAAGATCCTGCAAGAAAGGGACCGACGACGACTGAAGGGAATCGTTAAACGTGACAGAAGTGCAACCCTTCGCAAATTGTTGGTGATTTCAGTGCTGGGCCATCAACATGTGTCAGAGTGCGAACTATTCAGCGAAATATCATCGATATGGGCTTTTGGAGCCGAAGACCTACTCGTCTGCCCTTGATGACTGCACAAAGTTTTACTCCTTGTCTGGGCCCGTCAACACCGGCATTGCACAGTTGATGGCTGGAAACATATTACCTGGTCGGACGAGTCTCGTTTCAAATTGGATCGAGCTGATGGATGTGTGCGGGTATGGAGACAATATCATGAATCCATGGACCCTGCATGTGAACAGGGGGTTTTTCACGCTGGTGAAGGCTCTGTAATGGTGTGGGGCGAGTGTACTTGTGGTAGTATGGGACCCTTGATACGTCTAGATACGACTCTGACAGGTGACACGTACGTAAGCATCCATTCTTGTACATTGTGCATTTCGACGGACTTGGACAACTCCAGTAGGACATTCAGACACCCGAAACGTCCCGAATTGCTGCCGAGTGACTCCAGGAACACTCTTCTGAGTTTAAACACTTCCGCTGGCCACCAGACTCCCCAGACCTGAACATTATTGAGCATATCTGAGATACCTTCAACTTGCTATTGAGAAATCGTGTCCACTTCCTCGTACTCTTACGGATTTATAAACAGTCCTTCAGGATTCTTGGTGTCAGTTTCCTCCAGCATTACTTCAGACATTCGTCGAGTCCATGCCAGATCGTATGGCGGCACTTCTGCGTGCTCGGGGAAAGGGGGGTGGGCTACAAGATATTAGGCAGGTGTACCAGTTTCTTTGGCTCTTCAGTGTATACATTAAGTAGGATCGACAAGACAACAGCAACCCTGCCTGACCCGTCTCCCGACGTCGCTGTCTTGCGAAGTGTCATTTCCTACCCGTATCCTTGCCGGCCGATTCAAGTTCGGGTTTGCAATCAGTCTTGTGTCCTCCCACTTTACTCCCTTTCTCTTCGAGGTATCCACCAGCTTCTCCCACTGCACTCAGTGTAAGGAATTTTCGAGGTCTGTGAAGGCTGCAAATATTTCTTTGTCCTTTCCCATGCGTCTATATATAACTGCAAAGCAATACATCGCATAACTTGTCTCCTACGCCGTAGTGGATTCTGGCCTCGGCCCCAACTCTCTTTTCAAAACTATTAGCCTGCAAGCAAGTGTGTCATACATTGAGCTGAAAAAAGTCGTGAGATACCTCCTAATATCGTCTCGGACCTCCTTTTGCCCGGCGTAGTGCAACAACTCGATGTAGCATGGACGCAACAAATCGTTGAAAGTCCCCTGCAGCAATACTGAGCCATGTTGTCTCTATAACCGTCCATAACTGTGAAAATGTTGCCGGTGTAGGGTTTTGTGAACGAATTGACTTCTCGATTATGTCCCTTCAATGTTCGTTGGATTTATGTCGGCCGATCTGGAGGGCAAAATCATTTGGTCGAATTTTCCAGAATGTTCTTGAAAATACGCAATTGTGGTCCACTGACATGACATCGTTGTTTGAAAACGTGAAGTCGATGAATGGCCGCAAATGGTTTCAAAGTAGCGAGGTGGCACAGTAGTTAGCACACTGGACTCGCATACGGGAGGAAGACGGTTCAAACCCACGTCGGGCCATCCTGATTTATGTTTTTCGTGAATTCCCTAAATCACTTCAGCTAAAACCCAGGATGGCTCCTTCGAAAGAGCATGGCCGATTTCCTTCCCCATCCTTTCCTAATCCGAGCTCTTTCTCCGTCTCCAGTTACCTCGTTGTCGGCGGTACGTTAAACACTAATCTGCTCCACAGTTGCGAAAGTGTAGGATTTTATGTAGTTGCCTCTCGATGACGTCCCATATATTTTGGTTGGGGTGCATGTAGGGCGATCTGGGTGACCAAATCACTCGCTCGAATTGTCCAGAATGTTCTTCAAACCATTCGCGAACAACTGTGCCACAGTGACAAGGCGCATTGTCATTCATAATAATTCCACCGTTGTTTGGAAACATGAAGTCCATGAATGGCTGCTAAGGGTATCCAAGTAGCTGAATGATCAGTTAAGTTGGACCAGAGGACCAACTCCATTCCATGTACACACAGCCCACACCACTGTGGAGCGACCATGAGCTTGGGACAGTGCCATGTTGGGAACTTAGGTCCATGGCTTCGTGGGGTCTTCGCCGCACTCTAAACCTACCATCAGCTCTTACCAACTGAAATCGGAACTCATCTTCCCAGGCTACGGTTCTCCAGTAGTCTACAGTCAAACCGATATGGTTACGAGCTCAGGAGAGGCGCTGTGGGCGGTGTCATGCTAAGGCACTAGAGTCTATTGTCTGCTGCCATAGCCCATTAACGCCAGATTTGGCCGCACTGTCCTAACGGATGAGTTCGTCATACGTCCCACATTGGTTTCTGTGGTCATTCCGCGCAGTGTTGTTTGTCTGTTAGCACCGACAATTCCTACACAAACGCAGCTGCTCTTGGTCGTTCAGTGGAGGCCGTCGGCCATTGTGGTGTCCGTGGTGAGAGGTAACACCTGAAACTTAGTATTCTCGAAACAATGTTGACAATGTGGCTGTCGAAATATTGAATTCCCTAACGATTCTCGAAATGGAATGTTCCATGTGTCTAGAGCCAACTTTCATTCCATGTTTAAAGTCTGTTAATCGCCGTTGTGAGGCCATGAATACATCGGAAACCTGATTACAAATGACAGCTCCGCCAATGCACTGCCCTCTTATACCTTGTTGTGCGATACTACCGTCATGCGCATATCTCTATACCATGAGTTTTGTCCCCTCAGTGCAAATACAAAATGGTTCAAATGGCACTAAGCACCATGGGACTTAACTTCTGAGGTCATCAGTCCCCTAGACTTAGAACTACTTAAACCCAACTAATCTAACGACATCACACACATCCATGCCCGAGGCAGGATTCGAATCTCCGACGGTAGCAGTAGCGCGGTTCTGGACTGAAGCGCCTACAACCGCTCGGCCACAGCCCATAACAATAAAGAGAAAAAACACATACACAGATATTAGATCCGACATTTTCCACACCAACTATTCGTTGCTTTTCTCTTTCATTCACAGAAGTCAGTCGAAGTTCCATAATAAAAGTGAGCGGCGGGCTGCAAATACCAGAAAAAACAGGGAAGCTCTCGCATTATATCAGAGGCTATGGTGACGCCTTACGAGGTCAAACCAAGGTGGAGGGTTGGAGGGTGGGACCATCCAACTGTGGAGCCGCGTATTGTGAGGGTAAAACAGTGTTTCAGAGGGTCGCAATGCCGAAAGACGCGCTGTTGTGATACGAAAGAACTGTGAAATATCATGCGTATCATGACCTGACAGATGTTTTTAATAGCCTGACCCTCTTCGAAGCGTTCTGTGAGCTGTGATAAACGTTAGTCGTCACCCTCGTTATGACCATGAGCAATTTGATATACAAAAGGATGGTAGAAAAGTACAAATTTCATTAAGTGATTGATTTGGCTGTGGCTGCGATGGTGATAGGTATGATATGATGGAATTGGTGTTGCTGATGCTGACGCTGATGATGATTAGGTGCTGTGGTTTGGATATTGTCGTCAGTGACTCGATTTCCAGTTCCAGATAAGAAAAGCCGAATAGAATGGAAATTTCTCAGAAGCAGCTTTCAGTATTTAGGAGAATTGTGGCCAGGTTCAAAATGGTTCAGATGGCTCTGAGCACTATGGGACTTAACATCTGTGGTCATCAGTCCCCTAGAACTTAGAACTACTTAAACCTAACTAACCTAAGGACATCACACACATCCATGCCCGAGGCAGGATTCGAACCTGCCACCGTAGCAGCCGCGTGGTTCCGGACTGAAGCGCCTAGAACCACTCAGCCACAGCGGCCGGCCGTCCTCGTTTCACTTCTGTATAAGTCTACACTCCATGCAGATACTTTCAGAATAGACCTCCTGACAATTAAATTGATATTCAACGTTAGCAAATTTCTCTTTTTCATAATCGCTTTTTTTTGTATTAACGGTCTGCATTTGATATCAACTCTATTTCCGCTGTCGTTAGTTACTTTGCTGTGCAAATACCAAAACCATCGATTGCTTTTGTGTTTCATTTTTTAATACTATCTGCACTGCCTGATTTAATTCGATTACACTCCGTTAGCTTTCTTTGACTTCTGTAGATTTTCAACTCACAATCTCTTCTCAAGACACTGCCCGATCCATTCCACTTATCTTCCAAGTCGTCTGCTGTCTCTGACAGCATTTCAGTGTCATCGGTAAACTTTAAACTTGTTATGGCTTC
Source organism: Schistocerca americana (assembly GCF_021461395.2). Classification (NCBI taxonomy): domain Eukaryota; kingdom Metazoa; phylum Arthropoda; class Insecta; order Orthoptera; family Acrididae; genus Schistocerca; species Schistocerca americana. Next base: position 1,037,619,606 of record NC_060120.1, on the reverse strand, counting down.
TTCTTGAACTTTAATACTTTTTCCACATTTCTCCTTGCTTTGATTTATTTCCTGGAATATGTTCCAAATCCACGTGATAGTACACAAATGAGATATTGTTGTTGGTTGTACGCCCGTCGCAAGAGGATCTGTCACTTTGAGTCGTTGTGTAAGATGGGTGTTTGTCCTCAGAAGCGGGACTGGTACTGGCGAAGCGACGTTCGCTCATTTAACGGCTGTGGGAGGCGTCTGTGACGGGGGCCTTGAGGCAGACGCCGGGACTCACAGCTCGCGACACGCAGTCGTGACTGCGCGCCTTCTCCTTGACCTACGGACGCGTCGCAACATTCCTCGCAGACCGTCGGCGACGCATCCGCGTCTTAAAAATTTGTCGCGATCCCGGATACTGGAAACCAGTTACCACGTTTCTCACAATCCTCATTGTTCATTTTGTGTTCCTATAATTTATCACTGAACAGCACGTCTAATTCTAGAGTCCCCACTGGAAACAGAACACAAATCATGCCGACACTGGTTAAAAAATGGCTCTAAGCACTATGGGACTTAACATCTGAGGTCATCAGTCCCCTAGACCTAGAACTACTTAAACCTAACTAACCTAAGGACATCACACACATCCATGCCCGAGGCAGGATTCGAACCTGCGACCGTAGGAGCCGAGTGCTTTCGAACTGAAGCGCCTAGAACCGCTCGACCACAGCGGTTGGCGGCACTGGTTAGTCGATAAACATTAGAACAACAAATATTCGCAGTTCGGCCAGAAGCTGATGAGAAGCGGTACATAAACATTCATTCTGACAAGAAGGTAACCTAAGAAGACAATACAAGCTGCGGTCAAAGAGTAACGCAGAACTTAAACCACAAGTCTTCTAGCGACATGTGGATGATACTTTTGCAATTTGGCCCCACCGATGAAGAAAGACTGACACTCTTTTTGCAGCATCTGAACTCTATCCAAAAGGATATCAAATTTACGAAGGAAGTGGACAAGAGCGGCTGTCTGCCTTGATCAGACGGAAAGTGGGTGGATTATTGGGGCATTCCGTTTACCGTAAGACCACCCACACAAACAGACCTGTATTTGCAATAGTCTAGCTGCCACCACAACACTGTTTCCCGTCTGACCACCTAAGATAAGCGCTGCCGGGCTGTGCTAGCACCGATCCAAGTGCTAGCACTTGGATCGGTGACCATCCTGTCTGCCGAGCGCTGTTGGAAAATGGGGTGCACTCAGCCCTTCTGAGGCAAACGCAGGAGCTACTTGATTGAAAAGTATCGGCACCGGACTCGTAAACTGACATACGGCCTGGAGAGCGGTGTGCTGACCACAGGCCCCTCCATATCCGCATCCAGTGACGCCTGTGGGGCAGTCCGGGGTGGCCGAGCGGTTCTAGGCGCTTCAGTCTGGAACGCGCGACCGCTACAGTCGCAAGGTTCGAATCCTGCTCGGGCATGGATGTGTGTGATGTCCTTAGATTAATTAGGTTTAAGTAGTTCTATGTTCTAGGGGAATGGTGACCTCAGATGTTAAGTCCCATAGTGTTCAATTAGAACCATTTGACGCCTGTGGGCTGAGGATGACACAGTGGCCGGTCGGTACCGTTGGGCCTTCATGGCTTGTTCGGGCGGAGTTTAGTTTTAGCTGCCACCACCCATACTATGGCCGCCCTTGGAACATTGTTTCACCGGGCACATATATCTCATGAAGACAGTCTTGCACAGGAGCTGGAGCACCTGCAATCAGTGTTCAAATATAATCGATATTCTCCACATTAGATCAGCACAGCTTTAAACAAGAAAAAATGTGACCATCTACGCGATCAAGACCAGAACGACGGTTGAAGTCCAGGGAGTCCTTCGATATGTCGGTAATATTTCGTCGAAATTAGGCAGAATATTAAGAAAACATAAAATCAAAGTAAATTCGGCCCACCTACAAAGACCTGTGCTCTTCTAGGTTCGGCAAAAGAAGATCTGGGATGCGAAAGGCTGGAAGCTATAGAATATCTTGCCAGTGGCAAAGCCGTCGTTGGTCAGACAACGCGCACAGTGCGTAAAAGATGCGTCGAACATGATCGCCACACTCGCCTTTCGCAGCCCTGTAAGCCAGCCATATCTCCACAGGACATTCCATGGTTTAGGCCCTCTCTAGCCTGTCCTTGACTGTAAGGAGCAGATTCGACAGTATGTTCACAAGCTTTATGCTGGCAGCTCTAAGACATCAAGACGAATGCTTTCGACATCCTGTTTTATACGAATGTGGAAGGGCTGGATAAAATGTAGTTGCAACCTGGTTGTAATTCATACCAGAATTTATTAACAGACATTCACCGTATTACATGCGCTCAGTATAATCGCCCCGAGTCTCGATCATCATCTGCCACAGAGATGTATACCGTCAGTGCATCCATCTCTATCGATGTCTTGCAAGCAGCGCTCTGTGGTAGGGATGGTGGCGTCTATTGTGTTGTAGAGACTGCCATTGTGGTGAACAGGTCGTAATCACATGGGCACACACTGGGTGACTAAGGTGGATGTTACAGTATATCCCACCCCCCAGGTACGCAACACTGCATTTTGGTTCGCCTTGTAGCATCGTGCATTGTCAAGATGGATGATGGAATGCAGTGCCAGAACGAAACATTGTTGTGCGCTCCGACCACGTGTCAATTCCATCTCTATCCACACACGTTGTTGATAATTCCTACACATACTGTTAGGGAGCTTGAATCGGCATCCCGCACTTTCAGACAGTAGATACTGCAACTGATTCCAATACAGCCACCGTCGTTCACAGCATTACTTCAGCTGACCTTCTGCTGTCCGCTACAGACAATGGGCATACCATGTGACGCACATCCTTCATGTTATGGCAGTGTTGCCATTACTTTTTGTCGAACCTAAGTAACGTAGAAATCGTTTGTATCCCCCAACTTAATTACATCTTAATTCGTTGAGGCCATATTAAAAGGATGTCATCGATTTTTTAATTTCTTTGCTTCATTCTAGAGAGCTTAACACCCCATCATCAACAAAATCTACGACATATTAAACAGCCTGGCCACAGGATTTGCTGAAAGACCAGCACCTAGCGTGATCTGAGGGGCCCAGGGAAAACATCAACTGTACAGATTTAACTGGGATTTGACACCGAATCTTCCTGAATATGAGTTCAACGTTCCACTGCTTCACTTCACTTGCCATCCACCTTCACGTAGCCATTTAATGTTCCATCAACATTGAAACCTTCCCGTCTCCTCTATATCCCTTTCGTTACGCAACCTTCTCTTCTACAATAACCTATGAAACCTTTCCTTAGGATTTCTATCTCTTGCTTAATAATAACAAATGAAATCTTCCCTCTGAAATTAATTCTCTTTCTCAATCTTCACATACAAATTTAACTCCTGCTTATTAAAAGTGATTTTCTGATTATTTCGACGAAACATAGAATGTGTCGTCGTCGTGGCCCTCAGTCGTTACCTGCAATAACCCAAAACTGTTCCTTACCTTTTTTACTGTTACTGGATCGGCATCTGACTGCTACATCGAACTGCGACATGAATATACTTACTGTGTTTTACCATACTCTATTAGTTGCTGGTGGGCTGTCATAATAAGTGGCTGTATTTATTACCAAAGCTGACATTATTCTTTAATAGCAAAGCTGACGTTATTCTTTAATTAATTTGACTGAAGTTAGGTAATTCATAGTTAAACTTTTTCTTAACAACAATAAAACTTTGCAAAGCTTTACGTTGATGGTTTTTGGATGGATTATAATCAGTAATGCAATATTGCTGGCAAAAATTAATTATATTCTGAATGAAATGATTTTGCAAACGTTCAAATGGGGCTTACATTTTACAATAATCTTACAACTAGCACTGCGCAAACATACCTTCAGTAGTCATGAGTTTCTAAAAAAAATAATTCAATAATATTCGTTCCTCTTCTGATAACAGTTAGCTGATGTCTGTGTACATCCGATTATAATCTCTTGTAAATCATAGCTGGTGGCTGGCAGGCACACCGCTCCTCTCAACGTCTCGCTTCAGACCTGCTACCGACTCGCTTCACTTCTCGCTTACTACAGACTTCCTACGAACGATAAAGTGCGGTCTCTCCTGCCAACAATGCTTTCTGGTGCAGACAATCCCTGCTACCATTACAAAATGTGTCAATGTGCGGTCTCTCCCGCTCTTTTCTTAAGATGTATCCATACGCGGTCTCTCCCTCCCTTTTTAAAATTATATCAATGTGCGGTCTCTCCTGCGAACAACAGTTTGGTGCAGACATTCCCTGCTACCACAATTATTTCCAACATGACGAATGTTAATTATTCCTATTTAAGCCTATTATTAAAATATAAACATATTTCATAAATTGTGGTTTGACAATAGACAATAGAAATATACACGTCTTACAACATCAGTCGGCATGAAGGTAAGACACAGCCCACCTTACCTCAGAGACGCGCTCCTTGATGAACCATCCCGAATCACCCGCCTTGATAGATGTGTGACCCTGCTGGCCCGTCGGGTTCACCGACCCCGTTTTCATTAGCAGCTGTCCCTCCAGGGTGTGACAGGCGCAGCGAGCGCCCCTGACCTATCGGCAGGACGCCCCCACCCCCCTCCACTGCCGCATTCTCGGCGGGTCGGGTCACGCCAATAGGTTAGCCGGGCGTAATAATACCCGGTGCCCGGCACCCAGCACTCACTGCCCGTGACTGCACGTACCGACATTCACCCTCGATACACTGCTCTACTGCCGTGCTCACTCGCTGACGCAACCGCGCTTTCTCTCAGATCGTTGCCAGTTCGCCTGGATGAGAGACATGCGAGAACTCTACTGAGAACATTTCGCAGCTGATTTTGCATCTACCGTGGCATACGAGGGCAAGACAAACAGTTTTAAAACTGAAATGAGATTTTCACTCTGCAGCGGAGTGTGCGCTGATATGAAACTTCCTGACAGATTAAAACTGTGTGCCGGACCGAGACTCGAACTCGGGACCTTTGCCTTTCGCGGGCAAGTGCTCTACCAACTGAGCTACCCAAGCTCGACTCACGCCCCGTCCTCACAGCTTTACTTCTGCCAGTACCCCGTCTCCTACCTTCCAAACTTTACAGAAGCTCTCCTGCGAACCTTGCAGAACTAGCACTCCTGGAAGAAAGGATACCGCGGAAACATGGCTTAGCCACAGCCTGGGGGATGTTTCGCAGGAGAGCTTCTGTAAAGTTTGGAAGGTAGGAGAGAGTCGTGCTTGGGTAGCTCAGTTGGTAGAGCACTTGCCCGCGAAAGGCAAAGGTCCCGAGTTCGAGTCTCGGTCCGGCACACAGTTTTAATCTGCCAGGAAGTTTCAGTTTTAAAACTGGCTTGGAGGTGGCGTTGATATTAACATACTTCTACCCGGACTGGCGAGACTGCCTTGGGAAACAGTGAGTGTCCGGCAAATTTTTTGTTAAATGTATATTTCAGCCTCAATTCACTGAGATGGTATCATTTTGACTATTACCAGGTCATCATAAGCTATTAAAATAATGTTGTTTTTGCTGTGGTTTTGACTCAGAAAACTGATTGGATGCAGCTCTGTATGGTACTGTATCCGGTGAGGCCTCTTGATCTCCGAATAACTACTGCGCCTTACATCCTTCTGAATCTGCTTATTGTATTCATCTCTTTGTCTCTCTCTCTACGATTTCCTCCGCACACCCCACACCCCTCATCCCCGCCTTATCTCGCAGTTGCCTCCAGTACTAAATTGGTGATATCCTGATGTCTCAGAATGTGTCCTATCAACTGCTCCCTTCTTTTGGTCAAGTTGTGCCACAAATTTCTTTTCTCCTCAGTTCTGTTCAGTACCTCCTCATTAGTTACGCGATCTGTCCATATAGTCCGCAGCATTTTTCTGCAGCAACACATTTCAAAACCTTCTGTTCTCTTCTTGTATAAACTGTTTATCGTCCATGTTTCACTTCCGTACAAATACTTTCAGAAAAGACGTCCTATCACTTAAGTCCATACTCGATTTAAAAAATTTCTCTTCTTCAGAGACGCCTATTTGTCATTGCCAGTCTGCATTTATATTCTCTCTTCTTCGGCTGCCATCAGTTAATTTTCTACCTAAGTAGCAGAACTTAGAGTAAACCTCGTTTCCTAATCTAATTTCTTACTGATTCCAGTGTCTCGTTTCCTAATCTTAATTTCCTCACTGTTTTCTAAACTAATTTCCTCACTTGATTAAAATAATAGGAAACTAAATGACGTCTGTACACAGCCACACCCCGCCAGTCCAAAAAGTTACGAGACTGGATTAATAAAAAATAGAGAACTGTCAATATATGGTGGTTTTAATGTTATAGATGTTCTACAAAGCCCCCCCCCCCCCCCTCGCCCCACTTGAATACAACTCACGGAACGTTCGTAAAAGTCCTTCTTTGTGCATCTTGTTCAACTCGTGTCACATTTATTGTACTGTCAGTTACGTCTTTAATGTGTTCAACCCTTCATGCGTATTTCTGCATATTTACGTTTTATGGTAGGTTAGTACTGATAACACCGTCTCATCACCCACGATGTTTTTTCTAAAAAAGCATTGTCGACGTTCTGCATTTAAGTACAGTCACGGCAAGCGCCCGGGCGCCGCTGTCTTTGTTCGGGAGTCAAGATTATGAGACCTTACGCATATGCATCTCATCACATCTCCATTAACCTTAACACAGTAACTCATCAACTGAAAAGATCCAGAGGGTCGCTCATTGTCGACACACATCTGCTCTCTTGTTATTGGAGGTGAAGTCTAGAGGTAAATCATCATAAGAACATCTAGATAGTTAAACTATATCCTTCAGTTCCAAACGATTATTGTGTTCACTTGACGAGTTACTTTTTTGAGTCATGAGTCTTCTGCCTGGTTTGACGCGGCTCCCCTCCTGTTCCAACCTCTTCACCTCAGAGTAACTCTTGCACTTAACGTCCTCAGCTGTCTGTCAGATATATTCCAACTTCTGTCTTCGCCTCGGGTTTTTACACTCTACGGCTCCCTCAAAAGTTGATCCCAGATGTCTTAACACAACCCCGATCACCCTGACCCTTCTACTTGTCCGTGTTTTCCGCATACTTCTCTCCTCACCAGTTTTGCTGACAAGGGAACCTCCCCATCGCACCCCACTCAGATTTAGTTATAAGTTGGCACAGTGGATAGGCCTTGAAAAACTGAACACAGATCAATCGAGAAAACTGGAAGAAGTTGTGTGGAACTATGAAAAAATAAGCAAAATTTACAAACTGAGTAGTCCATGCGCAACATAGGCAACATCAAGAAGAGGAACTCAGGAGCGCCGTGGTCCCGTGGTTAGCGTGAGCAGATGCGGAACGAGAGGTCTTTGGTTCAAGTCTTCCCTTGAGTGAAAAGTATAATTTTTTATTTTCAGTTTATGTCACAAACTCTTATGTATTCTTCACTTTTTTGGGAGTGATTATCACATCCACAAGAAAACCTAAATCGGGCAAGGTAGAAGAATCTTTTTACCCATTCGCCAAGTGTACAAGTTAGTTGGGTCGACAACATATTCCTGTCATGTGACGCACATGCCGTCACCAGTGTCGTATAGAATATATCAGACGTGTTTTCCTATGGAAGAATCGGTTGACCTATGACCTTGCGATCAAATGTTTTCGGTTCCCATTGGAGAGGCACGTCCTTTCGTCTACTAATCGCACGGTTTTGCGGTGCGGTCGCAAAACACAGACACTAAACTTATTACAGTGAACAGAGACGTCAATGAACGAACGGACAGATCACAACTTTATGAAAATAAAGAAAGCAAACTTATCACTTGACGGAAGACTTGAACAAAGGACCTCTCGTTCCGCAGCTGCTCACGCTAATCACGGGACCACGGCGCTCCTATGCTCACATTATCCTTGATGTTGCCTATCTTGCGCATGGACTACTCAGTTTGTATATTTTGCTTATTTTTTCATAGTTCAACGTAACTTCTTCCTGTTTTCTCGATTGATCTGTGTTCAGTTTTTCAAGGCCTACCCACTGTGCCAACTTATAACTAAATCTGAGGGAGGTGCGATGGGGAGGTTCCCTTGTGAGAAACTTCTCTTATCAGTCCGCCTAACTGTCAACGTCCTCCAATAGCATCACATTCCTAACGCTTCGATTCTCTTCTTTTCAGGTTCTCCCTCAGTCTATGATTTAATTCCACACAGTGCTGTGCTCCCAATGTACATTCTCAGGAATGTCGTCCCCAGATTAAGACCGATGTTTCACATTAGCAGAATTCTCTTGGTAACGAATGCCCACTTCGCCTGTGTTGGTCTGATTTTTATGTCCTCCTTGCTTTGTCCATCATGTATTGTTTTGCTTCCAAGGTAGCAGAATTGCTGTTAGGAGCAGACGATGGCGGACTTACTATGTAACACTTTCAAGCGTTACGGCGTCACGCTGCTATAATGAGGTGTTTTAGAGGCTCTATGTGCTGGGTATGTCAGGGAGGTTATGCATCGAGATTTGTCCCTGTACAGAGAGATTGGTGTATTTCATTGTGTACCTTAAGTTGGCTGCATGTTTAAATCATCTCACTTATATCTTTGATTACATTTATAACTGCAACTGCCCTTTTTTGACAGACAGAGCAAAGCAATAAACAGAACAATATCACTTCATACCTCCGCATTCAGTTGTTAACATTACGTATGAAATGATCGTATGGAATTGTTGGCCGGGAGGCCCCTTCCGGAAGTTCGGCCGCCGGGTTGCAAGCCTTATTTCAGGTGACGCCACATAGGGCGGCTTGCTTGGCGGTGATGATGAGATGAAGAGGAGGACAACACAAAACCCAGTCCACGAGCGGAGAAAATCTCCAACTCGGCCGCAAATTGAACCCGGGCCCGCTGCATGCTAGACAAACACATTACCACTCAGCAAAGCAGGCAGGCTATATTCCACATATTTTTAACTGATAAGATAAAAGCCGGCCGGGGTGGCCGAGCGGTTCTAGGCACTACAGTCTGGAACCGCGTGACCGTTACGGTCGCAGGTCCGAATCCTGTCTCGGGCATGGATGTGTGTGCTGTCTTTGGGTTAGTTAGGTTTAAGTAGCTCTACGTTCTAGGGGACTGATGACCTAAGAAGTTGAGTCCCATAGTGCTCAGAGCCATTTTTTGATAAGATAAAAACTTATTTCAGGTGCTCAGACTGAATACCCAAAAATATAAATAATCTTACTACGCCATGTGTATCAGCAAATAAATACGTTTGTATTTGAAAATATTGTTTTTATGGTGAAACGAATTTAATCTTAGCAATTTAGAACATTTGAAATGCAAAGAACTGAATCTGGAAGTGTGAACAGATCTTGTTGTGTTTATTCCTGTGCTCTGTGTGCCGAAGAAGGATATACTCAACTAAAAATATAAGTAAAGAAATAACAGGTTATTAAAAAAATTCAGTCTCCTGAAGGATCACACTGAAACAGTCTGTGCACGGGTAGGTTTCAGTACATAGCTTCATTGATACACCAAGAAAATATCTCTCAGCACACTCCAAATAAATACACAGTTAAAAGTTATTGAAAACTGAACCCTGAGGCTCCTGACGATGACAGAATTTTGCTGATATGAGCTGTGCCCATAAATACCGCTAAGTAAAAGTGACTCAAGCTGAAAAACTAAATTTTGCAAAACAGTTACTGATCACCAATTTCTGCATTAGACATATACATTAATTTTAAGCTTTTTAAAATACTGTCGACGGTAAATATGAATTGAATCGTAAACAAATCAAAATTTTTTTTTGCATCATCTCGACTCCGACAGTTCCGGAACCTGTACAGAAAACTGGAATAGAGATCAACATTAACATCATTACCGCCCATTTTATTGCTGACCAAAACCACACATTGCATGTTGTAGCACTATACAGCGAGACCTTCAGAGGTGGTGGTCCAGATTGCTGTTCACACCGGTACCTCTAATACCCAGTACATCGTTCTCTTGCATTGATGCATGCCTCTATTCGTCGTGGCGTACTATCCACAAGTTCATGAAGGCACTGTTAGTCCAGCTTGTCCCACTCCTCAACGGCGATTCAGCGTAGATCCCTCAGAGTGGTTGGTGGGTCACGTCGCCCACAAACAACTCTTTTCAATCTATACCAGGCATGTTCCATAGCGTTCATGTCTGGAGAACATGCTGGCCACTCTAGTCGAGCGATGTCGGTATCCTGAAGATCCTGAAGGAAGTCACTCACAAGACGTCCACGATGGGGGCGCGAATTGTTGTCCATGATGACGAATGCCCCTCCATTATGCTGCCGATATAGTTGCAGGAAGGAATTCACGTATGGTATAGCCCTTATGCCGCCTTCCATGACCACCAGCGGCGTACGTCGGCCCCACATAACGCCGCCCCAAAACATCAGGGAACCTCCATCTTGCCGCACTCGCTGGACAGTGTGTCTAAGGCGTTCAGCTTGACAGGGTTGCCTCCAAATACGTCTCCGACGATGGTCTGGTTGAAGGCATATGTGACACTATTGCGACAGTATTGCGCACAGTTTGAGTCGTAACACGACGTCCTGTGGCTGCACGAAAAGCATTATTCAACATCGTGGCGTTGCTGTCGGGTTTCCTCAGAGCCATAATCCGTAGGTAGCGATCATCCATTGCAGTAGTAGCCCCTGAGCGAGGCATGTCATCGACAGTTTCTGTCTCTCTGTATCTCCTCCGTGTCCGAACAACATTGCTTGGTTCACACAGAGGCGCCTGGACACTTTCCTTGTTGAGAGCCCTCCCTGGATCAAAGTAACAATGCGGACGCTATCGAACCGTGGTATTGGCCGTCTAGGCATGGTTGAACTACAGCCAACACGAGCCGTCTTCCTTGTACAATGACTGGAACTGCTCGGCTGTCGGACCACCTCCGTCGAATAGGCGCTGCTCATGCATGGTTTTTTATATCTTTGGACGGGTTTAGTGACGTCTCTGAACAGTCAATGGGACTGTGTCTGTGATACAACATCCACAGTCAACGTCTATCTGCAGGAGTTCTGGGAACCGGGGTGATGGAAAACATTTTTTGATGCGTGTATAATCGCTCAGAATAACAACAATCGAACCATATTTTTAACATATGAAAATAGCATATTACAGAGGAATTTTCGAACAGTTGCCTAAATGCTTTGAGATTTTATTTCTGTTTGTAATGTTTGTAGCAGCGCTGTCCAGCTGCTTGTGTAGTAAACCCATTGGCTTATTCTTTGAAAAGCAGCGTAAACATGAATATGTGGCTTTTGCCACCCATGTCAAACTGTCGTTAGGAACTGCGACCTACTATGACAGTAAAGGATTAATTGAAACAACATTCTGTGTCAGTCACTTTTAATTTACTGCCACGAAGCGTCCAAAGCGCTTACACCTTCCTCTCCAAGTGGATCAGTGGAGTACATTGGATTTTTGTTTGCTGGACGTATACCAGTAAGGTAATTGAGTATTTGTTTACATAATATGCCACTAGGAAAACATTTTTTTTAAAAAAATAATATAGCTAATTGCAATATGTTTCAGAAAGATAAAAATGTATATTTTTGACTACCATCAAGGTTATTTTTGCTGGAACATGTTTTAAGCAGTTTTATTATTACAAATTTGTAATCCTTCTACCATTATTGCTTATTTGTAGCGAAATAAAACACAAAACTGACAAAAATGTAGTGTAATCCACTGATCCACTTGAAAATCAGAAATGGTTCAAATGGCTCTGAGCAATATGGCACTTAACATCTTAGGTCATCAGTTCCCTAGAACTTAGAACTACTTAAACCTAACTAACCTAAGGACATCACACACATCCATGTCCGAGGCAGGATTCGAACCTGCGACCGTAGCAGTCCCGCGGTTCCGGACTGTAGCGCGTAGAACCGCACGGCCACCGCGGCCGGCCCGAAGATGAGAATGTAATTCGTCGAAACTCGTCGTGAGAGTAAATAAAACGTGACTGACGTAGATAATTGTTGTATTTTATCCTTTACGAGTACAGTGAATAGCAATTTTAAGCGTGACTGACAATGTTTTGCGGCATTTCACTTCGATGTATTCACATTTCATTACAGCTTGGATATTCTTCTTAAGTAAAATAATTGTTTTTATAATTATATGTTTTTGGCCACCTGTTCAAAAAAAGTTACTCGCTGCTCTGGATAATCTAATTGGTATTATGTAGCGATGTTGCCTAGTGCCGCTAGTTAGTTTGCTTTCCGCGTTACTTGTGGGAAATGACATAACCCGACACCAAGTTACGTGTCGGATACGGAATCAGATGTCATACACCGTACATTGCGGTAACAAGCGTGCCTGGCGCCGTTGTCTCCAGACATCATTATGACAAATTGCTGACTGCGTCCTTCAAGTCTGCAAATAAACGGGCGACTCTTATAATGGCTGTGTCGTCATCTCAGTTGTGTCCTCGCATGTAATTAGGTACAAGCGCATGCTAGATGAATCCGTAACTGCTTGAAAACTTTACAAAAAATTGTTGCGGGGAGTAATAGAAACGAAAAATCAACGTCTTTTCGAAGTCATCAACAAGTTGCGTTCTTGCCCTGTGGTTTGTAATATTAGATGTACTTCGAAATATGCGGGATGCGCTACAGAGGTGAATACAGAGAGCTTACATCTTCAGCACCTATTTCAGTCAGTTTCAGTTAGACTCACCAGAGACTCCGTATCCCTTGGTAATAGCTCTGATATCACTAACGCATCAAAACAGAATCTAAATTACTCTAATATAATAAGCAAAGGCTTAGAAAAATCTCGAGATCAATATTTGCAAAGAGATGTGTTAATATTTCCGGGTTGTACTTAAGAGTGATAATGATATAACTAGCATAGTTCAATCTTTTTTTTAAGGAAACTCTCCTATGGTCTAAATAGACGATACAAACGAGGATTTAGTTTTCTTTTTTATTTTTAGGTTGTGGTGCTGTCCATTAAGCATGTTTGAAAGGTCAATTATTGTAACTGAATCCGTTTACTTTTTGCAAATATACACCTGATTACTTTACACAATATATTTCGACACTTCCTAGACGTCTTTGGTAAGATTTCATTTCATATTCGAAATTTCAAAATTTTTTCATAAATAGTAGCAGTATACGTTGTTACTGTTGTTTGCCCTTTTTATTTTTGGGGGGACCGTTCCTTTAAACTTGTTGTTAGCCTCTCAACTTCAAGAACATTGTTGTTTAGGGAGCAGGTGGAACCTCAAGTAACTCTCATGACAACATTTGAGTAATTAGGGATTCTAGTGATTTTAACTTCGATTCTTACGATAATTGCTATTTCATTTTCGTTGTAGAACATTAATTTATTGGGTCTGGACAGCTTTTCATTAACTGACGTTCACTACAGTATCATATATAGCATAAATCCCACCACTGCGCATCATAATGATAGTGCGGTGCAGAGCTTAGCAGAGTGGCAACGATGAAAACATACATACAGAGTCATTGTCGATGTAATATTATCTCGGAACACCATGTGCGTGAAGAAAATTGGCATCGTCAAAAGAAACGGTTACTTGTAAATATTTGCGGAACAGACACGCTAGTTGACTGTCATTAATTTTCGCCTACTGTCCTAAACAGTAATATTCTCGTAGGTGAGAGGCTGCCTACGAACAGCAAAGGAACGGTCCCACCAAAAATAGAACAAAAGGCAAACAATAATAACAACAGTTTGCGCCTCATTTTTTAGAGATGAAAGAAATTATGGCCCGTTGCTGATAGCACGAAACTGTCGAAATATGTTTGACGAAAGAGATCAAGAAGAATTGCGTTTTCGCAGACATAACGCACCGCTCATTTCCATCCGTATATGAAATACCATCACATTACATAAAATTTAGACTGCAATTTAAAAGTGCTCACAGAAGACGCCAGAGAAAAAAACATTGAATCTATATATACTAGTACATCAATGCAAGTCTTTGCTTAACGTTTTTGACAAAAATCTCGAAAAGTAATTGCTCGTTTAATTCAGATTTTTGCGCGATACTCTGATACAAGTTCGGCCATACATATTTTTAATACACATAGTATTTAAATATACATGTAATCTATACTACTATATGAAGACAAGTCATTATTTAAAGTTGTTAGCAAAACTCTCGTAAAGCACTTGAGTAATTTATATCAAACTTTTATACAATGTTCTAATGATGATTCGGACGGACACAGGCGACATGGTTTTTTTTGTGTAATATATAAAGGAGAAACGTTGTTACCAAAACTCTCGAAAAGTTCTTGACACATTTACTTCAAATGTTACGCGATTAATAGACACTCAGACGGACACATGCTACATATTTTTTAAAGAATAATGTACAGGAAATTTTGAAATTTGTGGTAAGATCTTATCGGACCAAACTGCTGAGGTCACCGGTCCCTAAGCCTACACACTACTGAATCTAACTTTAACTAACTTACGCTATGGACAACACACACACACACACACACACACACACACACACACACACACACACACACACACACACACACACACACCCATGCCAGAGGGAGAACTCGAACCTCCGACGTGGGGAGCCGCACGGACCGTGACAAGGTGTCTTAGGCCGCGCGGCTACCCCGAGCGGCCAATGTACAGGTTTGCCGCTAAAACCGACTATGATAAAGAAAAGGCTGTGCTGTGATCTTCTGTGAATATGTGCTGTTTGTTTTCTTTCTCACAGTAAGCTAAGCTGTTTCTCCCATACATATTATTTTTCATAATACACACAATCCTTTTTTTCTTTTTTTTTTTAAATGGAAACACAACAGTGTGCTGTTTTCTTTCCAGCAGTCAGTTTTTATTGCAAACATAAGTTTTGTTTATAACTTATCAGGTTACGATTAGAATACCACAAGGGAATAGGAATCTGCAATAACAGTAACCGAGATTCACAGTGAGAGAAAGAGGAGGGAAGACGAGGGAGACAGAGGGTTGAGAGGGTGAGAGTGGACATAGAGAAGGGAAAGGAGGAGATGGACAGAGAATGGTGGGAGGGTGGAGGAAGTGATGAACAGAGAGAGGTGAAGGGGGGGGGGGAGAGGAGGAGACGGACAAAGAGCGAGTGAGGAGGAGATATATTGGGGGGAGAAGCAGATTAGAGTCTATATCTGATTCCCATACATGTTTAGCAATTTCAAAGCATTGCCGTATAAAACGAGAACTGTAGATCATTTCAGAATAACGATAATCAGAAGATACATTGAGATTCGCTGTCACATAAAGGGCGAGACGCGCCCGCTCGGATAGCGGCGCGAGCTGACGCTCCTGCTTCCGGGATACGGAGAGGCGAGCGAGCCCTGATCGAATCCGCCTCGCGGGTAAGCAAAGAAGGCAGGTCAGACGGTCAACCTGGATGTGGTTTTTAGGTGGCTTTCCACAGCCACCTAGGTAAATACCGGGATGGAAACCTCGTTGGGCTTCAGTTACCATTTACGCAAACAATTTGGAAACGAAATCACAGTTGAAGAAGAGAATTACACCAGATGCAGGCAGACGGGGTACACAATTTTGATGTATATATGTTATGCATACTAAAGGGATCAATGAAAATTTGCACAAAGTCCAGGGTTCAAACCAAGGTCTCCTGCTCACTAGACAGATGTGCGAACCATTACGAACCCTGGCAAACCCGGGTTCGATTATCGGCTGAGGTAAAAATTTTCATTCGTTGCTTGAGTCGGTACGTATACAACATAGATGTTTGAGACTTAGGAAGGTCTCTCGAAACATATACAGGGTGTTTCAAAAATGACCGGTATATTTGAAACGGCAATAAAAACTAAACGAGCAGCGATAGAAATACACCGTTTGTTGCAATATGCTTGGGACAACAGTACATTTTCAGGCGGACAAGCTTTCGAAATTACAGTAGTTACAATTTTCAACAACAGATGGCGCTGCAAGTGATGTGAAAGATATAGACGACAACGCAGTCTGTGGGTGCGCCATTCTGTACGTCGTCTTTCTGCTGTAAGCGTGTGCTGTTCACAACGTGCAAGTGTGCTGTAGACAACATGGTTTATTCCTTAGAACAGAGGATTTTTCTGGTGTTGGAATTCCACCGCCTAGAACACAGTGTTGTTGCAACACGACGAAGTTTTCAACGGAGGTTTAATGTAACCAAAGGACCGAAAAGCGATACAATAAAGGATCTGTTTGAAAAATTTCAACGGACTGGGAACGTGACGGATGAACGTGCTGGAAAGGTAGGGCGACCGCGTACGGCAACCACAGAGGGCAACGCGCAGCTAGTGCAGCAGGTGATCCAACAGCGGCCTCGGGTTTCCGTTCGCCGTGTTGCAGCTGCGGTCCAAATGACGCCAACGTCCACGTATCGTCTCATGCGCCAGAGTTTACACCTCTATCCATACAAAATTCAAATGCGGCAACCCCTCAGCGCCGCTACCATTGCTGCACGAGAGACATTCGCTAACGATATAGTGCACAGGATTGATGACGGCGATATGCATGTGGGCAGCATTTGGTTTACTGACGAAGCTTATTTTTACCTGGACGGCTTCGTCAATAAACAGAACTGGCGCATATGGGGAACCGAAAAGCCCCATGTTGCAGTCCCATCGTCCCTGCATCCTCAAAAAGTACTGGTCTGGGCCGCCATTTCTTCCAAAGGAATCATTGGCCCATTTTTCAGATCCGAAACGATTACTGCATCACGCTATCTGGACATTCTTCGTGAATTTGTGGCGGTACAAACTGCCTTAGACGACACTGCGAACACCTCGTGGTTTATGCAAGATGGTGCCCGGCCACATCGCACGGCCGACGTCTTTAATTTCCTGAATGAATATTTCGATGATCGTGTGATTGCTTTGGGCTATCCGAAACATACAGGAGGCGGCGTGGATTGGCCTCCCTATTCGCCAGGCATGAACCCCTGTGACTTCTTTCTGTGGGGACACTTGAAAGACCAGGTGTACCGCCAGAATCCAGAAACAATTGAACAGCTGAAGCAGTACATCTCATCTGCATGTGAAGCCATTCCGCCAGACACGTTGTCAAAGGTTTCGGGTAATTTCATTCAGAGACTACGCCATATTATTGCTACGCATGGTGGATATGTGGAAAATATCGTACTATAGAGGTTCCCAGACTGCAGCGCCATCTGTTGTTGAAAATTGTAACTACTGTAATTTCGAAAGTTTGTCTGCCTGAAAATGTACTGTTGTCCCAAGCATATTGCAACAAACGGTGTATTTCTATCGCTGCTCGTTTAGTTTTTATTGCCGTTTCAAATATACCGGTCATTTTTGAAACACCCTGTAGTTTCATTTGTTCAGAGATTTCATCCCAGTAGGAGTGGTGGAGTTAGGAAGGGCATCTGGCCACCAACGCATTAACACTGCCAAAACCGATATATAATAATGTCTACCCCATAGAGAAACGGGAAAAGACAACAGGAAAAGAAAGAAGAAATAATAAAGAGTGAAAGGCGTCTGCGGCTGTAAAGTCTAACGTTGTAGCATCAGTAAGGAGTTTTGTTCGTAAACGAATATCATTGTAACATGTTAAATAATTTGATACACGACTAATTAAAGATATTGTTCGTCACGTGAAGGAACAAGTTATGCAGAGTCGAAAGGCTTTCGGAAAAAGCGACACTAGTCGTGGATCCTATCAAGAGACACTCTAACGGTGAAGAAGCTAAGGTAACTTTGAGGAGGCCGATGCAACGTGGCTGCACGAGAGTTCGTCTTACAGTCGAGTCCGAGCAGGATACGGTGGCCGATGCACACCGACCAATTTTCGTCCGAAGCCTGGGCGGGTTCATTCGTTTGTTGTGAAGGAGAAGCCAACTGTTTACCCGCTCTCGGCCGGTTGGCGACGCAGAACTCTGACAGAATCGAGGCACACTCCCTGTAATACTTCTCAAACGATTTTACAAAATCTAGATGTTTGGCGCCTTATTAATAGCTTTATATGTCTGCTTCATGACGTGCCCTTCATTTCGTTAATGGCCATAGTTATTGCGATATTTGCAATTAAGTAAGACACTGCACGAAATTCGAAAAAATTTGCAATAAAAGACAGGGGTCAATATGATTTCGCGTTTGGTGCGCATTACATAATAAGTTGCTGCATATGAAATTTAACTAAGATACTGAATTTTTCTTTAGACTTGGGTAGAGGACTCTATCTTCTCATATAACCAAGAAAATTCATCTTTCGTTCAAATGGTTCAAATGGCTCTGAGCACTATGGGACTTAACATCTGTGGTCATCAGTCCCCTAGAACTTAGAACTACTTAAACCTAACTAACCTAAGGACGTCACACAACACCCAGTCATCACGAGGCAGAGAATCCTCACTTTCAGAGTTCTCACTCTATTGTATTTGCACAACGTATTAGTCAAGTGACATCATATAAACTCTTCTGTGTTTTGGCAAGAGAAGCAAATTTTAACAAATCAACAAGAGAAATGTAGGTTTTCATCAAAATTCGACACTCACGACGCTTCTATGAAAGTTGCAGATGGTTAACAAGTCAAGCGAAAATAAATTTCTGTATTTGCTACATTTTCAATGGAAATATTTTTACATACCAAACAAAACGAAAGTGACTTTAGATTATTAGCACGGTCACCATGGAAGGGCTCCACTTAATACAGTATCTGCAAACAGATGTGAGTGTAGGCTTCAGTTTAGAACGGCGCTTTCCCTCCAGCGCTCGGCTTTTCCTCTATATCGTGTTGCACGCAACCCCCACCACTACCATTCTGACCATTCTTGCCCTGCCGACTGCACTTCTACCGGTCGTATTATTCAGCGCGCACTGTAACATGCTTCGCGGGTGCCACGTGCTAGACTAACTGCGTGGTGCGTCGGTAAATAAAAATTAGTAGACACCAGTATTTCGATAATTTCTATGGCGTGATGATGGAGGGCTGAATCAAGGCGGGTAGTACTCAGGAGTAATGGGTTAAGAAAGCTGGGCAGCGAGAAGTACCTTTTCAATTACAGGCCTAGAAGAACGAACGTAACGTCAACCGCAAATAAGGGATAAAGTGCATGGTCGCCTGAACGCTACACCGTGAGAGAGACGCAGCGGCCCTAGTCGTAATATGTCCGCAAGTTATAAATTATCCAGCCTCACAGACAGCCATTAGAATGAAGTCTAGTACCTGTAAAGGAGTGGTTTCCAAGCTTTCTTAACCCATTACCCCCGAGTACAACCGCCTCCTTGTTGCGACCCATCCATTTCTCCCCCGTCAACATTAGCGCCCAAGAAAACTTAAGAATGGTAAAAAATATTCTTTGAACGTTTTTATTTTTCAAGTAGCGAAAGATAAATGATATGTAGTTGGAAATGTTTTATTGCCGGCCGAAGTGGCAGTGCGGTTAAAGGCGCTGCAGTCTGGAACCGCAAGACCGCTACGGTCGCAGGTTCGAATCCTGCCTCGGGCATGGATGTTTGTGATGTCCTTAGGTTAGTTAGGTTTAACTAGTTCTAAGTTCTAAGGGACTAATGACCTCAGCAGTTGAGTCCCAGAGTGCTCAGAGCCATTTGAACAATTTTTGTTTTATTAAAAAAAGAATAAGTCAAGGAGATAATGCGTGATGCTTGATTCTGTCAACATTTTTGTTATAGAATGATGAAGCAATTCGCAGTGCATTGCTTGTGCAACCTTCTCAGAACAGAAAGCTAGCTATCCACATTCAGAGAAGGCATATCCTACAAATTAAGTTCCTCAGAACTACTTGCCTCACTACCGACACGTACTTCACACACACCATGCGTCCCCATCCAAGTTAAAATGTGATCTAGGCCTGTTGTTTGTAAATTACTTGATTGTGGACTTCTCAATTCTGAACTGGCAGCAACTGGAAGACTTCAAGCTGCCAATAGCACGTGTGTGAACACTGCCACTAATAATAATAATAATGATGACAATAATGATAAGAAAAAGAACAAAAAAACAGTTTAGGCCCCTAATGCAGTGTAGTAACCATTATACAGTTACTGAAGTGTCGTGCTGCCAGTTAGTTCGTTCACTGTTGCGAAGTGAATATTAGGCAATTTCCGTTCTAGCGCGGGAACTATCTACAACTGGGAGAAAGCATTTTCATAAATATTTATGCGTATATGGTGTATACTGAAGAGCCAAAGAAATTGGTATTCCTGTCTTATATCGTGTAGGGCCCCCGCGAGCACGCAGAAGTGCGTGACACCACGTGTCATGGACTACACTAATGTCTCAAATAGTGTTGGCGGGAACTGACACCATGAATCATGCAGGGCTGTCCATAAATCCGTAAGAGTACAGGGGGTGGAGATCTCTTCTGAACGGCACGTTGCAAGGCATCCCAGACATCCTCAATAATGTTCGTGTCTGGGGAGTTTGGTGGCCAGCGGAAGTGTTTAAACTCAGAAGCCTGTTCTGGAGCCACTCCGTAGCAGTGTGGGGTGACGCATTGTCCTGCCCGAACTGCCCAAGTCTGTCGGAATGCACAATGGATGCAGGTGATCAGGCAGGATGCTTACGTACGTGTCACCCGTCAGAACGTATCAGGAGTCCCATATCACCCCAACTCCACACACCCCACACCATCACAGAGCCTACACCAGCTTGAGCAGCCCCCTGCTGACATGTAGTATCCATGGATTCATGACGTTGTCTCCATACCAGTACACGTCCATCCGCTCGATACAATTTGAAACGAGACTCGTCCGACCAGGCAACACGTTTCCACTCATCAACAGTCGACTGTCGGTGTTGACGGGCCCAGGCTAGGCGTAAAGCTTTGTGTCGTGCTATAATCAAGGGTACACGAGTGGGCCTTCGACTCCGAAAGCCCCTATCGATGATGTTCCGTTGAATGGTTCGCACGATGACACTTGTTGATGGCCGGCATTGAAATCTGCAGCTATTTGCGGATTGGTTGCAAGTACATCACGTTGAACGATTCTCTTCAGTCGTCGTTGGTCCCGTTATTACAGGATCGTTTTTTCGGCCACAGCGATGTCGGAGATTTGATGTTTTGCTGGATTCGTAATATTCACGGTACACTCGTGAAATGGTCGTATGGGAAAATCCCACTTCATCGCTACCTCGGAGATGTTGTGTCCCATCGCTCGTGCGCCAACTATAATACCGCGCTCAAATTCACTTAAGTCTTGATAACCTGCCATTGTAGTAGCAGTAACCGATCTATCAACTGCACCAGACCCTTGTCTTATATACGCGTTGCCGGCTGCAGCGCCGTCTTCTCCTGTTTACATATCTCTGTATTTGAATGCGCACGCCTACACCAGATTCTCTGCCGCTTCAGTGTATACGTCTCAATTTTACTGTCATAGAAGCATGATGCAAAGTACAAGTATGTGTATAGTGGGTGAACTATGTGAGGAAGCTGTTATTCATACATCACTTCACAAGCTGTAACCACTACACTGTGTCACATGATACTGTTGTAAAAAATGTAATTATTGGTAACTTACATAATAAGTACCATCATTTACGAAACACTGACTGTAGTAGTGATCTCTTAAAAATAATTTATGGCTGGCTCTGAGCACTATGGGACTTAACATCTATGGTCATCAGTCCCCTAGAACTACTTAAACCTAACTAACCTAAGGACAGCACACAACACCCAGTCATCACGAGGCAGAGAAAATCCCTGACCCCGCCGGGAATCGAACCCGGGAACCCGGGCGCGGGAGGCGAGAACGCTACCGCACGACCACGAGCTGCGGACAAAAAAATAATTTAGTTTAGTGATAAAAAAGTATTGAACTTTTTCTTTTTACACTGCGTCAGGGGGTAATTACCCCCAGGCTGGGAACCACTGCCGTAAATCAACCCATGAGTTACGACGAAACCAAGTAATCAGTCGATAGTGACTCTCCACGCACGTTTGTATGGAGAAAACTGGGTGAACGAGGTAATCCACTCAAATTCCTGGAATACACGAGGGCAGTGAGCAACACTGTGGTGTAGCTAGTGCGGCTGTAAGGGCCGTGCTTCGATTGCCACTCGGTACCTCTGAACTGTTTTTAGCGGAGGAATGTCTGTACCTGTGATCACTCAGTTTCTTAAAGCCAGATAATAATCTGCTAGAATAAATAAGTAGCGACATTAGTAAACGCTTAATTGGCGTCAAATCGATAAGCCTGAATCTAGCTGTGGCGAGTAACACGGAATTTATTTCTTTGCCGGCATTTCCTGAATTAACACTTAGCTCCTCGTGCACCGGCCGGCCGGAGTGGCCGTGCGGTTCTAGGCGCTACAGTCAGGAGCAGAGCGACCGCTACGGTCGCAGGTTCGAATCCTGCCTCGGGCATGGATGTGTGTGTTGTCATTAGGTTAGTTAGGTTTAAGTAGTTCTAAGTTCTAGGTGACTGATGACCTCAGAAGTTAAGTCTCATAGTGCTGTTTGAACCATTTTGAACCTCGTGCACACGGGCCCAAGGGGATATACGGATCCTGCAACGAACTTGTGACATACTAGTAGTCTTGTAAGCCACACTTCAGGAACGTTCAGCTCCATGCAGGGCCCACGGGAAATCAACATTTACTTGTTTCAATTTTGTTGTGTACTATCGAGAGCTTGCATGAATTTAAACGTGCATTTAAGAATTATTAAACTTATCTGAAACAGTTACTCGCTCCCATCTGGAGACGGCTGCTGACACTCGTAATACATGAGGTGTCACGTACTGTGATGTACGCACCGCAGCCTGTCTTTCTCGTAGGCCCCGGCGTGTATCTGTGTGACGTCACGGTTGCACAGTGATGCCGGGACGTAAGTGTGAAGGGTTAGATACTCACAAGGAAGGGCAGTCATTTAAAATGACAGTAATCCCAACACACACAGCACGTGTCGTTAACGAAAACGTTTAGGAGCACATTATGCAAAGAACATACCAACCCGTCACGATTCCGGAATTCAGTGATATCGATAGAGTATTGGACAACCTCTACGATGCTTTCTCTGCTCTTGCCTTCCTGCTGACTACACACAACCGTTTCAGAGCTCTCTCCAGTTGAACGATGATGGAACGTATTTCCATCAACGGTTCTCAAGCGCCCCAAATCGTTTCATAATATTTCAGTGAAATACTTTTTGGTGTTGCATCACGTCATTTTAGAACAGTGAAACAATAATAAAATCGACGTTTCTGGTGTCTTGGCAGGGGTCCTCTTCGGGGCAACTAAACTATTACGGTGACACAGTTAGGGCAGCTCCGTTGGTAGAGCACTTGCCCGCGAAAGGCAAAGGTCCTTGGTTTGAGTCTTGGGCCGAAAAGAGAGTTAAAGTGTGCCAGGAAGTTTCATATTAGTGCACACTCCACTGCAAAGTGAAAATTCATTTTGCATTAGTACAGTTCAGTTCGTGTGCAGGTGTGGTACGTAGTGTGTTGTAGGAGGAATGGTAAATATTTTAGGAAGTGGTAGTATAGTAGAATTGCATTTAAATGCCATTTAACATGTGTCCAATTTTGATTAAGTACAGAGATTCACCTAGTTAATATGTAACCGAAACGAACTTAAAGCAAATCAGGAAGTTCACAGTTGATTTTCAAACATTGCACCGCCAACTCCAATTCATTTTTGACGTCTCTTAGTAACACCATTCGTAGCTCTTCTGAGGTCTTCTTTGAGTTACTTTATGAGGGTTCCACTTCTCATAATCTGAAGGATCAAAATGGATCTTGTGGCTAAACTTACTTGTTAGACTTCGCCTTTCAACCATCCCCACAGGCTAAAGTCCAAAGGGATAGCGTCCGGCGACCTTGGTGGCCAAGAAACGTGCCCATATCTACCGATCCATCTTCCAGAGAATATTCGGTTTAGCTGATGAGTCACCTGACGACAGCAATGTTCAGGAGGCCCTTTATGCTGGATGAACATACGCATTCTTGTCGCCAAAGGAATTTCTTCCAATAATGCAGAAAGCTCATTTTGAAGAAAGTGTAGATAACAAGATCTTGTGAGACGATGCGGAAATACAACAGGCCCAATCATCTGATGGTCTATCAAACAACGCCACACATTTAGAGAGACACTACTTCCACTGACTGAATAATGTCTTCTACTTCATGCACACTCTGCTCATTTACACGTTCGTATGCAGTATGACTGCTTGGCACTGTACCAGTGTCACGTACTGTATTGAACAAACGAGTAAACATTCTTGAATCTGGTAGTCTGCGGTTAGGAAATCGTATGCCGTATTCTCTACAAGCAGCAGCAGCGTTTCCATTACAAAACCCATACACAAATACCATATCGGCATACTCAGCATGTGTAAATATGTGCGGCATGTTTACACGCTGCTGTACGGTAGACTTGGCCAATAAATCGCAATACAAACTCCATTGTAAACTAAAACACAACTTCACAACGTGAACATCAACACTCTACTGCTGACATAAATGTGCCCATAGCAACCTGTGTACCAACACACGAAACGAAAATGCATTGAACTCAGCTGTATGTCTGCACTCTGTAAAAATTGGACACGTGTTGTATAGCATTTTTATCGCAATTCGTATATACTGCCACCTCCTAAAATACACTGAAGCGCCAGAGAGACTGGTGCAGACATGCGTATTCAAATATAGAGATATGTAAACAGGCAGAAAGTGGCGCTGCGGTCGAGAACGCCTGTATAAGACAACAACTATATGGTGTAATTGTTAGATCGGTCATTGCTGCTACAATGGCAGGTTATCAAGATTTAAGTGACTTTGAACGTGGTGTTATAGTCGGCGATCGAGCGATGGGACACAGTATCTCCGCGGTAGCGATGAAGTGGGGATTTTCCCGTACGACCATTTCGCGAGTGTACCGTGAGTATCAGGAATCCAGTAAAACATCAGATCTCCGACATCGTTACGGCCGGAAAAAGATCTTGGAAGAACGGGACCAAAGACGACTGAAGAGAATCGTTCATCGTGACAGAAGTGCAATCCTTCCGCAGAGTGTTGCAGATTTGAATGCTGCGCCATCAATAAGTTTCGGCGTGCGAACCATCCAACGAAACGTCATCTATATGGGCTTTCGGAGCCAAGGGCCCACTCGTGTAGCCTTGAAGAGTGCACGACACAAAGCTTTACGCCTTGCCTGGGCCCTTCAACGCCGACATTGGACTGTCGATGACTAGAAACATGTTGCCTAGTCGGACAAGTCTCGTTTCAAATGGTGTCGAGCGGATGGACGCATACGAGCATGGAGACAGCCTCAGGAATCCATGGACAACGCATGCCAGCAGGGGACTGTTCAGAGTGTTGGAGGCTCTGTAATGGTGCAGTTGGAGTGATATGGGACCCCTGATGCGTCTAGATACGACTCTGACAGGGACACGTACGTAAGCATCCTGTCTCATCACCTGGATCCATTTACGCCCATTGTGCATTCCGACGGACTTGGGAAATTCGAGCAGGACAATGCGACACCCCACACGTTTGGAATTGCTACAGAGTGTCTCCAGGAACACTGAGTTTAAACACTTCCACTGGCCACCAAACTCCCCAGACATGTACAAGCCGTGCAACGTGTTGTTCAGAAGAGATCTACACCCCCTTGTACTCTTACGGATTTATGGACAGCCCTGCAGGATTCATGGTGTCAATTCCCCCCAGAACTACTTCAGACATTCGTCGAGTCCATGCCACGTCGTATTGCGGCACTTCTGCGTGCTCGCTGGGGCCATCACAATATTAGGCAGGTATACCAGTTTCTTTGTCTCTTCAGTGTATTTACCGTTCCTCCTGAAACACCGTGTGTAGGGGACGTGAACAGCGTCGGATGTTGGGTGATCACTGTGAATGAAAGAGAGATGCAGCGTACTCTTCTGAGATAGTGATAGTAGCACCAGGCAGAGTATGAAAGGGGTCTCGTGGTGGGCCGGTCTCTGGAATCTTACGTTATCCAGATTTGTGGGGCATTCAGGTGTGACTGTGACCCGACTTAGATTGCATGGGAACGTGATGGCAGGCATAATCGTCGTCAAGATTCCGGCCGACCGTATCTCCCCATTACAAGGGAGGATCACGGTACCCCCTACACAGCGACAAGAAAAGAACTCCCTGCCACGTTCTGAGTCATGCCGCACCACTGGTCAGAGACTAACAGCAGGTGAACTGGGGATTTACCGTCCTATATAGGAGTTGACATCAGCACAGCACAAACGGCAGCGACCGGGAAGTAAAGAACTGCTGATAAATAGCGTCGTATCGTGTTAATCGATGAATCAAGTTCTTTGTAAGTCTGCCTCGATTAAATGTTCATTGAAATGACATCACTTACCTCTTCATTTCGTTTCCTCTTCCCCTTTTGGGTGAGTCACTCTTCCTGAGATGTAATCCTTAGCTCTGTTTGGAGGGCGTTTCCGCAGTGGTAACACCGGTTCCCGTCATACCATCGAAGTTATGCGCTGTCGGGCTGGGCTAGCACTTGGATGGGTGACCATCCGGTCTGCCGGCCAGTTGGCAAGCGGGGTGCACTCAGCTTACGTCAGGCAAACTGAGGAGCTACTTGATTGAGGAATAGCCTCTCCGGTCTCGTAAACTGATATACGGCCGGGAGAGCGGTATGCTGACCACTTGCCCCTCTGCATCTGCATCCAGTGACGCCTGTGGGCTGAGGATGACATGGCGGCCGGTCAGAACGGTTGGGCCTTCATGGTCTGTTCGGGCCGAGTTTAGTTTAGTTTGGTTTGGAAGTAAGAGTGGAGCCTTATGCGCCGCTAGCATTGAGGTGATTTTAAAGGAGCTATCTAACACATATATGACGGTAAGTCGGCACATGTAATTTAATTAAAAATGTGAAACAGAAGGGACAATAGATGAGAATTATCTCAGATATCTGCTAGTACACAGTTGCTGAATTCTGTCAAGACGGTTATGTCGACTTTAGAGAATAGATCTTTAATTGAAGGTGGATCGCTCATCCGGATTTCTAAACCAGTGCCATTTCACTCCGGAGCACAGCTTCGTGTTTAAGAAGAGGTCCAAAAAATATGAAGACGCTCTATCAGCGTTCATAAGCATTCACTGTAACCCATATGGAAGAGAAGAAATAGTAGTGTCTGTGTTATTAAGAAGTACGATGTAATTTTCCTTCGGACATGCATGTATGCTGTTTCGTATTTATTCACCAATACCAGGTCCTCGACTCTCAATAAATACGTCCTTCCAAGACCGCAATATACATAACATACGAATGGAGGTTTTGATACGTGGACGACGACTTACGGAAATTTGGGTCTGGTGGTATTCGTGCAAAGATAGCCGAAAGTGGTCCGTTATTGTTTTGCACTGAAAGAAGCAGTTTATATTTGTTATTGTTAAACCATTTATGTAAAAAAAGTCCACTTATTTTTGTTTCCCAGGAATATTTTATTTTATTTAAAAAAGTAAGCAGGAGATCTAAAAAAAAAAGGAAAAGTGGGCAGAGCACTTGCATTAAAAAATGATAAGCAGGAGATCCTGGGTTCAAATCCCATAGAGTAAAAAAAAAAAAAGAAAAGAAAACCTGCTCGCGTAAAGCGCGAAATGCCGGTTCGAGTCCCGGTCCGGCACAAGTTTTCGTTGTCGTCTTTCCAGTATACAGCCGATATGAAAGCATTACGGAGTTTTTCTGTGGAGTTAGAAATGACTGGAAGAAAGGTGACTTTTACTCAGAAACTGCAACTGGGTCAGTCTGGTGTATCTTTATGCCATGCGACGGTCACATTTCATCTCTATGACAGCAACGGCATCAATACTTTCATAATCTCATTTTTCTCCGTTCCCTGAGTTGACAGATTACCTAGTCGTTTGGGTTCGTAAGTCCTACAAATCAAAACCTATTCCTCACAAGGTTCTTCCATAGATTCTATTTTTACTCTGAACTGTTCAATGATTCTGCATTTCAAACGTCATCTGTCCACATAACTGCCAATACGATTTTTCTTTTTTTAAAACTGTGTTTCAAATGTTTAAAGTTTCTCTCTTTCTATTTTCTGTACATTGTGTAACACACACGCATCCATTTGCGTTCCTTTTATGTCGGATGACAGCCGGCCGGAGTGGTCGAGCGGTTCTAGGCGCTACAGTCTGGAATCACGCTACCGCTACGGTTGCAGGTTCGAATCCTGCCTCGGACATGGATGTGTGTGTTGTCCTTAAGTTAGTTAGATTTAAGTAGTTCTAAGTTCTAGGGGACTGATGACCTCAGAAATTATGTCCCATACTGCTCAGAGTCATTTTTTTGTCGGATGACAGCCGCATTTGACTGTAGAAACACAAGGTATAGTAAATGACAGGATAGACGCCCGTCTTAACTCAGCAGTGTAGCGCTACGCACGTGAGTTACATTCACACTGAAGGATTTGTGGGGCAGATTTGTACCCTGCATAAGCAGTGGAGAAGAGTATCTCGGCACATGTATGTCGGGACTTGGTTCAGGGACATTTGCTCCGGCAGAAGCAGCGAACATGAGCGTTCTCACTGCCGACATACAAGCAGTTAGTATCACGGAATATGGCTCCCAACGCACAACTTCTCTTTCCTTATGCTAGCGCTGTAAATACTCGAGAAAAGAAACGTAGATAGCGGGCGCGTAACTTTCTCAGTAAACGGTGTAGTCAGGGAGCTGACAGTCCAGTGACCTAAAAGTTCAAGACATACACAGTTTCAAATATTATGTTCGTATCTCTATCTCTATGTCTATGACGGACTTTGAAGTGTTACTAAATGCGACAGCTCAATACTACATATTAAAGGATACAAAGTTTCTTGAATCCGTAACATCTGCTGATCAACTTTCCATTGCATTACGCTTTTTAGCTACTGGAGATTCGTACACGTCCTTACTGTACATCATAGGATTTAAAAATCCGAACTTGGTGAAATAATACAGAAAATCTCATATATTTGACACTGCGGGAGTTTGGAGGCGATTTGAGAGTTACAGTATTCTAAAAGAATCAAGTTTTCCAAGATAGTTAGCAATTCTTTTTATTACTATGATTGCTTTCGACAGTTCTATGCTGTCATCATCGGATCTTGTAACATTATTATTTATACATGCTTTTTAGAAAACTGAAGAATGTGTCTTTCATTATTGTAACAAGAATGTACAACTAATAAGATTCGAAGATGACAGCGTAGAGCTATCGAACCGTTGATGATAATAAAAAGAATTCCTCGCGATCTTGGCCGGCCGCTGTGACCGAGCGGTTCTAGGCTCTTCAGTCCGGAACCGCGTTGCTGCTACGGTCACAGGTTCGGATCCTGCCTCGGGCATGGTTGTGTGTGATATCCTTAAATTAGTTACGTTTAAGAAGTTATAATTTCTAGGGGACTGATGACCTCAGAAGTTAAGTCCCATAGTGCTCAGAGCCATTTTTTTTCTGTGCACTATCCTGATGTCCTCGAGGATAAAAATCTGTTAAATTCACAAAGAAATAGTGACCTCAAGTTCTGAATTTTTCTGTCCAATTCTTTATCCGAAACGTGACGTTAGTCCTTTTTCGAAATTCTTCAATTAGTTTAACGGTATTGTTTTTCGTTCACTACGTCTAAACAAACTGCTACTGAATGTACACAGCTGATCACCTTCACCCAAGATGCGATACCACCAGTCTGCCTGTGAACTCACTGGGCATGCTCAGTAGAAAATGTATCAGGGATTTGTGTTATGTTTCCTATGAGCGAACGGACACAGGCGAGGGTGCTAAACAGAACAAAAAATGGTTCAAATGGCTCTGAGCACTATGAGACTCAACTGCTGAGGTCATAAGTCCCCTAGAACTTAGAACTACTTAAACCTAACTAACCTAAGGACATCACACACATGCATGCCCGAGGCAGGATTCGAACCTGCGACCGTAGCGGTCGCGCGGTTCCAGACTGTAGCGCCAGAACCGCTCGGCCACCAGCGGCCGGCAAAAACAGAACATTTCTCGGAGTTCTAGTCTCGATGTTGCAGGTACATTTCGCAGGAACATGCAACTTTTGCGAAACCGTGTCGGCTGCATGACAAATCCTCCAATGTGAACGTAAATTTAGGAATCCAGTTCGTAGTCAACAGTCATCGACTGCAGAAGCACCAGTAAATCAGACTCCCTGAGAGAAAAAGCGACTATCGTGGCAACGTTAGCCGACGTAGCGTCCGGCTGACAAATCACAGTGGTAAACAGCACAGGCGTAGTACCATGGGGGTGAGGGTGATGCTGCGGACACCCCCAGCCCCTTCCGCCTCGCCCCTGGGCTATCCTAGATAAAGAGGCGACTGGACACCTCGTGACGGCGTTTGTCGCCTAGTTCTCGTGTGACGGCTTAGGGTCCCTCTCCCGAGACAGACCCAGCTGGATAGCAGACCAGCCGATCTGATAAACAGAACTGCCGAGTACTAAAGTTCCCGCCTTACATTACGTAAGAGCGGCAAATTGTGTTAGACGTATCCGAAAATCCACTGAAATTGCTTTCAAATTGAATTCAGCATTTAAAGTTATTTCCATGATCTTGATAAAAGCATCTCCGACAATCTCACATTAATCTTTCTATTTATAGTGCTGCGCTATTCGTCATTCTGCTCCTACTCCCCTTCGTCCTTCTCCTCCTTCTCCGCCTTCTCTTCCTACTTTTTCTCCTCCTCCTTTCTCCTCTTTTTTTCTTCTTTTCTCATCCTCCTCTTTTTCTTTTTCTTCTTCTCCTCCTCCTTTCTCCCCTCACTTCCGTATTTCCGCTCCTCCTCCCTTTTCTTTTCTTTTATTCGCTTCCTCCTCCTCTTCCTCTTTCTTTTCATTTCTCTGGGCCTCCAACTTCTTCTTCTCCTCGTCTTCTTCCTCCTCCTCCTCCTCCTCCTCCTCCTCCTCCTCCCCCAACTTCTCCTTTTCTCCTCCTCCTCCTCCTCCTCCTCCTCCTCACTCTTCTTTTTCCTCAACGCTATAAAAACCTTCATTAATCTTCGCACAACGCCTGGGGACAGGAGCTGGACTGTAACACACATCAAAGTGATATTATTATCCATGGAAACCCCAGGTAATTTTAAAGCCTGTCGTTTATCGAATATAACAATTGCTACGACTAGCAATGATTTAGAAGGTTCCATCAACTGAACAATGGCGACGAAGAATTGTGTAAGGTCTTATGGTGTACCAGACCAGGCTAGGTTACAGGATGGGTAGCCTTAATGAAACAAGAGCCCGGAACTGGAGCGCCTGTCGACCTTCTCTTGAGAAGACGAGGCGAGAAGAAAGTGTGACCGACACGGTGAATTAATGCGGCGAAGCCCGCGAGCAGAGCAGCTACAACTAGGCGCGCGTCCGTCTGCGATACAGAGCTCTCTCGTCTGCAGACTCGTTTCTAAACGATCACTCTGGCGCGCAATTCACTACAGTACGAGTCGTCCCGCCGTCTGTGCCACTACCTTTGATTGCATCTACTTACTTTCCCAAATTCAAAGCTTTCCGCCACGAATACCTTGACCAAGCGCTACCCAAATGATACTCTATTTTTTCCACGACTGTCGAATGTGTTGATTAAAATTTCATTCTAAGCGAGCTTACGTTTAGTATTTCTAGTACAAAATTAGCCAATACTACAAATGAACAGCTGTGTGAGTACATGATGGCTACTGAGTGTGTTGCTATAACTTCTCAGGTTTAGATCTCAACAAAGTATATCCGGGGACGTGCATGTCCAGCTTATCGTCTGTTGTGGACTGGCAAAACAGCCAATCCACTGTGACGGGTAGCCGAAAGGCACGCGTTTAAGCTCACGCAGGCTGGCATGAGGTCTGGAACAGTTAAAGGAATTGAGTGTAGCAAAAAAGGTACATAGCTGCTGGAATACTTAACTTTAATCCACAATTGGTGAACATCTCTCTTGACGGTACATGCATCACAAGATTAATAGCAAATGATAATGGCGCCTTGCTAGGTCGCAGCAAATGACGTAGCTGAAGGCTATGCTAACTATCGTCTCGGCAAATGAGAGCGTATTTTGTCAGTGAACCATCGCTAGCAAAGTCTGCTGTACAACTGGGGCGAGTGCTAGGAAGTCTCTCTAGACCTGCCGTATGGCGGCGCTCGGTCTGCAATCACTGACAGTGGCGACACGCGGGTCCGACGTATACTAGCGGACCGCGGCCAATTTAAAGGCTACCACCTAGCAAGTATGGTGTCTGGCGGTGACACAACATCGTCATCTTTCGGACTTCGAGAAAGGTCCAGTCGTTGGCATGAGGGTCATTGGAGCATAATGCCCATAGATCGCAATGACAGCTATAGTACCATGACGACATAGCGAGTGGTGACGAGATGGACTCGAGACGACAGTGTGGCAAGAAGTACAGGCTTCCAGAAGGACTCGGCCACGAGAAGATCGTAGGATTATTCTACTGGCTGTGACGAATAGACGGATGACAACAGATGAAATATAGGCAGAGCGACGCTACGAGCCGTCGACAACAGATTACACAGAAGTTGGGTTCTGATCTCGAGTTTCCACAGAACAAGAGCGATTTGCATGGTGTACTAGTCAAATGGAGAATTAAGTGGCATTCTCTGGTGTTTGGCAATGAGTCCCGTTTCTGTTTGAGGCGGTGAGAAAGACGCCAATCCGTCCCTAGAAGATCTGTTAAAAGATCATGTTATTGTTGTTGTTTGTTGTGGTCTTCAGTCCAGAGACCGGCTTGATGCAGCTCTCCATGCTACTCTATCCTGTGCAAGCTTCATCATCTCCCATTACCTACTGCAACCTACCTCCTTCTGAATCTGTTTAGTGTATTCATCTCTTGGTCTCCCTCTACGATTTTTACTCTCCACGCTGCCCTCCAATACTAAACTGGTGATCCCTTGATGCCTCAGAATATGTCCTACCAAGCGATCCCTTCTTCTAGTCAAGTTGTGCCACAAATTTCTCTTCTCCCCAATTCTATTCAATACCTCCACATTAGTTATGTGATCTACCCATCTAATCTTCAGCATTCTTCTGTAGCACCACATTTCGAAAGCTTCTATTCTCTTCTTGTCTAAACTATTTATCGTCCACGTTTCAATTCCATACATGGTTACACTCCATACAAATACTTTCTGAAACGACTTCCTGACACTTAAATCTATACTCGATGTTAACAAATTTCTCTTCTTCAGAAACGCTTTCCTTGCCATTGCCAGTCTACATATTATATCCTCTCTACTTCGACCATCATCAGTTATTTTGATCCCCAAATAGCAAAACTCTTTTCACTACTTTAATCTAATCCCCGCAGCATCACTCGATTTAATTCAACTACATTCCATTATCCTCGTTGTAGGAAGCAGTAATTCTCGAGATTCCTACAGCTCCTGCATTCATGGTGTGTACAACTATTGGATCTGGCATTAGGATTGATTTGGCGACTGTTGATTGGAGCCAGAATGTTCGCTGGTATCTGGGTATAATGATAAACTCTGTTGTCATATCCATTATGACCATGGTACCAAATAGCATAATCCAGCAGGACAATGCAGCATACCACACCGTAGTTCACACCAGAAAACCTCGAGGAATGTATAGATCCTTGACTGGATTGGTCGGTTCCCTGATTTTTCACCCATAAAGCTTGTCTCGAACGCGGTGGAGGTACGTATATTTTCATACTAGCCTCCGTACAGCAACCATCATGAACTGACAAAGCACGTTTTTCAGACATTGTAAGAGGTTCTTCAAGATGACATTCGGAGTCACTTTGCTACCATGCCACAATGAACGCAAAAATGTACTCGTGCCTGTGTGCGTCACATCTCATAGTGATGCTGATGGTAGACATTAATTCCGAATGGAATGGAAGTTTAATCACTTAGTACCAGTTGTGTGATGTTCATCTCCTCAGCCTCTAATGTATCATAGAAGTTGTCATCCATATGTTAGCGAAGTGTTTACTATATTCATTTCGTATGCGGAAGGGGCTTAGTTGCATTCCTGTTCAGCCTCCTGATATATTTGAAGTGACTGACTTCTTCAGGCTGGGAGCCACAGTCTCGATAAATTAACAGAATGACCGTTTCCTCCAAGCTGTAATATTTTCTTTATTAAGCAATTTAGCAAGTTTTGTGCTTTTCTGATTCTGAAATGTAGTCTGGAGTGTTGTTATGGTTGGGGATGCACGTAAGAGTGAGAACAACAAGAAACTGGCTAGTAATTATTAATAAACTATTATTTTAAAATAAGAACAGCCTGGAAACGATGTCATTCTTCATATCTGAATCGAAGTAAATGCGTCAGTGTGTATGGATCGATGGAGATGAATTCAATCAAGATGCATTGTCACTAAATGATATCCAGAATGAATTTTCACTCTGCAACGGATTGAGCGCTGGTTTTAAACTTTCTGGCGGATTAAAATTGTGTGATGGACAGGGATCGAAATTTTCGGGTAAGCGCTCTGCCAAAGGAGACTTCCAAGTAGAACTTATATCCGCCCTTACCGGGAATGTGGGAGGTTAAGAGAACAGGTATCGGCGGAAGTACAGCTATGAGGAAGGTTATGAGTGGTATTTGGATAGCTCAGTCGGTACAGAAATTGACCGCAGAAAGCAAAGGCCCGAGGTTCGAATCCCGGTCCAGCAAGGGACACTATTGGCGTCTTCATATATAATCATTTGTAGACAAAATAGGTCATAGTGTCTGGTATACCCAAAAATACACTTAAAAAAAAACGTGTGGCCTGAATATTCATTTAGGTTTCACAACTATAAAAATTACAGAAAAGTAAAATAGTTGACAAGTATGCATCCCAACCTTTTCTTATTAAAGAACACGAAACACTAAGTGAAACAAGCTGTATAGTCCACAATTAGTTTAGATACATCCAAGTACCCACTTTTCCGTCTAATATAGTATTAACTATTTAGTTTTACTGTTTTCGTTCAAATGGTTCAAATGGCTCTGAGCACTATCGGACTTATCATCTGAGGTCATCAGTCCCCTAGAACTTAGAACTACTTAAACCTAACTAACCTAAGGACATCACACATATCCATGCCCGAGGCAGGATTCGAACCTGCTACCGTAGCAGTCACGCGGTTCCGGACTGAAGTGCCTAGAACCGCTCGACCACAACGGCCGGCTTATTGTTTTCGTCTGTTCTGTAAACTGGGTATCTTCTTATCTTCTTTGAGAAGAACGTTATTGTAGCACGCCTCCTATTTTGTTAATATATGATTATATAAAGATGCCAATAACATTCATCTGCAGCACTTTTAAATTGTGAGTTGTACAGGCTGTAAGAAAAAACTTACGACAGGATAATTTTTTTTTACAATGCATCGGAAAGAATTTGTACCTACGTAACTCATAGAACCAATGCAAATGTGGGTTGTAGTCTTAAGTTTGTTGTAACGTAGTCTATATTTGCAGTTTTTCTTTTATATTTGCTGTAACAGAGCTGGAGACAGTCAACGCCTAAAACGGTAATCACAGTATGGAACATGGAAATGATTGTAAAAGTACCATACATGTTGAATCAAGAGAAGGATGCACCCTCTAAGAAAAAAAAAAGAAAAAAAAGAATCACGCACCACGAAGGAATTATCCGATTATGGTGAAAATAGGTAGATGTAATGTATACGAACATACAAACAAATGATTACAACTTCATTTATTGAAGAGAAAGAGCTTCACAAATGGAGTAAGTCAATGATACGACGGTCTTTCCCTATCCCTTATACAAGCTGTTATTCTGCTTGGCAATGATTGAGAGAGTTGTTGGGTGTTCGGCTGAGGATATCGTGCCAAACTCTGTCCAATTGGCGTTTTAGATCGTCAAACTCTGGAGCTGGTTGAAGGGTGCTGCCCATAATGTACAAAACGTTGTCTTCTGGCGAGAGATCCGGCTACATTGTTGACCAAGGCAGGGTTTCGCAAGCACGAAGACAAGCATTGGGAACTTTAGCCATCTGCAGGCGGTCATTATCTTGCTGAAATGTAAGCCTAGGATTACTTGCCATCAAAGGCAACAAAACGGATCTTTGATGGACTGCTATTACTTCCCGGTCGTTGTGTGTCGACCAGCCAGTTGGAACTCGCCAGCTGTTAGTTCGGACCTGGCAGTGATTGAGTTGGCACGCGGCACAGGTTTCAGTTGGGGCGCGGCAGTAGTGAGGTCCGGACGGCCATGGCTCGCCTGACGGTTGCCGACACACATGACTGGAGTGGCGACGACTTTGGTTGGTCGTCGGTCGGTCGTCTTGGCGGACAACGTGTGTTTGGCCGGCGATTGCTTATGGGTTGGCTGTGTGTGGCGACCCGTGATTCTTCCCTGTTATTGGTTGGTTGGTTTGGTTGGTTGGTTGGTTGGTTGGTTGGTTGGGGAAGGAGACCAGACAGCGTGGTCATCGGTCTCATCGGATTAGGGAAGGATTGGGAAGGAAGTCGGCCGTGCCCTTTCAGAGGAACCATCCCGGCATTTGCCTGGAGTGATTTAGGGAAATCACGAAAAACCTAAATCGGGATGGCCGGACGCGGGATTGAACCGTCGTCCTCCCGAATGCGAGTCCAGTGTTTAACCACTGCGCCACCCCGCTCGGTGTCCCTGTTATTGTACAGTCACTTGCGTTAGCATTGTCTGGTTCTTCGTGCAAATGTTCGTGAAACTGTTGGAAGACTTGTTTTGGGGTAGTGGCCGCTATTAAACTTGAATAAAATACGTTACTGTGACAGTGACGGCTAACTGCCACCAACTACTGAATCAAAAGGGATATTGTAAATAACTTGTATTTATTGTAAATTATCTCACGATAGAAATTAGATCATATTGAACTAATCATGAATGAAAACAAATTAAACAAATTGTACACTGTTCTTAGATATACTACGCTGGTAAGATTGGCTCTCAGCTCTTAATGTTAAGTTGATGCGAAGTTAGATTTAATTATGCCCCTGGATAAGCAAATGGTAAATGCGATCTGACTGCGTTCCTATAATCTTTTTCTTTTTCTGTGTGTCTGAAATAATACGCACTTCGGACACCACCACCAAGAAACAAACCAAACAACATGCTAAAAGACAAATAACCAATAACGAATCGTAAGCAAAACTGCACGGATGCTCAGTGGATGGCAAGAACACGATCCAACAACTATTTCTGAACTTTACTGCCGCTGCTGCAAGTTTTACAATTCCGTCTACCAGCGTGCTGGCTCCGTCGATACTGCTGGGGCGACGACTGCAGTCGCTGAATTTAAATAAGTCTCTCAAATATCTTGAGCAGAATAAACTACTCAGAAACTACTAATACCACAAGCCCTATATTTCCTCTAAATGGTATACAACGCTTTCGAGACTGG
This sequence comes from Schistocerca americana, assembly GCF_021461395.2. Classification (NCBI taxonomy): domain Eukaryota; kingdom Metazoa; phylum Arthropoda; class Insecta; order Orthoptera; family Acrididae; genus Schistocerca; species Schistocerca americana. The sequence continues at coordinate 1,037,582,235 of NC_060120.1, read as the reverse complement.
CTCAACAACCTTTAAGGTGCAGCCCAGTGTGTCTTGTACTAACGTGCAATACCAGTATGCTAGCTCTGTGCACTGGTTGACTACGTTTAATGGTGACTGCCAGCCTATAAGGCGGAATCAACGTTTTGGGTTTGGAGTTCCTTGTGTACTAGTCGAGTGGATAGCAAGTCGTCTTGTCGGTGGGTCCGTTGACTGCCTCTTGGTTGGGTTGCCGGCGGATCGGATATAGTTGGGCCAACTACCTGTCTCCCGTAAGCGAACGTTAATATTTCAAGTGCACACCGACCCCTGGTAACTTTGGATCGCCGCTGGCTGTACTGCCTTTTCTTATTGGTGTTTGATTGTGTATTTTAATGGCTCATAGCCGATGGTTTGAATTTGTATGCTTTTAGTTGGGTTTTAAATAATGGGCCTTCAGCTGTTTTAAAAGTGAAAGTTCCTTACTTGTCAATTCTTGCAGTGTTTGGGCCTGCCTCATTTAAAATATTTTTTGGATAAAGCTTTGAGCCTTCTGCCTTTTGAAAATTTATTGTTGTTGTGTTTCTCAAAGATGGGCCTTTAGCCGTCTTAAAATTTAAATTCCTTACTTGTTCAATCTTAGATTGTTTGGACCTTCAGCCTCATTTGAAATATTATTTAAGGATTAAACCTTGCGGTTTATGCCTGTTGAAAATTTATTGTAGTTGTGTTTTAAATCATGGGCTTTCAGCCATTTTAAAAAATAAAGAGGTTGTGTCCTTGAGCCATAAGTTTGTGTGACATATTCAGTCGATAGTTAAGCTCGGAAATTTGCGCTGTAATGTTTGGGCAACTAAATAAAGTTATATGTGTTCGAGTGTAACTGAGAGCCGACCATTTTTGGCCCCTTTCCACAATTCCAACTACCTGTTCTGTTCTGCGGATTTAACCAGGCGTTTCATCCGCCCCATTTGGATAAGTCCTTCATGGGCGTCTTTCTTTTTTGCCACTGGGTGTATTTAGCGTGGTTTGTTATAATTGATAGGATGGATAGATCTCATAGATTACGCTAATTTGTTGGAGAGATGGACTGTCAAACTGCTGTGGTATTTAATCAACCAGACGAGCCTCTGGCTCCGGCTATAAATCGTATCTGCGGTGACCGACAGGAATAGCGAGGACACAACTGGCGTGAGTCTGTGCCTCAATAGAATCCATGTCGGTCGCATCTATAGCCTCTTCTGATGGGGATGCAAAACGAGAGATGGGAATTGACGACTTGTGGTATTTGTTGTCCTCCGCGAAAGAACGAGACCTCCACGAGACGGAGGACGCGGCGTTAGCCAGCGCATTCCGCCTGGAGAAGAGCAAGCCGCACTCGCGCTTTCCTCGCGGACCGGGCGTCCTTGCCTTGCAGCCCAACCGCTGTTGGCAGAGTAGCGGCCGAGTAGCGGCTGTGTGCGTACAGTACAGCACAGCACTGCGCTGGCGGTGCCGCTGCCCGCCTGCATCCGGCTGGCGCGGTGCGTCAGCGTTACGTCAGCCGCCACCCGCGCCGCCCGGCCGGCACTTCACACCTGGCCCGCGTGGGCGGGCCGCGCCAAACTGATGGTTAGCGGCGCTCCGTGAGCGGCCCTGGGAGGGGAGGGGGGGGGGGAAGTGGGCTCGCGTCTGCCGACAAAGGACGCCTCCGAAATAATGGCGGCAGCGCGCTGCTGCGATTACCCAACCGGCTCGTTTAATCTTCTAAAACTGCATCCTGCTCAGAGTCCGGATCTGGTTGCTTACGAGGGCCTCGAATAAACTTATGAGCTGTAACGGCACCAGATGCAACAGCAGACGCGGAGGCGTCAGCTGCAAGAAGAGCCCAAGTACGCCAGAAGGTCGATACACGTCTCAGACCTTTGCGATCAGCATCGTGGAACTCTTCGACTCGGCGTCAGAGCAGAACTGATCTGTACCAGTCTTTTGTATTTGCCAGTAAACTTACCTAAGGGATACACTTAGATGTAGTCCGACTTTGAGTATGTTGCAGTGTAGAGGAAAATAATATGCCTGTTAAGGGGCTGAAACATTTATTTGGAAAAATTGAGTTTAATAGTTTTGAGTTCACCGTTGAATCGGTAGAAGATATAAAAACATACTTCACATAAAAATTTTCTGGTTTTAGTGTATGTTACAATATTGCACCTAGATTTGTGAAAAAACGTAGTTCTTTTTGAAATCCGCTCCCTTCACTATTTTGTTTTTCATTTCGACATTTAACTAATACTATTGTGGACTGACCCGATAGCCAATCCACTAGGACGGGTAGCCGAAAGGCACGCGTTTAATTACATGCTGACTGGCGTGAGGTCTGAAACAGGATACGTAATGAATGCTATAAAGAAAAGTACGTAGCTGCTGGAATACTTAACTTTAATCCATAATTGGTGTACATCGCTCTTGTACAGATATAATATCCATTTTAATATACACTAGAAATGGCGCCTTGCTAGGTCGTAGCAAATGTAGCTGAAGGCTATGCTAACTATCGTCTCGGCAAATGAGGCCGTAATTGTCAGTGAACCATTGCTATTAACGTCGGCTGTACAACTGGGGCGAGTGCTAGTACGTCTCTCTAGACCTGCCGTGTGGTGGCGCTCGGTCTGCTATCACTGACAGTGGCGACACGCGGGTCCGACGTATACTAATGGACCGCGGCCGATTTAAAGGCTACCACCTAGCAAGTGTGGTGTCTGGCGGTGACACCACAAATACCAAAACGTATAGCATCGTTAATGCCAAATTCAAAAAAATTGTTCAAATGCCTCTGAGCACTATGGCACTTAACTGCTGAGGTCATCAGTCCCCTACAACTACTTAAACCTAACCTAAGGACATCACACACATCCATGCCCGAGGCAGGATTCGAACCTGCGACCGTAGCAGCAGCGCGGTTCCAGACTGTAGCGCCTAGAACCGCTCGACTACTCCATCTGGCCCCGAACTCAATCATATATGATGAAGTAATATTTCAACGACACGTTTGTGGGAAATAAGCTACAAATATCTAGATCGCTGTGGGGCGCTCGATAAGTGTCTACTTCAATGCCAGTTGTCACGTTGGGTTGCTTAATGAGTCTTACCCAGATATACATATATATGAAGTATAAAAGAATCTTACGTTGTATTTGTGTTTTCTTTTTACATTTGGTGCATCTTTTTCCGTTTTCAAGTTGTAACCTTTTGAGATTTAATCATTTTATTTGAAATTGGTCATAAATTATTGTTGTAACGTTAATGTAAATCCGTACAATAATGACGAACCACAGATTTGTTCGGGAAGAAAAAAAAAGAAAGGCTGCTGAATGCTTGTCTTTTTTCACCCACTTAATGACCCTATCGGCACATATAACAAAATATGTATCTCTTATTTTTCTGTACACTACAACGTATCCGATCAAAATCGAAGTGTATTCCTTGGGTAGGTTTACTTGGTAGAATTTCACTGTCATGTTTATAACTTCTTTTTTACGTTTTATTCCCTGCATGATGGGCTGTTCGAAATCTCGATCCGTTGTTCAAAAATGGTTCAAATGGCTCTGAGCGCTATGGGACTTAACTGCTGAGGTCATCAGTCTCCTAGAACTTAGAACTACTAACATCACACATATCCATGCCCGAGGCAGGATTCGAACCTGCGACCGTAGCGGTCGCGCGGTTCCAGACTGTAGCGCTTAGAACCACTCCGGCCGGCTCGGTTCGTTGTAGAGACCGCATCTTCTCAGCCAGATTTCAGAGAGCTGCGATTGGGAGAGGTGGCCCCCGCATGAATGGAAGTATGTGGAAGAGAATTACCAGTGCCTTACGATCAAGGGGAGTCTCCTGAATAACTTGTTCGGAACGGGGAGCTGGAACTATTGTTTAGTATATCCTTCAGTATTTCCACCCAGACAAAAATGGAGGGAACTAAAGTGTGTTCATGCATGTCAGTCACCAGCTTGATATGTGCTTACCTGCTGCTTTTCTTGATACGTTAAATACCTTTCTTCAAAGAGTAGAGCCGACTGTGGGCTGTTTGAGATCTGTCCCAACTGGTCCAATTTTTCTTAGCCAAATATGACGAGAGCTAGTAGTCTCAACAGAGAAGACTTTTTATTTTATTTTGATACACTTCGTTCTCTATTCCTAAACGTACAAGCTGTTCGGTGATTTTTTTATTCTTTTATTTATTCATTACATGCTGCAAAGAGATCAGACCCAAAATAACAGACTCGGTTCTTTTCAGCCAAATAGCTGGCAAAATGGTAGTTCGGCAATAATAACTGACAGTAGTCCACCAGTCGTGGCAAGTGCCTTACAACCAAGCGAAACATCTCAAAGCTCGTAGTCAGAAGCTGGGAAGAACATCTCAATTTAGTGTGTGTGTGTGTGTGTGTGTGTGTGTGTGTGTGTGTGTGTTCATATTTGCCTCGTACTTTTATTAATAGAGAAAGACGCAGTACTTCGATACATTGCAATAGCACTAAGAAGATTAACTGATCCTCTGTTTCACTATACTTTCGCCATCATGATGAAGTAGATATAGGACTAGATGCTGCACGATTTTTAATGCGACTTTTTTTCGACAGCCACTTTTCTAAAATCTATTCTCATAGTAAGACCGATTTTTGTAGTTATTTGAGGAGGGGGGGGGGGGGGATGGATATTATGAAATCACTTACAAGAAAGGAATGCATGGAATTGTAGAAAAAATAAAGCTCATATCCAATGATTGTTGAGTGTTTCTCTGTTTCTCGCCTGTTTTAGACCCATGATAGGTATTTCGTAAATAAGAGTGAGAGAGAGAGAGACGTTCCAAAGAATCGCACAGGTTAGTTTAATAAGCGCGAGAGAGATGCTTGGCGATGCTCATCTAACTACATAGGCAGACGCTACGAGAGAGATGTTTATCATGGAGGAGGAATTTGAAATTAAAATACCGGCAGTGTACATTTCCGTCAAAGATGAACGTCGCAACGCATTGTTTCTGACAATAAGTGAAATAACCACGAAGGGAGAATTCATAGAAATTCAAAGAGGGAAATCAGCGGCGTGCTGATAATCGCCCTTGCCGAACACCATTCACGAAAGAAACCGGATCTGAGGGAAAGGATAATGGTATACAAAGTACCGTCAGCCACACACCGTGAGGTTGGTTTGGTAATGTATACAGTGACTTTCACACTGATAAGAGAGCTCCATAGTATCAGTAAAAAGGAACTTACACATGTGAATCACATAGTGTGCATATTTGATGCAAGTGATAATGAATGTGTTGTTCTTTCTTTTCGTTTTTTTTTTCGTAATTTATGAGTTACTGAGTGCTCATGAGAAATAGACCACTAACTGAGTGTATTAGTGTTGAGTGATGCAAGTGATTGCAATCTTGTTAAGTAATGATGCTGCTGTTTGAAGTAATCTTCCGAAAACGTGGGATGTCGAATCCTCAATAGCCGAATCGGAATTTCATAGATCGTGCTCGGAGATACAAATCCCGTTGCATAACTATTATGTTCATCAGTTTTGAATTTAGCTGCAGAAAAATGAAATAGCCTATAGAGACCACCACTACCGTCATCGTCATCATCATCATCATCACCCAATGCTCCTACTTTCGTAGGAGAGGAAAGGAAATTTTAATCCTGTTAAAATTCTTGTCTGTTAAGTTAGTTTTTTAAATGCGGTGAGACATCAAGTACTTGGAAGGAGGAAGAAAGTTTAGGGCGTTCTGTCCCTCCGAATTCTAGGTTGCCAGAGGCGAAGCACTAGCTCTGTTGGGGAAGGATAGGAAAAGGGAGTGGCCGTGGGCTATTTCAGAAACCATCCTGGCATTTAAGGGAACCATCGATAACACAAATCAAGAATTGTAGGTCGGACACTTGAGTCCCACAACTCCAGGACACGAATCAAATAACTTTCGAGAGCATTTCTCGTGAAAAGAAACAGCAATCTGCCTAAAATACTTCAAAATGAGTTAAAACAGTTTTGACTGCAATAAAATATGTATTTGCAATGGAAACCGGTTATGCTCAGAATGTGACCGTTTCAGACCATTTATATCATCATGGTAATAATGTCCTGAGTGAGAGCACATAACTGTAGTTTTATTGGCAAAAGTAATGTGAAGTGTAAGTAACGCCAAAAGAGTTTAAGAGAAAGCGCAGAAAAACAAAAACTGCCAAGTGTATACGTGTAACGCTTGTTCCACTCTCCTCTAACAAAGAAGGAAGAAGCAATGGTCTGAAGAACATCACCGAAGATGCATTACAAATAAAAGCGAAACGCGTCTGGTACAAAATTCTCTTTAATTAATTGCAGTACGGTTAAGATGGAAAAACCAATAATAATTGACCTTACTTTTATTACTTTTGGCATGTAGTTCAAAACGGCACCAACAGTGAACACTGCAGACAACTCGAGGAACACTTATACAAGAGGTGTGTAACATTCGGTTGTTTGAGCACGTCACTCCAGCCCATGACATGTTTCATAGACGAGACAGGCTAGGTCACGTCATTTCCACCAGCTCCATTTTCATTCATGAGCTTGTTAGTCGCCTCTTCTCGCATATAATGCACCTCTTATTGGTCCATAACTGCAATGTATATGCCCAGCGTCTTAGTTGTACCTGTGTTTACCTGTTGCTCCATCATCTTTTCCAGTTCAACCATACAACTCTGGATCAACCTACCTTTTAACAACCTGTGTCTTATACAAAACCACTCTGCATTCGGGAGATTAAAGAGGTAACTATTATCATCGATGTTGCCTCCCTCTCTGTATATTTCAGCTGTCTTCTTCTCACATCCTAACTTCCAAAGTCTCATATTTTCTGCCAGCAAACCTCTCTGAGATACGAGAATTTTTTCTGTCTCCTCTTGCCATATTGTTTTCGGGCGTTCTCTACTTCTTTTGTTAGTTGGAATGCATTCCATGATCTTCTTAGGCCATGCTTCATTCAAACGGCATAGATGCCCATACTATCTCAATCATTTTGCTTCGACTGTATCCACTACTTTGGTGCCCAGGTTCATTCAATTGCTTATGCCTTCACTTTTTAGTTAATCCTGTAGTGTGAATCTACAGCAACATCTCCAAAATTGCATTTCCATTCCTCTTAATTCTTTCACCTACACCTCAAGTTTTTAATCCATAAGTTGTTATACTTTCTAAGATACTTTTTTATGTGCTAATTTTGGTTTCCCATTTAATATGTGTATCCATTTAATTGCTTGACTGTTTGTCTACCTCAGCCAAGGCGGTTCTTAATTTTTATTTTATTGAATCCCTCTTTGGTAATAGTAGCTCTCAAACAATCCTAAGACTCCAGAGAGCTTACTAACCCAAAATTTAGCTTGAGATGTTGATTCAGTCCTCCAGTAACCAAATATTCAGTTTTCTTTAAATTAATGATTCACCCTCATTTTGATATTCTCTGTGCAGCTTTCTAACCGTAAAGATCTTAGTATCCTCATTATGTCCAGATTCCGTTAGCCATCAGCAAGTGTAAAGTCAATAACTTGTCATTATTTGTAGACAGACCCATACTGCGACAGGAACGTTTCCACGATCTTAAGGCGGAATTAAAGTATGCTTTAAATAACGTATCTGATTTGGCGCATCCATGCAATCCTTTAATCACTATAATCTCTCTAGATATTTCTGTACCTACTTCAGTTCTACAATTTGTGCCAGTATATAAGGCTCCAACGGCCTGAACACGTTACGATTCACTATATTATCTAACGCTCCAGTCCACAATCTACACGAGGCAAAGCTGTCATAGGCTTCCTTAATATCAGTGAAAACTATATGGGTCTCTAAATTCCTGGCCAGTCTTTCTTCGACGATCTGTTTTGGCAAAACATATTGTCTCTGCATGTTCTTCCGGCGCGGAACCCGTTCTGCTCTTCTTTTTTCGAAATCTGTGATCCGATTCTCGCTTTTATAATTTTCTCATATAATCGAGAGACTGAATTTGTTGTTACAGTTGTTCGTCTTTACTTGAAGCTTCTTTCCTGTCAGCCGTGCTATGTACGAAAGGCGTTCAATAAGTAACGATGCATTTTTTTCCCTTGGTCAATTTTGGTTGAAAAATTGTGGAAACTGTTGTGGGACATCGTGGAATAAAAAATGGCTCTGAGCACTATGGGACTCAACTGCTGAGGTTATTAGTCCCCTAGAACTTAGAACTAGTTAAACCTAACTAACCTAAGAACATCACAAACATCCATGCCCGAGGCAGGATTCGAACCTGCGACCGTAGCGGTCTTGCGGTTCCCTACTGCAGCGCCTTTAACCGCACGGCCACTTCGGCCGGCATCGTGGGATATTCCCGCTTCAGGTCCTATAGTATGCAGTTCCGATAGGCGGCGGAGCTATGAGTAGCCTTTAGAACGGCGTCTTTAACGGAAGTGCGTTCCAGGCAGAGAGAGCTGTCATTGAGTTTCTTTTGGCACAAAACCGGAGCTTCCCATATATTCATAGACCCTTCCAGAATGTCTACGGTGACCTGGAAGTGAACAAACGCACTGTGAGTAATTAGGCGAGGCCTCTGTCATCATCGCAACGAGGTTGCGCAAACTTGTCCGATCTCTCGCACGACGGCCGGCCGCACATAGCTGTGAGTCCTGCAATATTGGACCGTGCGGACACTCTCACTGAAAGTGATCGGCGGATCGTAGTCGAACACCTCGCTGCACAATTGCCTTCACACAAGTTCGCGCAACAGAGAGGAACTCACAGAACTTCATTGGACTGCTCTTCCTCATTCACCCTACAACCAGGATCTTCCGACTTCCATCTCTTTGGCACAATGAAGGTTGCACTCGTCGGGGAGCAGTATGTGGATGATGGGGTGGTTATTGACCCAGCGAGACGTTGGCTCCGACGTCGACCAGTAGAGTAGTACCACGCTGGCGCATAGGCCTTCCCAGTAAGGTGTCTCGAGGCTGTCACACTGAACGTACATTACGTTGAAAAATAAGGGGTCTTGCAGCCGAAAGAGAAGGGAATAATATGGTCTATTGGAATCCTGAATAAAACCGACTTGCTTCCAGAAAAATAGTGTTGCATTACTTATTGATGGCCCCTAGTGTGTTGGATATGTATGATGGTTTCAGTTTCTCTGGTTATTGTTCTCCTAATGGGGAGCAATTGGAAACATAGGCTATTAACTACAAGAATTTAACTGATGCAGAATTTATCTGATGTAGAATTTATCTGATGTAGAATTCGATGGGTAATCCATTTGGACCCGATTCTCAAAATGTGTGTGACTTCTTAAGGGACCAAACTGCTGAGGTCATCGGTTCCTAGAGTTACACACTACTTAAACTAATTGAACACTAAGGAGAACACTCACACCCATGCCCAAGGGAGGACTCGAACCTCCGGCGGGAGGGGCCGCACGATTAGTGACATGAGGTCTCTAACCGCGCGGCCACTCCACCCGGCTTGGCCCCGATTCTCGTCGAATCTTCGTAGCCATATGGAGTTTCTTGCCTTCTGCAGGCACGATTGTTTCAATTTCTACGAGTACACATGTCTCACAAGAATATCCGAACACGCTCGAAGAAGGTTTGTTCATACAGCCTCGGAGAGCAAATGTATACAGTCTGTTCCTCCGACCTGGATTTCGAGAAAGTGCTAAGCGCCAAAATTACCGCCAGCTTTACAACCGCTCTTGCTCCGGCAATCTGCAGGCAGCAATAATTGTTGGCGAGGGCTGTTGTTAGGGCTTGCTAAGTGGAGCAGCGCCGGAGCTCGTCTGGAGACGAGGCTGGGCCGGCGGTTTCTCCAGCTGAGGCGGCCCTGCCTGCCGCAGACACGCGGCGCGTCCTCGCCACGGGAGAGAAGAAGGCGGCCGCGCTAATGAATCAGTGCGTGGCTGGCGCTGTGGGTGCCGGCGTGCACCAGCCAGAGACACAGACAGACAGCACCTCACCACCTGCTCGTCGCGCCACGACCTGCAACAGCAAAAAGCTCGAAGTAGCTGTCGCTACCTGGTTTCCTTGTGCCATTCCTACATACGACACACAGCGTAACGCGGCGGATCTTCCCAGGACGGCCACTTGCCGCGATGCACGCCTGGATGGTCGAGTCGGGTAGGAAATAATAAGCAATCAATCAGGGGATTGTTCCAGGACTATATGTACGTGAAATGTATTCGCAGTTGCGAATACGGACCATTAGCAGCTGTATAGCGGAATGACGACAATGAAAGTTTGTGAATATTTCGTCCATAAGAGACGACATTGTAAGGGCCGCGACTGTTGATCAACACAGATGAACCAGTTTCTGCGCCAATCACTTGTTTATTTTGCAGCTACGCGTTTCCATGATACACACCATCATCTTCAGGTGGAGAACTGTTTATTTACATGGCTGGTGTTAGTGAAGAGTACAGACATCTTTTCACAATCACAGGCCAAGGGCAGTGTAGGCTGTTTTGCAAATGAAAAAAAAGTTTATTTAGAAATGGCAATTTGGAGGTTCTAACAACCCTACCATAACAAAGGTCAAAAATTAATTATGATTGTAGTGATGCTCACGCTGCTAAATATTGCATTTTCGGGCAACAACAAAGTTATATTATGTGTGCAGGTGTCATTAAAGCACAGTTAATAAAGTCATTTCTTGAAATAATGGATAAACTAGGCACTAATCTTTTCGTGTTTCCACGCTGGTCTCGTTGTGAACTCATGGCTCAATCGTCGAAAATCTAGGTAGTGATGACGCCAAGCTCGGATGCAAAGAGGCCTAGGTGTTATTCTGCGATATTCAAAAGTTTTGTAGATGTGTGTCATAAACCATTCTTGAAGATTAAACTTTTGCAAGTTAGGACAATGGTGATGTAAAAATGTAATCAGCACTCCGAATTTAAGTTACACTTCTTTTTTATTACTTTTGTTGAAACATCACTTCACAGTATAAAACATACTTTAAAATATCTTTCTCACTGTTAAAGTTCACATTTCATAAACTGACTACAATTTTCGTCTTTTCAACATGACGATCACGACTTGACTCTCTAATAACCGCTTACGCGCCCAAAATTCAGAATTACAACTACTTCAAAGATCATAGTGACAAAAGAATGAATAAACATAAGAATAATATCATTGCAATATAAACATATCGATGTATCAAAGTACCTCTACATTAATGAAATCGAATCTGAATGTTGTCACAGAAATATGTTAACTATTTTACAGAAACACAGTAAAATATTGCTGGTATCGAGAGGTTGAGGTGAGGTGCCGTAATGGTTACGTAATTCAAGTACCATTACAAGGTTACAAACATGAATTTCTGACAGTGAATTGCACTTACAGGGACGATAGAGTAGTAGAAGGTCTGCATACTACTGGCTGATGTATGTCCTCTCCACTGCAACCAGAAGTTGTACATGTCACAGACATGTTTGTTTACATTGGGTACAGAGATACAAGATTAAATAGTTTCTACAAAAATGGGTTTATCTTTTTTAAGTATATGAATGGGCTGTACGAGAGTACTGACACGCGCACAACTCAGTTACTATGTAGCTATATATACATTCTTTAACGCTCTCATTTCTTAAAAAGCACGAAAACATGTTTATGTACATAGCCATTTAAAAATTATTTTTGTATCCAGAGCTCTGTATGCCAGTAAGGCTGACGTTCAGCTGAATGAGAATTGTAACGGGCACCCTGAGATCAACCCCACCACTAGGCTGTCTGCTCTCAGTGGCACCGCCCCAACACTTTTGAGACGACAAGAAGCAGCGGCCCGCGAACGGGAAAATATTAATAACGAAGAGCTTCCCCAAAGCTACCCGACCAGGAAATACCGCTCAATCCACCCTGCACACGTCTCAAATCAAGAAAACCATTCTGGACAGATCGAGAACCCGAACCATTTAAAATTGAAGATGTGTGGAAGGAGAAATGGAAAAACTACACCAGCATACGTCGCCGACCCCGAAGACCTACATGCATATCAGGCTTCCAACTACCTAGAAGAACATGGTGTGTGCTCAACAGAATCCGATGTGGACATGGAAGAACTAAGTCTTTCACGTACAAATCGGGACTCTCAGCCGGCCGGGGTGGCCGTGAGGTTCTAGGCGCTTCAGTCTGGAACCGCGCGACCGCTACGGTCGCAGATTGGAATCCTGCCTCTGTCATGGATGTGTGTCATGTCCTTAGGTTATTTAGGTTTAAGTAGTTCTAAGGGACTGATGACCTCAGATGTTGAGTCCCATAGTGCTCAGAGCCGTTTGAACCGCAGCAATGTCGCCAGCACACATACGCCTATTCGTTCAATCGTCGATCGCTACTATCCCTCTCTCCACTGGCTCCAGTCACGTGGTATGATTCACCAAAACCTGCCCCTTCGTCAGTTTAATGTGTGTCAAATGGTTCAACATTCTCTTCCCGATTTGATCACAGCTCTGTGTATCGTTTCAGTATGTCTCTTCTGTGTCGTTTTTTCACTGTGTAACGTCATCGAAGGCTGCCCTCGGTTTAATATTGTGTTTTGCTCAGTTCTGGTTCTAGAACAATTCTCTGTCGTTATTACTCAGCAATTCTTTTCATTTCAGTATTGTAAGATCCTCCCACCTTCCTCAGTATCCAAACAAACCAAGGAACACCTACAAGTAGCAACGTAGATTACACCTTACACAGTCGGGTAACTAATTTAAAATCCCATCTGCTTGGTAAAATTTATCGTGCTCGCACACTGGAGCTCAAAAAATGGTTCAAACTGCTCTGAGCACGATGGGACTTAACTTATGAGGTCATCAGTCCCCTAGAACTTAGAACTACTTAAACCTAACTAACCTAAGGACATCACACATATCCATACCGTAGGGAGGATTCGAAACTGCGACTGTAGCAGTCGCGCGGTTCTAGACTGAAGCGCCTAGAACCGCTGGGCCACAGCAGTTAGCACGGAGTTCAGATAACGTCTCAACGTGAGTATAGTCAGAAAAAGTGCTCTCAATCAATGAACGCGCGACTCCCTACCCGGAGGCGAAGTCCAGAATCGTGTAAGTTCGCAACAGTGCAGTGCCTAACCGTTCTAACTATAAAATCTCCTGAGAGCAAAGACAGCAAGTCCGTATGTACCAACAAAAGCTGATACTGAGTGACCACCAAACACGGGCGCCCAGTACGGAAGACCACATCCTCTCCACTGCTGGCTTCCCAGCAAAGCTCGGCTCCCCTCCCTCATAACTGCAGAATGCGATCATATTCTCGAAACCTCTCTCTACAGATTCTTCCGAACGCCGACTAACCATATTTTAGTCTTTTGTCGTCCAGCGCGGCAAGTTTGCGAGGAAATACCTATTCCTGTTCATTAGGAATGCATACAATGGTACGATTCTCAGAGCAAAAATCCTCGGAAATAACCCAGCCTGCATGACTTCCGAGGTAGGGCTTCTTCGTTCGTCTCTGTTGCATCCAAGATTTTCAGAGTTTCCGAAGTTATCCTTCCGTCCTCGCTACAACACCAGCCGGCCGCCATTGTGTTGCTTCAGCGCTCAGGTGCCCTAACCGTCCGTCTTGGCTACTTCCTGTGTCAGCAGGACCAACACACATGTGCAGGCTTTTCCACCCAGGGCCTGAGCTACGCCCGCCATTTCCACTGGCGTTCCAACCTCTACTAGTATAGGCAATCGTGCATTACGCCGTTTTGATAATAAAGACACTCCACCATCTTTCATGCAATAAGCGTTAACAACTATTTGCAAGGTGTACGTGACAATGTCAGTCTTCTTTAAATATTCATATATACGATGTACAACCTATCAAATGATACCTAATTCCGGTTGTAAATCACGGCAATTATGTAGACGAGTGCTCGTAAGGTGCGAAATTATAGCCACCTTAGAAAGGTCATGTTTGGTTGGGTTTGTGGGGCGCACAACTGCGCGGACATCAGTGCCCCTACAAAGTCCCAATTTTTACACGGTCCAATTTTTACTGTCACTGTCACGAATGATGATGATGATGATGATGAACTGATGATGATCAATTGATGAGGACTCCAATTTTTACTGTCACTGCCACGAATGATGACGATGATGAACTGATGATGAATTGATGAGGACAACACAGTGGAACTGCAGCGGCCGGGAATCGAACCTGGGAGCCCGTGATCCAGAGGCAACAAGGCTAGCCACTAGACCACGAGCTGCGGAAAATTTGTAAGGGTGAGCCCGTGGTCTAGGGGTGGCCCTGCCTACTAATCAAAACATTAGTGTTTCGAACACAGCCATTGCTTAATAAGGGTTATGCCTATGTGACATTTGTTAGTCTAGATCGGTCTTGGAGGCGTACTCGGATAGTCGAAGTTGTTAAGGCGAGCGGTCGCGATAAATGGGTAGTCCGGGAACGAATTCCAGTCCGGCACAAATTTTCAAACAACCGACGATAATGCATAGTCGCAGAATGCGGATACATTTCGTAATGTTGACTGCAACTGTAATCGTCAGTCTTCATACATGCATGCCTGTCTGAAGACAGTACATTGCGAAGATACAGATACCGTATCAACACAGACACCGTAAGCGTCAATGATGTCTGCATTGAACTTCGTGATATCCGTAAACTGTAGTGGGTGATTGCTTTCTCAATATCCCACAGTATTGGGTTTCTAATTTGTGAACTTTTTGTAATATGATATATTCTTGTCGTTAGCTGTTCGGAGACTGCTGCATACGTAACGTTCAGCGTTAGTTTCTCTCAACGTACGTTACCACGTGGGCCGTCGTTACCACAGGCACTGGTGCCTAATTCGGTAGGTCGTCCTGTGCGCAACTTTTAAATGACGCATTTAAGCCGACGTGACCCAGTGCAATAACTTCTTATCAGAAATGAAAGGGACACGTCGATTCTGAGTCGAAACAAGGTCCCCGGAGTAGACAACATTCGATTAGAACTACTGACGGCCTTGGGAGAGCCAGTCCTGACATAACTCTGCCATCTGGTGAGCAAGATGTATGAAACAGGCGAAATACCCTCAGACTTCAAGAAGAATATAATAATTCCAATCCCAAAGAAAGCAGGTGTTGACAGATGTGAAAATTACCGAACAATCAGTTTAATTAGCCACAGCTGCAAAACAGTAAGACGAATTCTTTACAGACGAATGGAAAAACTAGTAGAAGCCGACCTCGGGGAAGATAAGTTTGGATTCCGTAGAAACACTGGAACACGTGAGGCAATACTGACCTTACGACTTATCTTAGAAGACAGATTAAGGAAAGGCAAACCTACGTTTCTAGCATTTGTAGACTTAGAGAAAGCTTTTGACAATGTTGACTGGAATACTCTCTTTCAAATTCTAAAGGTGGCAGGGGTAAAATACAGGGAGCGAAAGGCTATTTACAATTTGTACAGAAACCAGATGGCCGTTATAAGAGTCGAGGGACATGAAAGGGAAGCAGTGGTTGGGAAGGGAGTAAGACAGGGTTGTAGTCCCCGATGTTATTCAATCTGTATATTGAGCAAGCAGTAAAGGAAACAAAAGAAAAAATCGGAGTAGGTTTTAAAATCCATGGAGAAGAAATGAAAACTTTGAGGTTCGCCGATGACATTGTAATTCTGTCAGAGACAGCAAAGGACTTGGAAGAGCAGTTGAATGGAACAGATAGCGTCTTGAAAGGAGGATATAAGATGAACATCAACAAAAGCAAAACAAGGATAATGGAATGTAGTCTAATTAAGTCGGGTGATGCTGAGGGAATTAGATTAGGAAATGAGGCACTTAAAGTAGTAAAGTAGTTTTGCTATTTGGGGATTAAAATAACTGTTGTTGGTCGAAGTAGAGAGGATATAAAATGTAGACTCGCAATGGCAAGGAAAGCGTTTCTGAAGAAGAGAAATTTGTTAACATCGAGTATAGATTTAAGTGTCAGGAAGTCATTTCTGAAAGTATTTGTATGGAGTGTAGCCCTGTATGGAAGTGAAACATAGACGATAAATAGTTTGGACAAGAAGAGAATAGAAGCTTTCGAAATGTGGTGCTACAGAAGAATGCTGAAGATTAGATGGGTAGATCACATAACTAATGAGGAAGTATTGAATAGGATTGGGGAGAAGAGAAGTTTGTGGCACAGCTTGACCAGAAGAAGGCATCGGTTGGTAGGAGATGTTCTGAGGCATCAAGGGATCACCAATTTAGTATTGGAGGGCAGCGTGGAGGGTAAAAATCGTAGAGGGAGACCAAGAGATGAATACACTAAGCAGATTCAGAAGGAAGTAGGTTGCAGTAGGTAGTGGAAGATGAAGAAGCTTGCACAGGATAGAGTATCATGGAGAGCTGCATCAAACCAGTCTCAGGGCTGAAGACCACAACAACAACAACAACAACAACAACGTCGATTCTAAAGCAAACCTCACAACCGGACTCGTTTCTTCGGTGGTGCGACTTTCAAATAGAACATACACTTCGACTAGGTTTCCCATTGCGTCCTTAAGTCCCTTGCTGCGAATGTCAGTATGGTTTCTTTAGTAGGTCGCGGCCAGTTTTTCTTCACTTCAGCTATTGTCCCGTCTACAGTGGTGATAAGGACTCTGACCTTAATTCCTCGTTACGGTCGCAGGTTCGAATCCTGCCTCGGGCATGGATGTGTGTGATGTCCTTAGGTTAGTTAGGTATAAGTGGTTCTAAGTTCTAGGGGACTGATGACCTCAGATGTTAAGTCCCATAGTGGTCAGAGCCATTTGAACCATTTTTGAACCTTAATTCCTTCATGCCGTTTCGTTTTCAGAATGCCGAATCGCGCCTTTATCTACCAGAACAAACAATAACGTCGTGTTGTGATCGACATCAGTAAGTACGCCGAAGGAATCTGACTTTAGAGGTGGTTTCCCTTCGTTGCGAATCCAGTGTCTTAGCCCTGCGCGTACTCCACGCGCTTGGCTCATAGCACAGAGGTGCGTTGGTTGACCCTCTCACAGAGAGAATGAATCGTTAGCGGACTTCATTAAGAATGCTCACGTAATTGTGACGTCGTAGTGCCGTAGTAGGATACCGAGACCTGCGAAGGTGGGCGGCTTTTCATTGTGGAAGCTGTCGGAATTAAAAGTGATAGCACATTGTTTTCTTCAGCCGCAGAATAATAGAAACGTAGGAGCGAACCGAGGTTCCCACAAACGTACGAGCAAGGTGGGCCAGGTCGTAAGGTTCCACGGTGAGTCGTCTAGCGAACTGAGTCAACTATGAGCCTGAACACTGTGCTCATTAGGGGGGCCAAACGTATCACACAGCCCAGTGACATTCAGCGCACTGTGGCTATCTAAAGACGGAAATACAGTTTTTCAATCGGGCGGAAATTTTATTTAGTGTTTGAAAATCTGACAGTTTACCTTCATATTGAAAGATGTTGTTGTTGTGATCCTCAGTTCGAAGACAGATTTGATGCAGCTCTTCGCGCTAGACTATCCAGCGCAAACCTGTTCTACCTGTTTTCAGCTTAACTTCCTGTTTTCAGTTCAACTTCTTCCTGTATTCATCCCTTACACCCTACACATTCCTCCGTTACCAAATTGAAGACTTGTTAATGCCTTAGAATGTGTCCTATCAACCATGTCAAGTTGTGCATTGAATTTATTTCTTCCTTAATTCCATTCAGTGCCTCCTCACTAGTTATTCGATCTACCCATCTAATCTTAAACCTTCTGCAGCACAACATTTCAAACGATTCCATTCTCTTCCTGTCTGAGCTGTTTATAGTCCACTTTTCACTTCTGTGCAACCTTACGCTCCACACAAATACCTTCAGAAAAGTTGTTAACAAATTTCTCTTTTTAGGAGTGCCTATCTTCCTACGGCCAGTCTGCGTTTTATATCCCCTCTACTTCTGCCACCATCGTTTTATTTGCTACCTGAACAGCGAATCTCATCTACTACT
Source organism: Schistocerca americana (assembly GCF_021461395.2). Lineage (NCBI taxonomy): Eukaryota > Metazoa > Arthropoda > Insecta > Orthoptera > Acrididae > Schistocerca > Schistocerca americana. The sequence continues at coordinate 1,037,564,342 of NC_060120.1, read as the reverse complement.
TTTAGTGTCTCATTTAATAATCTAATTCCCTCAGCATCAACTTAATTATTTCTACTACATTTCTTTAGCCTTGTTTTACTTTTATTGATGTTCATTTTATAACCCGTTTAAGACACGGCACACGCCGTTTTCCATCTCTGACGGAATCTCAGTGCCATCGGCAAACGAAGCTTTCATTACCTCTCCCAGAATTTCAGTTCTCTTTCGAAAATTCTCCTTGGTTTCTTTTACTGCTTTCTCAATGTATGGACTGAGTAGCATAGGGAGTAGGCCACTAGTATATGTTTCTTCTCACTTGATGTTTCCCCTCATGTCCCTAGACTCTTATCACTGCTATCTGGTTTCTTTACAAGTTGCAAATAACACAACGCTTCCTGTATTTTATCCCTGCTATCTTTGCGTTTAGAAGTGTGCACATTGTCGAAAGCTTTCTCTAAATCTGCAAATGATATAAAAGGAAGTTTGCCTTTTTTTAACCTATCTTCTAAGATAAGCGCCAGCACAAGTTGTAAACAACCTTTCGCTGTCTGTATTTTATCCCTGCTATCCTCAGCTTCTACAAGAGTGCATTCCAATTGACGATGTCAAAAGCGTTCTCTAAACCTACAAGTGATATAGACATAAGTTTGCCTTTCCTCAACCTATTTTCTCAGATATGTTGTAGAGCCAGTACTGCCTCGCATATTCCTACATTCCTTGGGAACCAGAGATATTTTCTCTCTTCTTCAAGGCAGCGTGGTAATATCGCTACTTTTAATATCACTGTTTTTCATCTTGCACTGTAAAGAAATAACTTTCCGAATTGCAGAAGAATGTTATCCGTACAGATCTGCTGTATTAACCGTGTTTAAAGAAGTGCGTCTTATTCTTGTAGTAGGAAATGTTGGTCAAAAATAGAAAAGGAAACCTTACAGCCATATATGCGGAAACAAAAACCAGCTGGTATATGTATCAGTCTGTCCTCACACAGAGACCTGTGTTTTAGCAATACAGATATCTATACGTATTACAATTTTCAACCCTACCGTCAGCAGTAATTTCGTTATCAGTTTATTGCCAACCAGTTTCAGCGATACATTTCGTCATCGTCAGGTCATAATAGTAGTATAAAAGCATCTACATCAACAACAGCATGACATCAAAACGAAATACTATCTAGAATTAAAAATGTAATACATACCTAACCTATTGTTTAAAGTAAAAATTGTGTGTGTGTGTGTGTGTGTGTGTGTGTGTGTGTGTGTGTGTGTGTGTGTGTGTGTGTGTGTGTGTAGGGGTGTGTGTAGGGTTGTAATCATCATGTAGTGCTCTGTCAGTACTGCTATGCACACTGTCAGATATACTAAAACTCAACACTGTACAAACAATGTAACGTGAAAATAGAAATGACTACCTATATGCAATTAAGACCCAATAAAGAACCAATCATGTACGTACTTGGAAGACTAATACAATGGAAACCAATCTATATCACAATAAACGACATAATTAAAAATACTTTGTTAATGACATCGCGCAAATAAATATTCACAAATCTTGGGCACGATCGCGAATACAACATAATTACAAACATAAACTAGTGGTATGAGATACATACACCTGTACAGTTAGCGTTCGTGGTAACCGTCAATAAAAATGAAAATGCATGTCATATACACTATAGACCCTTGAATATCAATAAGGTGATGTAAACTGACGCTTCTATGTGCGATAAAGTAAGTGATCGGATCCATTCTACGAGTGGGAGACTTGGAAACTGTTCTCTGTCTGTTCATATTTCTTGTAAAAAACTTGTTAGAACTATACCGGCATGCAGTTTCTGAACTATCTAGAGATAGTTTCTACAGGGAATCATATAACTCTCTTGGCAAATACCTTTCCGAGATTGATGTCTAAAATACTCCTGTGTTATACAGACAAAGGGGAGATAAAGTCAATAATTATATCACTGAAGAGTAAGGACTCTCATAGATATGATGGGGTGCCTAGCCGAATATTAAATTACTGTGCTGCACATGTTAGCCCTGTATTTAGCCATATTTGAAATTTTTCCTGTAGGAATTGTCAGTTTCCTGAACGATTAAAGTACTCAGTAGTAAAGTCGCTTTATAAAAAGGGAGAAATGGATTATGTAGACAATTTTAAACCTATTTCTATGCCATCAGTGTTTGCTAAAGTTATTGAAAAGGCTGTGTATGTAAGGAAAATTGATCATTTTATATCACACGATTTGCTATCAAATGTACAGTTCGGCTTTAGAAGTAGTTGAACTATTAAAAATGCTATATTCTCTTTCCTCTGTGAGGTACTGGATGGGTTAAACAAAAGGTTTCGAACGCTAGGCATATTTTTTTATCTAACTAAGGCGTTTGATTGTGTTGATCACAAAATATTGCTCCAGAAGTTGGACCATTACGGAATATGGGGAGAAGCTCACAGTTGGTTCACCTCTTACTTTAGCAACAGACAGCAAAAGGTCATTATTCACAGCGTCGAGAACGGCTGTCATGTGGGGCCTGAGTGGGGTACGGTCAAGTGCGGTGGTGCCCCAAGGATCAGTGTTGGGGCCACTCCTGTTCCTTGTTTATATGAGTGATATGCCCTCTAGTATTACGGGTAATTCCAAAATATTTATGTTGCTGATGACACTAGCTTGGTAGTAAATGATGATGGTTGAAACACTGGTTCGGTTTCAAATAGTGCAGTTCATGATATAAGTTCATGGTTTGCGTAAAATAAACTAACGCGAAATCACACTAAGACTCAGTTTTTACAGTTTCTAACACATAATTCAAAAAAACCTGAGGTTTAATTTCACAGCATGGGCATATGATTAGTGAAACTGAACAGTTCAAATTTCTAGGTGTTCAGATAGATAGTAAACTATCGTGGAAAGCCCACGTTCAGGATTTGGTTCAAACATTTAATGAATCCATTTTTACTATTCAGATATCTGAAGTGAGTGATCGTTCGATACGAAAATTAATCTACTTTGCTTATTTTCATTCGTTTATGTCGTATGGTATTATATTCTGTGGTAACTCTTTCCATTCTAAATGGATATTTCTGGCTCAGAAACGGGTGGCTCGGGAAATAAGTGGTCGACCCCTGTTCAAGAGTCTGGGTATTTTTCAATTGGCCTCTCAATATATATATTCCTTATTGTCATTTCTTGTTAACAATATTAGCTTATTTCCAAGAATAAGCAGCTTTCACGTAGATAATACTCAGCAGAAATCAAATCTGCATTTGGATCGGATTTCCTTAACTCCTGTGCAGAAAGGTGTGCAGTATACTGGTGCATCCATTTTCAATTAGCTATCACTAGAATTCAAAAATCTTAGTAGTAATCCACGCGCTTTCAAATTGAAACTTAAGAGTTTCCTCGTGTGTCATTCCTTCTATTCTGTCGAGGAGGTCCTTGAAAAATTAAGCTGATTCTTGCTGTATTGTTGATTGCGTTTAGTTAAATTTATGGCTTGACTTTTTTCGGGTTCATAAACATATTATTTTTATCTGTTATTACTTTTATGTTGTAATTTCATGTACTGACACGTTCCATGACCTTGGAGACTGGCTCCTCAATTTGGTCCTGCGGAAGTTGACGTGTAAGTAAATAATTAATATTTCTCACAGACTGGACGTGAGAGAGTACATTAATTTGGACGAACTTTCACAGATGGATAATCAAATTCTCCAGACACCTGTTATCTTGTGGAAATATACACAAGTCTAGTTACAACAATAGACGTATGTAGGAAAATATAAGTTATGCTTAGCCCATATTTTGCAATGCTTTGTGTGGTATACTTTCTTCGTTTGTGATGTTGGGTAGTTATTAGTCTTACAACTCGCTAGATATGGCCTATGCTAAAATATCATCTTCCATGTCAAATTCTCTGCATATCTCAGTTATTTGTTTTGTACAGACCACATTTCGGCTTTCCCCAGAACTGTTGCCTCTACTGTAGCGCCCTAGCAAGATGGAAGTTACATGTCCCTTCATCCTGTCCCATCAACTAGCTACAGATTCCCACATAATCTTTCCCTCGCCGATTCTTCGGTCAACCTCCTCATTATTTATCAGTCCACTTAATTTTCAGCATTTTGTTGTAACAGCATGCGTCAAACTCTTAGATTTTCATTTTTTCCAGTTTTCCCGTGGTACATAATTGACTCCTATACAACGTCGCGCTCCAGACATGGATTCTTTGAAATATCTTTCTCAAGTTAGGTCCTATGTTTGACACTAGTAGTCTTCTTTTGGGACGAATGCTCTCTTTGCTGTGCTAAATTACTTCTCAAGTGTACTTTGCTTCGTCCGTTTTGCGTTATTTTGCTTCTAAGATAGCATAGTTCGTTCATATCAAGTATTATGTTGTCCAGAATTTTGCTGTATTCTTTTCTTTTCCTGAGAAGTATTGTATTTACGTTTTTCGTCGATTAATTGAATTTTGTGGATCTGGGAATGGATGGAGTGAAAACCTGTGCCATTATGCGCGCTCGTGAGCCGTGCTGGGATGATCCCATCGCAAGCATTGAGAGATGTGGAACAGTGGTGTGTGGCTCGACACGTATTCCGTAGTGCAGCGCTTCAAATTACCGTCTTGTTTTCAGTGGTCTCCCTAAATTGCTTAAGACGAATGCCGGGATGATTTCTTTCCAAAAGGAGACAAACTTTTTCCTTACCCATCCTTCCGCAACTGAGCTTGTGCTTCGTCTCTAATGACCTCGTCGTCGACGGGACGTTAAACACTAATCTTCCTTCCTACCGTCGCACAGTTTGAGTGTGTTGTTAACGTGTAGCCCAGTCACCGGTTGAAGGGGCTTGCGTTCCGGTGGTCCACAGGCGGGCATTGGTGCTCGTCCCAAACAATGTGTAAGTTCAGCCTTGGTCGGGGAGAGGAACCCAAGCCTGGCATTTTACGGCCGCTGACCTTCGTGTTCGATTGCCTCTCGTCTTGGCAGACGCGGACCGTACCGTTTGTGGACGTTTAGCACTCGGCGTCTACTGCTGTTGCAATGAAGTGAAGGCTAGGTGCATCGTGAGATATGCGTAATGCGTAACTCTTTCACGAACAGCTGAAAGCGGGACGTGATTCCCACTCATTAAGTCGACAAACTGGTTTGTGTAGCGTTACTGTAACATTGCCGGAGTTCCGCTTTTTTTTAGGAACTCCACATGTCATACATGAAGACTTTATAGTTTCAGTATTTTCCACATGTCTACCATATTTTCTGTTTTTCCTGTAATCCCTTTCATTTTTAATGAAAATGATGCTGATATTACTATAGTTTGCTTCCCGTCTTCAGCTTATAGCAATTTAAGAGTGGTGTTCACGAGACACTGTTCGCTTTTAGCTACAAAGAATCTTCAGCGGTCGGTCGGGAATGGCGTATAAATGACATGTTCTACATTGTGCTACGTATAGATAAGAATAGATTTCTTAATAAATTTAGTGTACTGTTTGCCTACTGTGTTTTGTCCTCTGGTTTGCATGTTCTCAAGTCTGGTGCTTTTTCCCCCGTTGGTAGCTGTGGCTGAAGTCGGAAAAATACCGGTTGCGCATTCACCTTTCTCAACTTTTCGGCTTTTAAGACCTCACATTTTGTGTGTGTTTTTGCGCTTCAGTTGACTTTTGAAAACTTCAAAAAATCCGTCTTCATAATAGTACTAGTGTAGTTTCACCAATTTCGCACTCAGCACAGTGCTGTTTGTTAATTCATTTGTTTTTTCACGTAGGTTGTGAGTGTTCTCAGCCTCGTAAATACAATATTTTTACTTATTCATGTCGTGTTGTTAATACTCGCTACCTACACCGAAAAGAAAGTGAACAAACATTTAAATTGAAGGTGGAGGAGAGAGAAGACAAGGAATGAGTGGAGATTACAGATATCAGCTGCATCGGGACATTAGCGGAATCAGAGGCGACGAATGAAAATGTGTGCCGCACCGGGATTTCCCGCTCACTGGGTAGGTGCGGTAACCACTGTGCTCCCCGGTACACAATGTTCATCTCACCTGCGCGGACTACCCCTGGACGCCTCACGGCCGACCCACATTCCCACCGAGAACCACCTGTCTGCTGGTCCCTGTCCGTTTCCTCCATGCTCGCTATTGTGAGATTACCTTAGGAGGTCGGCCGTACTTTTGCATCCGCACTGAAGAAGGTGGATCCATTGTCAATCTAGGCGAACCAATTATATGGATGCGTGGTGTCTGTTCTTTCTGGCAAGTCCGAAAGAACAGGCACCACTCATTCATATAAATGAACAAACAAAACGCTCTGCTGAGTGCAAAACATGTGAAAATGCAACACTTTGTCTGTGAAAACAATGTTTGTGAAGTTTACGAAAGCGAAGAGACGTGCAAAAATCGCAAATACGACTAAAGAAAATGCGAGTTCGTAAATGCTGAAAACTCGTGAAAGGTGAGTGTGCAACGATGTGTTGTTTGTCTTCAAACTCCGCTAACAACGAGGGAAAAGGCAGTAGATTTCAGTGGAAATCTAAAAAAGGGGAATGAAGAACGTAAGTAAATTCCACACCAAATTTATAAAGAAAACTATTTTTAATCTGATGATGATGAAGATGTTTGGTTTGTGAGGTGCTCAACTGCACGGTCATCAGCGCCCGTACAAAGTCCCAATTTTTTTCACAGTCCAGTTTCTTACACAGTCCAATCTAGCCACTGTCACGAATGATTATGAGGAGGAGAACAACACAAACACCCAGTCCCCGGGCAGATAAAATCCCCCAACCCGGCCGGGAATCGAACCCGGGACCCCGTGATCCAGAGATAGCAACAGTAGCCAATAGACCACGAGCTGCGGGCGTTTTTAATCTGTAAATAGCAAAATGTAGAAACATATTACACACACCATATTTCGAGAACGACCAATGACGATGCTTTGTGAACAAAAGCGAAATGCATCTGGGGAAAAATACTCTTAAATTACAATAAGGTTAAGACGGGAAAAAAGTAATCACTGATACCTAACAGCTACAGCGGAAGATGGCCACGCAAAGAAAAACATCTTGTATATTTCGGTCTTAAATGTAACCTATGTCAGTCACAATTAGTGACTTAAAATCTTTCAGGTAGTACTCCTTTTATATTCGCGTTTGCGCCCTCCACGGATCATGTTATGGCTTCTAGCCGCCCTCTGTTGGTCACGTAGGGGACCTCTGCTGTTTCTCGGGTTTCCTGAACTCTTTGCGTGTTTTCGTGATATACGTTGCTGGGGACGCTGTATTCCTCTTCTGCATGAAAGCAGTCGAACTTTGGTGGAAAGTGATTAAAGTTTGCATCGCTTTCATCTTGGCAGGAAACATCTGGTCAGGCTATGGCGTCTGCTGGTACTAAGATTTTAGGACTAGAAAAATTCGTTTAGGTAGTGATCCGTCATATTTAATATAGAAAATTTTTATACAATCGCCCTATTCATTTGAAGAACGATAACTGTATTTTCATGCCTCCGCCCTCTACAACAACCAAAATGCCATTATGAGATATAATAATGTTTAAGCACTTCCGTTTATTGGCAGAACAAGTGAGAAATTATTAAACGTCATTTTAAACTATTAATACCACATGTCTTTGCTTTATTAGTGGAAAAAGATTCGCTGCGTGGGGCCTTTAGAGGCTTTCTATTATTCTTCTGTACGCGTCTCTTGTCTTCTGTGGTTAGGGATATTTGCTCTACGTCTTTTGAAACTTCTCTCATCCATGCCATGATGGTCTTGCATTTCTTAGTGTACTTCCCGATTCTTCTAGAATTCTGCTGCCGCTCATTCTAGAAATATGCCAGTCAAACTTCAACTATAATATATATAATTTCTTCTGTCAGTTCATTGGTATGTGTACGCAGCTCATGATTTCTCTATTTTTTCCAAATTTCACCTGTCTTCCTTAGTATTTTTCTCGCCTTTTCTGATCTCCACGGTCTCTTCGTTGTGTGGCTTTAGTTTACTTTCGATAGACGATTTCTTGTTGTAAATGTATTGCTTGTGCTGTAGGCCAATTCCAAATTCGTAATCCTCTTTTATTAGCGTCTTTGTTTACACATTTGGCTGTAACCATTCTCGACCACACAGTGTTATTTGTACACTTTCAGTTTTCAGGCTTCTATTCTGGGTTGCTTCGTGTAGCTTCTGCAGCATCATCTTCCCCCACCCAGTCTTCTCTGTCAGTAAGGATCGCTGCGTCATCACTATAAGCTGTACATCTACTCGGCGCATGAGCTTCCTTTTCTAAATATACTATTAATGTCTTTTCCTAAATGATTTCGTATTTCAGATCGGAATAACGATTTCCTATCTTTACTTTTTTTTTAGTTTACCATATAGAGTTCGGCCAGCAAACCACTCTGTGGTAACAGCTGCTGGCTGCCTTTCCACTCCTCATGCAGGGGAAAGGACGAGCTGCGCAATTATGTGGGCTGTCTAACGAAAAACAAGACTTCCTCGTGAGCTTTCACCTACTTACGTAAACGTATTGCCACTTACTGAAAGCGAAATTCACAAAATATCCGTCAGATAACGTCGACTTTCTTTCTGATTCATGTGAAAAAGTTTAGCACCTGAAATAACCTTGAACTGCACTGAATGTACCCTATTCTGAAGTAACTGGAACAATTTACGCTTTGACCGCCTAAGTCTAAGTGTAATGTCCTTTCTGTATTTTTTTTTCAAGGTAAGCACCGCGGTAGTTCTACTGAATAGGCCAAGTCAGTTTTCCTCCGCTAGCCATAAACAATATGAGATTGTGCTCATCTGCAACAGTACTCCTTAGCAGGATACTACACACAAAATAGTGAGATGCAGTGGCAAACGCATTACCACGTCGCCGTTAATTCAGGATGGCAGCTCTGATTGCAACAGCTGGGAATTTATGGGAAAGAACAGTAATTTTAGAAAACATGCGTACGAGAAGCCAAAACCAATGATGAATCCTCAAACCTCACATTTGGATTTGCAAGGTTTGCCCAGTGTACTTCATGAGAACGCCGGAAAAGTTGTTTTGACAAGCCACGTCTGATCTCCTTCCTCGACTTTCTGAAATTGATCTTGAGGAACATGGCTCTGAGCACTATGGGACTCAACTGCTGTGGTCATAAGTCCCCTAGAACTTAGAACTACTTAAACCTAACTAACCTAAGGACAGCACACAACACCCAGCCATCACGAGGCAGAGAAAATCTCTGACCCCGCCGGGAATCGAACCCGGGAACCCGGGCGTGGGAAGCGAGAACGCCACCGCACGACCACGAATCTTGAGGAACATAGTTATTATTGCATGCCGAGGCTCACTCTTATCAATAGGAACAGTTGCCAAAAACAAATGTTCCTGATTCTTCTTCAAAGCGACATACGAAATATAACATATACTGATCCAAAAAAAAAGTAACACAAAGAAGTTGAGCGAAATAAACGAAAGTTGGTAGGCGTGTTTCTACATCTAAAAGACGGTGTCTATTCATATTTCGCACCAGTTGGATAAGAGTGGCGCTTGTAGCATGCAAATCAGGTTTGCTTTAAATACACGTTGTAACATCTTGATGTTGAAGCTCTTTTGTCTGTGTTTGCTTTAACAATAACATATGTTTTTGAGTGGGGTCCACCTTTATGTACACTCACACACACACACACACACACACACACACACACACAGGCCCCTCTGAGAAATTCAAAACAACCGACACTGACATCTTCAACTTTCCCATTGTCTACCATCTTGTTTTCACACCTTCTACTGTTCCACTGTCCGCCATCTTGTTATTTCAGCTGGTAAACAGTGACAGTGACAACTCAATACACACACTCTTTCAGATGAATTATTAATCTCAGGGGTAGCCATAACAATTTAGAAAACGTAATTCTTGCGTAAATCACTCAATACACACAATCTTTCAGATGAATTATTAATCTCAGGGGTAGCCATAACAATTTAGAAAACGTAATTCTTCCGTAAATGTTTTGCCTACATTAAGTTGTATATAGTTGCAGGTGACAAACTGTAAAGAAAAACAGTCACTGTAGAAACGTAATACAGCAGGAAAACCACACCATGTGGTAAGAAGGTATGAATAGACAATTTTATGTGCTCTTCAAAAACCTGTAATTACGATTTAGAAACTAATATTTATATGTATTTAAACAGTAAAGAACATTCCTTATGTTTAACAGCCATAATAATTAAAAAAACACTGATGATGCTGCAACTGCAGTGAAACATGTCTGGGACAAAAAACAAAACTGTGTTTTGCTAAAAGCGGACGCCATTCAAAATCACCTTGTAACGCTCGTGAGCGTTAGTTAGCTTTGAGACACGTGGTGAGTTGATGTTAACCAAGAATAATTTTAACGCGACAAGGACCCTATTGTCAACACCTCACTGAGTTCGAAAGACGTCATGTAATAGTGCTACGAGAAGCTAGATGTTCCTTCTACGATACTGCAGCCACTGTACATGACTGGTGGCAGTGGTGGCCACGGTAATGTACGGTCGCAAGAAGATCGGGCTCCGGACGGCCACGTGGCACTGCCGAGAGGGAAGACGAATGTGTTCGGCGTACAGCTCTGAGGCATCGTACTGCACCTGCAGCAACAACTTGAGCAGCATTGGCACCACAGTCACACAACGAACTGTTACAAATCAGTTACTTCAAGGACAGCTCTGAGCTGGACGCTCTAAAGCATGGGGTCCACTGTCCCCTAACCACCGCCATTTGCGCCTTCAGTTGTGTCAAGCGAGAGCTCGTTAGAGGATACGGTGTAGGTCTGTTGTGTTTTCTTATCGAAGCTGGTTGTGCGTCGGTGTCAGTGATAACCGTGAGTTGGTTAGAAGGAGGCAAGTTGAGGGCCTGAAACCAACCTGCCAGCATGCTAGACATACTGGGCCTACACCAGGAGCTATGGTCTGGGGTGCGATTTCGTATGACAGCAGGAGCACCGTCGTGGTTATCCCATTCACCCTCACTGCAAATTTGTGCGTCAGTCTGTGGATTCGACCAGTTGTCTTGCCGTTCACGAACACCATTCCAGCTCGCCGACATACCGCTGTTGTAATACAGCATCCTCTACAGAGTGTCGGCATGTTGCCCGATCGCCATATGAGTCTCCAATCGAGCACGTATGGAGCGTCATCGCACAACAACGTCAGCTTCATGAACAGCCAGCATTAACCGTCCCTGTATTGACCGACCAAGTGCAACAGACAGGAAACTCCATCTCGAAAACTGGCGTCCGGCACCTGTACTACACAATGCACGCACGTTTGGATGCCTGCACTGAATATTCGGACGGTTACTACAGTTATTAATGTACCAGAATTTCACATGTTCAGTCGCTTTTCTCTCGCTTACATTAACCTGTGATCTTGCAATGTTCATCACTTAAACATGTTACCTAGAGAAATGTGTTCTCGAAATTTCATTACTCTATTTCGTTTTTTGGTGTTGCTAGTTTTTTCCGTCAGTGTAGTTGGAAGAAAGGTTGGATATTATTGTGGACTGATTGTCTGTTTTACTTCCAACATGAAGATCAACTAAGACGCCGACGGATGTATGGCGCTTACAGTTTGTCAGGGAATGAGGGAAGGTTCCAGCGTAGCCCTTGCCACGTACTGAAAGAACAGACACATATCAAAATAACATTACATGGCGGAATAAATCCTAAGAGGGAAGTAGGATAACTTCTCACGCCTTTACGTTTGTGTTGTGAAAGCCATCAAGTTGCACATACCAAGTGCATAACGCTATAAAATGCTATCTATATGTTTCACCCTAGTTTTACGTCTGTTGATGATTAAAGCCATTAGTGATAGATGATGTGTAAAAATTAGTTCATTTCTTTTAGATGATGTGTAAAAATTAGTTCATTTCTTACCTACCACGTCTATTTTGTTTTTTTTTGCTGCCGTCATTCATCTTGCGTTTTTGCATCCGATAAGAAAACACTTTCTTATACGTAGTATGTGTGCTACGTTCATACACATTGAATCCGTTTCGACGATTTCTGTGTTTTAACTGTATTCGTGTTTACTTCGCAAGACGGCGATTTACTGTTCGTCTTCGCCCAAGGGATGTACAAAAATCGCCTAAAATACACAGCTACACTGTTACTGTAAATCCTTGGTTTGAAGCGACCAGATGCTATAATAAGAAGGAAAGAGAGCGGGTGTCGTCCAAATATTTCCCCATCACCATTGCAAACTTCTAATTCCTAGCAGAGATAGTGCGGCGTCTTAGCGTACTACGAGCATTCTGAAGAACGCGAATCTTGTCTTTCGGAAACTACACACATGTCGAAGGAAGTGATCGCATGAAACTCTGTCGTAGAAGCAACTGGAGCTTCAGCCGTAAAATTGCGAGAATTCAGCAATAACTAAACTGTGTATGCTGCTAATATTTCGACTGCAAACCGTTCATTCATCTTTGGGACGAGTCCTCCTTGTACACCGATAGAGTGAGACCAGGGTGAAACAGCACATGGAAAATCATAGTGGGAGGAGTACCATACGGGAAGCAGAGATATATGCTACCATGAGCCCTCTGTGAACGATGTTGTTTCAAAACTTCTGGTCGACATGCAGACAGTACCGTTGTCTGTGACAGCTAACTATTGCCAGTGTGGATCCCACAATTTGTCAAGGTTAAAACCGTCGTCATGTTTAATTAAATCATTCATTGAACTATTCCAGTGGCTCCCCTGAAAACTGAATCCCAGAAGGATGAATCAGATGTTTAAATCTTAGCGTGCTCGCAGTCCATAAGGTGGCTTGCTTGTATACAGTGCTCCACCAAGACAGATTTGTCACGTCGTCTCCATATACGCATCCAGTGACGCCTGTGGGCTGAGGATGACACGGCGGTCGGTCGGTACAGTTGGTCCTGAGTGGCTTGTTCGAGCAGAGTTCAGTTTTAGCAGGCGAGTGTAGCGTTTCTGAACTTTACCTAAAGTATGTCCGATAAACGGAAAACCACACTGACAGGGAATATCATGCTCGAGTTCCTTTCGTGGAATCAAGTCATCCTTCACGACCTATTTTACAAGACAGATTTTCTAAGAACGTTAGGCTTCTTGATACGGAATACTCAATTTCGGTTTGAATTACAAAATCTTGCGGATTGTCCATGATAGATAAGCTGTTACCTTTAGTCTCTTCTTCGACATTTTAAAGTTCTTCTTTTACATGGTCGTTATCTGCAGTCATGTATACCCTCTGTACAAGTGCTTTCAGGACACCATTGATCTCCGCAGAATGACGACAGCTGTTCCCTTCCAAGTACAGATTTGTGTATGTCGGCTGGCGAAAGACACCATGTCCCACAGTGCCGTCGGTTTTACGATGAACCAAGACATCTAAGACAGGGGGCATCCGTTCTTTCCCTGTTCCGGATGTTCCTATAAATCGCCCAAGAACTGATCAAGTTTCTTCTCACAATGGAGTCACACTACAAAAGTGTCATCCACATACCCCCAAAAGATTTGGAATTCAACGTCATCTCTTCGAAATCTTCCACAAAAATGTTGATCAATTAGGGAGATAACGCAAATACGATCGCATCCCCATGACTTTTGTCACGTAATTCAGTATTAAATAAAGTGTAAGATGAGGAGAATACTTGCTGAAACAATCTTATAACCTGTTTGCTTTAAAAAGTTTTCCACTGAAGTATAGAGATACTGCTGGTGGAACTTTAGCAAATAATGACACGACACTAAACTAACCAGCAAATCAGAGCTGCTGAGCTTTAAAGTCCTCAGCCTGCTTAATCCCGGATGTGGTGAGGGCACTTCTCAACAAGGGCCTCAAGAAGTTAAATGCTAAGCTTCGTAATATGTGGGGATAGCAAAACTGTCAGAGCGCAGGAGTACATCGTTCTTGTTGACCTTAGGAAGCTCATATAATCTCTGCAGATCCACGCCCCCGGGGTTCTAACCTGCTCCCAACATCTTCGGCATTTTCATGAGTTGGGCCGCTATGTGTACCGACGAGTCCGTATGATCCTTATTCACCTTGTGGTGTTTGGAAACATCCAACAGACATTACGTCTGAGAAGTGTAAACCTTGCGAGATATTAACTCGATGGCGTTATCGAGACGGAGAACAACCGTGCCCGCATCCTCACTAAGTCTTCGTAGTGCCGGGCTTTCAACACCGGAGATATTACTTCATTGTGGGCGAGAAGTGGTTCGAGGAGTGTGTACATGCGGATATAATCTTGGAACATGGTATCGGTGATCGTCACAGCGGAAGTATGAAGGAATTTCATATTCCTGGGAGATTGCGTGGGATAGATCTTTCTTTAGTACAGACGGAAACTAAACATCTAATATTCTAATATATACCGTTTCCCTCGACGTTTGTAAAAGTTTTATTCGTTTACTGGAACATGTAACTCCTGTTGATTTCGAATGTTTCTGTCAGTGTGGAACGCTGCACTTTTCCAGTGGCCGGTCAGTCTTGTCGGAAAGTGGGTCTGCGGTTTCGCGTTAGCTTCTGTTTACGCGAATTCCACCACACAAAATACTTTCTCTCGCCTCGAGTACGCTGTTACGCATAGCCAACGCTGCTGGCCTTAGTATCGGCATTTGCCCAAATTACAGAGACAGAGAACATGATGAACGATTTCTGATAAGTGTGATCAATACATGTAAGTTTTTATCAAATTTGCTATACACCTACCACTTTGCACGGATATTTTCGACTGACTTAGTGACACAAAGAGTGACTGTAGTAGTACTAGTACGCATGGATTTCCCAATAGCCTTTGGTTCTATAAACACCGAATACTTCTGTGGGAAAGTGTGTTTCTGCATTTGAACCAGAAAATTTCTATACTGAAAACAGATGAACAAGAAAAACAAGGAAAAGAGTTTCACCTCGTCGATTTTTAATACCTTATACGCCTTGAGAGCAACATAGCATTAGCTCAGATGGAAAAACTTTGTGAAAGAAATCGGCCGTGACTCATTCAAAGGAACTATGCTGCCATTTGCCAGAAATAATGTTTGGAATCCACGGACAATGCTCAGCACAGTGCCAATGTTATTATTCTGTTGACGCATATCTTTGGAGCGAGTGATTTCCCCATCTTGTAGAGAAAAGACAGCAATGACGATTTGAAAAATATGAAGTTAGCTTGAAGACCATTGTAGACGTTCAATTAGTTTGGCAAACTTAACGTGTTTATCAAATTATTTGCCACTGTGCTACTTCGTTTGACGTATTTGTCAGACATAGTCTGTGTTTGACGTGTTTCATCGACGTTTTGATTGGCGCACGAGTTGAAAAATAAGTTTAACCATTTACCCATGTGTTTATCACCAGCTTACCGGACTATTATTTGTAACTGCGATATCTGGCAGCTGAAGCAGATTTCGAAAATGTGAGGTTTCTATCTTGCATTTCAACTCGTACATTCCCCACCAGTGTCAAAAATAAGCACAGCTTGACAGCTGCTGCAAAAATGGTGTTGCATTTGATAGACTTGCTTGGTAGGACTGCGAGCTTGTTTGTAAAAACCCGGGAGTAGCAAACAGTGAATTTGAGAAGTTTCATCGTTTACGGCGCCTGATGTGTAAATTGTAAGCATTTCGGATAGGGTGTCTCAACTTAATCTACGGAGCTGCGTAGCGTCTGCTTTAAAGTCACTTAAGAACATCTCGTATCTCTGAGTTCGGTGTTATTCTGTCTGGCATCATTCATCCACAATGTAAGTAACGGCGGTAGGATCAAACTATAACTGCGTGTAGTCTTTATCTCAAGTACCAGTTTCACGTCATTACAATACGGTACCTAGCTTCGTGAAAATAGCCGGCCGAGGTCGCCGAGCGGTTCTAGGCCCTAAATTCTTGAACCGCGCGACCACTAGGTCGCAGGTTCGAATCCTGCCTCGGGCATGGATGTGTGTGATGTCCTTAGGTGAGTTAGGTTTAAGTAGGTGTAAGTTCTAGGGGACTGATGACCTTAGAAGTTAAGTCCCATAGTGCTCAGAGCCATTTTTTTTCGTGAAAATGCCTAACAACTTTCTGATGGAGTCTCTTTATCACTCCCTCTCCTATCTGTAGAAATAAGAATATCGTGAGTTATTTGATAATTTACTAAAATGATAAATGTAGACAGTATTTATCATATTAGTGTCATAATTTCAGTTATGAGGGTCACTGTGGTAGGATGGGCAGGGTTTATTGCTATGTTCTTTTAACTGACGTGTGTTGCAGGTACCTATTTCAGCAGCGAACCATTAAACAATTGAAATGTAGAATCAAGTATCAGGAAAGTCGAGAATACGTAAACAACTTCCTTCCATTCTGTAACTACATACCACAATACTACAATAATAACATTAGATAAATTGGGAAACTCTGTACCCTTAGAATCTTCGTGTATTAACCATGTTGGGTGGCAAAATTAAACTGTCTTCATTTCCATCTATATGAGCGTCTACATACGCACTTATAAAAGACTCTGTGAAGTGCACGGCCTAAAATTGGGACAGGATCAAAAGAAACATACCATTATAAATCCTCGAAACTATCTTGTTTGATCCTTAGTACGATGGAGAAGGAAACTGTTTCAATTTATTTGAAATTGTTATTTTCTAATTTTTTAAATTAAGAATTTCATCTTCTGTTCAAAGAGCTAGGCTGAGAACGTGAGCATCACAAATTATTCCGATAAATTTAATTATCCCAATGTTCCTGGTGCCTAAGTACGTTTCATGTTCATTCAATTTCATGTTCATTCAATTTCGTATTCCTTTTGTAGCGCCAGTGGAGTCTATGAAATTTTCAATAACGGATAAAGGCGCTCTGTACATGAAGAGTAATTTTGTGCAAGTGGTTTTATGTGCGTTTACTGCAATTTTACTATGACGGTTTTGTGTAGACAACAGAATCATTGGTGATGAAAGTGGGTGTGTTCCCTATGTCTGCTTGGTAAATTATTTGTACACACATTGCTCCTTGTAACATTGAAGTCCTAAATGCTTTATAAACAGTTAACGGTGTCGATATGAGCTTTTGTAGAAGCAACTTTATGCAAGAGAATTTTCTTTGTGGTTTTGCTCCGTGTAGCGAAAGAAGGACGCTGACTGTTGGCAAAGCTATTACCATAGGAACGTAAACAAAACTGGTTACTTGACTGGTCGCAGAAGGTGCATGAAGCAGTCACGGCAAACAAAGTCTAAATGATTGAGCTCTTACTTCGCCGTAAGTACTAAAACACCCTTTGCCTCTTTAACTTTTCTGTTATTTTTTAAATTAAGCAGGTGTTTTTATAGCCGCATGCAATGTGAAAACCAAGTCTAACCCAGTTTCGTCAGTGCTAAGAAGTATTCAGTAAAATCGTTTGGTATTGCTGACTGGAAGATCTTTGAGTGGTTATTAAGCCACATAATTGGAAAAGGTTTTAATGCTCTGCGAGCAACGACTCGTTTTCTCACAATGAATGAGCATTGTAGTGTTTTATTTGTACCTCTTGAGTGTAGGTGACACTAATGTGTATAGGTAGTGTCATGTTTGTGCTGTATAATGGTATGGAAAAGGAGAGTGTGACACCCTGTGCCGATACATGGTCCACTCCGCTCGAACAGCACCAACGGGGTTACCGAGCTTAACGTCCACAACCGATGGACGGATCACCACAATGTCAGATGTCCTGCCCTCATTCGATGAGACACTGCATTGAGGTTTGGGATTTGATCCACAGCATTTGCTCAAAGTCTGCTGATCAATATGTTTACACCACCACCTCTACTCCCTTTGCCGGTTAGGTCCTGCCAATAAAAATCTCTTCCGCCACCAAGGCTCGATCAGGCCACCTCCGAATCCTCTGCCACCGCACAGGCTGACGTTAGCAACCTCTGCGACGGAGGCGGATACGATTTGGGCGTGGTTTCAAAACAATGATATTCACATTTCAAATAATTTCTCTGTTGTCTTGAGGAAACGTTACACAGCAAATACAGGTGTTGTACGAATCAACTTCTCCTTCTTGATGTCTCAAATATCTGTACGAAATATTTGACCAGGCAGACATCAGCGACTGCGGAACATATTTATATAAATCCAGCTGTCAGTAATTTCTTATTTATTGCACGACTGGTGTCGAAGCTTAAACCTTCATCTTCAGGTGCCACGAAGTAATTACAGAAACATAAAAGCGTGGCGGTCATGGGGGTCACGCCCAAGTCAAACAAACGCATGGGAGCGTAGGTCGTTTTCTCCAAAGAGATGTGTTCAGCACCCCGTTGAATGACAAAGAACTGGAGCATGGAGTAGCGCTGTCTTATCAAGATTTACGAGATGTTTCGGTGGTGTCATCGCAGAGGTGAGTGCAGTATTGCAAGAAATGCGAAGATGACATTAGAATGCCTCCTTCAACAGATACCAGTGTCAGTAAATTGTAACAAGTGCTGAAATTTTATTGTGTTTCTTGTTAAGCCAGGCCACAGGCCATGGTTGAAATTTCAGCGCAACTACTTGGAGATGTCGTCGAAAGATTTACATTTCGAATACATTTGTTCTAATTGCGACAATATTTGATACTGAAGTCAGTGGAGCTTTGTAAGCATACATTCGCAGTTATCTCTCAAAAGGTTTGTTTGCAAACCATTGTTTATAAGCACTGTTATAATGTGCTTTCCCCCGTGTCCCTTTTTGCTGTTAATGATGAGACACCTTATATACAACTGCATCGTCATGCAAAATTCTGAGGTTACTATTAATATTGTCTGCTGGACCACCGACATACTACATGAAGAGCAACGGTTCCAACACACTTCCTGGGGCACGCATTGATATCTCTCGACGTAAAGAAGCAACAGAGGAGAATCATCAGATTCACAAACAAGAGAGAAATGCAGCAGTCGAGCAGTGAAACTAGTTCGCCAAGAATGTTGGGATAGGTTTACAAATTTAATACAAGGCGGTGTTCACGGAAGGCAAATCATAGATAATAAAACAATGAAAATGCTAAATAAAACAGAAAAAGAAGTTACTAAAATAAATCAACCCAATAAGCAAAACGGATAGAACATTGCAAGCACTTACGGTGTGAAAAAACGTGCTCCACAGAGAATGTAGAGGATGAAATTGAAATTGGATGTGTAGACAATTTATGCACACATGATTTAAGAGAAGCTTTCAACTCCACAAGAAAAAGAAAAGCTAATGGTGCGGATGGTATAAACGCTGAACTCTTAAAATATGGAGGCACTCTACCGCAAAAGAGATTGCTGCATTCATTTAATGTGTGCTGGATAAATGCAACTGTTCCAGAAGCATGGTCACGTGCAAAGGTGGTTTCACTATTTAACAAAGGAGACAGCTATAGCTGTGAGAACTATAGAGGAATCAGCTTACGTGAAACCGCATACAGAGTTTATGCAAAAATATTGAACAAGAGGTTAAAGATTACAGCCGAGACTTTATTAGGCGAAGAACAGATGGGATTTCGGAGGGGCAGATTGACAACAGCTGCATTATTTATAATAAAAGAAAATTTCGAAAAACAGTGAAAAGGTAATAGGGAAACCAGTTTAGCGTTCAATGGTTTTATTAAGGCTTTCGATAATGTCGATAGAAAGAAATGGTGGAGAATTATGAGGAAAAGAGGATATCCACAACACCCAATAAACATTTCAAAAAGTTTGTACAAACATACGACTGTAATTTCAGATATAACCGCTACTCCCACACAGCCTGTAACCACAAACAAAAGAGTAAGACGATGGTGTAGCATTTCACCCACACTTTTTAACGTTTATTTAGATGATGCGATTCGGAAATGGAAGGAGATTTTTATCGGGGATTAAGATTAACAGTAACTCCCGCTTGAATTGTCTTTTATATGCATACGACGCCACGCTGCTGGCTGATAATGAAGATGACCTACAAAAGGGAATTCATTTATTAGGTAAGGTTTGCGAAGAGTACCATTTGACGATTTCAGAAAAAAAGACCAAAAGCAATGGCTTTCAAGGGGAAATATCCTGTGCGGACAAAAATTGTGATCATCAATAGAACAATTGGACAGGTCAAATATTTTAATTATTATGTTGTGACGTCACATATCAGTATAACGATGATAAAAAAAGAAAACACATTCAAAAATGGCTCTAAGCACTATGGGACTTAAGATCTGAGGTCAAGAGCCCCCTAGACTTGGAACTACTTAAACCTAACTAACCTATGGACATCACACACATCCATGCCCGAGGCAGGATTCGAACCTGCGACCGTAGCAGCAGCGCGGTTCCGTACTGAAGCGCCCAAGAAAACAGGAAAAACCAAGACTGAATTTTGTAAGACAATGATAGTTCCAATACTTTTTTACGAAAGTGAAATGTGGGGGTATAAGTAAACGCCACGAAAGATGCATACAGGGCACAGAGATGAGGTTTCTAACAACATCTGACAGATTTCGAAATTCGGGATTTAGGGAAGAACTAAATACATTTAACATCATCAGCAGCATATAAGGAAATACGAGAACTGGAATAAACATCTCGAAAGAATGAGTGGAGAAAGATCGCGTTTCCAGGTAAGACGATTTTAACCAGTTGGGAGAAGTAGTCAAGGAAGTGATCGGTACTGTAACAGGGAAAACGAAAAAAGCCTAATGCCTGAAGTAAAGATGATGATGACTAAAGATGTCGGGATGTGGGTACAGTACTTCACAGTCTGGTTGGAATCCAGACAGCGAGATTGAAAAACGCAGTTCGCAGCACCTGAAGAGGACGATAGAGGCAGTCGTCGAAATATCGTGCAGAAAAATGGACATAACTACTCGACTGAACTCCTGAAAGCACTTGCCAGGAAAGTACTTGGGCTCGAACAAACACAAATACACCAAAATCAAGTGAGAAATAATGTAAAGGTATCTTATTGCGCTAGTGATACTCCCGCATCTGCAAAACTCTGCAGTCGTCCGGTAGAGGCCTCTGCGTATGCCACGCCGCATTGCACACTGACCTGCCGGTACGCCAGTCGGGACCAGCAGGGACGGTGCAGTGCGCCTCTGAAGTTGCGTTTTGTGACATTATTTGTGTACTGAAGCGTCAGATGGCTCGGCGATTGGTGATCAATCCTGCTAATGTTTTACGATTGGTTGAGATGAAGTTACGAAGAACCCTTCTTCGTGAAGATGGTATTGGTGTAGAAGACGAATCATTCGCAAGTTTTCTGGTATCTATTATAGTGCAGAAATATGAGCATAAGTTATAAACAGATACTGTTGTAACACTACCACATAATGATGATGATAGGACTGATAATGACGAACAACTCATTGCAAACGGTAGTGCTACGGCAAGTGCGGGAAGAGGCGATGGAAGCAGTGACAGTGAATGCCAACCGTCTCCCAAGAAGAAGGTTACAGTTGCAAGTATCATCACGGCGTTTGATGATAACACACTGGAGAACATGTACGATGATTATTACGTAAGAGGTTTCGACACATACGACAAGCTTCTGAAAAGATACCCTAAACTGAAGTCTAAAAGCGATATTAAAAACATACTGGATTACGTGGCAAAGGAAAGAGAAGGACATACAATTTTCAAAGGAAATCGTACACTGCTGTTCAAGACCATCAACGAGCGTGTAATGGCGAAATTCGATGAAGCGCGAGAATGCGGTTCCGCCGTTCATTATTGGCATTTACAACATTGGGCATTGGTCGTAGCCAGAAATCTCGGGTGTACAAACTTCACAGCTTCACTAAGATTTATTACTAATTTGAAAAAGGAGTTTAGGATAACATCACGCCGTATCACTATGCTCCAAGCACGAAAACATAAGGATGACGAAGAAGTGCTGATTGAAAGAGCTCAAACGTTTGTTTCTGACGTCAGTGAGATTATCACGAGAGAAATATCGATATTAGTTCTGTATGGAACTGTGATCAGAGTCAGTTCAACTATGAACTTTCTTGCGACAGAACACTATCCATGAAAGGGGAGAGAAACACTGTCGCGATGTTGCAATCAGTTAACTGTGCAACACATAGTAGATAGTGTCGGAAGTTCCATGCGGCTTTTCGCGGATGATGCTGTAGTATACAGAGAAGTTGCAGCATTAGAAAATTGCAGCGAAATGCAGGAAGATCTGCAGCGGATAGGCACTTGGTGCAGGGAGTGGCAACTGACCCTTAACATAGACAAATGTAATGTATTACGAACACATAGAAAGAAGGATCCTTTATTGTATGATTATATGATAGCGGAACAAACACTGGTAGCAGCTACTTCTGTAAAATATCTGGGAGTATGCGTGCCGAACGATTTGAAGTGGAATGATCATATAAAATTAATTGTTGGTAAGGCGGGTACCAGGTTGAGATTCATTGGGAGAGTCCTTGGAAAATGTAGTCCATCAACAAAGTAGGTGGCTTACAAAACACTCGTTCGACCTATACTTGATTATTGCTCATCAGTGTGGGATCCGTACCAGATCGGGTTGACGGAGGGGATGGAGAAGATTCAAAGAAGAGGGGCGCGTTTCGTCACAGGTTTATTTGGTAAGCGGGATAGCGTTACGGAGATGTTTAGCAAACTCAAGTGGCAGTCTCTGCAAGAGAGGCGCTATGCATCGCGGTGTAGCTTGATCGCCAGGTTTCGAGAGGGTGCGCTTCTGGATGAGGTATCGAATATATTGCTTCCCCCTACTTATACCTCCCGAGGAGATCACGAATGTAAAATTAGAGAGATTCGACCGCGCAAGGAGACTTTCCGGCAGTCGTTCTTCCGCGAACCATACGCGACTGGAACAGAAAAGGGAGGTAATGACAGTGGCACGTAAAGTGCCCTCCGCCACACACCGTTGGCTGGGTTACGGATTATAAATGTAGATGTAGATGTAGAGATAGTTACACGATCGATGTTGTTACATCGATGGACGGACGATTGGCAGACAAACTCTATATTTGCTTCCAAGAATCCAGTGGAAAGTTTGGACCCCGCGTGTCAAGGGAAATAGAAACGCGGTGCCCTCCAAATGTCGTCGTCGATGCAAGTGTGAGTGGGAAGATGACGAAACAACATCTGAAGACGATTTTTCTATCAGTTTTGAATCCACATTTGTCGAGAAAGTCATTAGTACTTTGTGACTCCTGGTCTGGACATAAGGATGAACGAGTACTACTGGAAGCATCAGGCGGAAAACATATAGATTTAAAAATCATTCCGCCTAAAATTACAAAATATGCACAACCTCTGGATGTGCATTTCTTCAGGCAATATAAAATATATGCCAGGAGAATAACAGACTTCATTAAACTACGTTCCAGTAATTTGCAGCCGAAATTGCATGACAGATTCTTTATCATGAATATGCATTCTGTCATTTACAGTCAGTTATCTGCGGGAGTATACAGACCAATACTTCGTTACGCGTGGCAGAACGCTGGCTACGATATTGGTGAACCAGTAAACAAGTTCAAAAGTGTCACTTACGTGGCGTTCAACACTGATATTATAGAATGTGCAAATGCGCCATGCGATCAACTTGGCATTTCTTCACTGTGCGTTTTGCAGTCATTCGTATTGCTCGGAGCATTTTATTGACATTCCGCATTTACATTTATAGTTAAGATTGCTGCATTGCGTATGGCGTCTACAATTACATCTACAGTGATATCTAGAGCATGACTGCAGAGTTTCGCAGAAAAACGACACCCACCAGCACATTCAGAGGTAGATAATGGTCCTGTAACCAAACGTTCATACAGATCTGTTTGTTCGAGCCCAAGTACTTTCCTGATTAGTATTAGGGCGCCCGTGTTACGTAGGACACCAATTTTAAAAACTGGGTGTTTTTGGAAATCAGCCTTATGCGAACACATTTAGTTTAGTTCTACATTTACCCAGACATGTTACCGAGCGAGGTGGTGCAGTGGTTAGACACTGGACTCGCATTCGGGAGGACGACGGTTCAATCCCGCGTCCGGCCATCCTGATTTAGGTTTTCCGTGATTTCCCTAAATCACTCCAGGCAAATGCCGGGATGGTTCCTCTGAAAGGGCACGGCCCACTTCCTTCCGCGTCCTTCCCTAATCCGATGAGACCGATGACCACGCTGTCTGGTCTCCTTCCCCAAACAAACCAACCAACCAACCAACCCAGACATGTTTCGACACCAATGTGTCATCTTCACGGAAGAAAGAAAAGAGGAGCTTCAAACCTTAGTAAAATGAGGACATACATTTTCTTACTGAAGATATAGACCCTTCGGCTATACCTACAGTAATGTAGCAGAGCTCATAAGCAGTGGCGGATTTCGCAGAAAGTTGCAACAGTCACTGATGTCAACTGTTTAGTCATCAGCGTGTGTACACCGCGAGCGTGTACACAACATCGCAGTTCGCAAAATTCTACGGGCTTTTCTTCTGACGCGTTCCTCCTCTAGAGCATCACTGTATCCCTGACCCAAATCCCGACGGCAGGTAAATTCCGACACCACCGACTTGGGTGTCATCAGGTGTGGGAGAGATTCCATTCGCGTTTGTGATTCATCTCGGCAGTGCCGCGACATTCCGCGGCTCCGCGGATGACACGCGTTGGCGGCCGTTCGGACGTAACCGCGAACGGCTAGCGGTACCTGCCGAGACAGCTCAGCCCTTAGCCAGCAGCTGCAGCGAAAGTCGCCCGTGCGCGCAGCGGCAGCGGCAGCGGCGTGCACGCGCCCACCTCCGGCCAGTAGTACCGCGCCGACTTCCCAGCGAGCACCAGCGCGTCCGCTCTCCACCGTGCCATGACCACACGGACCGGTCACCTGCCATCTCGTCTGCACTACTGATCGTCTCCCGTTTGTCGCGGCTCTGGCAGTAGTTGGCTGTGTGCGATAACTTTACTCGCTCCGCGTCTTCCGTTCTGGTGCTATACTCTACGTGTGCCGATACTAGTAGTGGTCAGCTGTTTTCCTTGTGTGTCGACTCTGTACAGTTCTCATTTGTGAGTGTTGGGGAGTGATTGTGTGCTACGACGTCGTACTCGGCCAAGATGATGTCCTTATACCGAACCCTCAAAGGCGGGGGAACGAAGAGGAGTAGCAAAAGTAGCAGGTAAGGCAATATACGTATAACACATTAATGAAAAAAAATACCTGTGAGATCATTGTGCGGAAGGATGATAGATAAGAGGTCATTAGAGACAGTGCGCTGGCCGCTGTGGCCGAGCAGTTCTAGGCGCTTGAGTCTAGAACCGCACTGCTGCTACGGTCGCAGGTTCGAATACTGCCTCGGGCATGGATGTGTGTGATGTCCTTACGTTAGTTGGTTTGAGTAGTTCTAAGTCTAGGGGACTGAGGGCCTCAGATGTTAAGTCCCATAGTGCTCAGAGCCATTTGTACCAAAGAGACAGTGCGACACGTAAGTTGGAGATGTATGGGGATGAAATCGAGTGTGGCCGTATTGGAGAAACCATTCCAGCATTCGCCAAAAACTTACGAAGTTGCTAATAGAAAATGCATAGCACTGACTCACTTCGACACCAGATGGGAAGAAAGGACCAAACTGGGAGCGAGGGAGTGGGGGGGGGGGGGGGGGGGGAGGCGCGGAGAGCACCCGAATGCTGCAAAACCAGCCAAAAACTTGTTTTCAAAAAGAAAAATGACTTTTTCTTTCAAAAATGGTTCAAATGGCTCTGAGCACTATGGGACTTAACACCTGAGGTCATCAGTGCCCTGGAACTTAGAACTACTTAAACCTAAGTAACCTAAGGACATCACACACATCCATGCCCGAGGCAGGATTTGAAACTGCGACCGTAGTGGTAACGCGGTTCCAGACAGATGCGCCTAGAACCACTAGGCCACACCGGCCGGCCTTTTTCTTTCATCAAGAGATGAATTTATCAATTTTGTAGCTTACAGGGTAGCTATAAATTAATGGAGAAAAAAAAAGGGAAACTGACTGTCAGTTCAAAATAATATCCACATCTACATCCATACTTCACAAGATACAGTGAACCGCGTGATGGAGGGTGCATCGTACCAATATTATCGGATTTTCTTTTCTGTTCCATCCGTGTAAACAGCGAGGGAAAAATGACTGTCTACATATCTCCGTACGTGCCGTAATCTCTCTTATGATCCCTGCGCGAGATAGACGTGGTAGCATAATGGTAGCACAATCTTCTCCAATAAGGTTTTCTAAATTTATCCGGTAGGGAAGAACGATATATGCTAAGTTATCACAGACGGAATAACACGTAAGTTGGAGACGTATTGGGAAGAGGACGAAACTGGCTGTATTGCAGGAACCATATAGGGGTTCGCCTAAAGTGATTTAGGAGAACCACTGAAGAAGTGGCTAATAGATGGAAAATATGCAACGGATGTGGTGTTGGTTCGTTTGAAGACAGAGTCGGAAAAAATGTTCAAACTGGAGAGGTTGGGAAGCGTTGGATGCCGCAGGGGGGAGAGGGGGGGGGGGGGGGGGTGGGAATGTGAAAGCTACTGATGAGTTACTAATAGTGCTCAAAGTTGTGAAACGAACGATACATCAGTTGTCACAAAGAAAAAGAGAACTGCGAACCATACTACGCTACATCAGGACGTGACTTTGTCAAGGGAATCCGTAGACCGTATAAGATGTCCACGAAGAAGGGCTTATATGGAAGATAGAAATTAAGTGAGGGGGAAAAAAAATTCGTTGCGAGTAATATCTACTTCTATGAATATACTCCGCGAGCTACGGTACAGTGCATTGCGGAGAGTACTTTGGACTAACACTAGCGATTTTCTGCCCTATTCCTTATGAGTTTTGAGCGAGATATAAATAAAAGACAGACATAATGTCACGTTGAGAGCCCGCGATCACGAGGCACTTCTATTGCGATTATTTTAAGCTGTTGATCGCATAAGCAGCTTATTATGATTACCGCTTTCGGCGTTAGCCATCTTCACTCTTACTACTGAAAATGTGAAAAAAAATCTGGACTTGAGAATTTCATTTACAGTAAACTTAAATAGGTGCAATTCATATTTGTATAACCGATACGATTAACATAGATACGATGCACAAACAGCAATTTTTCCCACTGCTAAATACAAAATGTATCTTGTAAGTTTTTCTCTGCAGCGTATAAACGTCACAATTTAAAAGTACTGTGGGTGAGTGACATTGGCATTATTACATAATCATACATAAGTAAAACAGGTTACTTGCTTCTGAATGTCTGGTATACGGAATAATATACTTTCTAAAATACGCAGTTTTTTGAAAAGCACATAAATTTATATTAAAATTGTCCTGAATACTCGTTCAGGTTTTACAAATGAGAACATAACAAAAATAAAAGTAAAAAATTTGTTGAGTTGTAACATCTAAATAAATATTCAGGTCAGTTTTTTATGTAAATTCATGTATATTTTTAAACAACTGCATATTTTAGAAGTACATTATTCCGTTTCTTAGATATGGATGATGCCATTTATTTTACCTACTTATTTTTGTATATACATGCCATTACCACCCATCGGCAGCACATTTATATAACGACATGTACACGCCGTACAAAAAACAACTTACGACAAGATGAACTTTGCATTTAGCAGCAGGAAAAAGTATTATGTTTGTACATCTTACCTGTATTACTCATCGGAGCTATATAAATATGAATTACAGTTCATTATACTTGTTGTAATGTAATAATAAATTGTAGATCTTTTTCTACGTATTTGCTGTAAGAGATGTGAAGAAGGCTAATGCCGAAGACGGTAAAGTGCATATGCAATCAATTACTTTTCATGATTCCTATACGAGATGTGCAAGGGTGACAACAGAATTTTCTCAGAGTCTTCCTCGAACAGTGGCTAAGTGTATCCAATAGGAATAGGGAAGGGAGAACCAAGTCGCCTTCCTTCTAGAGGTTCTCAGCCGGCCTCTGTGGCCGAGTGGTTCTAGGCGCTTCAGTCCAGAACAGCTCTGATGATGCGGTCGCAGGTTCGAATCCTGCCTCGGGCATGGATGTGTGTGATGTCCTTAGGTTAGCTAGGTTCAAGTAGTTCTAAGGCTAGGGGACTGATGACCTCAGATGTTAAGTCCCATAGTGCTCAAAGCCATTTGCACCATCTAGAGGTTCTCATTCATTTTCCTCAAGCATCTCAGTACCGGCTATACTTCCCAATTACGAACCTAGCAGCGCGTCTCTGGTAAGGACTCCAAACGCTAGAGGAGTCTTCTGTAACTGGTCTCGCTAGCCTCTGTTGGGTCTCTGTTGCAGATGTACTGCTCTTTCCTAGAACCCTTCCATTCGCCTTCCCCAGTACTGATATGTTTTATTCGTCCTGTTCGTGTCACTCCTCTCTACAACCCCTAAATACATGGTCGATGTTAGTGAATGAATGAATGAAACAAACTTGTATCCAAACAAGACACAGCGAATATCGTCGAAATTTGCAGTGGGCTGCAAATATTTCCCGTGTAATAAATACAAAAATAAATGGGAATAAAAAATCAAACGAACTACACTCACTCTGTAACGAGCCAACGGATACCATTGGTATCGAAATACTCAGAAGATATTCCTTAACAACATCCCAAATTTTATCTCTGCAGTTCGGGTTCTTCCCGTAAAATGTTAATCCGCTACTGGTTCCCTTTCCTGGAAAAAAGAATTACTTCAAACTGTTTATCGAAAGTGTGCTAACGTTTCTAACGATACCCAGAAGACTGCAAGAAAAAGTAGTCCCTTAATATCAACTGTTCGTAGATAGTTGTCTTAAATCAAGGAAAAGGTGATTCTATCAACAATTGTGTTGGGAATATCTTACTTTACACTGAAGATGTTACAGCATAGAAAACTGAATCAGCGTGACTACGAGATATTATCGGGCATGGTTTGTAAGCTGTGTGAAGAGTGACTCGATAGACTTGGGTTCGTTGTTCGGAAGTGATCCGAGTAGCTGTTGGCATCTCAGAACGAGGCATTGCACTGAAATATCCATCCTCTCAAGTTGTTCACCAGCACCACTATTTTTCAATTCACACTTAAGTGCTTGGCAGAGGCTTCATAGAACCATTTTTTGTTAGACTACAGTGTTTCTTGACCGTTCCGCTCTCGAATAGCACTTGGGAAAAATTAGCACCTAAACCCTTTCGTGCGACGTCTGATTTCTCTTATTTTTTGCGATGGTTATTTATTCTCATGTTGGGGGAACCAACAAAATAATTTTGCATTCTGAGGAGAAAATTGGTGATTTAAATTTCGTGAGAAGATCTCCAGAAAACGAAAAACGCATTTGCTTTGGTGACTGCGACCCCAACTTTCGTATCGCATCCGTGACACCCTCTCCCCAATTTCACGATAATACAATACGAGCTGCCCACCTTTCAAATTTTTGGACGTACTGCGTCATTGCTATCTGATAAGGATCCCATACAGCACTGCAGCACTCTTTAAGGGATAGGCAAGTGTAGTATAGGCACTCCCTTTAGTAGATTTGTTGCATCTTTTAAGTGTTCTGCCAATAAAATAAAGTCTTTGGTTCACCTCCCCAGTTTAATTTGCTCGTAATTATAATCTCTTAAGTTTTTACTTGAATCGGCAGCCTTTAAATTTGTGCAGTTTATAGTGTATTTGAAATTTAATACTTTTTTAGTAGTCATAAGGATGACCCCAC
Source organism: Schistocerca americana (assembly GCF_021461395.2). Taxonomy (NCBI): domain Eukaryota; kingdom Metazoa; phylum Arthropoda; class Insecta; order Orthoptera; family Acrididae; genus Schistocerca; species Schistocerca americana. The sequence goes on along the minus strand of NC_060120.1, from coordinate 1,037,534,708 downwards.
ATTTTTAATTGTTCAGAATCAACTGCTATTTTTTACGCCGTACAGATATATTGTATAAACCATTTTGCAAATCGTTTTGCTTACTTCACTAGACAATATGCGACAGCATCATCTGAAAACGATCTAAGAGGTCTCCTCAGATGGTCCCCTTAGTCGTCTGTATACATTGGGGACAGCTGAGTAGGGGAACACCAGATGTCACTTGAGTTTCAGTCGACGACTTCTTGCCAGTTACTACGAACAGTGACCTTTGTGACATAAATCACGAATTCGGTCGCCCAACTGAGACGATGTACAGTAGACATGCAATTTGATTAAAAACTGTTTGTGAAGAACGGTGTCAGAAGCCTTCTGGAATCTAAAAATATGGAATCAATTTGATATCCACTATGGATAGCACTCATTACAACGCATGAATGAATAACCAATTGTGTTTGACATAGACGGTTTTTTATACATCCTAGTATGTGTTATTTCTAGAAGCGCCATTTGCCAACATTCCATTCGTCAAAGTGAAGTCGTCATCACAAGGAGGACAGAGCGAGATGACTCAGCGTTAAGACACTGGATTCGAATTCGAGATGGGAGCCGCTTAAATCCCCATCCGGCCATCTATCTATAGTTCTTCCGAGATTTTCCTAAATGGCTTAAAGTAAAAACTGTGATTGTTCTTTGAAAGAGTACGACTTATTTCCTACCTCCGTCCTTCCACAATTCGAGTGTCTCTATTGACATCATTGTTAACCACTACGCATACTTCGTTCCTTTTCCATCGTTAATAGTGAAAAACTGTCTAGAAGTGGTGCAACTTCTGTCCGAACAGATAATTAAAGGCTTCTATACAATCTCGTTCAGGTCATGATAAAACTAATTTATCGTACAAGAACTTTGATAGAAGGCTTTAGTGACTAGTGTAAAGATGGTACACGCCAGTACGAGTGAGTCAATGCCTGTTTTTCTGCCTTTGGGAGAGGCCTTCCACACTGGATCAGGTTCTGTCGTTTCATCCCGTAATGGACAGCCGCCAGTTGCAAAGTAAGGAATACCCAAGGTTAGCTCTCTTTGATCGGCTTCTTCCGTTTCGTCAAAGCAATGTAAGCCGAAGGATCACTTGAATACCACAGCGCTTTAAAGTCATGATGGTCTTAGGATGCTAACCACGGACTAACCTCACCTAGAGATGTAAATTTTATGATAAAGGGGAGGAAATATACTGGAGCAGAACTAAGACAAAATCTGAACGTATGTATTCATCAGAAAGTCATCTTCTCCGCTACCAAGACCGTATGTTCTGTCGAAATATCAGCCATAACATTGTACATCTGGAAGTTCCCGTTTCAAAGAAGTGCTAGTTGCTAAATGTCGACCATTGATACAACTGTATGATGTCCACATGTCCAGTGAATATTATTTTAACAGATGTACTGCACTTTCTGCATAAACCCTGCGAAATCAATCATGTTACTGACGTTTACAAAGGTGCGTGAAAATTTAGCATTCGAGTAGGAGCTTTTTCAGGACGTTATGCACAGATAAACCGCCACACACATCGCATATTGCTTGATTTACTGCTAGTTTTGTTCACCACACACGAGCGTCTTCAGATATTCACGGTCCTGATATATACGGCTCAGTTAATCTGTCCTAGACATTTGGCGTATGTACCACATTTCTGGTCTCCTGTTTCACTTCACGATTGTGCTCGAGGCACTGATCGGCGACAGCTGATTTGCTTGATTGTTTTAGGCGTATATGTTGCTAACTGTTCTCGCACCTCTCCACGACTGTTCTAAAAGTCTGCTTTTGTGGGCATACTATTAGAGCAGTCCAGGACAGGTGTGATGACCATCAGTGACACATCCGCCTAAAACAACCAGCATAGCCTCGAACGTAATCATGAAATGAAATACGATGAGGCCAATATCGCGCTGAAAACGCCAAGTCTCGGAGAACTTAAGTAACGAGTCTATCGAAATAAAATGTTGGAACATCTAAGAAATCTGGACAGTGGTTTCAACTTGAGCAGGACTTGGGATCCGACACTCAACTTATTAAAAGTGTGCCGGCCATCTCACGAGCTGTAAAAACGCCAAGAGACTGCGCGTTTTGGCCGGCCGATGTGGCCGTGCAGTTCTAGGCGCTTCAGTCTGGAACCACGTGACCGCTACGGTCGCAGGTTCGAATCCTGCCTCGGGCATGGATGTGTGTGATGTCCTTAGGTTAGTTAGGTTTAAGTAGTTCTAAGTTCTAGGGGACTGATGACTACAGATGTTAAGTCCCACAGTGCTCAGAGCCATTTGAACCATTTGAACTGCGCTTTTTACGGAATGACTGGAGGCACCGAAAAACGAATGAGCATCATAATGCGTAGCGGACGCCGGGACTCGAACTTACGTATAAGTAGCAGGCGCGACACCAACAATACATCACAGGTTGGTTGGAATCTAGGTAGCGAGTACACGTAAACAATCAAGCTCGCAGCACCTGAAGAAGACGACTGGGTCGTTGAAATGCGAGTGTCTTGCAGCTAAATAGGATCAACAACTCGGCAGTACATGCGAAAGCCACCATTAATCATACACGCCAAGAAAACCGTAGTGATGGTGTTTATAACGTGTCTCTTCATGTTTTCGCACAGCAGTGACTAATCCATTAGATTTAGTGCGTGCAGCAGCAGAACCCCTCTTTCTTCTTATGATATTCCGGCTTGTACCTCTTGGCCTGGTTCCGAGGGAGCTGACAAACTGAAACTACAGCAGCCGCTCCACCCTTTGAGGGTTGAGTTGGGTTGTTTTGGGTGAAGAGACCAAACAGCGAGGTCATCGGTCTCATTGTGTTAGGGAAGGACTGGGAAGGAAGTCGGTCATGGACTTTCAAAGAAACCTTCCCGGCATTTGCCTGCAGCGATTTAGGGAAATCACGGAAAACTTAAATCAGGATGGCCGGACGCGGAATTGAACCGTCTTCCTCCCGAATGCGAGTCCAGTGTGCTAACCACTGAGCCACCTCACTCGGTCCACCTTTTGAAATCCCGCGGACCGCCCCAGTGCGCTTGCAGGCACAAACACCAGTGTTGATGCTCGGCGTCAAAGACCTACGCATCTGTTGTGCTATGACGTGAAGAAACTACAATCGTCTGGTCATAACTGTGGGTTCCTTTGATTGCTCTGGGGTATGGCTCATGACATCTACAACATGTCAAACATTAGTTCACTTCCTTTCAAGAATGATATCGATGATTACCTTTATACAGTCCACTGCCACAGGAGAGTGTGGAATATTTACAACTGCCTTTAGATAATAAGTCCAACATTTACAAAAGTACAGTTCAAAATGATTCAAATGACTCTGAGCACTATGGGACTTAACTTCTGAGGTCATCAGTCCCCTAGAACTTAGAACTACTTAAACCTAACTAACCTAAGGACATCACACACATCCATGCCTGAGGCAGGATTCGAACCTGCGACCGTAGTGGTCGTGCGGTTCCAGGCTGTAGCGCCTAGTACCGCTCGGCCACCCTGGCCGGCGTACAGTTCCATTTGAGACATGAATACCATTGGTATCCTTACCAGATGACGCTGACTGTTTCATCAGATGTCACGAACTGGGACAGAACGAGTCGACGGTCAGCTCCATATCGATCTCAGTGTGATGGCGCTGCAGTGCTGAGAGAGAGCTGTGTGTTCAGGAGCGCCTCCCATTTGAAGCGAGACATCGTCTGTGGTATCGATGCGTGTGGTGTGGCATAACGATCTTTGGACGATAGCACATACTGAATATGTTGTTATAAGGTCGATCCATACTGCTATATCTATGTATCATTAGGCGGTGCACTGTACCAACGTCTTTGCGAATTTATTAAAGAAAGGGCGCAATTACATGCTTTGTCCAAGTTGAAACAGCTGTGTTTCCGTTCTTCGTAAAACGAATTTCCGCTACTTTCGTTACTACCTAGTCCCAAAAATATGAAGTCAACGACAGAATTCCGATTTTACACAGCGTAGAGTGCCCCGTAACGATGCCCTGCTCCAGCTCAGCCGATTTATGGGGCTGTAAGAACCGGATGTATGTATGTTCTGTGTACGCTGCATCTTTCACCAACTATACGCGTCGTCTGCCCGATATACGAAAGGCCGCAATTTCAGGGGTTCTTATATATCACATCCTTGCAGAGCATCGTCTTTTGGAGGTACCTAAAAGTCTTGCTGTCTTCGATGGAGGGCGAAAACTCACTTTGACTTGATGATTGCTGAGGATCCGATCAATTTTAGACCACAGTCAGGAAAGCCTACTTTAGGTTTTATCCTCGGTACCTTAGGCTATGTACCTTTCGTGGAGAATGCCCCTTTCCTTGAAAAACTCCTTTTAACCCTTTCCGAGCCCACATTTTATGTCGCATTAGAAAAAGGTAAAAACTCTATTTTTGACTTGTAAGTACTTCTAGAAGCACTGTAAGCATAATTTAAAGTTCTTTTTGTGTTAAGGCATTATTTTTTCTAATGGACCCAGACTGAGAATACAGTTCAGGAATCTGAATACAGTCAATAATATTCATAACATTATTTTGGAAACTTTAATCAAGTACTTGAATACTTTCTTGTTATAGGAAAAAAAAATTGTGATATCCAGTACAAACAGTCGACCTCATTGGAAGAAAATTGCAATATTCACTTCGAGTCAAATTTTACACAGATATACACAGGTTGCATCTTTGTTTGTTACCGTCTTGTACAGTCCATTGTACAATATGGTCGAGCATAACATCATCAACAAGTGCAAGATGAACAGCATGGAGGTTGCACACTCGCTGCTTTAGCTCCTCTTGTCAGGTTTCTCAGTCCGAAGCAATGCATTGGCCATTTGTATGCCGAACTTTAGCAAAGACATAGGCTCCTCTTTGGGCTGGGAACGACGAGGCTTATAAAGAAGCCGAGCGTTCACTACGCATACCTTTTTGCCTTTGGATTCGCTATTCACACAGTAATGTTTCCTTGGATGACTACTGGACTCGCATTCGGGAGGACGACGGTTCAATCCCGCGTCCGGCCATCCTGATGTAGGTTTTCCGTGATTTCCCTAAATCGCTCCCGGCAAATGCCAGGATGGTTCCTTTGAAAGGGCACGGCCGACTTCGTTCCCCGTCTTTCTCTAATCCGATGAGACCGATGACCTCGCTGTTTGGTCTCTTCCCCCAAAGAAGCCAACCCAACCCCCCTTGGATAACTTCACTTGCAGATCTACGACTAGGTACTAATGTTCCCACTGCGTCCCTGTGGGCCCATTTCTTTATAACCTTGTGATACTTCTCTGAAAAAATACAATTTTTCAAAAGCATTTCGTACAGTATAGCTACATATTTTTAAATTAAAAAATAAACAAAATTTACCCTAAAAATAATTCGTTAGCAGATCTCCTGCACTAACGACCCCATGCACACAATTGAGCACAAAATGGAAGAAATGTCCTGTGTACCATCCTCTTGGTACTGCCATCTGATGAAGTTTACACACTAGCATGCCATATTGACATGTGGAACCAGTTCGATTTCGTGGATTGTTCAGAAATTTCTAAAAATTGTAATAGGTCGAAGTGGGCCCAACGGGCTGGAAAGGGTTAAGTGTAGAAGCTTATCCAGCAGAGCACCCAGTGTGTAAGGTTTCGGCGCTGCCACACGCGGCGAACGTGTTCAGCGAGGGCTCGGTGGTGTGTCGTCACTGCACGGGGCGAGCCCGGGGCCTTGGGCACGCGACCACTGCAGCCGGTTGCTGGGTATTCAGCGCTGGCGGCGCAGCTGAAGAAGTGCGGGCCGCTTGGCCACCGGCAGCCGTTCCCACGGCCCCCGGGCGAAATTGCCCTCCCTGCCAGCCCCTCTGTAGGTCAGCGGCGCACCGGGGCGTGGCACGGCCGCCGCAAATGTTACCCGCGGCGTTACAGCTCGTTACGCCTTCTAGATCCGATCGTTCGGCCACACCTTCACCTTTCTTTGTTCCCTTGAGGAATTCCACAGCACTCCGTGCAAGTACGCACACCCCTCTCCGTCGCCGGACGGAGTGCACTACCGTTACTTTCGCTCTGTAATACGCTCAAGTGACCTCTTCTGACCTACGTCCTTGCAGCATATGTTCCGTGCAGCCAGTTCGCTCCTTTCTGGACCGGAATCGTGTAATTTCGCTGCGGTACTAGTCTACATCTACATCCATACTCCACAGGTCTAAGGCGCTGCAGTCATGGACTGCGCGGCTGGTCCCGGCGGAGGTTCGAGTCCTCCCTCGGGCATGGGTGTGTGTGTTTGTCCTTAGGATAATTTAGATTAAGTAGAGTGTGAGCTTAGGGACTGATGACCTTAGCAGTTAAATCCCGTAACACACTTTTTTTGAACATACTCCGCAAGCCACCTGACGGTGTCTGGCGGAGGGTACTTTGAGTACCTCTATCGGTTCTCCCTTCTATTCCAGTCTCGTATTGTTCGTGGAAAGAAGGATTGTCGGTATACCTCTGTGTGGGCTCTAATCTCTCTGATCTTATCCCCATAGTCTCTTCGCGTGATATACGTAGGAGGGAGCAATATACTGCTTGACTCTTCGGTGAAGGTTTACCGACGATCAACATTATATGATCATTCCATTTTAAATCACTCCTAATGCGTACTCTCAGATAATTTATGGTATTAACCGCTTCCAGTTGCTGACCTGCTATTTTCTAGCTAAATGATAAAGGATGTATCTTTCTGTGTATTCGCAGCACGTTACACTTGTCTATATTGAGATTCAATTGCCATTCCCTGCACCATGCGTCAATTCGCTGCAGATCCTCCTGCATTTCAGTACAATTTTCCATTGTTACAACCTCTCGATATACTGCAGCATCATCCGCAAAAAACCTCTACGAACTTCCGATGTTACCCAAAAGGCCATTTTTATATATTGTGAATAGCAACTCCCCTGCGGCACACCAGAAATCACTCTTACTTGGGAAGACTGCTCTCCATTGAGAATGACATTCTGCGTTCTGTTACCTAGCAACTCTTCAATCCAATCACACAATTGGTCTGATAGTCCATATGCTCTTACTTTGTTCATTAAACGACTGTGGGGAACTGTATCAAACGCCTTGCGGAAGTGAAGAAACACGGCACCTACCTGGGAACCCGTGTCTATGGCCCACTAAGTCTCGTGGACAAGCAGCGCGAGCTGGGTATCACACGATCCTCTTTTTCGAAACCCATGCTGATTCCTACAAAGTAGATCTCTAGTCTCCAGAAAAGTCATTATACTCGAACATAATACGTGTTCCAAAATTCTACAACTGATCGACGTTAGAGATATAGGTCTATAGTTCTACATATCTGTTCGACGTCCCTTCTTGAAACTCGGGATGACCTGTGCCATTTTCCAATCCTTTGTAACGCAACGCTCTTCTGGAGACCTACGGTACACCACTGCAAGAAGGGGCGCAAGTTTCTTCACGTACTCTGCGTAAAATCGAACTGGTATACCATCAGGTCCAGCGGTATTTCGTCTTTTTAGCGATTTTAATTGTTTTCTATCCCTCTGTCATCTATTCCGATATCTACCGTTTTGTCATCTGTGCGACAATCTGGAGAAGGAACTACAGTGCAGTCTTCCTCTGTGAAACAGCTTTGGAAAAAGACATTTAGTATTTCGGCCTTTAGTCTGTCATCCTCTGTTTCAGTACCAGTTTGGTAACTAGTGCACTTAACATTACATTCATCAACCACATTTTGAGAAGCAAGGGAACTAAACCTGTATCAATCATCATATGACTGGAAAGTTATTGCTTGTCAAAAATACTCCTCCATGTGTTTTTAGAACCGATTTTGCGGAAAAAAGCTATTTTCCTCGAGCATCTGAACTGCTGTTACAAAATTAATCATTTATAAAAAGCTTAAAACACCAATGTTCACATTTACCTCGGAAACTTAGTCATTAAGGTTAATTGGGCTTTGATCCGGGGTTGGTGGCCAGGGGAGTACGGTAAAAGCATCCTCGTGCTCTTCGAATGGCGCACATATACTGCGAGCTGTGTTACACGTTGCATTTCATTGTCCTGCTGGTATATGTGTCGTAAGGGTCTAGACCGGAGGAGAGAGCGTTATGGTCTGGGCAACGTTTTCGTGGCCGTCTCTGGGTGATCTCGTCATTCTGGAAGGCACAGTGGATCAGTCCTTGGGGACCTTGTCCATCTCTACATGCAGTTTGTTTTTTCCCGCATGTTGCGCCGCGTACCACGCTGTAAAAGGTAGGTGTTCAGGCTTTTAACAGTGGTCGCATTAATGTTGGTGGACACTGTGTGTACTATGCAGCCGATGGCAGTACCTCAACCTCCATCTTCCTTCTTCACAGCTTGGGCATCTAGCAATCCAATAATTTTTAATTTTAATGACCAAGTTTCCGAGGTAAATGTGAACGTTCGCTGAATGGTCGTTGAGAAGACACTGTTGGTGGCCCCTTCGTCCATGTGGGTGGTCTGTTGCTCTACAGTTGCAAGTCTGTAGGCTCGTGTTGGCTCTGTGGGGCCACCTCCATCGGGCTATATGCCCCCTGGATTCTCAGCCAAGAAACCTAGCGCTGCTACTCACGGCACACTCAGTGGACGATCGTTGAAATGCAATACACAGCAACGGTCATCTTTACGGTGGCGCATGAACCGTGATTTATCTGGAAAGACCACTTGTCTCAATGGACGTCCAGTTGCGGTATTGTGGTGCTAATTCCACATTTCGCCACCGATGAAGGGTAATCAGCATGGGTGCATGAAACTGGCGCCTGCTGTGGAGTCGCATACGCAACAACGTTCGCTAAATGGTCGTTGAGAAGGCACTGTTGGTGGCCCCTTCGTCCATCTGGATGGTCATTTCCTCTACAGTTAGAAGTCTATTGGCTCCTACACATCTCTACAGTTGTCCGTGGTGCTCCACTGTGGCCTCGGCATCAGTTTTGGATAGCACCATCTTTCCATGCACGGTATACTTTAACCACGCGAACGGCTTACAAACTTAATCCTTCGCACAAAGGCCAAGTATCGTGTCCTTTTGGACGTTAGATAAGTTGCTCCGTTTCCAAATTACGACGACGAATACATTGTTCCCCGCGTCCCCCCGACACGCTATATGCAGCCACCATGGTTAGTGCTGGCACCTGCCCCCAGTCAGGTTATTGCACGATGAGGTCGTTGTCTCATTGATGTGACTGGACTCTGTATAAAGGTCCAACTATTACTGGAACAGTGAAATAAGCGAGATTGTCTACGTTGGGGCACGTGGCACGGATGAGCGATTCAGTTGTAACTGAGAAGATCTCAGATGGGACTTCAGGGGGTCAAAGAAGACGTGATCGACCGAGGACTAGACCGGTCTATGGCGTCATGGGACACTGCAGAAAATAGGCTGTAGGAACGTTCGTGCGTTGGATCGTGATTATTAGCCGAGAACTACTGAAGAATTCAAGGTTAACAATGAACTGCAAAGCCAAAGAAGAAGAAGAAGAAGAAGAAGAAGGAGGAAGAAGTAGTAGTAGAAGAAGAAGATACGTTTTTTGGACAAGTAAGTCTTTCGCTTAGAAAAAATCATCAGACATGTTGTGGGTCAGCTATTCTCAAATAATTAACAGGGTGTCCCAAGAGAAATGGTCAATGTACAGGAATATGGCCTGGTCACTATCAATGGACCACCCTGTATATAATAAACTACTGAACTACACTAGACGTTCAAAATTTTCTTCTCAGTTTATGTTATTAATAGTTTCGAATTATCGTTATAATGAATCCAGAAATTGGAATGTAAACGTTTACTATATCATACAACATCTCTTCACAACCAACGCTATAAATGTAGGAGATATTTGGAAACAGTTGAAATTATTCCCATAGTCCAAAATTAGCTTCCAGTATGACGGTGCGTTTGTCGAGTAGCTGTTAATTTACAGATCGAGCACGTTTGTTTTCATAAGACTACTTCTACATTCACATTTTGTCTTCTGTTTCCGTAAGTCAGATATATTGCCTAAAGCGAAAAACTGCTTTTCGTTACATAGACGACCTCGAATTTCGTAGAGACTTGTGGGGAAGACGCTAGTACCATCTTCTTTTGAGATCAGCACGATGCTTAGCTGTTTGTGAGGTCAGATTTTCCGGGGATCTTTACCACGATAGATTTTCTGGGGCAAGAAGGAATTCTGATTTCTTAAATGTACAGATGTTGGGTAATCCATTCATCTATTTAACTGTTGGTATTTAACTCAACTGGCAGTAATTCTCTACTATATTTTATGTATTTTACTGTGTTATTGTTGACAGATCAAAGTAGTTTAAGTTAGATCGGTCCACACAATGATGGGAGTGTAATATCACGTGGTCGGATTGCCGTGTAAGTTGCGTCCACAGATACACTTCCACTGTTCCCCTTAACTTCCGCTCTCACACGATCTTTCATTTTCCTAAATTAGAATAAATAAGTTATTTTGCAATCTTTTGCCTGCATATATTTGTGATAGCAGTTCGTATGTTGCTGTGTTGTAATGATTTTATATTCATTATGGTTTGGTTATAACACGGCTGAAAATTTAATTGTTTAAATCCTGAAGCGATCATTTGAATTAAATACTATCAGTAAAACAATTGAGTACTTCATCCGACAGCAGTACACTGACGAAATACAGAGCTTAACGCCCTTAAGATTCCATCCATGAAGATCGCGATCATCTGAATTAAATAGGTCTACATCAATAAAACAACTGAATACATTGTCCGATAGAAGTATACTGACGAAACACAGCTTAGCGCCCATCAATGTGGATGAACCACACTAGAATTCGGATTTCTTGATAATTGATTTAGTCAGTACCATGGCGTCGCGGAGACGTTCAGGGTGTATTGCCAGCGAAAACGGCGTTCCTTCTGCTAGACTCTGTAGTATATATTTTATAACAACTCTTCAACGCATACTGTACCAAGTTACTAGTGCTTCCATAGTATATCCCGCCTTGCAACGATTTTTTTAAAAAAAGAGTGTCAGGATGAATTCAAAGACACGCAGTTTTTTTCCCGAAATTCATCCGCAAGTAGTCCGAAGGGTCCTCGGTAACGAAGTGAGAAGTACGTGCATATAGGTAGATGTACAATACCTTTCCCGTAGTATTTATTGTTGAAAAACCGTAAGTGAAGTTACACTGTCTTCGTTCTGCGTAAATAGTCCGTTCAGAATTGCTACAAACTCAGTCCCGTTAATGTAAATCAGACGGCAGAAGTAAGTGGAAAACTGAGAAATATTCAGCAATTAAACTTGTTAAAGTACGTGGTTGCTGTTTCGAGTTGCTGTTGATACGTGTACTCTGATTCGTTTGTGATGTTACACTAGTTACTCTGGATAATTTCGCAGATTTTGTAACGAGCGTAGCGCTGTGAAAAGCGCTTCACATGCTAGCAGCAGGTGTAGTGGATGTTTTAACGGTATCCGAGGCAGAAAAAAAAAACTGGCTCTCAGTGTGTCAGCGAAGTACCAACGTGGGCGTCCCGCCTGCGACGGCTGGAATGCGAACGAAGCCGTTCACCTTTAGCACGTTTCCTTTTTATGTGGTGCCGCGGCGGGTGATCGCCATTATGGTTTATGTGAAGTTACGCAACGGCACGAATCAGGGCAAGCAGGTGCGGCGCTAGGGGAGCGGGAGGGGGGGGGGGGGGCGTGATTTGACGGCGACGGTGCCTGTCGCTGCAATCTGGAGGCGTCGCACTTAGGACCTCCCTCGTGTCACGTGCAGAGCGGGGCCACTTACGCGGTGTGGTCCATAGTTTCGAAATTCAGCAACTTAGTTAACTATTCTATCAAAAATTCCTTTTCTCGTTTCAGGGCGAACCCGATACGAACCGACAAAATTTCGGATATTGTTCGTGGGTAGTTTCTCACTATTTTGATAGAAGGCGCCCGAAGTCTCTTATGGCTCGTTACAGAGTAATAATCTATTTACAAGCTTTAACAGAAGTAAAAAGGCTAAACGATTATGCACTGATGTGATAAGTCATGGAACAGTGGTATGCACATATACGTACGGCGGTAGTATCGCTTACACAACGTATAAAAGTGTAGTGTGTTGGCGCAGCTGTCGTTTGTACTCAGGCGATTCATGTCGAAGGACTTCCGATGTGGTTATCACCACTCGACGGGAATTAACAGGCTTTGAAGGCGGAGTTTTAGCTGGAGCTAGACACATAGAACATTCCATTTCGGAAATCGTTAGTGTATCCATTAGTTGGAGATCCACAGTGCCAAGAGAGTGTCTTTCACCACGGGCGACGCAGAGGTCAACGCCCTTCACTTAACGACCGACAGCAGCGGCGTTTGCGCAGCGTTATCAGTGCTAACGGACAAGAGATACTGTGTGAAATAACCGCAAAAATCAGTATGGGACTTACGACGAACGTGTCCGTTAGGACAAGGAGAGAAATTTGGTGTTAATAGGCTACGACAACAGACGAGAAGAGAGTGCCTTTGCCAACAGCACATCGCCTGCAGCGCCTCTCCTGGGCTTGCGACCATATCCGTTGGATGCTGTACAACCGTGACCTGGTCAGACCAGTCCCGAGTTGAGATGGTAAGAACTGATAGTAGGGTTCGAGTGTGGCGGAGACCAAACGAATCCATGGACCAAGTTGTCAAAAGGGCACTGTGCGAGCTGGTGGTGGCCCTATAATGGTATTAGCTGTGTTTACATGGAATGAACTGGGTCCTTTGGTCCTACTGAACCTGCCATTGCCTGGAAATGGCTATATTCGGCTACTTGGAGACTATTTGCAGCCGGTCATATAATTCATGTTCCCAAACAACAATGGAATTTTTATGGATGACAATGTGCCATGTCATCGGGCCACAATGGTTCTCGATTGGTCTGAAGAACATTCTGGATAATTCGAGCTAATGATTTGTCCACCCAGATCTCCCGATATGAGTCCCATCGAACATGTATGGGTCGTAATCGAGAGGTCAGTTCGTCCACAAAATCCAGCACAGGCAACACCTTCGAAATTATGGACGATTGTAGAGGCAGCATAGCTCAATATTTCTGCAGAGGATTTGCAACGACTTGTTGAGTCCATGCCTTGCCGAGTTGCTGCACTAGGCCGGACAAAAAGAGGTCCGACACGATATTAGGAGGTATCTCATGACTTTTGTGACCTCAGCGTAGTCGAGTTGGGTTAGGAAATTCGATACTGAAAGTAGTACAAGAAGTTTGCTCTTTGGGTGGCAAAGTAAATGGTGGCGATCGAAGAAGACTGGATAAAAAACGCGAATTGCCAAAATTGTTAGGGATGCTTTTTGAAGGTATTTGTATGGAGTGTAGCCTTGTGCGGAAGTGAAACGTGGACTATAAGCAGCTCAGTGAAGAAGAGAATAGAAGGTTACAAAACTTGGTGTCAAAGAAGAAATTTTGAAAATTATTAGATCGGATAATTAATGAGGAGATACTGAATCGGGTTAAGATAAAGAGAAATTTATGTCACCACTTAATTAAAAGAATGGATCAGTTAATAGGACACATCCTGAGGCATCAAGGAAGCGTCAGTTTGGTGATGGAACGCATTGAGGATAGGAAAAACTGTAGATGAAGCAGAGAATACAGTGAGCAGGCCAAATATATCTACGCTGCTGTAGTTATCCAGAGATGAAGAGATATGCGCAGGACAGATTAGCTTGGACAACTGTATCAAAGCATTCCAAGCACCGAGAACCACAACAAGAACGCCATATTGTACTATAAAGGGTGAATCCGAAACGAACCGACAAAATATGAGAGGCTCTTCAAAGGTATATTCTATTTTCAGACGAGTATTAAGGGACCCGTTGTCTCCTATGGCTGTTTACAGCTTAATTGATATATATTGCACAAAATATAGTCCTGTGAGATTCCTCTGGCGCGCGCCCGAAATTACTTTTACGTCTGAAGAGTTCTCTCCGTTCAGAATGACACGCTGTGATCTGTTTTGTAGAAACTCTTCATTCCAGTCGCACAGTTGGTCCGATATTCCATACGCTCGTACTTTTTCCGTTAGGCGACAATGCGGAACTTCATCGAATGCCTTCCGGAAATCATGGAACACGGCGTCTACTGGGCTCCTAAATCTACTGCTTTGTGGGTCTCGTGGACGAACAGAGAGCGCTGGGTTTCATAAGATTGTTCTTTTCGGAATCCATCTTTGGTTGTTATAGAAGAGATTTTTGGCCTCCAGAAATGTTGTAATACTGGAGCAGAAAACATGTTCCAAAACAGTGCAACTCACTGACGTCAAAGATATAGGTCTATAGTATTAATCCGTTTGTTATCTCAGTTACATTACTTTCCGTGGAAATATGTTCAAAACAGTGAAAAAGCCCGTAATACGCTTTCACCAAAACTTACAGCAAAAAGCATAGAAGTAATGTGACAATGGTCTGAGGAGAGGTCACAGTTCGTAGTAATTGACGGAAAGTCATCGAGTAAAATAGAAGGGATTGCTGGCGTTCCCCAAGGCAGTGTTATAGGCCCTTTGCTGTTCCTTATGTACACAAACGATTTGGGAGACAATCTGAGCAGCCGTCTTCTGTTGTTTGCAGATAACGCTGTCGTTTATCGACTAATAAAGTCATCAGAAGATCAAAACAAACTGGAAAACGATTTAGAAAAGATATCTGTATGGTTCGAAAATTGGCAGTTAATACTAAATAACGAAAAGTGTGAGGTCATCCACATGAGTGCCAAAAAGAATCCGTTAAACTTCGGTTACATGATAAAGCAGTCTAATCTAAAAGCCGTAAATTCAACTAAATACCTAGGTATTACTATTACGAACAACTTAAATTGGAAAGAACACATAGAAAATGTTTTGGGGAAGGCTAACCAAGGACTGTTTTATTGGCAGGACACTTCTAAAATGTAACAGACCTACCAAGGAGACTGCCTACACTACGCTTGTCCGTCCTCTTTTAGAATACTGCTGCGCGGTGTGGGATCCTTACCAGATAGACCTGACGCAGTACATCGAAAAAGTTCAAAGAAAGGCAGCACGTTTTGTATTTACGCGAAATATGGTAGAGAGTGTCACAGAAATGATACAGGATTTGGGCCGGACATCATTAAAAGAAAGGCGTTTTTCGTTGCGACGGAATCTCCTCACGAAATTCCAGTCACCAACTTTCTCCTCCGAATGCGAAAATATTTTGTTGACACCGATCTACATAGGGAGGAACGATCACCACGATAAGATAAGGGAAATCAGAGCTCGTACTGAAAGATATAGGTGTTCATTATTTCCGTGCGCTATACGAGATTGGAATTATAGAGAATTGTGAAGGTGGTTCGATGAACGCTCTGCCAGGCACTTAAATGTGATTTGCTGCGTGTCCACCTAGATGTTGAAAAGTACTGTAATGTCGTTCAACATAGCTTCGTAGTGCCGCTGTTCCATTGCATTTAGTGGACCCGCACACGGGGTGTGCGTATCGTTCAATTCTTGATCGGTGTACTTATCTATACTGCTATGTATCACTGTGAATGTAAAACTAACACAGCTGGAAACGCAAACCCGAGACAGATGTAATTCTGGCGCCGTGAACGGAAGAAAGACGTTTAGAAATGTTTCCATATGTGATGGATTAAGAATGGGATGTGGGCAGAAAAGGTCAAACAAGTGAGAAAGGTATAATGTTGATTCTATTATTAACCGCCACTTACACAGTTTGCTCAATATTTGCACCGGAGACATCGACGAGATGCTGTACAGCGCCAGATTTGCACCTAGTGGTCAAAATTAGAACTAATTTTTTTACCAGCTTAAATCGCATCCGCATCAACGCATTAGCATATCTACCAAATTTTCTGCTATACGTTGATTACAGCTAACACTGGACCTGCATGAATAGCTGCACTTGAATTATAAGCTGCCGGTATTCTAGTTGGAGCCACCTGTCAGGCGTACAGCTTTAATATTTAGTTAACGACTCTGCGAAGAGGTAAAGCAGCCTATGTCCTCTCACGAGTACGTCAAGAGCAATGTTGTAATCTGAATGCCACGCATAGTGTACAGTTTTTCACGAGAAACGAAGTGGGTGTTTGTAGCGAGACGTGTTCCGGAGTGCGGCGACTTTCTCCATGCCTGACACCTACGACGGCGAAAGCTGCCAGGTCGAGATGGTTCCTAAGGAGGTGTCCGCCCATGCGATAACGCGTCTCAGAAGACACGCAGCCGCGCCGCATCCTGCGACGGCTTTCTGCGGATGTCCCTCGCGGACGAAACTGGGCCAACTGTCAAAGTGCATCCCACTTTACTCGCTTTCCTCTACCTGGTTTCCCAAAACAAAAAAAAACTGCGGAGCGACCCGAACAGAGCACGCGATCGGCGCTTGTCACGTCGCGATGGCTCCGTTTCCACTCGGCTGGTGGCTTGTCGAAAGATCGCCCAGCTGGCAGCTCGTCTAGCTTTGGGCTACGAGTTTCGTTCGGGACGATGCGCATCTTACGCTCCGATGAGCAGAGATGATGACAATGAGGCAGAACTGGGCCAGCAGGCTGCCTAGCGATTTATCTGTGGGCAGCCCTAGGGACGTCACACCTGAGTGATTGGTAGAGAGCGGAAAGCATACTCGTTCCTCCTACAGCTACTTAATACTCTCCGCAAGCCACTGAACAGCGCATTCCAGATATTATTGATTAGATATGGCAGGGGCAGTGATCTTGTGGAAGACGAGGAAACGACATTATAAAACGTGCTGGACGGCCAACGGATGCATGTAACTGGCCATAATGCATGGAGAAATCTGAGCTCTTGCTGCGTAAGGTGGTGGGTTTAACGTTTACCTCGACGAACACCTTATTTTAATTATATGATATACTTTTGCCCCAACTGAAAGTTTTCTTTACAAATAATAGACTTTCCGTAGTATTGTCCTATATGTTAGTAGCGAAACAAGGAGACTGTGATTTTCACTATCATCTTTATTCATCCAACCATTATCTCACAATACCATACAAAATATAACAACAGAATACATGACATTCCGCGCGGGATTAGCCGAGCGGTCTACGGCGCTGCAGTCATGGACTGCGGCGGAGGTTCGAGTCCGCGCTCGGGCATGGGTGTATGTGTGAGTTTGTCCTTAGGATAGTTTAGGTTAAGTAGTGTGTAAGCTTAGGGACTGATGACCTTAGCAGTTAAGTCCCATAAGATTTCACACACATTTGACCAATATATGACAAGGTTTGTGAGGATAGGACAGAAAGAGGATCAGCCGTGGCCTTCATTAAGGAACCATCCCGGTATTTACCATAGTGATTGAGGAAAACCACGGAAAACCCAAATCGGGGAGTGCATCTCCATCTTCCCGAATATGAAATCAGTGTCGCAACAGCTGTGCGGCCTCATTTGCTTGGTCGCTGTTGTACAATGTTCCTTGATCCAGACAGTTTATTTGAGGTATCTCTTAATACACACTAACGTTCTTCATCTCCGAAGCCTTCCACTGGAGACTTTCGGACTGTGAAGATGCTGCCGTGCCCCTTGCTCTATCATTAGTCTGTTCCGAAATCAGATTCCATGTCCACACATATTCGACTATGCCCCTCAGTTGACATGAAAAACTGAGTCACCGAGCGAGGTGGCGCAGTGGTTAGACACTGGACTCGCATTCGGGAGGAGACGGTTCAATCCCGCGTCCGGCCATCCTGATTTAGGTTTTCCGTGATTTCCCTAAATCACTCCAGGCAAATGCCGGGATGGTTCCCCTGAAAGGGCACGACCGACTTCCCTCCCCATCCTTCCCTAATCCGATGAGACCGGTGACCACGCTGTCTGGTCTCCTTCCCCAAAACAACCAACCAACCAACCAACCAAAAACTGAGTCAGCATTCCCCGTGATGAGTGAGATGGTGAAGGCAGGAGAATGACAAGACATCACTATCATGCATTTTACATCTTGACACGTCATTTCCTTGTCAAAGAAGTAAATCGTGATCTCGAATTGAAATGTGGCAAGGTGTCGTAGTTATTCCCTTTCATTACTATCCTCTACTCTAACTCATCTAAGTGAACGTTAATTGTGTGGTATGCGTTACTTGTAAAGAATGTTTAGCTGCCTTTTTAAACAGGTGTACATTAGTAATCTTTTTCATTTCCTTTGGCAGTTTATTATACAGTTTTGTTCCTTGATACAAAATTTTGTTTTGAATATTTTGTTTAATTTTCCTCAGCAGATGTAAGTCAGAGTGGGCTCTCATTCCACGATTATACATAGAATTATTAGTGAGATACTTGATAATATTTTCCCCGGTTCGCACAACAAACTGGTGCCGTAAGGATGTCCAGTTCTTTAAACAGCTTTTTACAATGACCCCGCCTACAACTTCTAGCTATTATTCTTACCGCCCTTTTCCGCACTGTAAAAACTGGTTCCATATTTCATGGCTTCCACCCCCAGAAAATACTATGTTAACGTATCGATTTGTCACCGAACTTTGCAAGAACAAGAAATTAAAACAATGCCAAACTGTTTGTTATTTTTTTATTGAGTTTTATTTTATTTTAAATTTCGCTACTAGACCATACATCCGGCTCGTCAGCAGGGTGGCTGCAGTAGTCTTTCGTGTGTTCATCTCAAATTGATTATTTTCTGTCATCAGTCTCCTGACTGGTTTCATGCAGTTCCCCACGAATTCCTCTCCTGTGCCAACCTCTTCATCTCACAGTAGCACTTGCAACCAACGTCTTTAATTATTTGGTCGATATATTCTAATATCTTCCTCCAGTTCTTACGCTGTATAGCACCCAACAGTACCATGAAAGTTATTACTTCATGTCTCAACAATCTATTACCACCCTGTTCTTATTCTTGTCGATGTTTCCCACTCGTTCATATCTTCACCGATTCTCTGGAATCTCCTCGTTGCTCATCTTATCAGTCCACCTAATTCAGTGTTCTTCTTTAGCACCAAATCTCAAACATTTCGATTCTCTTTCCACAGAGCATGATTCACTTTCACACAGTGCTGTGGTCTAGCTCTACATTCTCAGAAACGTTTTCTTCACATTAACGACAATGTTTGATACCAGTAGACGTCTTTCAGTCAGCAATGCCCTCTTTGCCGGCGCTAGTCTGTTTTTTACGTCCTGCTTGCTTCGTCCTTCATTTGTTGTATTGTTTGCAAGGTTGCTAATCTCATTTCTGCTACTCATCATTACTTCCTTTTTATGCCGTTAGGTACAAAACAGTAATATTATACTTACCATACTTACTTCATCATCATTCTCTTCTTTATCATCAACCAGTCTGATTACTTGGTGATGTGGCCTGTTTTAGTCGGCGTGCAGCATAATATCCCTGCAGGTTCTTCCATTGAGTTTACTGTTGCCAATTCAATACAGATAGCTGCCTTTCTTAAGTCTCTGCCTGGTGCTCTTCCTCTTGGTCTTTTTGGTAAACTCAGTCTTGTACTTGTTTTGACCAAATGCCATCTTTTCTTCGAGGAACATGAGCAGTCCGCTGCCATTTCAAGGTATTCGCTCTTTCCATTGTGTCACTCACCTTTGTTGTCCGTCTGAAACCAGTTGCTTTCTTTCTGTCTTTCTTTGCGGAGCCCAACAGTGGTCTTTCCATTTCTATTTGGATTACTATTATTTTTCTAACAATGAATTCTCTTAATGTCCATGTCTCACAGAAGTTAGTTATTACTGGCATTATACTTTGCTCGGGAACGTTTTCTTCAGCTCACTAACATCTTAGACTTCAAAATTGAAAAGTATCGTCCATAAACTTGCCGGATAATTTAATACACCGAAATATTTCTGGTTTTACGTCTCCTTTCATATTTACAAGGTGACTCAGATAGACGCATTCCATGACCCTTTGCAGATGCATACTTTCAAAAGATATATTTTCCCTCCGGTGTCCATCATTCATCATGACTTTGGTTTTATCATCGCTCATTTTTAGACCAGTTTTAGAGCAGGCTAATGCAAATTCCCTAACAAAGATCTGAAGTTTTCACTTATTACAATGGATTTCCTTATTTTAAATTTTAAATTATTATTCACAATTTGTTCGCATTTCTGTCGCTTAATTTCACCAGTAGTGGACATACGCACTAACGGCACATTTTAAGCCCACACCGATGGCATTTTACTAGGCAGTACTATCACGGAGTTCTGCACTCTGAAAGTTTTGAAATGTGTTTCTTGCAGTTGAAATGCGCTCTTAAAATTTAGAAGTGTCTGCCTGTCCATATGTTCTCTTGTACATTTGTATTTTACTAGTCGTTAGCTTCTACTCTGACATTTCAAGAACACTCACACTCAATAATACAGCAGAATACCTATGAGATAAAAATCGGATTACTCTGAAAGAAACTGAGGGACAACGTCTGCATGTGCATGCACTGCAGAAAGGTAAGGCTGTAAACAGAAAGGGAGACGTCGTTTATGTGGACAAATGAGATGCTTGAGAGGAACAAGTTAATGCAGGCCATCTGGATTCAGTGCGTTATACAGACTGTTGATGAATGTGAAATCGACGACGTGTCTGGCGTGCTGTAGAGTGCGGTAGAAGTCGCTGACCAGGTTCCGTGTCACTGGGAACATTAGTTCCACTAACGGGAACCTATTCGTGGTAAACATCATGTGGCTTTTGTGAAGACCATAAACCACCTATCACAAGAGGGTAAACCAATGCAGTACCTACCAATGATACTAGGTACCGGGTGCTGGAGAGCCTCGTAATCCTCTCAATGAACAGAAAGGCAGTAAGACGCGCAGTCAGTGACAGAAAGAATGGAAAACTTCAGGCCGTTGTTACACGTAACGAAGAAAGCAGTAGTGCACTAAAGTTTTAAAATGGGATGTCTTTGTTCCCTTAAACTCTCTAAGTCAGTTTTGAAAAGTGTGATTTTTAAGTGCTGCAGAAGTTTCACCAAAGCATTTTAAAACTAGTTCATACAACCACGTACAGCGTCCTTCGTATGTATGGTTATTAGTAAGCTGACGCTCGAATCGTGGGTAGTAGAAATTTTCGTCATCAATAACAGTTGTTGGAATACACACTACTGGCCATGAAAATTGCTACACCATGAAGATGACGTGCTACAGACGCGAAATTTTAACCGACAGGAAGAAGATGCTGTGACATGCAAATGGTTAGCTTTTCAGAGCATTCACGCAAGGTTGGCGCCGGTGGCGACACCTACAACGTGCTGACATGAGGAAAGTTTCCAACCGATTTCTCATACACAAACAGCAGCTGACCGGCGTTGCCTGATGAAACGTTCTTGTGATGCCTCGTGTAAGGAGGAGAAATGCGTACCATCACGTTTCCGACTTTGATAAAGGTCGGATTGTAGCCTATCGCGATTACGGTTTATCGTATCGCGACATTGCTGCTCGCGTTGGTCGAGATCCAATGACTGTTAGCAGAATATGGAATCGGTTGGTTCAGGAGGGTAATACGGAACGCCGTGTTGGATCCCAACGGCCTCGTGTCACTAACAGTCGAGATGACAGGCATCTTATCCGCATTGATGTAACGGATCGTGCAGCCACGTCTCGATCACTGAGTCAACAGATGGGGACGTTTGCAAGACAACAACCATCTGCACGAACAGTTCGACGACGTTTGCTGCAGCATGGACTATCAGCTCGGAGACCATGGCTGCGGTTACCCTTGACGCTGCATCACAGGCAGGAGCGCCTGCGATGGTGTACTCGACGACGAACCTGGGTGCACGAATGGCAAGACGTCATTTTTTTCGGATGAATCCAGCTTCTGTTTACAGCATCATTGATGGTCGCACCCGTGTTTGTCGACATCGCGGTGAACGCACATTGGAAGCGTGTATTCGTCATCGCCATACTGGCGTATCACCCGGCGTGATGGTATGGGGTGCCATTGGTTACACGTGTCGGCCACCTCTTGTTCGCATTGACGGCACTTTGAGCAGTGGACGTTACATTTCAGATGTGTTACGACCAGTGGCTCTACCCTTCATTCGATCCCTGCGAAACCCTACATTTCAGCAGGATAATGCACGACCGCATGTTGCAGTTCCTGTACGGGCCTTTCTGGATACAGAAAATGTTCGACTGCTGCCCTGCCCAGCACATTCTCCACATTTCTCACCAATTGGAAACGTCTGGTCAATGGTGGCCGAGCAACTGGCTCGTCACTATACGACAGTCACTACTTTTAATGAACTGCGGTATCGTGTTGAAGCTGCATGAGCAGCTGTACCTGTACACGCCATCCAAGCTCTGTTTGACTCAATGCCCTGGCGTATTAAGGCCGTTATTACGGCCAGAGGTGGTTGTTATAGGTAATCACTCATTGACAGCAGGTGGCAGCATTGTCAGTGGAAGGTATATAAAGCGTGTGGGGTGGCGGGGGGGGGGGGGGGGGGGGGCACGCGGGAAACAGTGCAGGCCTAGTCGTAATGCGGAAACGAAGCGATTTATCTGACGCCCAATAGGACATGATATTTGGCTTGCTGACTTCCGCTGATCTGTGACGAAGGCTGGAATTTGCACGCTAACATCGGAACTGGACCTCCATTGAGTGGAAACAGGGGATCTTTTAGAATGAATCACGTTTTATGTTCCATCGGAGTGAAAGGGTTGGAAAGGACATACACAGCAACAGTCATCAGAAGGGCCCAGGGCGGAGAAAGGAGCATTATGGCCTGGGGAATGTTTTAGTAGCATTCCCTGGATGATCTCGTCATTATGGAAGACACAATGGATCAAAAAGTATGCGTCAATCTTAGGGACCATGTCCACCACTACATGCAGTTTCTTTCCGCTCTGCATGATGGCGTTTACCAGCAGGAGAACGCAACGTATCACACAGCTCGTAGAGTACATGCGTGGTTCCAAGAATACGAGTATGAGTTTACCGTACTCCCCTGACCACCAAGATCTCCGGGTTTAAACTCAATACAGACTCTGAGGGACCACCTCGATCGGGCTGCAAAATGTGACTATTCAGACACATTAATGTGAATCAACAGTATAGATTCGCTTCAGTCAGTACCTCATCTGGACTAGAACTTAGATATGGTCTAGAAGAGCTTTCTAAGAGCACATAGACGCATCTACTTCTACGCCAAGGAGGCTACACCCCAGTTTCGCTTACACTCAGTTCCCGCTCTGAAGACAGTACAGTTAAATTGTATGAGGAGTACTTTACTAGGTATCGAACTTAGCAGGCTTCTGGACGAAGTAGGAGCGGATGTGTTCTGTCTCTAGGAACAAACCATAGGTGGTGAAAACGTTCAAGGGCTTCCAAAGCATTACATGACAGTCACAGAGGCAAAAGACGTAATGTTGCTATAGTAATAACAAACATGACCTTCACGGTAACAAAGGTTACACAGCTCTGTTAGGGGACATAGCCACAGAAGACATTACTCAATATACGCACATTAATCGTACGACACTGAACCATTTGCATACCTAATCAGGCACACTCCACAATTTTGCATAGATAGAAGACTACGTATACTCACAGACATTAACTCCTGCTCTACGCTCTGGTACGCTGATAGAATAAAATGAGTGCAACCTCTTTGAATCAAAAAAGAGAGGACAAGCACCAACATATCGTGGTAACGCTGTGGGTGTCAGTAATATAAACATATCACTAGCAAACAAAAACTCACTAGCACACGTAACAAAACGGGAAGTACTGGGCATAGCAACACACATTGACCACAATGCCATAGTCATTCACACAGACACATATACGAACACACTCAGCATGACCTCGCAGCATCAGCGATTGCTTCTAGTTCGTGAAATAACAGAGGAAAACATTGTAGACATGCGTCAATTAATGAGATGGCGCCCTAAAACATGGTGACGGGTGTGGAAGACGACCGAAAAATGCCGTCATGTGTTTCCCTTCTTCCTCAGTATATGGGAACGGCTGAAGCTGAAGCATGCTGATCCAAGCCGCGGCGTGGTTCAGTTTTTGACTGGCCTCGGGCCGTACCCAACAAGTTCGAATCGCGTGGGCGTTAGCCGCAGTGCTACGTACACATGTGTGACGTATGGGTCTCCTGATCACGTGACAATACATTGCAACTCTCTCACAGACGTAAAAAATATAGCAGAATACAATGACATCAAAGAAATGTTTCGCGATCCAGACAGAGTGTGTGCTCTTGGCAACATCACTGATAGGGTTTCAAGGACACTACGTGATGTCTGTAGACAAGAAAACCCATACGTCAGATCTCGAACAGAAATTTAACAAACACGACAACAAGATCATTGGGAGAACACAAACTCAGACACAGCCACACACACTGATGTAGGTGCAGAAACAGAAAATGTTATAAACACAGCAATAACATTCCCAGAATGCCAGGAAGTTTCAGCAATAACATTATTCACAGACTCATAATACATAGCAATATAACACCTAAAATAGATAAATAAGATAATTATAAGAAAATCAGATACATCACGTGATTGGATCATGCATCTAAATTGCTCTTCAAATATTAAAACTAAATAATGTAAAGGAAAATGACTAATATAAGCAACGAGACAGTCATTATATCTAAACAGTACGCCATACGGGGAGGCGAGGCCCGAAGTTTAAGTTCCGAGGTTTCCCTCTCGCCTTTGATACTGGCCAAGGGAAATAGTATCACACACACAAACAACACCACCCACGCAACATGCAGAACAATATCTCGCTGTAGCAATACAAACAGAACTACGTCCAGATACAATGGTTCAAATGGCTCTGAGCACTATGGGACTCAACTGCTGAGGTCATTAGTCCCCTAGAACTTAGAACTAGTTAAACCTAACTAACCTAAGGACATCACAAACATCCATGCCCGAGGCAGGATTAAAACCTGCGACCGTAGCGGTCTTGCGGTTCCAGACTGCAGCGCCTTTAACCGCACGGCCACTTCGGCCGGCGTCGTCCAGATACAGCAATACCAATATTGTAATGTATATGTCCTACATAAGCCCTTAAAATGTAACAAGTAGTACTAATTCTTAGACAGTAGAAACAAATACCCACAGTCATTCATGGTGTATTTCTTTCAGTAATGTAAGAAGACACAGTTTTGTACGCTACTTTAGGTGGAACAGGCTCGATGTTTCTGCCGAGGCCCTCCCTCCTGGAATAGCCCCACGAAGCATAATTTATATATTTTGTTTTAACAGTAAAAGAAAATTTGTAGATCGTTCCTTTCCTATCTTTCTATTATTTTCTTCTAAATTGCTAACATTTATTATTTTAACGTTCTGTTTACTATAGCTAATTTAATTTTCTTCGAATCTCATTGTATTTACCTTTGTTTTATTGTTCAAAACAAAGTTTGATAGTAATGTGCATCAACGTACTATTGCATATCGTATAATGTGCGACCTTATTTTTAAAATATCGGGTAGCATGTCTTAAATAAGCAATAAACGAAGTGAAATGAAATCTCTTATTTTCTAAACCTCACAGAAATTCTTTATCATACCTAACGGGACTAGCATTCCGGGAAGAATGGAAATTGCAGAGAAGTGGTTTAAACACAGCCTAGAAGGGCGGGAGAGAGGTATTGACAGTAATATAGCTCTGAGGACGGGTTCTTCGTCGTGCGTGAATTGTTCAGTCGGTAAGAGAAATGCCCGCGAAAGGCAATGTTCAAGCTTCGATTCCCCGTTAGGCACACAGTTTTAATCTGCCAGTACACAGTTTTAATCTACCAGGAACTTTGGTAGCTGGTGTTACAATTTGACACTCTCACTTTATGGAAATAAAACTGACATGGGACACAGAACAACCTTTAACGCCTCAGGTGGGGAGTTCATCCCGCTACGGCTAACGGCATTCCGTGTGTAGCCGACGAAGCGGAGGAGATAAACACAGTTGCTACGGAGATATGCGGGTCAAGGAGATCCGCTCAAGACCGCCACCTCTACGGCGAACCCTCCAGCCGCGCCTGTCCATCACAGGTGAACACGCGAGAGATACGCGTCTTCTCTACTGCTCCGATCTACGTTACGTCATTTAGGTTGTCGCCACTCCTCAAAGGCCAACTCTACGCCAAACAGTAGCTCGTTCTCTTGCGGATACGATGAAACTGATAATGGGAGAATGGTAAGGTTTTGATCAGTTCTTTTAACAACTTCCCCCTGAAGCCATGTTCCCGCTGTTAGTCTATAACACAATTTACACTACTTCTTTGCAGCCGAAATATAACTGACAAAAGTGTATTTGAATTGGATACACTAAAGATGTGGCCCAATGGAGAAATGCTTTACCTATATCTCAGAAGCATTATGTTTTCATCTCGACAGCGCTGCCTTATTATTCGGCTTTTTCGATATTTCCCTACACGACAGACTCGCTTCAAGAACGTGACAATCGACGCCTGCTGCAACTGAATTAGTGCTCCGGCATCAATGATCCCTTCAGTTACTGGATCCTTTAAGTTGCCAAAGCTGAAGCAATTACAATATTCCTGGTATTCACTCAAAATTTACTTAGTAATATTACCTTTTACGTATGCTAGATAACAACCTGATTTTTATTACTACTATGTACCCGTGTACAAGCAATAGTTGTATGTTTCTCTGTGTGAACACACGTTAAAGTAGACAGAGAACGCCGGCCGGTGTGGCCGAGCGGTTCTAGGCGCTTCAGTCTGGAACCGCGCGACCGCTACGATCGCAGGTTCGAATCCTGCCTCGGGCATGGATGTGTGTGATGTTCTTAGGTTAGTTCGATTTAAGTAGTTCTACGTTCTAGGGGACTGATGACCTCAGATGTTAAGTCCCATAGTGCTCAGAGCCATTTGACAGAGAACCATATGCCTACCTTCAAGGAAGTCACATGGAATGCGAAATTTTTGAGTCTACTCATTAAGCAGGTAGCGAAGTATATATTTCTTCCATCACATATACTGTAACATGGAAAGGAAATGAGTGAGAATGTTTGTGTTGGTCTTAATGTACTTAGGAACTGAAGATATGGGAAAAAAGTGAAAAAGTCGTAAGATTATTTGGCAAATATTTTTAAGGTACATCAAATATTTAGGGATCTCATGCTTATGGTTACAGATAAGTAAATTTATATACTTAAAAAATTAAATTGTCCAATGCTCATATGGATTAGCGTACTTTCAGACACACAGACAAAGTGAACTTAAGTTATTTTTCTTGTTTTCTTATGTCTGTGAGTTTCTTGGGCGAAAGTTGTGTAGCATTACGTATATGAAGGGAAGTACAGAGTCGTAATGTCTAACTGATGTTAATATGACTCTAAATGTATTGTAAAATTAGTTCCGTAACACAAATTAAGGATTTCAATAGTTAAAACTAATACTGAAGACAGGAAATACTCATTTAAAGACAGCCTGAGATACATACTACTAACACAAAGGTTAACATGATGACGCATCCACAGGAACAGCCCTGGAAAAAACGTTTCTCATTCCAACAATAAAAGTGTTAGGGAAACCCCTGTTCATATGCATATGCTCGTCTTAGATGTTTCTGTCCAGCAAGAGCTTTTTCTTTCCCAACCTCCAGATAACAGAAACCCAACGTAAAATACGGTAAACTGACGCAAACAGCTTTTGTCGCTTTTCTGGACACCACTCATGATAACATGTGTATGTAAGAATGACTCTGCTATTTCAGTGAGCTAATAACGCTTGGGCACACGACGACTATTACTTTAGTTTGCTGTAATAGTCTAATACAAGCTGTTATCAGGCAGTACAGTCCATAAAATAGATGAATTTTGTCTCATTGCTTCTTATTGTTACCAATAGAGAAAAAATGTTGATAAACATAGTAAAATGCAAGTATTTCTATAATTACGTTACGCCGGCCGCGGTGGCTGAGCGGTTCTAGGCGCTTCAGACCGGAACCGCGCGACTACTACGGTCGCAGGTTCGAATCCTGCCTCGGGCATGGACGTGTGTGATGTCCTTAGGTAAGTTAGGTTTAAGTAGTTCTAAGTTCTAGGGGACTGATGACCTCAAATGTAAAGTCCCATAGGGCTCAGAGCCATTTGAACCATTTATAATTACGTTACACAAAACTACAAAGTAGTAATATTTTATGAAGTAAGACACCTCTTGAAACAATTATTTACTGATGTAAGGCAAATGAACTCTTACATCATCCAGTGCACCTCACATTGTCAGATTTGAAAAAAACTCGTTGTCCTCCCCCCCCCCCCCCCCTGATCTGTTGTTTTTTCTTCCCATAGGCATTTTAAACGATTTTAGGTATTTGTAGAACACATTTTTATCTATTGGGAATAGTTGGCAATGGCTAAATAGATTTCCTCTTGTTTTGCTGTTCTCCTTCTTCTAAGAAGGTGGGTCGATGAACCATCTGTCATGCACCTAAAGGTGAATTTCAGAGCAATGATTTAGTCATGTAAGAGGGGTGTTCAATAAGTAATGCAACATTTTTTTCTGAAAGCAAATCAGCTTTATACAAGACCTAATACACCATTATATTTCGCACTCTTCAGGCTAGGAAACCCTATTCTTCAGCGTAATCGCAGTTCATTGCCTTACGCCACCTCCCTCGGTGCCCTTGGATGCCCGCGTGGTACCACTCTACGGGTCGACGTCAGAGCCAACGTGTTATTGCATCAATTACGTCACCATCATCCATTTACTGCTTCCCGCGTAGTGCAACCTTCATTGGGCCAAACAGATGGAAGTCGGAAGGTGCGAGATCCGGGCTGTAGGGTGGATGAGGGAGTACGGCCCATTGAAGTTTTATGAGTTCCTCTCGGGTGCGCAGACTTGTGTCAGGCCTTATGTTGTCATGGAGGTGATGGGTTGTGATTCGTCGATCTCCTCGACTGAGAGTGTTTGCGCGTTCCAACACTGCAGAAGAGACAGATGGCGGCCGGCCGGCACGCAGGAGATAGGACAGGTTTGCCCGACATTGTTACGAAGATAGACGCCTCGCCCAACGCCTCGCCGTGCTTTTGTTCACTTCCAGGTGTCCGTGGATATTCTGCAAGGCCCTATAAATATTTGCGATGTAGTGGTTTTCCTCCAATAAAAACTCAATGGCATCTCTCTGCTTGGAACGCACCTGCGTTACGAACGCCATTTTGAAGGCTACGCATAGCACCGCTACCTATCGGAACTTCATGAAACTATTCGGGCTGAAGCGGGAATATTAGTGCAAGTTAGTACTATATAGTCTACAGTAAGGTAAACTGAAATAAAGAGTGATTTCTTAATCTCACGTAAATATTTAATCATTACAGTGGTGTACGAAGATAGCTCATTTTCCTTCTCGTCACAGTAAGGCTAAAGATCATGTTTAGAAAAGTTACTTCAAGGAGTTGAGATGAATTATATTTGGGTAATATATATTTTTTTGTGGAGAATATGCTTGTTTATAGCCTGTTTCCACGGGCTATTGAGTTCAAGGGCTGCCTCCTCGTTAACATGCGGCACGGGAGATTCGGCTGCCGATTGTTTCTCCGCTGTGGAGAGGAAGTACCGGCGGCTTTCCCCCCCTTGTGTTTGCCAGTCAAGCTTCCAGGCTCTTTACATAACCACGTCGCGTGCAAACAACCGTGCCTTACCGCGTCTTAATGAAACAAAAATTTCTCCACGTCGCGTGGAATTATACGTAGACTGATTTCCACATGACACGGTAGATACTTTCTAACTTTCTACGTCTCAGCTGCTTCATCCGTCTTACTAGCGACATATTAAATTTCTGTCCTGTCGTCGAGATAAACTATCGTCTCATCACGGTACTTAAGACGTGCTGACCTTTCAAAGTTCCTGCCTTATTACACTAACAACAGCAGCTTTCATACTACTATGCTTGAGACGTACAGTATCAGAATTCGCACTACACAATACAGATTTATGAATGGGTTGCATGTGCTTCACATCGAGTTGGTGTAAGAAAGAAAAAAAAGTTGACCGTTAAGATAAGTAATCAGAATGTACTCCACAGAATCGTCGAGGATAGGAATATGTGGATCATATTGACAAAGCCGGTCGGAGTGGCCGAGCGGTTCTAGGCGCTATAGTCTGGAACCGCGCGACCGCTACGGTCGCAGGTTCGAATCCTTCCTCGGGCATGGATGTGTGTGATGTCCTTAGGTTAGTTAGGTTTAAGTAGTTCTAAGTTCTAGGGGACTTATGACCAACGAAGTTAAGTCCCATAGTGCTCAGAGCCATTTAAGCCATTTCATATTGACAAGAAGGGACAGGAGGATAGGACGTGTGTTGAGACATGGAGGAACAAGTTCCATGATACTAGAGGGAGTAGGCCGGCCGGAGTGGCCGAGCGGTTAAAGGCGCTACAGTCTGGAACCGCACGACCACTACGGTCGCAGGTTCGAATCCTGCCTCGGGCATGGATGTGTGTGATGTCCTTAGGTTAGTTAGGTTTAAGTAGTTCTAAGTTCTAGGGGACTTATGACCACAGCAGTTGAGTCCCATGGTGCTCAGAGCCATTTGAACCATTTTTTTTAGAGGGAGTACTCTCTGCAGGGGCAGATAGAGATTGGAATACATCCAATTAATAATTGAGGACGTCGGGTGTAACAGTTGCTAGTTTTTGTTATTTTCCACTTTTTCCTTAGTTTTCATCAATAGCCTTTGCTTTCAGACATTTTAGTTTTTGTTGCACCAATCTCTGGGAACTTAACGTAATGCCACTCAAAACTTTATACGACAGTTTTGCTTTCGGAAGGCATTCATTTCTTCCGGCTGCAGGGGACCATCAGTTTCCAACTTATCTCTACACCGCAAGCGGTACTAGTTGTTTTGGGCTTTTGATTCCATTTCCATGTTGTGATTATTATTCTCCATTTGTTTCATCTACCGTGTTAAGACTATAGGAGACTGTAGACAACTTTTCCGAGTTCCACCACTCGTTGAACAACCATCTGGATCAAAACTGCGTCAAGTGATCTTTTCAAACGAGAGATAAGATTATAGAACGTTGCGCCATTCAGAGGTCACACTTAAACACTGATTACGATGCTACTCTGACGATTGTGCAACATCGAAAGGGCACATAATTTAACACTCTATCTTTTCAGAATCTAGTGAAGGGTCAAGTTCACGAGAAAAAAAAGCGTCATTTATGCAGTGACGCAGCTTCAAATATGTTTTTATAAAAACAAGGTCTTTCCAATTTATAATCTATACTTAACGTTGTTCGGAAAACGCTATTCATGCGTGTAGGTTCCATAAAACGGACACGGCAACCGTAGTTCAATCGACGTTTTGTATCTAGCACTGGACATTCCAAACTGGTCTATAATTTACTTACAGCACAAAGAGTTTGATGAGACTGGTTATTAAATCAAACTTCATTGACTATCCTTCTATTTCTCAATACTGAAGTGAAAGAAATCAGAAAGTGATATTTTTAAAACTCTAACGAATCACCGCCATCTGCTATACAACATAGTTTCTTCTGCTTTACGAATACGGTTTTGCTAAAGGCAATAGAAGCCATTCTTATGCAATATCGTTTCCAAATAGCATAGGGCCTATTCCAGCAAAATGATATCTCAAACAGTGATCCAGTTTTTCACACATGTGGCGTTGCATACGTCCGAAAATGTGGAGTGATTAAATTGGCAGTCTTAAAACGCAAGCTTTCGGAACGGCGATGTTACAGTTATTTAAATTTCCCGCCTTATTTTGCGCTGGTCGACTGGATTTTCTTTGTACGTCTTACATTTTAATAATTGTAAACTGTCCATGTGTCTTCGGCACTAGCAGGGAGTGTAATCTGTTTTGAACGCTCTGGAAGGTTAAAACAATGTACTGGCCGGGAGTCAGACTCGTAACCTAGCATTTCGCGATTGATCACCTTAGTGTCTGATAACTGACCGCTAAAAGTAATGTTCTACATTCGAGTCTCGATACGTCATTCAGTTTTTAATCTGTCACGAAATTTCGACACTCATTAAAAAATGGTTCAAATGGTTCTGAGCACTATGCGACTTAACTTCTGAGGTCATCAATCGCCTAGAACTTAGACTAATTAAACCTAACTAACCTAAGGACATCACACACATCCATGCCCGAGGCAGGATTCGAACCTACGAACGTTGCGGTCGCTCGGTTCCAGACTGTAGCGCCTACAACCGCACGGCCATACAGGCCAGCGACCCTCATTAAATTAGAATATTTTGTGAGGTTCTTTTTCCCAGAGAGAACGCTCACAAATTTGCACAGTTCATCTGCGAAGATGATCAGTACGAATGGTTTCGGTGCTAGCAAGAAAGGACGCCACTTCTCTCGCAAATAACGGATTATTACTATCTCAATAAACTGTCCTATTGGGCGTTCACGTAGCTGCCTATGCCACCATTTTTATATCCTATAATAAAGGGGGTCCCAATGAAAATGCACTGTTTTTGAATTCAACAAATTAGATACTTCAGAAGTTGAAATGTTTTTATTTTTAACTCAAAAGTATGCAATATAGTTCAGCGTGGAAAACGGCTGACAAAGTCTGACATTTTTACAAACTTTGAATGACATTCTCACGAATTCTTTGATCTTTTTCCGCAATGACTCTCTCAATTTGATGTTTAAACTCAGTATTTGTTCGCGGTCTGTCGTCATAAACACGTGACGTTACGCAACCCCAAAGGATATAGTTACCATGATGAGGCAAGACGTTGATTGTCTATTCTGATCTCCAAGGTGTGAGATGCCACGACCAGGAGATTTCTCGTAGCAACCAGTACTGTGTGTGAACTGATTTGCTTTTTCCCGAAGAAGACATTCAGCGCATGCCGTCGACGTTTGGACACTTGTGCAGATAAATTCATTCAATGCGGTACAGATACGAAGATTCGTGGGGGTAAGAAATCAGACGAAATGCGATTACGAAACAGCATTGCTTCTATTATTAATAAATACGATGCAATGTTCCGTTGGACATGCATGCACGTCCGAAGGAACATTGTATGGTACTTCTTAATAACGCAGGCACTACTATTTATTTATTAATCGTCAATACGAGGCCCTCGACTCTCAATTAATATGTCCTTCCTGGACGGGAATACACGTAATGTACAAGTGCAGGTTCCGACACTTTGGGTCTGGCCGTGATTCGTGCACGGATAGCCGAAGCGGTTAAGGCGACTGGTAAGGCGTGAAATCCGCCTTCGACCCCCGGTCCGGCACAAATTCTCACTCTCGTCATTCAAATACACAGCCGATGGTTACTCATATTCGCAATTGCGGGTATGTTTTATGGAATGCAATTGATCTGCAACTAGCCATCGGAGACAGTGGGTCGCTTTGAAACTATCTCTGAGTAGCTTCCGAAATGTTGTCGACGGTGCCGAGCGCCTGTGTAAAACAAACTCAGTGTGTCTCTTGACTAGCATTTTTGGGGGAGACTGAGAATACTTTTGCCACGGCGTGGTTGGTCGAGTTGGAATAGCTGAAGAACAGCCTCGCTGTGCATCCCGTTCCGCCGCTAGGACTGCTGGACGCCGCCAGGTAGTTCTGAAATGCTCGAAGGCCAGAAGCAAGCGGCTGGGGACACGATACGGATCTCCATCCGGCTGCCGGCGCACCTAACGGATACACTCCGTCTTCGCTCGGAACTAGGCGAACTGACGGCTTCGCGTGGGGTTTCACTCAGAGTAACGCGGCCAACGTGTAGTACGAGGTGCTACCCTTGACACTACACATCCTCTGGGAAAGTACGTGTTAGCAGGCACCCGTCCGCGCGCTCTCTCTAACGCGCAGGGCGAGTGAGCACAACTCAGCGGCGTTATAATTTTTTTTCCGTAGAAGTAATGAATTACACGCTGCGACCACTAGGAACTTGATCATTGCTTGAAAGTATATGAGCCATTAGTTTCTACTCATAGCTCATTTAGTGCTAGCTTGTGTATCAATGTGACGAAAGTGTAGTACAGATGGTTAAACTAATTTTGCTTTATATCAGCATATACGTCGACACAGAATACAGCATCTCATTCATAACGCGAGAAATATTCAGATGTAAAAGTAACTTCAGGTGTGTGCAGTAGTATATAACTGTTTACAAAATACCGGGTGCTTCTCCTATGCATCGTCAGGCGCACTTTCTCCTGTGTTTCAGTAGATACTTGCAATTTAGTTTTTACATTGTGAAGAATGAGTCAGACCAAACAAGTGTAGCTCACCACGTCTCTCATGCGACGCCTATTTCCGACGGAAAGCGTCGCTTTGTTTCTCGCTACAAACCAAATGATTCTTAAATCGGAAATGTACGTGTACGTTCGATAGAGCGGTTCCAAATTAGGCCAGTGCGATATTCGTTTTATCGACATGTATTGACAGGGACAGGAAAACTCGAAGAATAACCAGTACTGCAGCAGAGACTGAGCAGCGCTTCTGCAAGACGGTAGCACTCAGCGCAAGAGCACTGGTTATTCTTCGTGTATTCCTGGCCAAGCCAATACATGTCAATAAAACGAATATCGCACTGGACTAATTTGGGACCGCTGTATCAAATCGGCAAGTAAAATTTCGGTTTAAAAATCGTTTACTTTGGAGTGGGAAACAACCAATGCTTTCCTCCAATGCTGCATGTAGCATGAAATATGTGGAAATTAGTGTTTGTTTGGGCTGACTCCATTTAGTTTTTGCAAAAACGAAACTGAAAATATGTGCCAAAACATCAGAGAAAATGCGCGTTACGACTCTTAGGGGAGACATCATGTATACTGGATGGTTCAGATGCCCCTACCAGTGGATTTTATGCAACCCGCAGTGCCTTCAAAAACCACAGCCGAGATTTTCGTAATCTCTCACTCACTACGTAAAACTATCAGTCATGCATAAGAAATAAATGGGAGTTTCTTGTAGTAAATTTAACAAAGCCAAATTTTGAACTACGATGCATTTTCACTTGAAGCCACGGTTTTCGAATTCTTCAAGAAAAACGCTTCTGATGGTTATTTTTGTACGTTTCTCTTCAATAATTCGCAAATTACGGCTTCTAGCAGAAACATAACCCAGTACAAAATTGAAATAAATTAAATTTTTTACAAAAAGGTCCCATTCATTTTTTGCTGTAGGACTAATAGTTTGTGTGTAACGAGGAGAGAATACGAAGATCTTGCTCATGGTATTCGATGCCACCGCGGGTTGCATAAAACCCATAGGTAGCGACAACTGAATTACCCTGTATAAATGTCCTAGTGAATAACTTAGGAATCTGTATGATAGAAATTGCAACGCTAAAAAATTGTATCAAAGTGCAGGAAGAGCTGCAGAAGGTCGACACCTGGTGCTGGGATTGCTTGTTGACCCTCAAGATAAACAGACATAGGTCTAACATACAGAGCGTATACCGACTGGAAGACCCGTTATTATACGATTATTCCGTTGCAGAACAGTCACTGGAAGGGATCCACTCCATTAAATATCTGGGAGCGAATTAAAATGTAACGACTCGCAGGTAAGCCAGATGCCAGACAGATTCGTTAGAAGAATCCACAGGAAGTGTAGTCCAGCCGCGAAGGTGATATTTTCCAGATCACTTGTTCAACTAATACTTGAATATTGTTCGTCAATCCGAACGAGTAACACGGGAACGCGTGAGGTAGCCGAGCGGTAGCCACGGTTCTCGCGGCTCCCCCCCCCCCCCCACCTCCCCTCCCGCCGCCGTCTGAGGTTCGAGTCCTCCTTCGGGCAATGGGTGTGTGTGTTGTCTCCGTAGCGTAAGTTAGTTTAAGTTAGATTAAGTAGTGTGTAAGCCTAGGGACAGATGACCTCAACGGTTTGGTCCCATAGGAACTTACAACAAATTTCCTTATTTTCTGAAAGAGTATCAGATTAAATTCGTATAGGAAATAGGGAACTTCCAAAGAAGAGCAGCACCTTTCGCCATAGGTTCTCATAGTACGTGCGGAGGCGTCACAGAGGTGCTCAAACAACTCGAGTGGCAGACGCTAAATAGAGGCTTTCTACATTACGGTGTGGTTTACTATTAAAATTTCCAGAGCGTGCTTTCCTAGAAGTTTCGAATTATATCTTGCTTCTTCCAACTTATATTTCACGAAAAAATACATGAAGGTGAAGTTAGAGTCGGGTGCTCTCCAGCAATCGTTCTTGCTACGGAGTATTCGCGCCTGGAACAGTGGTGAAGGAATGGGAGGGAGGGGCGGCGGCAGAAGGAGCGAAATGTCAATGGCACACACCATGCTTGAGGATTACAGACAACAGCTAATGCTACAATGAGGAATGTGCTTTGGAGAAAGATGGAAGTTCCTGTATGCTTCTGAAAACCCATATCGTCGCTATTGAGTGCTCCAGTTTTGCTGTCATAACGAATCTAACAGAAAGAGAGATTCCGTAAATGTAGGACACAGGAAAGTAATTCATTCTGGAGAGCGCATTAGCCTTCTCGGACAAGCAGCAATGGAATTTCGCTAGCCCCTCTCTCTATCTTCCTCTGCTCTCTCTCTCTCTCTCTCTCTCTCTCTCTCTCTCTCACACACACACACACACACACACACACACACACACACACACACACAAACGGCCGTACACAGTACAAAATTCTAAGTTTCCCATTCTCTGCATGAGCTACATGTGTATAAAAAGAACCACAAATTTTCTGTAGTTGAGTTTACTGAACAGAGGAAGTAGTATTCCACCATTAATTGTTGCATGGGATTTCGCTTACCTTCTGGTCCCTTACTTGTCTGTCACTGTAGATTATTGTGCACTCGCGTGTTTTTAATCATTTAAATTACTCTTGTCACAGGATGTGGAGCGTGTGTAGCTGTAGGATTGGTGTATTGAACAGTTTTTCGAAAACATTATTTTCTTTCGTCATCTCTTCCCATCTTCACATCTCTGTAAGTTCCCGGCAATCACCATCCTCGATAATCTATTCTACACATTAATTTGTGGTCTCCCTCCCCTTCCCACTGCCAAGCAAATTAGCTCAGTATGTCTTAGAAAATTTCCCGCTGACTTCTGATTAGTGCTTTCCCATATACCCCTTTTCTCTCCTTTCCATTCCACTGCCTCAGCATGTCGTACTTCATCCACACATTTTACTTTAAAAATAATTAAGCATGATCTCATTTCAAACGAAGTCAACGAAAATATATTACTGATCACTAAAGTGTCTCTTATGTGTATCCGTTGTGTTTAAACTTATGTTGGTGCATAAATTCGTAGCATTTTTCCATAACATTACTTCTAGGGAGCCGGCCGGATTGGCCGAGCGATTCTAGACGCTACAGTCTGGAACCACGCGACCGCTACGTTCGCAGGTTCGAATCCTGCTTCGGGCATGGATGTGTGTGATGTCCTTAGGTTAGTTAGGTTTAAGTAGTTCTAAGTTCTAGGGGACTGATGACCTCAGAAGTTGAGTCCCATAGTGCTCAGAGCCAGAGCCACTTCTAGGCAGGCATATATGCGATGCAGTTACCTCATTCTCTCACAAACTGATTAAAAAGTTAATATTTGAAGAGGCTGAAAAATCAGACAACCAGTTGCAAACAAATCGTTTCCCTTGACTTGGGTTTTATTTATAAAAATGTCTTCTTCAAAAAAATATCGAAACCTAGGTCAAGGGCTAAATAAAACTTTGGTTTGCATCTGGTTGGCTGATTTTTTTCAACCTCTCCAAATTTATGCAGTTACTGAAAAGCAGCCATGTTTAAGATTTCAAAATGTTAACCTCGACACCGGCCAAATGTGAAATATTAATCGTCACATGCTACTCTGTTGATCCCAAACGACAATCGAAAATACGCTGCAATCCAATAACGATGTTCGCGGTATTCGCTGGAAACGTGCAGATAATAACTTAATATCGTAAGATTAATAATTTTAATACTGTAACGCTTTGCGTTGCGTATATGCGTACGTACATACATACATATGTACGCACACGTACCTCCACATGCACATACACTACATGATCAAAAGTATTCGGACATCTGGCTGCAAAATGACTTCGTGGGGCCCTCCATCGGTTTGCTGGAATTCAATATGATGTTGGCCCTCCCTTAGCCTTTACGACAGCTTCCACTCTCGCAGGCTCACGTTCAATCAGGTGCTGGAAGGTTTCTTGGGGGATGGCAGTCCGTTCTTCACGAGTGCTGCACTGAGGAGAGGTATCGATGTCGGTCGGTGAGGCCTAGTGCGAAGTCGGCGTTCCAAAACATCCCAATGGTGTTCTATAGGATTCAGGTAAGGACACTGTACAGGCCAGTCCATTACAGGGATGTTATTGTCGTGTAACC
This sequence comes from Schistocerca americana, assembly GCF_021461395.2. Lineage (NCBI taxonomy): Eukaryota > Metazoa > Arthropoda > Insecta > Orthoptera > Acrididae > Schistocerca > Schistocerca americana. The sequence continues at coordinate 1,037,496,430 of NC_060120.1, read as the reverse complement.
ACCCCGCCACAGGCCTTACATTATGAACAGGTGCTCGATCGTGTTGAAAGATGCAGACGCCATCTCCGAGTTGCTCTTCTGTAGTGGGAAGCAAAAAGGTGCTTAAAACTTCAATAAAGGCCTGTGTTGTGATAGTACTACACAAAACAAGGGGTGCAAGCCCCCTCCATGAAAAATACGACCACACCATAACACCACCGCCTCCGAATTTTACTATTGGTCCTACACACGCTGGCGGATGACGTTCACTGGGTATTCGCCATACCCACACCCTGCCATCGGATCGCCACATTGTGTACCGTGATTCATCAATCCACACAACGTTTTTGCACTGTTAAATCGGCCAATGTTTACGCTCCTTACACAAAGCGAGGCGTCGTTTCGCATTTACCGACGTGATGTGTGGCTTATGAGCAGACGCTCGACCATGAAATCTAAGTTTTCTCACCTCCCGCCTAACTGTCATAATACTTGCAGTGCATCCTGATGCAATTTGGAATTCCTGTGTGATGGTCTGGATAGATGTCTGCCTCTTACACATTATGACCCTCTTCAACTGTCAGCGGTCTGTGTCAGTCAACAGACGAGGTCGGCCTGTACGCCTCTGTGCTGTACGTATCCAGTCACGTTTCCACTTGACTGTCACATCGGAAACAGTGGACCTAGGGATGTTTAGGCGTGTGGAAATCTCGCGTATGACACAAGTGACAGCCAATCATCTGACGACGTTAGAAGTCCGTGAGTTCCGCGGACCGCCCCATTCTGCCCTCTCACGATGTCTAACGACTACTGAGATCGCTGATTGGAGTGCCTGGCAGTAGGTGGCAGCACACTGCACCTAATATAAAAAACGTATGTTTTTGGGGCTGTCAGGATACTTTTGATCACGTAGTATACGTACATACTGACATACACTCATGAGCCAGAGTATTATGACCAGTGCCCACCGCTAGATCGAATGGGGCCTAGTGAAGTTGTGTGCCCGTCACGTGCTAAGGGAAGTCGTAAGCGGAGCAGAGACGAATGGGGCTACAAGTGGGGTAATCGACTGGTATAAGCGACTTTCACAAAGGGCAGATTACTGTGGTCCGGCGCCTGAAAACGAGCTTCTCTGAAACCAAGGAGCTGGTCGGCTGTTCGGTTGCTGCTGTCTTGACCATCTATGATAAGTGGTTGATAGACAATGAGACCACTAACAGGCGACAAAGTGTTGAATGTCCACGCCTCGTCACAGAACACAGAAGTCGGAGGCTTACCCGCTGTGTGGAGCAGAACAGGTCGCGTTCCGTTACGGATTTGACGACAAAGTACAATGCCGATGCAGGCACAAGTGTTTCGTAGTGCATCGTTCGGTGTACAGGACTGGATATGGGGTTTCGCAACATGTTGTCAGGTTGGTTCAGCGACGTCGTCAAGTACGACTGCAGTGGGCATGCCATCATCCAGATTGGACATTGAATCAATGGAAACGTGTCGTCTGGCTGGATGAATCACGTTTCATGTTTCACCAGATGGTTAATGGTTTCCTGATACGCTGACATCCAAAAGTAATTTTCAGTCTACCGATTTTTTTTTCACGCAACAATATTGTCCCGCACAAAGTAGTTATCTTCGGCATCTATACCTTGACAGAGTCGTCCTTCCTAATCTTGGTACAGCACTGCAAGGCATCAACTGGTAAGCCTTTTAACATTTTGGTCACGTTATTTTGAATTTTTTCTAATTTCGGGAAAAGAAAAAAAATCACGAGAATTCAGATCATGTGGATAGGGAGGCTAAGGAGTACGGGAATACCTTTTGACGTTAAAAGTTCCGTGATGGAAGTGGCCGTCCGACATGATGCAGCAACCACTTGTATGCAATGCCCGATCTCTATCAATTCACCCTTTTCATGAGTCTTCCAAGAACATCTTTGTAAAATACATGGTTGGCGGTCGGTTCTGCTGAAACAAATTCCTTATGCACTATACCCCTACTGTCGGCATTGTTTTGATCTTTGATTCACACATTCCAGCTCATTTTCGGTCGAGGAAGTGTCTCAGTGCGCCTCTTTCCAGTTCGCTGCTTTGTCTCAAGATCGTACTAAAAAGTCTAGGATTCATCACCTGCGATCACATGGCTGAATCATTCGCGATTATTGGCACCCCTCTCAGGTTCATCGCACACGTTTTTTCGGTTGTACTTCCGTTAATTTGTGAAGTTTGGTGTAAACCTTGCGCATGACCAAAACTTCGTTGAAAATTTGATGTACGATGAAAGTGTTTATGTTCAACAGGTCATATTTATGATAAACGTCGATCTGATATCACAAAATCACGCACATGTTCCATGTCTTCGTCGTTTTTTGAGGCTGACGGAAGCAGGTTAAACTTCAAAGTGTTCTCGGTCTTACACAAATTATTTGTGCCAGCAAAAGACTTGTGCTCTTGATAAGGAATGTTCCCCATTGGCCTGTTTCAACTTTTCAGAGGTCACATTCGCAGGATTCCCCAAATTTAATACGAAACTTGATTGCGTAGCGTTACTCTAAATTCCGCGATTCCATTTTCGTAACACACAACAAAAACACAACTCCATTGATGCCGCTCTCAAAAATCACGTGGTGGCTGTACGGAGCTGAAACTCGGACGGAGCATCTGGAAGGCACGAACACACCGGTCTACATAAGTAGAACAAAACAGCGTTTCCAGGTTGCTCGCTTTGTTGTCAGTCTCATTACTTTTCGCGCACAACTCGTACATGCGACGTCTGTCAGTAATCGGAAGCAGAACGACAGCTTTGGACTACGCGAACATTACTGCGGTCTATGTGCATTCCTTTAAGTTTTCCAGATAGCGATGAAGTCTTCCAGCAGAACAACTGTCCGTGACGTATGGCCAGGACCGCTCTAGAGTGGTTTTAGAATCATAATACTGCACTCAAGTTCAGCTCATGGCCACCAAATTCGCCTGATCTGAACTCATTGGAACACCTCTGGGACGCTGTCAGGCGCCAGATTGGCACCCACAAGCCATCCGCCCCTAATTTAGCTATTAAGCATGTGGTCATAATGTTTTGGATTATCACTGTATATCATCCATCTTCAACGCACCATCCTTTTCTTTAAAAAAAAAAATGCGAAAACTCATATGTTAAAAATAAGCTTTTACATTTTTGTATGCAGTCGGCTTAGAAGCGGCAATTGATTCGCTTCCAGCACACATTCCAATAAAGAAATGAACAGTACTTGTCGACGACGCTAGTGAGTGTTCAGTGTGACCTGCTAGGCTGCAACGGAACGCTTGCAGCAGGCAGAGGTAACTCGGTCTGTGGATACCTAGGCTGCCCAGCGCCTCGCGCGCTCTCCCTGAACGCCGCTAACCGGCCGTGGCGCGTGTCTATCGGCTTGCGTAAGACCGCCTCTGGATTAGCAGGTGCGGCCCAAGATGGCAGTCGTGCCCGCGCGGGAGAAAGTGCAGGGTCTCGAGAGAAGACCTCTGCTAACAGCTCTGGCGCCACTTTCAGGCGGCGCTGGCTGATCGGAGAAAGGCAACATCATCTTTCCTCTATACAATTCGCAGAGATGCAACTAACTGCAGCTAGCCTTTCGTCGACACGCTAGATGGTCACGAGCTACCTACGGTTATATCCTCCTGGTACCTTACCGTTCACTTCTTTTTTCTACTCGAAACATCACTACTTTCTAAACCACTCTTGCACGAGGATGATTCAGTAGATATCCCTCTCAGGTGTTTAAATACCTTGTGTGAATTAAATTCCATGTCCAGATACAAGAGTTCCACCAAAGTTTTACAAATAACGTCCAATTCTTTCAACCCTTTCCATTTCGCATTGATTTCCGCATACGTTTATCTTTCCCCACATCTGTTACCACCTCATCAAATTTCTGTCTCTCCTCACTCACATTGAACACGTACGAACACGCTGCTGAGTCTGTACCGAAACATTATACGAACCCTACACTTACCCACGCTCCTCATTCTCTTGGAACGAAATTTCTGCCTTCTTCGTCTTCCAGACACTGAAATCCTTTCAATATTCCAACTATAATTCCACTCCGCTATCCCAGTTGGTCACGGCTCCCTCTTTTGCCCTTCTCTCTCCATCTTTCCCCATCTTTCCTCGTAATCACATCCCAAACCACTCATCCCTTCCTATCTTCCCACACACACTCCAACACCTTTTCCATCGCTTCATGAGACCTCTAATGCCAACACTCTCCTACCCTACTAAAAAATAACTTTCTTCCCTATAGCAGAATACCATTGTTTCCCAGGAAAGTTCAACTATTACTGAACGTACAGTCCTCCACTTTTTAGCTCACCGAATTTACAACATGTGTAAATCTATTCTTTCTATTTTTATTTTGTCTTTTACACATTCTTTGTTGTTTTAACTTTGTTAAAGCAAAGAAAATTAAGTTTCTTTTGTACGAAAAAAGCCTTCAAAATTGTACTTTTACAATGTTATTAATAGCCATTAAGTAGTGGGCTGCCATTGACTGAAACTTCTAGTTTAGGGATTATTTATAAACAATATCCCGTCGTCACTCATGAATATTATTTTCTAATTGGTACTTAACGCAGTTCGGAGCTACAGTTTCATTTTCAAGAACTGTATGGATATACTGGACGTCGCATCTGCTTCACTTGTTCATCTACAGAGACAGAACGACACAGTTGTTAGATTTAACGAGGTAAAGTATGCCACAGGTTGTATTAATGAGATAAAACTAACGAAATAAGAGAAATAAAGTCTAGTTACATATTACCTGCGACTGACCACATGACTTCCACATTTGCACGTGGATTCTGAAACTATTTAATATGTTTATTACAGAACTACATGATTCGGAAGGTGCATATTAACCTATGTTACAATGATGTGATGGAGTATTAGATTTACTGTTCAAAAAAATGGTTCAAATGGCTCTGAGGACTATGGGACTTAACATCTGAGGTCATCAGTCCTCTAGAACTTAGAACTACTTAAATCTAACTAACCTAAGGACATCACACACATCCATGCCCGAGGCAGGATTCGAACCTGCGACCGTAGCAGTCGTGCCGTTTCGGACTGAGCGCCTAGAACCGCTAGACCAGCGCGGCCGGCAGATTTACTGTTATTTACTTTTACATGTAAAAGTAAAACTGTTAACGGTCACTGCTCTAAGTAAATTTACAATTTATAATTTTATTTCCTCAACCGTTTGAGTCATGTAATGAACGTGTTGAACAGTTTCAAAAAGTAAATGTAAATACGGAAGTTTTTCACCAACGCAGAAGACAAGTCATGTGGTCAATCGTAGTTAATATGCTACTAGACTTCCGTCTAGTTTCTCTAGCTTTATCTCATTAACCCTCCCCCCTCCCCCCCCCCCCTGGACTATATTTTATCTCCTTTAATCTAACAACTGTGTCCTCCTGTCACTGTTAGGTGTAGAACTGAAAGAAATGTAACTCCCAGTACATCCGCACAGTCCTTAAAAATAAGGTTATAGATCCGAAATGCGTTGAACTGCAATTAGGAAATAAAATTGGTACTGTGGGCGGAATATTATTAATTAATTGATAAACCCTAACTTATCCTTTTGCAAATTTGTTGTTCTTGTGTTACGTATAAATCGCTTGCTTGAAGAGCGGGTTCATTATACTGTTGACAGCCCACCTGTCCCCAATAAGGGGGGCGGGGAGGGGGAGGGGGCGAAACGACGAAAGAAGGGGATGACAGAATTTTGTATGTCACAGCAATGACATTACTCTTCAAAATCCGGGTATATCGTCAGTAATTGAAGTGCTGGCAAAGCACGTCCACCACAGATGACATAGTATGCCGCGCTGAGAGGTTGATTCACGTTGCTTGTCGCATTCATGCTAGGCCGATTGCACGTGAACCCAGTATTGGAAGTGTAGTACAAATCGTGTACAACTCAACTGCCTACTGGAAAACGTATTCTCTTTGAGTATGGCGGCAACTGTCAAGCTAAGTAAATGAGACTGTCTCTCCTGCACATAATGCGTTATCAAGTGGAGGTTGTTACATTCCAGCACCGTATCTTCAAAGGGGACGAAACATAGGTCCATCACTGTTATCGAGACACCCCTGTTTAATCCCCATTAGAAGTTTAAAACAACGGTATCGGCGAAGAAAACTACGGTCACAGGCTATTGGGTCCCACAGGGAGAGCCGCTGATTGATTTCCTCACACGCAGAGAGACTGCGGCTGCTGCCGGTTATTGTTCCACGTTGGAATGGTTACGCAAGGCGATTCGGAGGAAATGACCGGGACTGCTTTCGAAATGTGCCGTGCTGTTGCATGGCAATGTACGACCGCATACGGTTTCGGATACGCATGGTTTGGTCCGGCATTTTGTATGGAACGTATTGGAAAGCAATACAGCTTGGACCACCGCCCAAGGGAGTTAGCACAGGTCTCCTACCAAATGGTTTTCATGTCTTCTGACCGTTAAAGAAGCGCCTGGCCGATCACCACTTCAGAGCCGACGCCTAAATTCAGGAGGCTGCCGTTGAGTGGCTCTTAGATTTGAAACATGACTGTTTTTTATGCCGGTTTCGGCAGAACGATTTTCCGGTAGACAACAGTGATGGCCATGTGGATAAGTAATATCTGCCAGTGCCTCACTAACCTGGTGTTCTTCCTTGATTTCCTGAATGAACATTTTCTCGCAGGTGACATGTTACCTTTACTATCTGAACAACTCTCGTATTTTGATGTTTACAAATGGTTCAAATGGCTCTGAGCACTATGGGACTTAACATCTGTGGTCATCAGTCCCCTAGAATTTAGAACTACTTAAACCTAACTAACCTAAGGACATCACACACATCCATGCCCGAGGCAGGATTCGAACCTGCGACCCTAGCTGTCGCGCAGTTCCGGACTGAAGCGCCTAGAACCGCTTGGCCACCGCGGCCGGCTTGATGTTTACATCCTGATGATTTTTCTACTGATCGTTTTGAGCCACAGTAGGCCTGTGGTCATCAGTCCCCTAGAATTTAGAACTACTTAAACCTAACTAACCTAAGGACATCACACACATCCATGCCCGAGGCAGGATTCGAACCTGCGACCCTAGCTGTCGCGCAGTTCCGGACTGAAGCGCCTAGAACCGCTTGGCCACCGCGGCCGGCTTGATGTTTACATCCTGATGATTTTTCTAATGATCGTTTTGAGCCACAGTAGGTCGCTACTGCGTTAATTGCGTCCGTAAATATACTGAGTTTCCTTAGAGCAGCGGTGTAATAATATTACCTTCAAAGATGACTTTTGAAGGAAGCATGTGTCCATATGAGAGTTGTCGAATAACGCCAGTTTTCTCCACAATGTTGCAATTTGCAGTTCTGCTTGATCTGATGTTCACTAATAGTTACAGACAGAATATGACTTACATTTTCGGTCACAGGAGCCGCTACAGTAACTTTCTTGACTTGCGTTGCATTACTTGTACGTTATTTACTAGTGATTTCTTGAATAGCCATTAGTGATAAAATAATACTATGATTTTATGTCGAAAAGAGTTTCGTAATTCCAGGCCATAAACGCGTAACCTCTCACTTTCAAACATTTTGCCTATGAAGGATGAAAGTTACCGGTTACCACATGGCAGAGGGTATTTGCTCTTGTATTGTAGGGCTAAAATTGAGTTATTGTTCTTTCTTTCTTCTCCCCCTCGTTCTTGTATTATACTATGATAACGTAGAAGCTACCCCTGGAGAAAGAAACACTTGACAGAAGGGAATTGCCCATGAATACTGGTAATAAGTATCACGATGGCAATGAGCAACGGCAAGGGTCAAGATACAGCAGGTGGCGTACTGCCTCACTTCCACAGTAAAATTTATCACACGGCCTGTTTCGGACAAGAGCAAACGAAAGATTATGCCTTTAATACGCAAATTTAATACCAGAAATCGGCTCACATAATCGAACTGTGCAAGTGAGACTACGTACCATACACTAGATCATCGCTGGCCGGAGTGGCCGAGCGGTTCTAGGCGCTACAGACTGGAACCGCGCGACCGCTACGGTCGCAGGTTCGAATCCTGCCTCGGGCATGGATGTGTGTGATGTCCTTAGGTTAGTTAGGTTTAAGTAGTTCTAAGTTCTAGGGGACTGATGACCTCAGATGTTAAGTCCCGTAGTGCTCAGAGCCATTTGAACCATTTTGAACTAGATCATCGATGTGTCATACAGAATAAATAAACGTCACAACCGCTTAGCCTTTGGGCGGAAGCAAATCTTGCGCATATGCGCAGCACCTCTAATACTGCAAGCGTATCGATGGTGCTGAACAACAACATCGTATATCAAAAAATTCTGTTTTAGAAGAGTGAAAAACATTATTATTATCTCGATGTCAAACAAATGTAAAATTATTATCGTTATATTATATCTCACTAACAAAGTGTTTGTTGAAAAAAGATTGGAAAATAAATTTCAAGTCATGCATTAAATAAAAACTGACGTACGTTTTACTGTATCAATAAAGTGACAAACGAGTTTGCTGTTCAACATAATCGATATCACGTGTGCTGGAGTCATTGTTAGTATGAGAAGTCCACATTAACGATGGTTAAAAATCACGAAGTCTCTATGAGTTTGAATCGTATTTGGGTTCGCCTACCGCTCATCATTTGGAGCTGCAGAAGGAGTGGATAAGAAACTGAAAAGCGCGCTAAATAGGTCTGACCGCTTATCTGGCTCATTTCGTTAGTAGTTCTCGCTGAGCTGAGGGAACTGACGTCCTACTCGTCTGTCACAACATTAACCATAATGCAGCGTCGACATGTGGGCAAATGTAGTATCATACGGTATATACTGACTCTTCCTTCTGTGCGCGCTAAGTTCAACATACCTTCGACGTCTCTATCATTAGGGATAACGTACCAAACTGGTTGGACAAGAATGGAGAAAGAAATAAACCGTGATCTTGGTGAACACACCACTTTGTCATGACAAGAAAGCTGTCATGATAAGAAAGCTGTAAAGGAAACAATAAGATAACGGTAAAGTTCGTCTTTCTGGCTCTTGAAGGGCCTTGCGGTCCGACCGACCACCGTGTCATCATCTAGCAACGACGTCATTCCTAAAGAATCAAGATTCTCTCAAAGACATTGTGGAGATAGTTTGAGAACGTCATCAGGCTCTCGTTTCTGGCCAAAGCTAAATTACTTCTGTGGAGGTAGCCTGACTAGAAAAGATTTCGTCAGATATTGGGGTGTACACTTAAAAACACTTAAAAACTAAACAATGTTACCAGAATGAGATTTTCACTCTGCAGCGGAGTGTGCGCTGATATGAAACTTCCTGGTAGATTAAAACTGTATGCCCGACCGAGACTCGAACTCGGGACCTTTGCCTTTCGCGGGCAAGTGCTCTACCATCTGAGCTACCAAAGCCCGACTCACGCCCGGTACTCACAGCTTTACTTCTGCCAGTACCTCGTCTCCTACCTTCCAAACTTTACAGAACTTTTTCGAACTTCTTCAAATCATTATGAAGGTGTTTCACAGTCTTTGCGACTAATGTCTAGGAGTGATGGATCGTGTCACGAGGAACGACTTTTTTTATAGGCAAAATGTTCGCCGACACTTCCTGACAATGTTAGGCGTCTTGATCAGTCAATTACGCTCCTTAGAGGCTTCTTGGTGTAGGCACTCCGCGGTGTTCGCACGCAATGCGTGTTGCCTACCAGTCATCTGCTCCGTGTGAAAGACGGTAGGCCGAGCTTCTAAAACATCTTTCTCCGCTTAGAGACACTCATTCTTGGGGTTTTCTTGTCGAAAGTCACTCTACCAGTTTACTAGGGTAGGCAATATGCAGATGCAGCATACCAGCTTAGTGGGCCCTGCTAGTTCGGTGAAATCCAGTCGCCCCAAGGCCAGCGAATTCAATAAAACGACGCCTGGCGTCACCGAGAAGCGTCAGTGAATATTGTTTCTCCAGCAGAAGTTGTTCGCCATGACGTGATCTGTCACCCCAAGACGTTTGACGAAAAGACTTTGAGGTGCAGTGGATATACGCACTGCAAGTCGATATTTAATTTTAATGTTTAGAATGAAAACAAGGCAGATGAAAAAAGTAAGTAAACTGTTTCTTATTTCAAAAGCACCATAACTGTTAAAAGACAACACTCTGGGACAAGACGGCGAATGTCTTCATGGAAAAATGCTTGCGATTGCGTACGGAAGCATGACTTTACCCTGACGTACACCTCTTCGTCCGAAGCAAATCGACAGCCACGAATGTCTTTCTTCAAGGCACCAAAATAAGGAAATCGCATCGGGAGAGATCGGTACTGTGTGGAGGACATGTAAGAGCATCCCAGCGAAACCATATTGGAAACATATGAGGAGGCATTATCCTACAACAGAATGATGCCCTCCGCCCATCCTCTGCTCACAGGTTCCTGGAACACAGCACCTCAATTAGAGGACACTTTGCTAAAATTATAGCGCGTCATCAAATCCAAACAGCCAGGAATGTTGATGGACAGCATCTTTCTGTTGAAAGATAATGCCCGCCCACGTATAGCCAATGTTGTTTCGACACCTACAGTGCAGAAGTTTCGCTGGGAACCCCCTACACATCCTCCGTACAGTCTCTATGTCTCCCCATGCAATTTCCATATTTTTGGAGCGCTGAGGAAAGACGTTCGTGGCCGGACTAAGAGGCGCACACCTGGGTACAATTAAGTTTTTGTAACGAACCATAAATGTTTCCCCATGAATGTCTTGATCATCTTGTCTCACAGTGGGATAAATGTATTAACAGATATGGCGATTGCTTGTGAAATAGTAAGCAGTTTACTTACTTTTTCCCCCTTTTGTCCCATTTTCATCTGACTCTTATATATCCATGGTAATGGTGGTTCAGCCCCATGGCCGTGGACTGAATAATATGAAGAACTACAGCAAATAGAAACATTTTATATAGAGTTTTTGTTCCAAGACGTGTTTCAGGCTTTCACCAATTTAGAATTGTATTGAGTCGTTTGAAGATGAGAGAAAGACAAGAAACTGCTGGCAAAAATAGAGCTATACTAAAAGTAAGATAATGATGGAAGGTGAAGAAATGAATTAAAATTTGTGCCACAGCTGGGATTCTAACCCAAGCCCCTTGCTTGCTAGGCAGGAATGCTTGCCATTACATCATCACGGAACTGGGGCTAACATTGCTGCACAGATTACCGAAGTGCATTGCCCTCCCCAACAGAAACTTCAATTCATATCGTCAGCTTATTTTCCCCTTCTTAGACCGTCTCTATTGCCGAGGCTCTCTAGCATTAGAATAGCACCCCAGGATTGGAAGTAATAAAGAGATTCTGTCCCCCAGGTGTGGGTGATCCATTGATCTTTTGGAAGTCTGTGCAGAAATGATAGCCATTGTTCTGCATTGCTGTAATGCCTAGCTTTCCTGCCTTCTAAGCAAGGAGACGCACAAATTTTAATTCATTTCTTCAGCTTCTTATCGTAGATAGGAATGAGACTCAAATGTCTCGATAAAAATTTAATTATAAGACATATTACAAGGGTCTGCTTGCTGTATTTCTTCAAGTAACATGAATATTTGGTCGCAGTTATACTGTACAATTAGAGAAGTTGGAGAAAAGTTACCTTAGTGTGATTGAGAGATAATTTTTGTGTATGAAACATAGTTTGCTTTAGCCGAGTCTGTTAATTAGTTGAAACGCATGGTAAAACAAAGAAAGAAAGTGAATAGGAACAGAGAACCTGTTTTCGACTTCAAAGTAATCGTCCTCAGTCACAATATCAGTTTTGCAACGTTTATAAAGTTTATAGAACTGGTTGAAACGGATGTCGTGCGTCTTTGGATGTGTGTCGAAATGTGACGCAGGTAGCTGTTCTAACAATTCCACCACTTGCAAAGTGGGTTAGAAATCAGGTTAATAATGTTGCTCACGGAGCATATGTTCGCTTTATCGGGCAACAACAAAGTTATTGACTGTGTATGGTATCGTCAGAATAGAAATAATGAAGTCACTGTAAAAATGTCATTACTTTTGGCACTTATCTTGAATGGATTCCCACGTAGATTTCGTCGAAGTTGTTATGGCTCGTCTTGTTGATTCTAGAGTGATTCCACTTTCACTGCTAGAAGGTTCAGATCTGTATTTCAGCAATATTTGAAGACCTAACAAATGCGTTTTTCAGGAAATTCTTAATGATCAAACAATCCCAGATCAGAACAATTTTTTACTTAGTGTTCACGATCCACATTTTTATTAAACTTCTTGTAAATTCACATGTACTTCTTCTTAATTGTCGCATCATCAAGAAAACAATTTCGTATCAATCTTCATTATTTAATTTCCACTTCAGCCAAACACAAGACTTGACTGTTCTTTTACAAAGCGAAATAAGAACTTAACTTCTGCAAAGTGAAACAAAGACTGCTCTGTGCGCATTCGCTCCAAAACGGTTTCAAGTAAGTCAAAGATTATGACAGTCTTACAGAAATGAATACACACAAGAACCATATCACTGTAATATATCGATACATCGGAGTACCTATACATTAATAAAACCAAATGTGAATATTGTCAGAAAAATATGTCTGTTACTTCGCAGAAAAGTAGTACGATATTACTGGTATCGAGAACTGGGGTTGGAGTGCCGTAATGGTCACGTATATAAAGAACCGTTACACTGCGTAACGCGGCTGTAATGCCCTACTCCGCTCAGACAGGCCTGCCTGTTTCTGCAGGCTGCAGGTTGCACAGCTATCTGTCCCATCGCCAGTTGTCTGCCGCGCTACGCCGTCCCGGATCGAACCCGTACCCTTTCGTTGCGCTGCAGGTGTTGCGTCACGGCGAAAGCTGCAGAATGCCTCCCGCTCCCAGCCGGACGTCAGAATAGTGCAGCCGCACAAGGTGCACGGAAGAGATAAGGCATACCTGAACCCGGCTGCTAGGGCTCAGTAGTGTGGAAACTGCCAGCAAGGAGAAGTAACTGAGCTCAGCGGACAAAATGTTAGTGCACAGCGGTCGCTAGAACTTTCTAGTTGGTGTAGAACTGGTACTAGGCAATCATTTGACCCTCCAACGATGACGTACGTGAAATGAAATGATTGTATGCCGGAAGTCCCCAAACGGTGAAGTTCGGCCGCCGTGTGCAAGTCTTTTCAGTTGATGCCACACTGGGTGACTTGCGTGTCGGGTTGGTGGTGATGAAGTGATGAGGACAACTCAACACCCAGACCCCCCCCCCCCCCCCGCCCCCCAGCGGAGAATCCGATCCGGGCGTGAATCGAACCCTGACCTGCTGTGTGGCAGTCAGACGTTCAAAAATGGCTCTGAGCACTATGGGACTTAACATCAGAGGTCATCAGTCCCCAAGAACTTAAACTTAGAACTGCTTAAACCTAACTAACCTAAGGACATCACACACATCCATGCCCGAGGCAGGATTCGAACCTGCGACCGTAGCGGTCGCGCGGTTCTAGTCTGAAGCGCCTAGAACCGCTCGGACACCCCGGCCGGCGGCAGTCAGACGTGCTGACCACTCAGCTAAAGTGGCGGACATGGCGTTAAGTCATGGTAGTGGAATGGCGAGTACGTGCCAATCAGTTGTAAGGATTCAGCGCACTGACAAGCAGATCAAACGCTAATCGGATTTCTTAAATTTATTATGATTGTGGTTCAAATATCAGTCGAGCAAAGCATTTCGATGCAACTCTAAAAAAATTTCGAGAAAACTGACTTCGAAATTTTCCGAGAGTATTTAATTCAGCAATTCTCGGACGATTTTGTCGATGCTCGACATGACTGTCGTAAAATGCTCGCTTGCAACGAGAGCGATCGGGGTTCGATTCCCCCCCCAACGTAAATTTTTGAACAATGGTAGGCATTATACGAACATTTCCATGATGTGTAAGATATGTAAAGGTGAAAAAAATCGTTACTTTTCTAGACGTAATTGCTGGTTAAAGTCTTTTATCGGTCATTATCTTTTCGTGTTTTCCGTTCAGAACGAATGGCTATGTCATTTAAATATAAAAGTCACAAAATATGTTTTGATTAACACATATCTAATTAAGATGCAATAGAATTACAAACACTGATGTGAGCGGGCATTGATTGAAATCAATGGGGAAAGTTAAAAATTTATGTCGGACCGGCATTCGAACCCAGGTCTTCTGCTTACTAGGCAGATGCTCTGACCACCAAACCATCCGGACACAGTAGTCATGGCAACTGATTGTGCTATCCTAGCACGCCTCCTGCCAGACCCAAATTCTCAGTTTATCCACACACTATTAACGTAGTGCTCCTTACCCATTATCCTCTATACTCGCGGTATTTCGCCTATTATGCAGGGTGGTCTATTGATAGTGACCGGGCCAAATATCTCACGAAATAAGCATCAAACGAAAAAACTACAAAGACGGAAACTCGTCTAGCTTGAAGGGGGAAACCAGATGGCGCTATGGTTAGCCTGCTATGGTTCAAATGGCTCTGAGCACTATGGGACTCAACTGCTGTGGTCATCAGTCTCCTAGAACTTAGAACTACTTAAACCTAACTAACCTAAGGACATCACACACATCCATGCCCGAGGCAGGATTCGAACCTGCGACCGTAGCAGTCGCACGGTTCCGGACTGCTCGCCTAGAACCGCGAGACCACCGCGGCCGGCTTAGCCTGCTAGATGGCTACTTCTGCTACTACTAATACTACTATATTCAAATGAAATACTTCAAATATTTACTGAAAACTGTAAAAAAAATAAAAAAAACACAATATCAGTCCTCAATATTGCCAATTTTGATTTCGACATATCAATATATTGGGTGAAATTTATCGCTGGTAAGTATCTACATTTGTTCGATGAAATATCGATATATCGATATTTTATTAACAAACGTAGTCAATTGGGAGAAAACAGCAACTGACGGAATGCAATGGAGATCGATTGTTGACGCAGCGCGGTCTACAGAACAGGTGACCGCTGGGGACGTGAAGTAGGTAAATAAGTAACTGTTTGCAACGCCTAGACGTGGTATCGAGTGTAGCCGTGCACTGACCGGGACAAGTCTGGCACGCTGGCGCTTCCAGTGTGTCGCAAGAGCCGCGCCAGTGACTGGGATGCGAGCCGCGTCCCCTGACATTACACGCCGCATTCCTGCGCCGAGTCGACCTCGTTGTCTGCAGCGGGCGGCGATGCAGGAAGCGAAGCGCAGCAACAGGCAGTCGCGGCGCGGCGGCACGGACAACTGGACCGCACAACGACCCATTCACATGGAGGAGCGTGTAATACGCAGTAACTAGGTTTTACAGGACGTGCAAAATTGTGTCTGGCGAGCTAAAAGCTGGTTGTATCAACTGGTTGCTAACGTACAAGACACAAACTCTTGTATGAAGCGTGCAGAAGGAGATCATTGCTGTCAGCTGCAGCGAGACATTACGCGGAATCAGCGGCGACGAACGAAAATGTACAGTGGACCGGGATTCGAACCCGGGATCTCTTGCTTACCAGGCAAGTGCTTTAACCACTGCGCTATTGGGGATACAGCTTTATCGCAACTCCGCGGACTATCTCGATCCCATCCAGCGCCACCTGTTCGCAGCCACTGTCCATTGTTCATTCACTGTTGACCACTCTAAGCGCAGTGGTTAACACACTTTCCTACTAAGCAGGAGATCCCGGGTTCGAGTCCCGGTCTGGTACACATTTGCGCTCGTCGCCGTTGATTCCGCGTAGTCACCCGCTACAGCCGACAGCAGTGATTTCCTTCAATTTACATTCAAACGCTTGTGGCACAAATACACGGAACAGCAATATCCAAGACGTTGCTCCACCAGACATAAAAAAGGTCTAACAATAACCATTCAGGAAATATGGAAAACATAAAAAATCCCATACGAGTGGAAGGAGCGTCTGGTACATCTACTACACAAGAAAGGCAATGAACAAGACGTTAGCAACTAGGAATGAATTCCAAGTGGTGTCCGAATGTCTGTGGAGGAAACGAAGCTCATTCTTGCTCAAGAGCAGAAACCAGAGCAGACAGTGATTTGGAGTCAGGTCGACGTTCTAACTCATCCCACAGATGCTTTATTGGGACCAGGTCGCGACTCGGTGAAGGCTTGTCCGTTTCCGTAATGTTATTATTTACAAATTGTTGCTTCAGAGATGTTGCTTTATGACAGTGTTTATTGTCATGCTGATTGTCATGCTGTTCCTCCACTGTACGATGTACACAATGCTGTAAAATGTATTCATATTCTTCTGCAGTTAGTGTTTTCTTAAGTACAATAACGGGACCACACGAATAACACCTCCATACCGCAGCATCACCTCCTCCGTACTTTACTGTTGGTACTATACCTGCAAGATTATTGTTTATTGGTTGGTTGGTCGATTTGGGAGACGGGACCAAACAGCGAGGTCATCGGTCCCATCAGATTAGGGAAGGATGGGGAAGGTAGTCGGCCGTGTCCTTTTAAAGGGACCGTCCCGGCATTAGCCTGAAGCGATTTAGCGAAATCACGGAAAACATACATCAGGATGGCCAGATGCGGGTTTGAACCGTCGACCTCCAGAATGCGACTCCAGTGTGCTATCCACAGTGCCACATCGGTCGGTCCCCCATTGTACACCATTACTTTTAACTCCTTACGCACAGTTGTTCTGCTAGCTGGACTGCTAGAATCACTTTGGAACTCACGAGTGGTTCCTTCCACTGATTTGATGCGACTCTTTACGACCATCGTGCACAACGCTCAATGATACCTGTCCTTCAGTACATGACCTCTGCCTGGTCTTGGTTTACCCGTCTCTGTTCCGTCCCATATCCACTTCGCAGTCACAACACCAACAGTCGCTATAGGCGGCTTTAGAAGGATTGAAATGCTCCAATGACATCGCTACCCAGGTGACATCCAATGATGACTCCACATCCGAAATGACTGAGCTCTCCTGGCCGAACCATCCTGCTGTTACTGCTTGTGTACTGACAACGCAAGGCTCCCCACCTCTTTTTATGCTGTCGGGTGCACCTATCGTGACATCTAGCGGTCAGTTGCGCCTTGTATACTGATGTCCAGACGCTTTTGATCTCGTAGTGTTCATCTACATGCTTACTGTACAATTTACTTTACAGGTTTCTTGCGGTGGAAATTATCGTAGACGCTGCATGTAACTTGCAGTATCTTAATGTGTAGGTCCGCAGCTCGTGGTCTTGCGATGCGCTTTCCGCGCACGGGGTCCCGGGTTCGATTGTCCCCGCCGCAAGATGACTGGGTTGGCTGTTGTGTCGTCTTCATCATTATCATTCATCCCCTTTACGGTCGGAGGAAGGCAATGGCAAACCAATTCTGCTAGAACCTTGCCTAGTACGGCGGTGCGGGTTTCCCGCATCGTCCCCTACGCTCCTCGAAGTATGGGACCTCATCGTCATTAATGTGTAGCGTGCATAAGGCGTTTTTATTTCATTATTTTTTATTGTTATGCTCTCAGACAAGTCTCTCCTTATTTACAAGGCGTCCTCAGTGGATGTCTTTAAATATTACATGATATTTTCGTTTTGCACGCAAAGCTTATAGATTTTATAACAGAATGGAAATGTTCTTACAGATCACCGTCTGATTCATTATTTGTAAATCAAACACCTTGATCCATTGTGAAAAAATCAAACAGTTTTCTTATGAGAGAAAACTGTTTGGTTTACAAATAATGAATAAGACGCTGATCTGTAAGAACCTTTCCGTTGTATTATAAAAGGTTCCATGTCTAATAAAACAGCCAGTTTTCCACATACGAGAAAGCTATTTGATTTACAAATAATGACTTAGATGCTTATTTGCAAGTACCAATCCATTTTATTATAAAATGTTTCCGTGAACTGTTTTACGCTGATCTGTAACGTTCCATTTTATTACAAGAAGTTCCATGAACTATTTTAATTCTATAACCTATGTCATACAATATTTCAAGACAGCTATTGAAGACACCTTACAAATAAGGTGAAACGTCAATTGGAAAGAACAGTCAAGATCGCAGAATCTCTCATTTATTCAAATGACCGGTTTCGGCCCGTTTAGACGGCTGGAGCTAGCAGTGTGGCGAACAGCTGCGTGTGGTCATAAACGTCACCGTTGTGATCACACGCGACTGTTTTCCATGCCACTAGCAAGGGATGGAGGTTATCGCATTAACAACCGGTTATCGGTTATATCGACTTATTTAAACGCCAGTTTAACCTGGCTGTTGAAACCGTTCAAAAAAAAAAAAAAAACAGTTTCTGAAATAAACTATTTTCGAATTTTTATTCGTCCTTTAATAAACCTAGGAATATAACAAAGATTGAAAAAATTTGGTTCCTTTTGTTTCAAGATACATAATATCAATATATCAAATTAAATACGCAAATAAAAGAAAACAGTCCATTCACCGTTTGCTGCTTTTCTGAGAAATTGATGAGTAGTTGATTACTACAAAGAGGCATCAGTATTCTTCCACTGATTACAATTTTTCAGAGCTCTGCTAAAAAATCGTTTTGTAATCGAGGAAGGGTGAAAACTCAGGCTGAAGAACCCTGTTTTTCGTTTTAATTTGTCCGGTTTCATGGGCTACAAGCACATATATCCATATTATGTAGATAACGCAGCAGAGCATCTATTTTCTATACTTATTCTAAATTATGAACGAATTGCGAAGTTTTAAGTTTTAAGTTTTTTCGTTATACGACGACCCAAGTTTTTTTTCTGACTGCTCCCGGTTTTAATCTTTTAAAGCAACTGTAGCATTGCGCTTTATTGATACCACACTTCCTAAATTACTTGTAGACTAGGCATGGTGCCAGCTGACGTCCAATTACGATAGTGGCGAACTTCCCTGTAGACCAGATGGAGCGAGTCTTGCACACTGCATGTGGAACGTACTATCTAATAGGTCACGCCACATGCTAACAGGTACGTAACTGTCAGTAATGCTGAGCCAATTCTTATGCAGCGTTTTTGTTCCTCGTTTCAGTCTGTATTTTCCTTAAAATAGCACTGATCGCTTTCCACTTTTCAACAATAGCGTAATATTTCAAAGCAATGGAAATTTTACGAATAAAAATTACTTGTTTTAAAAAAAATTATTTGAAGACAAAAAATTTTAGCACTGTTACTATGGCTAATTCAATTTCGTTATTTTTACTCGGTTATTAGTAAAGAATAAGGAACACCTGTTACACCCGAGACCGAACAAATACCGGCTATTCAAAACTAAAATACCGATATCGGTTTAACTGATAGTTTTTTTCCATTCCTGCCGCCAGCTCCAGCTAAATGGTGCTCATAATCTGAAGGTGGCCGTTTAAACGTACTGAAAGCAGCCATTTCAATAAATGATAGATTCTGCGATACTGACTACTTTTTTTCAATTGATCACTAAGAACAAATCGCTGTTACCTCCATGCCATGATGGTTAAAATTATGAAGGCGAGACGTGTCTGGGTGCACAAGGAAAATAAAAGAAATTAATGTGCGTCATGCAATAGGCGTAATCTTTTCTTTTTTTTCTTTTTACTTATGATGTCAAAAAGACAATGTCACATTACATATTGCTTAGTTAAAAGACTCACGATTTTTTTACACCAAGTTGCCACTTCAAACGATCTTTCTTCCCCAAGTGACTTTGTCAGCGCTCTGCGGGAGCTATGAAGTGCACAACCCAAGACGTCTTCACCGTTTGACAGCGGACTTAATGAGTAAACGTTTCGGCATCGATCTGCAGCATTCGTCTAACATGGTACTCACTTTCGGATATAGACTTAGTCTTCGTATTCCCGCGACATGCAGCAGCAAGGTGGAAGTAGCGAGTTCAGGCAGCTTGCGGACTCCTGATGTGCGCAAAAAGAAACTTGTGTAAAGACCCCGACGATGACGACGTTGTCTGGAACGAAAAATGTCCAGCTGACAGCTGGTGACTTACCAACAGATTAAAACTCTATACACGAGTGGCTCTTGAAACCAGACCCATACCTGTCGTGTCGTATAAGGCACTTCGGCAATGGAGCCTCCAGAACACGCCTCACAAAGCTAGATTCTGCGAGTACCTTTTCCTACAAACAAAGCGATTTCTATTAGTTCGTTTTGTGACGTGCTTAGTTCCCAGGCACGGCTGTAAATTCGTTCGCAAATACGTGTTAAAACTGACAAAACGGTGGAAATTACGTGGTTAGCGTCTATCGAAATGCAGAAGGCAATGTACATGTGGCAAGTAGGAGCTACCTTGCAGATTCCTTCTGGCTCGGCGTCCAGCGCTGATAATGTCAAGGCCAAGCGATTGTATCTCTCTGCGCGCAGAATGAATGGACTTCCGGCCGTGAAAAATACCTGATGCACAACATTTTCTCTGTGTGGTCACCACAGACGATACTGCAGTCTCCGCAAAAAGGAGGAGCACGGATCTACACCACCCACCCACCCTCCCCCGCGCGCACACACACACACACACACACACACACACACACACCGGTACGCAATCTCTGGTACTAAACCTCCGACTACCAGCGATTTTTTGTGATGTACCGGTGTCTTTAGGATGAAACCACGTTGCTAGTCGAATGCAGAGACTCCTAGTGGTGCACGGACAAACTTCTAGGAATGTAGTGCGCTGTACAGTCCCGATTAGCTTTTAAAGAAACGGTCGACACGGACATAGCGCTATGTGACGGTCGGAGATTCTGACTTTTTTTTTATAGTAGTCGTATTGAGGACATCATCGACAGTGAAATTAAGTATATCTAAGATGCTGTGACGTAAATTCGAGTTTGTAGTACTGCTTTTCTGAGTATTACTGAATCGAAACCACTGCGCGAGTACGTAGTGTTGATACAAAATTTGCTAAATTTTAGGCCCACTTTTGTTTCTTATTTATGACTACAATTTGTTTTATGCATTATGAGTTCATGAGAGTTTCGAGATGTGAAACTGTGTTTAGGATTAGTTCCTTTGCTTTCAAATACGAGTATATCACATGAAATGATGCATGATTGAAAACTGTACGTCCCCGTGGTTCCAAACTGAAACCACCACCTTAAAACAACTGACTGTTTACATTTCGCCAATTTCTTCTTATTTTCGTTGCTTACTATGGTAACAAAGATTAATTTTAATGGTAAAATTTTTCAGTCTCATTCTAAAGAACAAGAACCTCCTTAAAACTATTGGCTTATTGCCAATTTCTTCTTGTGTTCGTTGCTTATTATGACAATAAAGGTCAATTATGTGAACAATTTTAAAATTAATTTTTTTCATGTTATTTGACTCAGATGGTTAACAAACGTAGAACTCACTTCTCCCGGTGATTGTCAGTTTTCCCTAGATGTATCTTTACGTAAATAAGTTTTCAGTTCTATTACGGGCTGTTAAGAGGTCTAGCTTTAATTGTGAATTTAATCCGATGTGGCCCCAAGTTTCCTCATAAAAATGACGCAGTATTTCTCCGCTCCTTCACGATATTAGTGTTCGAAACCATCCTCCTTGTTGGGCCTGCTGATGTAATGGCATAACGCGTGCCTGGAGAGGTCGCAGGTTCGAACACTGGTCGGACCACGGAACATTTCAGTCTGCCTTTAACCTAGCCTACAGCGCTCAGTGTTGTGAAGCGTCGCCCGGAGTGACTCGACGACAAACTTAAATAATGGTTCAAATGGCTCTGAGCACTATGGGGCTTAACATCAGAGGTCATAAGTCCCCTAGAACTTAGAGCTACTTAAACCTAACTAACCTAAGGACATCACACACACTCATGCCCGAGGCAGGATTCGAACCTGCGACCGTAGCGGTCGCGCAGTTCCAGACTGTAGCGCCTAGAACCGCTCGGCCACGCCGGCCAGCCGATAAACTTAGACCCCATTTCTCCTGCAGGCTTGCTGGAGCAGGAAACGTATTCGCAATTGCGAATATGGACCAGCATCGGCTGTATACTGGAACGAAAACAATGAAAATTTGTGCCGTACCGTGACTCGAACCCGAATTTCCCGCCTTAAGCGAGCGGCCGCCTTGCTACCCGTGTACGGACAATGACCAGATGCAAACTTCTATATGTCGTCGTCCATGTAGCACAACCTGTACTCGTACGTTACGTATATTCCCGTCCAAGAAGGACATATGGACATATTTATTGAGCGAAATTAGAATTATATTAATGCTTTCAGCTGCTAACGGGCGTTGATATATATCAACGGGGACAGGTGAAAATGTATGCCCCGCCCGGGACTCGAACCTGGGATCTCCTGTTTACATGGCAGACGCTCTATCCTTCTGAGCCACCGAGGGCACGGAGGATAGCGCGACAGCAGGGACTATCTCGCGCACGCCTCCCGCGAGACCCACATTCTTCCTTTTATGTCCACACACTGCATTCGTAGTGTCCCACCCCAACACACACATTACTCGTGGAAGACACTCTTACCAAGTCCCGTAAGAGTTCGGGGAATATGTGTGCATCCGCACAGAAGAAGAAGGTCATGGCCGGTGTTGCCAGAACTACACTCCTGGAAATTGAAATAAGAACACCGTGAATTCATTGTCCCAGGAAGGGGAAACTTTATTGGCACATTCCTGGGGTCAGATACATCACATGATCACACTGACAGAACCACAGGCACATAGACACAGGCAACAGAGCATGCACAATGTCGGCACTAGTACAGTGTATATCCACCTTTCGCAGCAATGCAGGCTGCTATTCTCCCATGGAGACGATCGTAGAGATGCTGGATGTAGTCCTGTGGAACGGCTTGCCATGCCATTTCCACCTGGCGCCTCAGATGGACCGGCGTTCGTGCTGGACGTGCAGACCGCGTGAGACGACGCTTCATCCAGTCCCAAACATGCTCAATGGGGGACAGATCCGGAGATCTTGCTGGCCAGGGTAGTTGACTTACACCTTCTAGAGCACGTTGGGTGGCACGGGATACATGCGGATGTGCATTGTCCTGTTGGAACAGCAAGTTCCCTTGCCGGTGTAGGAATGGTAGAACGATGGGTTCGATGACGGTTTGGATGTACCGCGCACTATTCAGTGTCCCCTCGACGATCACCAGTGGTGTACGGCCAGTGTAGGAGATCGCTCCCCACACCATGATGCCGGGTGTTGGCCCTGTGTGCCTCGGTCGTATGCAGTCCTGATTGTGGCGCTCACCTGCACGGCGCCAAACACGCATACGACCATCATTGGCACCAAGGCAGAAGCGACTCTCATCGCTGAAGACGACACGTCTCCATTCGTCCCTCCATTCACGCCTGTCGCGACACCACTGGAGGCGGGCTGCACGATGTTGGGGCGTGAGCGGAAGACGGCTTAACGGTGTGCGGGACCGTAGCTCAGCTTCATGGAGACGGTTGCGAATGATCCTCGCCGATACCCCAGGAGCAACAGTGTCCCTAATTTGCTGGGAAGTGGCGGTGCGGTCCCCTACGGCACTGCGTAGGATCCTACGGTCTTGGCGTGCATCCGTGCGTCGCTGCGGTCCGGTCCCAGGTCGACGGGCACGTGCACCTTCCGCCGACCACTGGCGACAACATCGATGTACTGTGGAGACCTCACGCCCCACGTGTTGAGCAATTCGGCGGTACGTCCACCCGGCCTCCCGCATGCCCACTATACGCCCTCGCTCAAAGTCCGTCAACTGCACATACGGTTCACGTCCACGCTGTCGCGGCATGCTACCAGTGTTAAAGACTGCGATGGAGCTCCGTATGCCACGGCAAACTGGCTGACACTGACGGCGGCGGTGCACAAATGCTGCGCAGCTAGCGCCATTCGACGGCCAACACCGCGGTTCCTGGTGTGTCCGCTGTGCCGTGCGTGTGATCATTGCTTGTACAGCCCTCTCGCAGTGTCCGGAGCAAGTATGGTGGGTCTGACACACCGGTGTCAATGTGTTCTTTTTTCCATTTCCAGGAGTGTATATACTTGTGTGAATATGGTGTCTGTTCTTTCGGACATGTCCGAAACAACAGACACCATATTCATACAAATATTTATTGAGTGTCGAGGGCCTGGGATTGGCGAATAAATACGAAATAGCAGTGCCTGTGTTATTAAAAGGTACGAAGGAATGTTCCTTCGAACGTGCATACATGCATGCATGCGTGCGTGAATGAATGATAGCCTGAAGGAACATCGCATCGTTGTTCTTAACGACACAGGCACTGCTATGTCATATTGCTGGAGCAGGTTAGCGACACGCAAGTCCAGTTCAAGGACGTGCGCACCACAGGCCCTTCAGGCACACGGAGTTGTTATTACCAGACTGCGTTGTATTTTCCAAATTTTTAGAAGACCACATGTTTACGTTTAAGCTCAGTTAATATCTTAATTTTGCAAACTCTGTACCCAACTGAACTTGTAGCCACAGCCCTGTAATTTTTCACGTATCAGTGTAATAGATGATCGGAATCTGTCCATATTGTTTAATTCTAATAAGAATAGATCAATTTTCCTAACGCAAGCTACTAAACCAACCATGTGATTATGACATTGCGCGAAAACTGAGGGTTTCGCTTCGCATACGGTTATCTGTACATATACAAAGTGATTCCATGATGATTTTACAGACTGTCACAGATTATGTATCAATTTGTGGTCCGGAAACGACCAAGTCGGAAGTTATAAGCGAAAATTATTCTGATATCCCTGGCAGTGGACCTCTTCTATTTCAGCCTCTTTGCTTTTCATATTTTGAGAGGAGGTTGTATGGTTCAAATTGTTCTGAGCACTATGGGACTTAACATCTGAGGTCATCAGTCCCCTAGAACTTAGAACTACTTAATCCTAACTAACCTAAGAACATCACACACATCCATGCACGAGGCAGGATTCGAACCTGCGACCGTAGCAGTCGCGCTGTTCCAGACTGAAGCGCCTAGAACCCCTCGGCCACCACGGCCGGCGAGGTTGTATGGACCAAAACAAGAAAAAAAATGTGGGCTCTAAAGAGCACACCTTCAGAGCTATGAACACTCGTTCATCTTTGCTACTGTGAAACACATATCGTCTACTCAACAAGTTCTGTAGCTCTCAAGGTGTGTATCTTAGAGCGCATGTTTGCTACAAGATTTTCTTCTTGTTTTGGTCCATTCTATCTCCTCCAAAATACGGAAATCATTGAGCTTGCGGCGGAGGAGCTCCACTGTCGGACGTATCAGAACGATTTTCGCTTACAACTTTCGACTAGATCGTTTCCTCGTTTACCTTAAATTGGCACATTTACCCATTTACATACCGAGTGAGGTGGCGCAGTGGTTTGTACACCATCTCGAATTCGGGAAGACGACGGCTCAAACCCGCATTCGGCAATCCTGATTTAGGTTTTCCGTGATTTCCCTAAATCACTTCAGGCAAATGCCGGGATGGTTGCTTTGAAAGGCCACGGACGACTTCGGTTCCCATCCTTCCCTAATCCGATGGAACCGATGGCCTCGCTGTGTGGTCCGCTCTTCCCCAGATCAACCAACCAGCCCTTTTCCTTCATATCTGAAAATTTTTAACATAATCCTGTAATCACCATGTACAAAGAGAGATATTTCGCTGGCCTTTCAGGATAAAACATTAGCAATGAAATGTACCCACCGGAAAAGCAAAACAAACACAGCACATTGACTTGAAAGGAAACTACATAAAGAAATAAGTATTATTGTTGTTGTTGTTGTTGTTGTGGTCTTAAGTCCTGAGACTGGTTTGATGCAGCTCTCCATGCTACTCTATCCTGTGCAAGCTTCTTCATCTCCCAGTACCTACTGCAACCTACATCCTTCTGAATCTGCTTAGTGTATTCATCTCTTGGTCTCCCTCTACGATTTTTACCCTCCACGCTGCCCTCCAATACTAAATTGGTGATCCCTTGATGCCTCAGAACATGTCCTACCAACCGCTCCCTTCTTCTGGTCAAGTTGTGCCACAAACTTCTCTTCTCCCCAATCCTATTCAATACTTCCTCATTAGTTATGTGATCTACCCATCTAATCTTCAGCATTCTTCTGTAGCACCACATTTCGAAAGCTTCTCTTCTCTTCTTGTCCAAACTATTTATCGTCCATGTTTCACTTCCATATATGGCTACACTCCATACAAATACTTTCAGAAACGACTTCCTGACACTTAAATGTATACTCGATGTTAACAAATTTCCCTTCTTCAGAAACGCTTTCCTTGCCATTGCCAGTCTACATTTTATATCCTCTCTACTTCGACCATCATCAGTTATTTTGCTCCCCAAATAGCAAAACTCCTTTACTACTTTAAGTGTCTCATTTCCTAATCTAATTCCCTCAGTATCACCCGACTTAATTCGACTACATTCCATTATCCTCGTTTTGCTTTCGTTGATGTTCATCTTATACCCCCCTTTCAAGACACTGTCCATTCCGTTCAACTGCTCTTCCAAGTCCTTTGCTGTCTCTGACAGAATTACGATGTCGTCGGCGAACCTCAAAGTTTTTATTTCTTCTCCATGGATTTTAATACCTACTCCGAATTTTTCTTTTGTTTCCTTCACTGCTTGCTCAATATACAGATTGAATAACATCGGAGAGAGACTACAACCCTGTCTCAATCCCTTACCAACAACTGCTTCCCTTTCATGTCCCTCGACTCTTATAACTGCCATCTGGTTTCTGTACAAATTGTAAATAGCGTTTCTCTCCCTGTATTTTACCCCTGCCACCTTCAGAATTTGAAAGAGAGTATTCCAGTCAACATCGTCAAAAGCTTTCTCTAAGTCTACAAATGCTAGAAACGTAGGTTCGCCTTTCCTTAATCTTTCTTCTAAGATAAGTCGTAGGGTCAGTATTGCCTCACGTGTTCCAACATTTCTACGGAATCCAAACTGATCTTCCCCGACGTCGGCTTCTACTAATTTCTCCATACGTCTGTAAAGAATTCGCGTTAGTATTTTGCAGCTGTGACTTATTACACTGATAGTTCGGTAATTTTCACATCTGTCAACACCTCCACTCTTTGGGATTGGAATTATAATATTCTTCTTGAAGTCTGAGGGTATTTCGCCTGTTTCATACATCTTGCTCATCAGATGGTAGAGTTTTGACAGGACTGGCTGTCCCAAGGCCGTCACTAGTTCCAATGGAATGGTTTAATAGGGACACTGTTAAATTCTTTCACTGTTGTTGATATATGTATTAGTCTTGTAAACGTGTTACTAATTTATACCGAAGGGAACGCGAAAAATGTAGTTTTTTGTCAGTGAGGCAGAAGATCCATACCAAACACCTCACTGAAACAGAACGAAAGGTATTCTAAAACTTAAAAAAAATTCGTGTTATGCCCGAAAAATGAGAATGGCACATGTCATATTTGTTTCAAATATTTGTAGAATTACATTAAGATCAAGCGTGCACTGAATCACATTGTACGAGGATATACGACTTAGTCCGTCAGAATCGTAGCTACACTATGTGCTCAAAAGCATCCGGACACACCCAAAAACATACGTTTTTATATTAGGTGCATTATGCTGCTCCCTACTGCCACAGTAGTCATTACACATCGTGAGAGAGCACAATGGGGCGGTCTGCGGAACTCACGGACTTCTAACGTCGTCAGATGACTGGGTGTCACTTGTGTCATACGCGAGATTTCCACACTGCTAAACATCCCTAGGTCCACTGTTTCCGATGTGATAGTCAAGTGGAAGCGTGAAGGGACACATACAGCACACAAGCGTAGAGGCCGATCTCGTCTATTGACCGACAGAGACCGCCGACAGTTGAAGAGGGTCGTAATGTGTAGTAGGCAGACATCTATCCAAACCATCACACAGGAATTCCAAAATGCAGCAAGATCCACTGCAAGTACTATGACAGTTAGGCGGGAGATGAGAAAACTTGGATTTCGTGGTCGAGCGGCCACTCATAAGCCACACATCGCGCCGATAAATGCCAAACGACGCTTCGCTTGGTGTAAGGAGCGTAAACAGTGGACGATTGAACAACGGAAAAACGTTGTGTGGAGTGACGAATCACGGTACACAATGTGGCGATCCGATGGAAGGGTGTGGGTATGGCGAATGCCAGGTAAACGTCATCTGCCAGCGTGTGTAGTGCCAACAGTAAAATTCGGAGGTGGTGGTGTTATGGTGTGGTCGTTTTTTTCATGGAGGGGGCTTGCATCCCTTGTTGTTTTGCGTGGCATTATCACAGCATAGGCCTACATTGATGTTTTAAGCACCTTCTTGCTTCTCACTGTTGAAGAGCAATTCGGAGACGGCGACTGCATCTTTCAATACGGTCGAGCACCTGTCCATAATGCACGACCTGTGGCGGAGCGGTTACACAACAATAACATACCTGTAATGGTGTTCTATAGGATTCAGGTCAGGACTCTGTGCAGACCAGTCCTTTGGGGTGTTTTCGAACGCCGACTTCGTGCCAGGCCTCACCGACAGACATCGATACCTCTCCTCAGGGCAGCACTCCGTGATGAATGGGCTGCCATTCCCCAAGAAACCTCCCTGCACCTGATTGAACGTATGTCTGCGAGAGTGGAATGTTTCATCAAGGCTAAGGGTGGGCCAACACCATATTGAATTCCAACATTACCGATGGAGGGCGCCACGAACTTGTAAGTCATTTTCAGCGAGGAGTCCGGATACTTTTGATCACGAAGTGTAACTGGCGGCCACATCTATCGACAAGCACATGACTTTTTACGTTCGATTTTTTTCTTTTTTTTTCAGGGCACCACATTTGCAATGGTTTAAATATTTTGAGAAAAGTTGCGCTTTTGCGAGATAATGTACAAAGGGTTGTTTCGGCCCTTGTTTTAAAAGCAAAAAATTTTAAGGCAAATGACCTAGCAAATCTACGCAATAAACATTTTTCGCCTTCCTATTTCGACACAGAATGCTTTGTAATGGGAAAAAGTTAGAAGAATATGACTTGGCACCAATTTTTATTTTTCCTTCTCTTCACAAAATAAGATAAAAAACAGAAAATGTACCGTTTCAGAGAATCAAACAAGAAGAGCCATTTACATTTTAGAGCGAAATGTAAGTTGCACTTTATCAGTACATTATTCTTCACAAGTTCCAAGCCCTCAAATGTACAATTTCATACCATATTAAACATCATTTAGCTAACGTTAGTTCAAAAACGCAAGAGGGGCATCACGACTAATGTCTAATAAGAGCTGCTATTACCAGAACATTAATAGTAGGGGGCTCAGTTGAAAACTTCAGTAGTAGAATGTGATGCATGGAGTTGTAGACGTTTTGTAGCAAAAGTTTGGCACTTGATATTAAGAATCAGTATAGAAGAGGGAATTTATATCTGTCCCCACGTCGAAAACTCAAGGAATTTCGAAGATTTTAAGGCAAAAAATTAATAAATTATCTGATCCCCTACAAGAGTTTCCCTAATTATTAACATTTTTCGTTATAATCGGCTTCGTATGTTAATATTGTCTCAGTATTTATGCTGTATTAAACTGTAATAAAAAATGAACCTCAATTTTGCGTAAAAACAGAACGTGATGGATAAATGTGTATGTCATGTTAGATAATGGCATAACAACCTTTTTACACGTGTTTCTGAGAACCGTCTGAAAGCGAAATGCTTTCTCGCAAACTGATACGCTGTGTTCCAGGCTTACATGGACTGTGACCTGGATGAAGCAAAGTGTAGCAAAAAACGGAAATACGGTACGTCGAAGGAAATACGATATTTCAAACTGGACATGTTACACTTTTACGTGACCAATTGTTAAAAAGTGAATTAATTTTACGATTTTCGCAGCAAAAATGTCAATTGTAGCTGTTAAAATTAGTGCTTCATTTCAGCTATAAATGGGAAAAATTGCGATTGTCGAAATTAACGTAGCTCGCAATGCAGGAACTTTGTTTCACCATAACGTGATTCAGAATGAGGTTCCAAATCCCAGCACTGGTGAGCGTGGTCTAAAAATATTGATATAACCCAGATTGTGTTCTGTTTTATCACCTGAACATGCCCTGTACAAGCAAGCAATCATACTGCGTGACAGGTTTGTGAAGCTAAAGTAGTCACCGTAATTGGCGCTTTTTGTATTTAAAAATTTTAATGTTACGTAATTATGAAATTCGATCTTCTAAAAAGTGTCTTTTGTACCATTTGCGGTATGCAACTGCCGGGGAGCGTGACGCCTTTGGATACAATCATTGTGTTACGTCAGCGTATCACCTAGCATGTAATAGCCATCGGAGGATTATTTCTTCTAATACGAAATCAGTGTTTATTTGAATGAAAGATTCAGTCTTGAGTTTTATAGTTTTTGAATTACAATTTTGTTATAAGCTTGGAGTGCTTGTAATGATAACCGCGTTCTCGGAGATTAAATACTTGAATTTTGCCGGCTGCCTCGCGCAGAGTTTAGTACCAGCGATTGGCGTGCACGGCAGCGCCATGCAGTTGAGAGGCCGCCTCATAGATGGCAGCACGCGTCCCTAGTGCGGGAGCGAACCGCTTAGCACCGCAGCGGAGAGTGAAAGTTAGGGTCGGAGGTCGGACAGCGAAGAGCCTCTACCGCTATTCCAGCGGAGGACGTTCGCGTAACAGGTCCGAATTAGCGGTCATAAAGCGGCATGACGACGGGAGTTTTCGCTTCTCTCGCGTCCGTTTTCGTCGCAGAATTGTTCGTTTTTCACCCTTCGAGGTCGGTGGTATACTGCCAGTTAATGCGGGACACACAATACGCCTAAAATGTTCTAAAAAGCGAAGCACTTTTCCTTAACTGGATCATTAAGTTTGAAAGAGTGTACGATTCAAAATGGTCAGCAGTTTTCAGATTAGTTACGCTTATCAGAATAATACGAAAGATAACTTGAAAACAGTTAATGGGGCGTGGTTTAGGTCTAACCTGATAATGGGGCGGGGAACAAAGGCTTTGAAAACCGTTTTTCTCCCTTTCCTTCTGTTTGTGCGTACATGATCGGTCTAATTCCATACTTGCTCATTCTGTCAGAGAAACGATAGCATTCATCGAGATTCGTGGCACATTGCTTGTCCATAATAAAAGCTGTTCAATATTTCTGGTCTATTATAGCGTAATGGTTTTACACACAAAACGAAAATTGGAAAAGAGTCGGTATAAGGAACTCTTAACTTTATATGGGGTCCCAAAAATTTTGTGCAAAATGTAGAGGCACTATGGCATATTGGAAAGAAAATTCTCATTGTTTGGCGCACATGAAGATTGCTTTTCGTCTAGTCAAACAGGAAACATTTAAGTTTAGCAGCCACATGTCCGTTGTTCAGTTTCAGGTCATGTCATATTTATGTTAGAAATAAAGAGAGTTTACATGTAGAATATAAAATTGTCCTCAAGTTTAGCGCGGCCCAACGGCCGTCTTGGTTCCATTTTGGCTTTTAACCTGACAATTATCGCCCGTTTGAGGGACAGCTTGGTGCCGCTTTTACTTCAAATTGGGTTGAATGCACCAGTTGTGTGACAAACTAGCTCACAAACCTACCATGTCCCTGTTTTGCAATTTGCCCGTTTTCTATTATAAACGGAAACAAAACATGAACTGCGTTTGTACTGTAATATCGAAAAAATTTCGATTCCATGTATTCGTGAAAACACTTCTGAAATTGTGAAACAGTCGTACAAGGAAATATGCATAATGTATAAATTAAAAAGTGCAGCTGCTTCGGGTGTGTCTACAACGCTGCTTTGTAAACGTCTATATGGCAACGCCTGTTCATAGCTCAATAGACGGCGATAGTATTCGCCTGCATCTGCTTTGTACTTCTCAGTTGAAAGCCGTCTAATGCGCTGCCAGGTGTCAGGGATTTCCATAGGTGGAGTCCAGTGTAGGAGTGTCTTAGCAGTAAAGAGTAAATGTATTAAAACTTTTTGCGTGATGCTACACTTTTTCACACACCTCACAGTATGTGTCGCCTGGCCACCAAGAGCTGTTGCATAGCTATGTGGTTCACGGATCCTGTTATTTGGCTCCTTCCGTGTATAGCGATGTTACGACTATGACGTGTGGGGCCTGAAGATGACATCAATCTAATGCCGAAACTCGTAGCACATAAGAAGTTCATAAAATAAACTTCTACAATACATACGACTGTAGGTAAATTATTGCATCAAGAAATAAAATGTGGTTGGTCGGCGTTCGGAAGAATCTGTAGAGAGGGAGAATATTCCTTGGTTTCGAGAATATGATTCGCTTTCTGCAGTTACGAGGGAGGGGAGCCTAGTTTTGTTGGGAAGCCAGCGGTGGAGAGAAGGAAGTCATCCGTACTGGGCGCCCGTGTTTGACGCTCGCTCGGTATCAGCTTCTGCTGGTACAGACGGACTTGCTGTCTTTGCTCTCAGGAGATTTTATAGTTAGAACGGTTAGGAACTGTACTGTTGCGAACTTATACGATTCTGGACTTCGCATCTGGGTAGGGAGTCGTCGTCGAGTATGCAGTGTTCAGTGATTGAGAGCACTTCTTCTACCTATACTCACGTTGAAACATGATCTGAACTCTGTCTTTGTGGCTGGGAGTTCGTGTTTCTCGTCTGTAGAACACAGAGAGAGGAGAAGACAGTGTTAGATTATACTAGTCAGAAGACCGTCTTCTGCCGTCCGAGTGTCTGAATGAGGCTTTTTTTTATATTTTGTGGCTGGAGTTCTTCCATCATCGCAGACCTGTACGAGAACCATCTCCCGACGCAGTACATACGATCATATTGCTACTTGCTTCGGCTTATTAGGGCTATAAAGCTAAACAGCTGTGATCATGTAAATTTTATTTCCACTGAGGTTGCACACCAATGTAGATCATCTTTGAAAGTAGTGTCCTCTAGTGTTTCGTACGTAGGTGATATCAGTCATCTCGCGTTATTTATATTAGATGGTGTAGCCATAAAAAGGGGCAGATTTGGGCAACTGATCAGTCGTATTAGTTAGGAAATCAATTTGTATCTCTTTATGCCCATTGGACATTGATATGTAAACGTTTGTAATATATAAAGGGGTTTTAATCTACAATAAATGTATCAGCAGAAACAGCATTTATCATTTGTAGTTACTAGTTCCCTTAATTATTCATTTATGTTGATGTTGTAATTTATATGTTAAAGAGCAAGAAGGAGGAGATAATATCACCATTAAGAAATTCCTAAGATCTGCTTCATGGGGTAGCAGACAGAGCCAAATCTTGATTTTCGCGTTCAATTTTTTCTGTTGCGCACATTCATTTTACACCCGCCTGGACTAGCATCTTGGAGTCGAATTAGCTGGCAGTTTGGGAGTTGTTTGTGGGAGAGGCCGACGGCCAATTGCGCCAGAAATCGTTGAAGTTATTCAGAAAACTGGACGCGACGCGTGATCTTGGCTCAGTGCCGGAGCTGTGCCACGGCGGCTAGAAATTCCATGGTCCACCGTTCAGGTAAGTGCGAAATGGTATCCAGGCTGTCGCGGCTGTACGTGATCGTCACACTGAGCAACATCTGTAACGTGGAACGTGAACATGATACGCAATTAACAAATGTTGCCCTGTATTATGAAACGTAAAATGTGTTTCTTCCATGGTTTATTTGTTATACCTTTTCTGCATATTCTTAAAAAAGCTTCCACAAAGTGTCAATGTCCAACTGTCATTAGTTTTTCATGGGGGCATCTCAAGTAGCGAAAGTTTAACTATACCCACCCTGCATATTGCACAACAGCTCCAATGACGACTTTCCCTCGTCTGGAGTCGCAGATGTAATCGCCACTGCTTCTTCTCCTCCTCACATAATCGTTAAAATGTACGAAATCATCTAGTGTCACATTTGACCCTAAATCAAGCGAATGACACAGCGTAAGTCAAGCATTTGGACTTCTACGAAGTCATTTTCGCAATTGGTTTTTTGTACTGCACTACGATATTCATTATTGATACAACAAGTTAATGCCGTGAATAGTTGAATATCGAAACAATTACCAAAACAGCTGACGAAAACATTCGAATTCACAAATGTTAGATAAACACTAACTTCGAATTATAGAGAGTTTGTTGACGGTATGACACAATATAATCGCTTAGATTTACCGACTGTACCCAAACACACAGTACTTCTTCGATGTACCGAGATTTTTTTTCCCGAGACAGGCAATTAGTTTTATGTATCGAGGAATTCCATTTATCTAGGTTGGAATTAGCAAGAGTCGAATATATAAATCGAGCTGAAGAGCGACAATGTACCGCTGCCAGTCCATAACAAATGGTTCAAATGGCTCTGAGCACTATGAGACTTAACTTCTAAGGTCATCAGTCCCCTAGAACCTAGAACTACTTAAACCTAACTAACCTAAGGACATCACACACATCCATGCCCGAGGCAGGATTCGAACCTGCGACCGTAGCGGTCGCGCGGTTCCAGACTGAAGCGCCTAGAACCGCACGGCCACAGTCCATAACAATTAAGAAAAAAAACACATACACAGATATTAGAACCGACATTTTCCACACCAACTATTCGTTGCTTTGCTCTTTCATTCACAGAAGTCAGTCGAAGTTCCATAATAAAAGTGAGCGAGACGGCGCGCTTATTTGGACATTCCAGAGGTGCAGGTTTCGCATCCACATCACGCCATCTTCATTTAGGTTCCATTGACTATGATACAGCCGCATTTGTTTCGCAGTCCGAGCTTCTGCTCCGTCTATAATGACCTTGTTCAGTTCTGTAAATACGCAGTATAAATATCTGACAAATGGAGGGAAATGTGAAATTGTGTTTTACCCGTAACTACGTGGTTTGCGTGATAGGAATAATGCAAAGCAAGGCAATACGAACAAGAGGAACTCTCGTCTCTTCCTGCTACCCGTTGCTGCAGGCGCATCAGAATACTGTACTTGTGCTAGCAGTAGATAATCAACCGTACGGCGCCCTTGGAATACACAACCAATAAGCGCTGCCTGCACTCTGCAAGGGTGACGCAATGGTGAAACAATCGACTTAAACACGGCGCCAGCAAGATTCTCAGTCCTTGTAGTCGTCGCTGTTCTTTTTTTCCTCCAGACGGTTCTCACCACCAGCCAAGGACACGGCCCTGAACTTCGCCACATGGAAATCAGTTACGACTGTACCTCTCGTACTTCTGCCGCCATACAGCCTCCACCCACGCTCTAGACACTCTCTAACTACATTCAATATCGTCAGTTACCCGCAGTAAATTTGTAATTCGTCTGGCCTTACTGGCTGGAAACGTTTGATACTTCTTAGCGCAGGATCCTTTAATTTCCTTCGCCTTTTCAGAGTGTTTCTTAGATCGGTTGTACTGGTCGATATAAAAAAAAAAAAATTAGCTACACGATTAGACCTTGTCCACACACCGTGTAGTATCCCCGTCCTCCCGCGGAGTCGTAGTTGAGCTGCCGGCCAAAGTGGCCGTGCGGTTAAAGGCGCTGTAGTCTGGAACCGCAAGACCGCTACGGTCGCAGGTTCGAATCCTGCCTCGGGCATGGATGTTTGTGATGTCCTTAGGTTAGTTAGGTTTAACTAGTTCTAAGTTCTAGGGGACTAATGACCTCAGCAGTTGAGTCCCATAGTGCTCAGAGCCATTTTCGTAGTTGAGCTGACGTAGCAACGCAATAAAATAGTCCATAGGACTTCATTAAGAAATATTTTGCTGAGATCGATTAGGTCAGTAGTTGGATATTATGCATTACTGTCTGAACCCGGAGACGTGAAACGTACTTTCGACCACTATTTGTGTCCAGTACACAATATCTCCGTCAAATTGGATAGACACTTTAGCAATGCGACATATTTCCATTGACCCACGGACCAGTCTCGATGATCCCATCACAATCATAGCTGACGATGTCGTTGCGTCAACACGGGAACATGCAGGACTCGCCTGGTGCGTAGCCGCATGGTTCAAATGGTTCAAATGGCTCTGAGCACTATGGGACTTAACATCTATGGTCATCAGTCCCCTAGAACTTAGAACTACTTAAACCTAACTAACCTAAGGACAGCACACAACACCCAGCCATCACGAGGCAGAGAAAATCCCTGACCCCGCCGGGAATCGAACCCGGGAACCCGGGCGTGGGAAGCGAGAACGCTACCGCACGACCACGAGATGCGGGCGTAGCCGCATGTTCAACACTGTGCGCTGAACGACGTGCTCGGAAATACCTTTGCGTCCACAAGCATTATTCTCTGTCATCAGATCGCTGTATGTCCTCCTTTACCGAGCGCACAAGTCTCCGACATCCACGTTGCGCGATGAAGCCTGGACGTCCAGTATCTTGTCGCCTACTCACGGTTTCACCGTTCTTCAACCACTTTCCGTAGATGTTCGACAGTAACAGTCTTTTCCGTATCCGAGATGATCGTCTGCAGATTCCGGACCATAACTATCTGCCGCTTGCCAGAGATGTCAGCCGATATCCTCATCCATTGCTTGATTGATTCCCCATTCGCCTCTTCTCTGCTTATACACTTTCCTCACAGCGAAATGGACCCGCGAAGCCATCAGGTGACTTTCAGTCTCGCTGTGGGCCGTGACCATTTTTGTTCTGGCTAATCAGTGTATTGTGCATATTACGATTTCCACTCCAACTAATCCTCTGTTCCACTCGCTTTTTTTTTGTCCCTCAGCTGATGCATGTTGGGAATCACTGAGAGAGTGTATATATATTTCAGAAAACAGACTAGTAGAAGTCGCAATTATGATAGCAGAATTCTATGTTGCAGCGGAATCACTCTAATGAAAATCATTTACAGGTGAGCGAGATATTTATCATGCGAACGTATAGTAGAGAGACCAACGAGATTGCTGAATTCAAAGAAATGAGAAAGTACCGAGGGGTTATATTGGATGGTGGGTAGAGGACATTGTAAAATATCCAGGAACAACATGGGTAACAGAAAATCATAATGAATGGGAAACTGTAGACGGGGGTCTTTAGCCAGCGTAGAGCTCAAATGAATGACACCCACTCGGATAGCTCTACGCGTTAAAGCGCCCGCATCCTAGATGGGTAGGCATCCTTGCACGGGTTTGAATCCAGCCGACGGATTAACAATGAGGATTGGTGTGCTGGCCAGCCTGGATATGGTTTTTAGGCGGTTTCTCGCATCCACCTTGGTGAATGCCGGGCTGTTACCCACATCCCGCTTCAGATGCACGCTACGCGCCATTTAGCACACTTGAACATAGGGTTTACCCTAGACACAGACAGGTGGGGTACTCTGATTCCGCCCTAGGAATGGGGAGGGAGGTGAATGGGTGTCTGACGATTCAACATGTTGAACCTCGTTAACCCCATAATCAACAGCAGCAGAAATAACTGACAGTTATGCTGGATGATGTCGATAGTTGTGGGTGGTGGTGGTGGTGATGGTAAAAGTATTCTAACTGAATCTCGAAACAAATTTAGTTCAGACAGCTCTGTGCTTC
The DNA here is from genome assembly GCF_021461395.2 of Schistocerca americana. Taxonomy (NCBI): domain Eukaryota; kingdom Metazoa; phylum Arthropoda; class Insecta; order Orthoptera; family Acrididae; genus Schistocerca; species Schistocerca americana. The sequence goes on along the minus strand of NC_060120.1, from coordinate 1,037,458,998 downwards.
TGAAGTCATTCGTATGTAGTACCGTCACTGAGTTTGTAAGCAGCATGTAACCTAATTTCACGAGTCTTCTAAACATGCTATCTGCGTGCATTTTCTTGTATTTGAAAGACATGTACCATGTCTAAGGAACATGGAAGAAGGTGCAGAGAGATTTAAATACATAGCTTTTCTGCCATGCGTGGGAAGCCTAGCGTCAACAAAAGGTCGCATCCTCCTCAAGCACAAACTTGGCCATTTTTCTCGCTCTCCACCAAAGAAAGCAGATTTTTGAGTTGAATTAAGGATGACCTGATGCTCGGCAAGCCTGCGGTTTACACGATTCCCTGCGAGTGTGGTCTTTCGTATATCTGCCAGACGATTCGTACTGCCGATGAAATATGCACGGAACACCGTAGGCACACCGGGCTCCTACAGACCAGCAAATGGGCTGTGGCAGAGCATTCATCCATGCCAGCCACACCGTGGGTATGAAAATATCGTAAATCTAGCGTGCTTCAATTTTTTGGGACTCGTCTGTAAACGAAACAG